>NW_019154085.1:99110855-99710855 GCF_002288905.1 Enhydra lutris kenyoni | reverse complement strand
TGTCCTTGTCCATAGTATACAATATTTTCCTCAACCGGGGACAAATATATGGAGATCCTTCTGTCTCCCTTTCCTACGTGGGACTCTTGTTTCATATTTTACTGTTTCCTCACCGGTGTTATGTAATGGGTATCTGAAGAATGGTTACATATATAGATTTTGCTCATATATTTCAAGATAACGACTGTCAAATCTATACATTATTAAAAGAATGCCCACCACAAAGAGATTTTAAACTCAGGACCCTAAACTTAGTAGCTGGATTTAATTTCAAGTTCTCTACACCTTGAAAGACAGAATGTATATGTGATACACGTTATATCAGACAGGGAAACTTTGGGATTTTGAGGGGGAGAGTTGTATATTGGACAAACAAGTACTTGACTATGGTAGCTACAATATTTCCCTGCTCATGCCCTTCTACCACACCACAGGCAAGCATGAGACTCAAGATGAAGTAATTCAAGGTCCCATTGCTATCAACTACAGGATGAGTCTCATGTTAGACACATGACTCAAGCTGGGCCAATCAGATATATCACCTTCAATTTTCTGATCGGGCTAACAGGGTAAATGCTATCTCTTGGAGTCATGGAGAGTAAGAATTAATAGTAACTCAGAAACAGAGATAAGAAATAGAGAGGAGGAGTAAATCCTTGAGTTATGATGTCCTCATTTTTAATTCTTTAAATCTATCCTTAGGTCTATCCTTGTGTTGGCATTTACTACTTCTTGTTTTGGTCTACTAGTTATTGTTTCTTAAAGAAGCCCAAACAATAGAGAACATTACATGTGTATCTCAATCCGTATGACCTTTTAAAGTAACTGTTATTAATTTTGTCTGCAAAACTTTAATATGGAAATTGATACTCAGCAAAGTTAGGTCATTTTCCAAAGTCACTTGGCTTTGCAGTTTTAGAACTGATAAATAACCTTTATAATTCTTTGTATTTTTGTGGTGTCATTTGTTACTTCTCTCTCATTTCTGATTGTATTTATTTGTGTTCTCTTTCTTTCCTTTTTTTGCCTTAATGAGTCTGGCTAAGGGTTTATCAATTTTATTTATCTTTTCAAAGAACCAGCTCTTGGGCGCCTGGATGGCTCTGTGGTTTAAAGCCTCTGTCTTTGGCTCAGGTCATGATCCCAGGGTCCTGGGATCAAGCCCCACACTGGGCTCTCTGCTCCGTGGGGAGCCTGCTTCCTCCTCTTTCTCAGCCTGCCTTTCCATCTACTTGTAATCTCTGTCTGTCAAATAAATAAATAAAATCTTTAAAAAAAAAAAAGAACCAGCTCTTGGTATCTGATCTTTACTATTCTTTTTTAAGTCATTTGTTTCTGCTTTGATCTTCTCTTTTCTTCTCCTCACCTTAGACTTTGTTTTACTTTTTCTAGTTCCTAGAGGTGTAAGGTTGGATTGTATTTTGAGCTTTTTCTTGTTTCTTGAGGTAGGCCTGTATTGGTATATATTTCCTTCTTAGAATTGCTTTCACTATGTCCCACAGATTTTGGACCATTTGTTGTGTTTTCATTTTCTTTTGTCTCTATGTAATTTTTTTTTTTTATTTCTTCTTTGAGAAGTAGGATCTGAGACTGTGCTTAGAAGGTGTGTCTTTTCCCTGCACATCCTTGTCTTCTGAAGATGAAAAGGAGATGCTGAGGTAGAGAAGGAGAGGAGGATATAGGTATTCTAGGTGGGGAAGGGATGTGTTCATGTCCCATCCTGGGAACTGTAGATAGTATTCAAGGAAGAAGATGGAGTGTACTGGGAGGGGTGGCTGCTAGAGTCAATGAGGGGGGCAATAGGAAAGAATATAGGTAAGGTAAAAACAGCCTACATTTACATGTTAGAAAAACAAGTTTGGCAGCAGTAGGGATAAT
Source organism: Enhydra lutris kenyoni (assembly GCF_002288905.1). Taxonomy (NCBI): domain Eukaryota; kingdom Metazoa; phylum Chordata; class Mammalia; order Carnivora; family Mustelidae; genus Enhydra; species Enhydra lutris. The sequence goes on along the minus strand of NW_019154085.1, from coordinate 99,708,977 downwards.
GCACTGGAAGAAGGCAACACTGTATAAACAAGACCAGATAGGGGACTTCCATGGTCATGCGGACAAAGAATGGCAGAGTCTAAACTTCAGTGATTGATGGAAAGGACAGAGCCATAGTCAGTAATCTAATTACATAGAATACTAGATATGAGAAGTTGAAGAAGAAGAAACAAATCAGAAAAGACTTCAATACATTTCTTTGAGCAACCGTGTATTTAATGGTAACAATCACTGAACAAGGAAATACAGGAGTGATGGTTAGCATTGGGTAAACAAAGGGAAAGCTCAGTTTTGTGTCTCTGAATACAGAATATCAAATGGGAAATCCTAAGAGGCTGATGGCCAGTTCTGGAGTTGAGGGGCATTATCTCATGGTCCAGCCAAGAAAAATGAAGGCCATTAGTTACAGTCTAAAAAAGAGAAGCCTCCTTTGTGGCAAAAGCAGGTCTTAGGCCTGTGTTTTCCTATAGGCAAAAGTTAATTATTTAATTATTGGTAAAACAGGGACAAGAAGAGGGAAGCAGAGACCAGGCGGTGACTCTTGAGTCAGCAGCCAAATAACGGAAGCTACCGCAGCATATGATGAATGGCTTTACATGCAAATCTTGCTGTTATCATATGAATTATGGAAGTAGGGAAATCAAGAGACAAGATGGCAGAGTGAGCAGATCAGCAGGGTGAAGTGAAGAAGGAACCTGGCAAGTAGTCATACTTCAAAAGTAAACAGAGGATGAAGAGTCCAGAAAGAGTCAGAGAAAGAACAACCAGAGATTCAGAAGAAGGAAAAACAAGAGTATCTAAGAAGAGAAAATAATGATCTGGGTCTGACAGTGCAGAGAATTCATATAAAAGCAAAACAACCTATGTCCATTTGATTCAGTCAGTGGGAAATCCTTGCTGACCTTGATAGGTACACTAACGTTGTTAGGAGTTGTTCACCAGTTAAGAATTTAAACACGTTCAGCCATGATCACTTAATGGGTCTCCTTGGGCTTCCATAGATAGAGACGGCTCAATTTTACAAACACATTAAGTATGCCAAAAACATAGCGGTAATTAGTAAAAATATAAACTTACGCACGTGAATCCAATATGCCAGCACAGGTTTCTCAGGATGGAAGAGAGGGCAGGTCCTCTTTGTTTCACCTACTGAAAAGGATGATCGTTTTCTATCCAACACCCTCTTTCCTTTGTGGAACAGGTAACTGAGTGTCTAAAGCAAACCAGACTCCACCAGCAAATGTGGCAAACAGGAGAACAGAAGCATAGGACCCAGCTGCTGGCACCTGGGTAAGACCAAAGGCTTGCTGGATGTTTGATGTCCTCTAGTGCAGTCAAGTTTCCTACCCAATCAGAGCCCTTTAACGAAGTACTGAGGAAGACAGCCACCCTGGTGTGTCAGCATTGTGAAAGCAGCCCAGGAGGGGAGAAAGAAAACACTTTCATGTGCTGACCTCATCCTGTTTTTCCCCTTTTGTCTTTGCTTTTGCCTCTGACTTTTGTATTTCTCTTTGTACTACAGGATCCACTTCTTTCCAACCTTTGAACACCATATGAACATGTCACATTGCGAGCCGCAGTGAAGTGGCGGGAGAGTGAAATCAGCTCCTTGAACTTCTGTTTCTCATAAAGTGGTCAGAGGGTGAAAGAGAAAGCTCCTCACAGCTCTCTCTGTGTAACTGTCAGGAAGGCCCACTTGACTCAACTCCCACGGGACCCAGCTCAGGGCTACCTGAAAAATAAAGCCAACCTAAAATGGAAATAGCCTAAGAAAAATCTTCCCTGCTTCAAATGTTCTTAATAGTTTACACAGTGCTGAGGCAAGGATTCTCCGTGCCCATGGTGGCCAAAGGAGGTCTGGGGCAGCCGGAACCCTTGCAGCTATTATCAAGGCCACAAGTAGCTTCGTTATGCAAGTATGAGCCTTTTGTATTTGTGTCATGATGTAGAAACAGTAGTGCTGGTCACCTTTTACTGAAGAAGTAGGTTTGAATATATTAAGAGAGGACTATGGGAAGTGAGAAAATCTGTGAGATCCAGGAGTATAAATATTGAGAGATGGGACGTCAACCACCCCAATGGGCCAGTGTTGTGGACCCTCATAGTGAGCCTAAAATAGAAGAGCTGCATCCTCATGAAAGATCAGGAAGGAGTCAGTAAACCAGAGACCCATCAGAACTTCACTTATACTCCTTTACCCCTATTACATTCTTAATTGTGATAGAGGAAGAAACAAACATGTTTTCTAGAAGATACACAGAGTGTTAAGGAGTTTATCTTTAGAGTAGAATGGACCCAGATAAAGATTCTATTTCTATCACTTGCTTGTTAAATAGCTCTGAGACAACAGGGACCACTTCTGCTTTTGCCTACCCCTCTATGCCTAATGTTCAGCACAGTACCCCCTACATGATAGGTGCTAAATAAATATTTGTCAAATAAATACAAGAAAATGAATAAAAAGGAGAACATAAAATAGAAAGAATGTATCTTACATTGAGGCAGTTGCTTCAGATTCATAATCTCAGTTTCTTCTACAAAATGGTAGCTCAGTAAGGAGTGTCTAAGAGAATTCAAGGAGAAAGGACACATATATAAGTGTGCCTATCAGCATGTATAGTCCATAAGACACATGGTAAATGCTAGCTATTATAGTGATAAAGAAAGCTTTACACATACAGGACCCTTTAGCTTCCCAAATGGAAACCCCAATTAAAGAACCAGAACATTAGTCATATGCAATCTGGAGAGTGAAGGTGGTTTCACTACAGGTTGAACAGAGGTGGGGCCTGGTATATGCATGCTCTTTGTACTTCATGAAGTTCTACAAGCAACATAAATATGCCCTGGGAAGATGGTATCGTAAGGGAGGCTAAAATTTCCCAACTTAAATTTTATATAGACTTTTACTTTAAAATGTGTGGGGGGAAGTATACTTCATTTTTAAGGGCATATCCAATACTATTTGAAAGCAGAATAAATAATAATAATAATAATAATAATAATAAAACAGCAACAAAAACAACCTGGCAACTATAATTTAGAATTGATTGATGGGTAAACATCTGGAACTGTGGGCTTATGCAAAGTACAAGAAAGCAGTATTTTACAGCTAAATAGTTTAGAGTGGCTACCCATCCTGGAAGTATTTTTGAGATTTAAATGAAAACATGGAAAGATCAAAGGTAAACTAAAATATCATGAACCACAGCATCTCAGGGTTGGCTGAGTCTCTAAAACCATGTTTCCAAACTCCTAGGAAGATGAATGGCACTCTGAAGTCTTGCAGGATGATTTTGGCTAGATGGAAGAATAGGTCTAAATGTGTCTTACTCTTTAGAGAAAGAAAAGGAGAGAAAGCAAGAGTGAGAGAAACAGAAAGGGAGAGAGAACTAACCCAAGAGTCCTGCTGACTGTTCTAGGAAATGTTGTCAATTATACCATCCTGGAAATGAGTACAACAGGGCCCAGGACTTGAGCTTTAGTTTTCAGCACTTTCTCTGAAGAAATGGGACTGGGTGATGGATAAAATTTTAAGTCATCTCTTCTAAGCTCTGCCACTGGCCAAAAACCAGGTCAGCTCTGTGCTCAATTTCTTAGGTTGTCCATCGTTGGAAATAATGTAATCTTCCCTAAGCACTGTAGTGCTGTTTATCTGTTCTTATGATTACAGCAAAATGCCAACACTGTCTCACAACAGAGATTGTAACAGGAACATAAAATAAAGCAAATTAATTGTTTCTCATTATAACAATGTTATGTGACAAAGAAATAAAAACAGGCTATCTTCTTTCCAAAGCAATTTTAAAACTCTAACACTGAGTCATGCTCAGTCTACTCTGATCTAGCACAGGCTTCATAAAATATATTCTTTCAGAGCGTTTGTTGTTGTTACTGTGAATGCACAGATATTCACAGATATTCTCTGCTGCAGAACAGAGTCAGCCCACACACAGCCTCCATTTTACCATTGGAGGTGATTCTTTTAAAGTGCCTTTCAGAAATCAGGAATGCAGTTATAATAATAAGCATCTCTGAACTATATCTTACTGGGGGAACTAATGAAAAGTTAATTGTTGTTTTGTTTCTCATATCAACTTATGGGTCTATCCAGTCCCCATGCAATAGATAAGTACTGTTTAAAGAGAAGAAAAATATTAAGAATCAGAGAAGACTTTACCATGTGCATAAGAAAAAGCAAATGAAATTCTGAAAGCAATTATAGAATGAAGGAGTTCTTACTGCATGCCGGACTCTTGGTGTGAAAGAATCAAAATGAATCAAGAGAACCCTTGAGAATGTGGGACCCATACATTGAACTGTAATGGACTGTGCACTATGCAGTCTGATGGTGTTTTCCAAAAAGCTGTATTACAGCAATTCAAAGAATGCAACATGGTTAGCTGATAACGACTGAACAGTAGAAAAAGACTCCTGAGAAAAAGTAAGATTTAACCTAAGGTTAGCAAAATGGGTAGGACTGGAATAATTTGGGCAGATTGGGATGGGCCTTTGGGGAGAAAACAGCTTAATTCAAGACTAATTATTATGCTCTAAGCACAGAAAAATCTGGAAAGAGATGGGAGTCCTAGACTCAGAAACCATGGAATGACTTTTCCTTACATGAGGGGATTCTACTATGTAGCAGTCAAAATTCATCCCTTCTCCAAGTAACTTCATTTAATGTCGGGCCCATGTCTTAGTCGTGTCCACTCTTCTGGGACCCAACATATGATCTGGTCTATAATTTAGTTTAATGAAAATGCAGTTTGACTAAATGGCCCCAAAATGTATGTTTGAATTGCCTACGTAAACAAACTTTAAGGGAATGGATTTAACAGACTTGAAAGAATCGGCTTGCTTTATTTTTTTAGGACTATATTCATTGGTACTTCCTAATTTTGTACTCTATACTTAAGGCAAATTATTTCACTGCATTCATATAATCCCTAAACAACAGGTTTGCACTAATGTTTTAACACACATTTTTATTCAATTGACCACTTATTGTAAGGACTGAAGAAATACATAATTGGCTTTTTTAAAAGGAAGTAAAAATACTGAATTCTTAAAAAGTAAGGATTTAAGGAATAAAATTATACTTCTAAGACAGAGTGGATAATGTGGAACCAGAGCAGTGAGAGAACCCATTATTTCAATCTTTTCACAAAGCTTTTATAACATAGGACCCAGGTGTATGAAACTAGATGAGGTGATGTTGATGATAAACACACAAGAGAATAAAAAAGAAAGTAACTATGGGCAGGAGTGATCACAAAATTATGAAAACTATGAAATAATGTTGCATAAATTTCCCAGAAGAGACATCAATGGCAGGAACATTGAAAGTTCTTATTAAGAGCCATATTTTATATATATATATATAAACATATATATTTTATATACAATAATAAATGTATATAAAATATATATAATAAAATAATAAATAAATAGTAAATAATAAAATAAAGTCAAATTTAAAATAAAATAAATAAATAATAATAAATGTATATATCCCACATTTTATAAGTACCTGCTATTAATACCTTTTTTTTTGGCCTGGACACTGATGTTACAGTATTTAGAAGACATCCTCAAATAAAATACAAACCTCAGGAGACAGTTCCATGAAAATACACAGTACAGGTGTGCCAAGAGATGTGTCCTAGGTAAGAGTGGGCAAATTGATTTCTATTAATTGCATCCTAGTTTAAATAGGAGAGGTGTTTATTTTTCAAAAATACCTGTGGAGAATCCTGTCATGACTTGCAGAATCATTTCCTACATCCTACACTTTGTCAACATATTTCAGTATTTCAGTATGTTGAGCTTACTTGGATGGGGGTTGAGCTAAGGTTCCTTCTAGCTCTTGCTCCATGACAGACAGGATAACAGAAAGAGATGACCTTCTCAGTTCTTAAAAAAAAATTCTAAGATTGCACAATATTAGAGTGTAAATCATTCTTGCAATCAGCTGGAGAGCCCTAAGGTAAGATTACATATTCCTTTTTAAAAAATGTATTCTTGCAGATATATCTTAAGAAGTAATTTATGATGCATTACCTAAATTCCTTCTATTGTCCTAATCATAATTGGAAATTAAGACCGACAGCTTACTCTTATTCATTTTCACAAACTCAGAAATAAAATATACATTCATATGAACACAGACTGTCTCTACATCAATCCAGGAGAAAGTAGTGCTTTCATTTCTGCAATACTACTTAATAATCTACAGTCATGAGCTATACTACTATGATACTTTGCAGGGATCTGCAGGGATCATGTGCCAAACAAGGCCAAACACTTTTTTTTTTTTTTTTTTTTTTTTTGGAAAATAATTTTAAAAAGGGCCAAAAATTTTTTTTTTTTTTTTTTTTTTTTTTGGTAAATAAACTTTTAATGGAGTAAGGCTATGCTCATTTGTTTCTATATTGTCTATGATTGATTTCATGCCATTATAACAGCAGAATTGAACACTTCCAACTAAGACCCTATGACTCACAAAGTCTAAAATACTTACTATCTTGTCCTTTACAGACAGTTTGTTGACTCCTAAAGCTATAGTCCAACTGCCATAATGTTTCAGGAATTCCTGATCACTTACAGGTGTCAAAGTTGAGTGTTTCTTTATTAAAATGATGCAAAAAGTTTTCTGGAATTGGAATACCTAGAGTTTTATTTTCAATCTTATTTTGGCAGAGTTGCAGTAAATATCCCTTAATACTACACCACCAATGACATACAGTGTTTTGCCATAAAGGAGTAAGTTGTATTTACTCATATTTCATTGTGTCAGGTATGGGTAAGTTCTTTCTGGTGTATGTATGCATGTGTGTGTGTATATGATCACAACCACGTAATGAACTATTATCTCCAATTTACAGTAAGTAAAAAGAGGCTCATATGGTTTATAAAAATTACCTATTGACATAGAGCTAGTATGCTGGGAAGCTATGATTTGATTCCAGATCCTCCAGCTTCAAAATCCAAGTTCTTCCTAGTACAGAATAGAGCATATTTTTAAAAAAATTATTTTTATTTTATTTTATTTTAGCTTTCTAGGAAGCTAATTGGACAAAATGCATAGGAAACTCACATCTTGAATTTCCTCATGGTCACACGAGTCCTCTAATATTTAGTTCTAAATAAATACTATAATATAAACAAGAAAACTCTAAAGAAGAGAAGCTAGTGCCATTACAGTAACTGCAGTGCCTTTTGGAGAACAATTATTCTACTATCATATCAGGTAGAAAAGGAGTAATTCCACAGACCATTTATGGTTCTCCCTGGAAGTGTTCTCTGCGCTGAAAGCCAAGACGTTTTTTCACACTACAACAACAGATCTCAGCTCCGCCTCTCAGTATTTCAACCCTGGCTCCAAGCAAATAAAATTTAGAATTCTCATTTGAGGTGTTCACAAATAAAATGCTCTGAAACAACTGCCCTGCATTAGAGTTTCATGAACCACTGGGGTGTAATCAGACCTTGTTTGAAAACCACATTCCAGCTCCGTGTACAATATTACCATGGCCACTGCTACTCAAAAAATTTGTGCTCTAAAGCAAAATGAAGCTCTCAAATTGTTTGAGGACACAAATGGGTTTCTAGTCAGAAACAACCTGCTGAGAAAAGACTTCTTTTAAAGAGATGCATCTAGGTGACTGATCCAAATGAAAATGTAAGGAACTGCCTAAATGACTACTTTCATCCTGCCGAGTTAATTTCCTTAAGAATCCTATCATCATCACAATAAATTTGAGAGCAAAAGTGGATAAGGAAAGGGAATTACCATGTTACTGTTGTGTAGCCCAAATTTTAGAAAGGTTGTTGGTAACATTGAATCAACTTTTTGCATAGGTATTTAATAGTTATTAATTCTACCAATATTTACTGAGCTTACTGAGTAGGCACCATTGTGTGATAACTGAAGTTTCCAATATTTAAAAAAATGCTGTCCTCAAGGACTTAAATCTAGTAGAGAACTTCTGCAAATAATAATTACAATCCATGAGTAGAAATGAAATAAAGGTTGGGTGGGGAGAGAAGAGAGGAGAAAGAACCATTTGTCAGCACACACGCATGCATTGGTCAACCAATGTATCTTGAGCTGGTGAAATAGTGGAATCCAGGGTTAGTATAGTTCCAAACTTTTCCCATAGCTGTAACAAATAACTCCTGTGGGAATACAGGACTAGTGTGAAAACAATTTTCAGGACAAATGAAATAAAGTGACAATAACAACAAAAAAGAAAAACCGTTCAGGTATTTGTAAAATGGACCTCATCTAGAAATAGCAGGACAAACACAGGCTTTACGATAAATTCATGGCTTTATCATGAATGAGAAGTTAGTCAGCATTGAATCACGCCTGCTTTTTTAAAATCATCATGGCTACTAGTTGGAAGTGAAAACGTATTCCCTATCACTGTAATTAAACCATTTGTTTAATTCTCACTCTCAAGCATAAGGGCTTAGAAAGTAAAATGATAACTGGCTACAACAAAAACTTAATCAGTATAATGTGATTCATTTATCATGACAAAGTTTATTACAAACGCTAAAATACAAGAAGCTAAACAGTCCATATCTTTTATTTTAGGAAGCTTTCACTTTATAAATCACATGTAAAAATATTGGTGGTTGGGTGTGCCTCTTGCAAAATGTTACTTTATCTTCCTCACATAAATGACGACTCTCACGAATCTCAATCAGGCTAGAGTTATTGCAGTGATCATCAGATTAACATGTTTTCATTTGCTCCAAAGTAAAAACAGATCCATTTTAGCACAATATGTTACAAATTCATCTAATGTATTCCAAATTGTTATCTGCAGTTTATGTAGAAACAAACACTATACCCCTTTAACAGTATTGATTCACTAAGAAGACAAACATTGCCACCATCATTTAGCAGCTGTTAACTGCAGGCAGGCTTTTAACCCTTGATTTTCAATTGTTTCATCTGTACAGTATAAACCCTGATTTAGCAGATTATGAGGACTGAGTGGCATAAACTACATATCTGGTCATCAGCATAATTCCCAGCACAGGATAGGAAATCAATAAATGCTATTTTTCCATTAGAAGAGACACTATAAGATCTATTTCAACCTTCAAGTAACTGTCATTTCTTTCTTTGACTTTATTCATTCAAAATTAAAGGTGGAGGTTAACTGCCGTTTTCCCACCCGAAGTTCAAAACCAGTAAGTATAAAAGGACTGGAATACAGAAGGGCAATATGTATAATACAAATATGCAGCAACAGCCCTACATTCTGCTTTTGGCTTATCTATTCCAGAATGATGGCAATAATTAACAATCTTGCCTAGACAGCTATCTGCAGTGCGCAATATGTAACGTGGGGATAAAGTTTACACATTCATCTTTGATCATTACCCAAAAACCAAGTTGAACAGTCAGGCTGAAGGAGGTGGTAGGGGGTAGAGAAGCCAGAACTAGGTAATATTGTTTAGTTAGATGACAGACTCCAAAACTCTAAGCTGATGGATGGGGACCACACAAAAGTGAGCGTAAAATCTGTCCCACCGGGGAGCCTGGGTGGCTCAGATGGTTGGACTTCTGCCTTCGGCTCAGGTCATGATCCCATGGTCCTGGGATTGACCCCGCATCTGGCTCCCTGCTCAGGCAGGGAATCTGCTTCTCCCTCTCTTTCCCCATTGTCCCCCCTGCTAGTGTTCTCTCACTCTCTCTGTCAGATAAATAAATAAAATCTTTAAAAAAATATTAAAAATAAATATAAAACAAAAAAGTCTGACCCGCGGATTCAGATTGTGGCCTTGGGCAAAATATCTTTCTCTCTGGGCCTCAGTTAAGTGGGTTTCGTAAACAAGGTCATGTGTTTGATATTTGATATTTAAAATTTCTGTCCATGGGAGGTCCTGGATACATAGTAATTGGATTTTTCAATCATATCGTTAAAGGGGAAATTTTAATGGGTCAATTTCAAGAGAATGATCCATTCTGGGGGATCTAGTCCTATGAGAGAGAGACATACATACAGATAGCCTGGAGCCTTCTGACTCAAATTTTGGTCCAGTTTAACAGCACTGGCAACACCTGCCAACATGTTGGGAATGCTGATTTTTAAGCCTCGTTTCAGTCATATGCATTAGAAACTGATCAGGAATTTTAGCAAGATCTTTAGATAATTTGGACGCACAGTGAAGTTACAGAAGCACTGATATAAAGATGTTTTTAATGGTAAATATTCTATGAATTATGGCTATGACACTGTGTGTGTGTACGTGTGTTTGTGTAAGTAATTCTAAAATGTCATATACCAGTACACCAATATTTGATTAGTTGTTTTGAAATCCTTTATAATCAGTTGTGCTTTCCATAAAATAAGTTGGCGTGTTAAGTAGCTTTAGTTGTTATCTGCAGAAGTAGCCATGTCTTATGGAAAGTTAAAAATGCTTGATGATATTAATTGGAAAATAAAAAGTGAAAGTGGAAATTATTGAGTATTGCAGTCCATAGGTTAATATTAATCTACCTCTTTAACCCACTGAGCCACCCAGGCGCCCGTAATCTACCTCTTTATACACCATTTCTTGTCTGTGCAGGTCAGCATTGTCTCCAAGTGTTCTCCCACTCAACTTACATCACAGCCACGTAGGGACCCATTAAAAGTGCAAATTCTCAGGCACCAAATCCCCCAAATATGTTTAATCAGATTTTTAGAAGAATTCCCACCAGAAGATGGGAAACACGTAGTCATGTTTTCTCTTTTAAAAGGATGCTTAAAAATATGAATGGCTGGGTCCTACCCTCAAAAACTCTAATTTAATTTATTTGACTTTGGGTTGAGTGTTGGTATTTTTTAAAACTTCCCCAGGCAATTCCAATGTGAAGCCAATGTCAAGAATGTTGTTTTCAAAAGAGCTAATAAGCCTCATGGTTGATGTGAAGAATATCTCCATCAAATTGTCCACTCCTGATGGTGAACTATAAACTCTGACACCAGGTTAAAAGGACAGATTGTGCATTAGGAGCAGAACACACATGTGACTCTTTATATCCAATCTTAAACCTAAAGTTACCATGGTGGTTAAGACTCATAATACAAAAACGTTTGCTAAATAACTGACAATTTACCAAATCCATTCCCATTCAAACAGTCCTCCCTCTTACTCCCCAGCAGCTACCCCTTCCCATTTGTCACTCAGAAAACCTATCAGATGTTTAAAGTACTAGTGCAACTGGGTCAAATTAAGGAACTTCACATATCTGCAAACAATGCAGGATTTCATAGAAGTGGGGTTGAAGAGCCGCATGCAAAGCCATTAGCAAATGACTTTCCAACAGAACTAGATGAGTTAGTAGGAAAAGATCAGGAAACTGATGTGGGAGGATCATAAAAAGATAGCTCAAAAGAGAATTATTCGAATTTCAAAAGATTAGGTGAGGTCTTTGGAAAACCTGCTGATGTGTTAAAAAACTTCTGTAAGAAGGACTCTTCTTATGAACATGCTGTAAATGTCATCCAGAGTGAAGGGTTACACTAACTTTAAAATCAGAAAAATACACTGATAGGAAGAATTTATTTTTTTTAGTTTCCAATAAGCATGCATAGTTGCTACTACTACCTAAAGTTTATAGGATGTAAAGTAAAATTAATTGTATTCAAAATTATTAGTTCCTTCTTTTCTAGGAGAAATTTCAATAAGCATACTATGCAGTATGTTGTCTGAAATCTGATGTTGCATTTTACTGAATCGACTGTCCTCGAAAATAAAAACTTTTCTATATTTTTCTTTCCTCCGGAGTACCTATCATAACAAGAGATATCCAAAGTCCAGAATCATTGAGAGTACAAAGTCATTTAAAAATTTATTACCTGCCAGAATGGGATCTTCGTTGCCAACACCCACATGACTCGTTTATTTGAGAAAATAAACAAAGTTGAAAAGCTACACTGCACAGATATATCTTGTAACACTCACTAGTTTATTTTAAAAGAAGTTTTAGTAATAACCTTAAAATACTTTTTCCTTTGCTCTGAGACTAACTTCTGGTAAAATAAGATAATCTAAAATATATTGTGTCATTCATTGGGGCATTGTTGATTATGGTAAAAACAGGAAATCAATGAAAATGTACCATGTTAGGAACGCTTCAGTGAAGTAAACACATTCAGTTAATTGAATATTCCGAATCCATAAAAAATAATGTTACGAAGAGTATACTAACATCAGAGAATGCTTATATTTTAATGATAAGTGAAATGAATAGGATATACATTATTCAGTATGATTTTTAATTGTATTATAAAACATACACATTGAAAAATACAATGTACATAAAAAATGTTAACAGTGTGGTGACTCAGATAGAATCATAAAAGTTATTTTTCTTCTATTTAAAATTTCCTTCCTAGTTTTGTTTGTTTGTTTTTGACAGACAGAGATCACAAGTAGGCAGAGAGGCAGGCAGAGAGAGGAAGGGAAGCAGGCTCCTAGCTGAGCAGAGAGCCTGATGCGGGGCTTGATCCCAGGACCATGGGATCATGACCTGAGCCGAAGGCAGAGGCTTTAACCCACTGAGACCCCCAGGGACCCCCTAGTATTTTTTAACATATTCCATGAAAGCCTTCAATTATTAGCAAGATAAAACAAAAGACTTCCAAATTTAAGCTCAAACTAAAGCAAGACACCTGTTCTCAGTCGTACAAGTCTAACTAATTCATCAAGATCCCTTGTTTCTTGACATGTTACAGTGGAATATAACCACAATTCAAGAAATTCAAGCATGAGTACTCATAGATTCTAGTATTGTTATACAATAAATTCACTTATGAACTTGCTTTTAGGGCAGATTTTAAAAATATGATCTAAATTTGTTATAACTAAATGAATGTATCCTGTAGAATAGGAGAATGTTATATGTATGTAAAGCAATGTTTTTAACATGATACTAGAAAAAGATAACAAAAGTGGAAACCAAATCAGTCACCAAATCTTCCCTGTTGGATGATTCTGAGTAGCAAATTCATGGCCTCAGGTTTTCCCTACCATTGTCAGTTACCATTACCTAAGGACCTGAATGAACATGTGAATTAGAAACTATTTGCCCATCCTAAACACTGTATGGAGCTAGGGAAGGATTTAAAATGAACAACATACCTCAGACTTTCAGGCTAGGTTGAGGATAGAGAGGGTGTGTTGACAGACACAGGAACTTACAAGGTATAATATGTCAAGCAAATTAAGTGGCCTACTGAGAAAGAGTGTTACATCCATCTTCTTACCCTTTGTACCCGCCTGATACAATACTTAAATCACAGTACTAAGCTGGTAGCAGATGGCTAATAATTCACTGAACAGCAGGTAATACAATAGAAAGATGTTGTTGGAGCTGGGAGGACTCTAGAACAAGGGAAGGGCTGATACCATTCTTTTTGACATCACTGTTGGGAATATCCTAGTACCAGGAATAAATGCAATTAAGAAAGAATCTGCATATGCAGGAAAGGTCTCAATATTTTTGTGAGAGTACGGACTGGTAGATGTTTCACAGGGCATTTAACAACAAGCACTAATAAATTATTTGCAGAGAGCTGTTATAAATTACACAAAGTAACATATGCAGTTCTGAGAATCAAAACACCTCCTGCAAATCCCCACAATAATTTTTGTGTTAGAAGAAAAAGAGTACAAAAAGTGTAAAAAGAAAGGTCAACTGGGAAAGATATGGGTTCTCACTAGCCTACAAATTGAGTCTTCTAGAAAGTAATCAGCATGACATCCTCCCCATTTCTTTGCCTCATATTTCATCTGTTATCTCCTGAAGCTGGGATAGAGCTTGTGATTTCAAATTTTACAAATGGAACATAATCAGAAAGTGTTGACATAAATATGCAATTGCTGAGTATCAACACAAACAATTCAGTCATGCAAAGAACAGTTACCTAATTTATCCATCAAACATGTCTTTGTAGGGAGAGTTGGAGAGAGAGGTAGGAAGGAGAAAAAAAAAAAAAAAGACACACAGGGGAAACTTGTATTCCAGAAAGAAAATATGATAATCATATCATTTCCATTAACCCCACTTTCCTTTCAAGTGCTTTTATTGTCTGTTTTTAAATATTACCTACTATCCCAATAAATAGAAAATATATAAATGTAATTTTCTATAAATGATATTGAAATGATACCTATTTGGAAAATAAATATAAGTATGAATGCTTTTCACTCACCACACACAAAAATACACAAAGGTAGAGTGATGCCAGTCAAGTGGCCAAGTAAGATGTCCTCCCTCTTTTTCATAGTCTATGAACAACAATGATATGGCACTCATCCACAGGTAAAAATGCCTTCCTGGGGTTTGAGGAGCCAGGTAGGAGACTGTGGAACCCCAGTGCATTTCAAGACTGGGGGGAGCCATTTTGAGAAGGCAGGCTTGCCCCCAAGTGGCTGACATGTAAAGTTCCACCTATATGGCTAGAAACAGTTCTATGCCCCTATGGACTTGGTTGGCTGCAGACCCATTTGTCTTGGTCCTGTCACGAGCACCACATGCCAAGGGACTTGGGAGGAGTTACCCCACCCATGTGTGTGTTGGGTAATAGGCATTCGGAACTTGGTCCCAACTATAGACCCTGAAGTGACCCATGAACCAGCTTCAGCCCTTCTCAGCCACAGTCAGGGAACCCCTAGAGGTGAGGCTGTAAAATTCGGTTGGATCATGGATTCTGAAAGGGCCCTGTAACTAGGCTCTGGACTATTTCAGCCAGTCGGTGAACAGTCTTGCTAGTACAGGAACATGATAGGAAACATTGCCACCTGTATCACTGGGATCCTGTAAGGGTCCCCTCACAGCCAAAATATGACAAGAGACCTGATAACCCGGGGACCCAGCAGAAGACAATCCCATCTGCAACCCCAGAGATCCTGAAGGGCCCTATGGTCAACTCAAGCTCTCCCAGCCATCATTTATCACAATCACTTATAATGATAAATACTTACATGTAGGAAAAAAGGATGATCTGAAATAAATAAACTAACTTTACACCTTAAAATATAGGAAAAAAAATAACTTAAGTCCCAAGTAGCAGAACAAAGGAAATAATAGAAATTAGAGCAGAAATAAATGAAGTAGAGACAAAAAAGACAACAGAAAAAAAAATCAACAAAACAAAGAGTTGGATTTTTATTTTTGCTTTAAAAAAAAATAAATAAAATTGACTAACTTTTGACTGGACCAACCATGAAAAGAAAAGAGAGGGCTTAAATAAATAAAATCAGAAATGAAGGAGGAAATATTATAACTGACACCACAGAAATAAGAATTACAAGATGCTACTATGAACAGTTATGAACAACAATCCTAAAAGAAATGAATAAATTCCTAGAAACATACAACCTCTAAAACTGAATCTTGAAGAAATATAAAATATGAACAGATCAATAACAACTAAGGAGTCTGAAGCAGTTTTCAAAAACTTCCCAAAAAGAAAAGCCCAGGACCAGATAGTTTCACCAGTGAATTCTACCAAATAGTTAAACTCATGCCAATCCTTCTTAAATTCTTCCAAAATATTAAAGAGGATAGAATACTTCTAACCTCATTTTTCAAGGCCAACATTACCCTAATGCCAAAGCCAGATAAGTATTTACAAGCAAAGGAAACTACAGGCCAATATCCCTGATGAATATAGATGCAAATATTCTCAGCAGATACTAGTAACCTGAATTCAACAGCACATTACAAAGATCATACACCATAATCAAGTGGGATTTATTACTGGGATTCAAAAATAGTTCAACATATACTAATAAATAAACATGACATAACACATTAATTAAATGAGTGATAAAAATCATATCCTCTCAATAGATGCAGAAAAAAAATTTTGACAATATTTAACATCCTTTCATGATAAAAGCTCTCAACACCTTGAGTATAGAAGGAACATACCTCGTTGGCAAATGTCTTATCAGGTAAAGGGCTCATATCCAAAATCTATAAAGAACTTATCAAACTAACATCCAAAAAAACAAATAATCCATTGAAGAAATGGGCAGAAGGCATGAACAGATGTTTTTCCAAAGGAGACATACAGATGACCCACAGACACATGAAAAAATGTTCAACATCACTTGGGATCAGGGAAATACAAATCAAAACCACAATGAGATACCACCTCACACTAGTCAGAATGGCTAAAATTAATAAGTCAGGAAATGACAGATGTTGGCAAGGATGAGGAGAAAGGGGAACCCTCCTACACAGCTGGTGGGAATGCAAGCTGGTGCAGCCACTCTGGAAAACAGCATGGAGTTTCCTCAAGAAGTTGAAAATAGAGCTACCCTGTGGCCCAGAATTTGCACTACTAGGTGTTTATCCTGAAGTACAAATGTAGTGATCCGAAGGGGCACATGCACCCGTGTTTTTAGCAGCAATGTCCACAATAGCCAAAATATGGAAAGAGCCCAGATGTCCATTGACAAATGAATGGATAAAGAAGATGTGGTGTGTATGTGTGTACACACACACACACACACAGACACAGAGGAATATTACTCAGCCATCAAAAAATGAAACCTTGTCATTTACAATAATGTGAATGGAAGCAGAGGTTATTATGCTAAATGAAATAAGTTCATCAGAGAAAGACAATTATTGTATGGTTTTACTCTTATGTGGAATTTAAGAAACAAAACAGAAGATCATAGAGGAAGGGAAGGAAAATTAAACAAGACAAAATCAGAGAGTGAGACAAACCATAAGAGACTCTTAATAATAGAAAACAAACTAAGGATTGCTGGAGGGAAGGGAATGGGGAATGGGGTAACAGGGTGATGGGCATTAAGGAGGGCACAAGATGTAAAGAGAACTGGGTGATATATAAGCCTGATGACTCACTGGACTCTACATCTGAAACTAATAATATGTTCTATGTGAATTAATGAGTTTAAATTAAAAAAAGAAGGAACATACATCAATGTAATAAATGACAAACCCATACATAACAACGTACTCAACAATAAATGTTGGAGTTTTTCCTCTAAAATCAGGTTAACAAGGATGACCACTTCTTCCATCTCTCCTATTCAACCTAGTACTAGAAGTTCTAACCAGAGCAAATGAACAGGCAAAAGAAATAAAAGGCATCCAAAGAGGGAAAAAGAGAGTAAAATTGTCTCTGTTTGCATATGATACAACCTTATATAAAGGTAACACTAAAGACTCCACCATAGGGGTGCCTGCGTGGCTTGGCTGGTTGAGCGTCCAAGTATTGGTTTCAGCTCAGGTCATGATCTCAGGATCCTGAAATTGAGCCCTGTATTAGTCTCTGTGTTCAGAAGGGAGTCTGCTTGAGGTTCTCTCTCTCTCTCCCTTTGCCCACCCCTTGCTCTCTCTCTTTCTTTCACTCTAAAATAAATAAATCTTTAAAAAAAAGACTCCACCTAAAAACTGTTAGAACAATAAATGAATTCATTAAATTTGCAAGATGTAGTATCTTCATATGAAAGTCAGTTTCATTACTATCCCTAACAAACTATCTGAAAGAGAAATAAAGAATAAAATACAATAGTATTAAAAACTGTACAGTACTTAGGCACACATTTAACCAAGGAAGTGAAAGATTTGTACCCTGAAGCTCTAAGACATTGATGAAAAAATTAAAGAAGACAAAGATAAATGCAAAGCAAATCCATGTCCATGGATCAGAAGATTTAAAATTTTTAAACTTTACATAATATCCAAAGTGATCTACAGATTCAATGCAATCCCTATTAACATCCCAATGACATTTTTTCACAGAAAAAAAAATCTTAACATTTTGTGTAGAACTGCAAAACACCCTAAGTAGCCAAGCAATCTGGAGAAAGAACAAAGCAGGGAACACTACAATTTCTGGTTTCAAGAGATATTATAAAGCTGCAGTAACCCAAACAGTACAGTATTGGCATAAAAACAGACACACTAACCAACAGAACAGAATCTAGAGACCAGAAATATACCCACACACATATGGTCAACTAATATTTGACAAGAGAGCCAAGAACACTCAATGCAGAAATGATAGCCTTTTCAATAAATGGTGTTGGGACACTGGATAGCCCCATACAAAGGAACAAAACTGGATTCCTATCATACACCACTCACAAAAATTAACTTAAAATACATTAAAGTTTAAAAAAAAATACATTAAAGTTTTAAATGTAAGACTTGAAGAAAACAGAAAAAATCTCCTTGATAATGGTTTGGCTATGGCACCAAAAGCGCAGAGGACGAAAAGAAAATGAAACCAATGGGACTACGTAAAATTAAGAAGCTTATGTACAGAAAAATAAACAATCAATAAAATGAAGAGGCAGCCTGTGGAGTGAAAGAAAATACTGGCAAACTATGTATTAGAGATGGAGTTAATATCCAAAACACGTAAAGAACCCATATAGCTCAATAGCAAAAGACTAATAATCACATTAAAGATGGGCAGAGGACCTGAACTGACAATTTTCCAAATGTCAATTTGTACATAAAGATGATCAACAGGTATATAAAAAGATGCTCAACATCACTAATCCTCAGGGAAATGCAAATCAAAACCACAAGGAGATACCACCTCGTATCTCTTAGGATGACTTGTATTAAAAGAGAAGCCGTAAGTGTTGGTGAGGATGTAGAGAAAGGGAACTCTTGTACTGTTGATGGGAATGTAAATTTTACAGCTGCAATGAAAAAGGCAGTAGGGAAATTCCTCAAAACTTAAAAATAGGGGCGCCTGGGTGGCTCAGTGGGTTAAGGCTTCTGCCTTTAGCTCAGGTCATGATCTTAGGGTCCTGGGATCTGGCCCAGCATCGGGCTCTCTGCTCAGCGGGGAGCCTGCTTCCCTCTATCTCTCTGTCTGCCTCTCTGCCTACTTGTGATCTCTCTCCCTGTGTCAAATAAATAAATAAACTCTTTAAAAATAAACTACCATATGATCCAGCAAAAAACAAGAGTGCCCTCTTCATAGTACTGTTGTGAGGATTAAAAATTATGAGTAAAAAATGATAGAAAAAATATATGTATGCCTTTAAGAGTAGACAAAGATTTAAAATTCAGAAGCACTGTCCATATAGAAAACAGAGATAAATGTGACTGACAAAACAATAAGGCTAAAATTTAAGTGAGACAGCTGAAAGTACTTTCAGCATATATTAACAAGATTATTATCTTAAAAAGTAAAATTCTTATGGACAAAATTGTTCAGTTTCAAAAGGCAAAGACTATAAATGGTCTCATTATAGAAACGAAATAAAAATCACCAATAAAATATGCAAAGATACTGAACTTTTCCAGTAACCCAAACATGAAAAACTTTTATTACCAAAGATACTTTTCCCTTGTTTGTTTTTACCGTTTTGAGAACGGCTAACATACAAGTTTAGTAAAACAAATTTGGCAAGTAAGAATGTACAGGAATAGTCAATTCTTATATTGTGATGGTGAAGATATAAATTAATGTAGACAACATAGAAGACAATTTGGTAGCATCCACAAGTTCTAAATTCTGTACACCCTGTGTCACTGAAATTACATTTCTACATATCTACCCTAGAAAACCAAGAGACATATGTCCAGGAGCTAGAAGTAGCAATGTTCACTTTTTCAGTGAATAAATAAGTGAATAATAATAATAAATTTATTATAATAAATTTATTATAATTTATTATTTATTTATATATTATTTATATAAATATTATATATTTATTATAATAATAATAAAATAATAAAAATAAATAAGTGAATAATAAGGAAAAATAATCTGAATGCCCACTAATGGAGGAGTAGCTAAATAAGCTAAGCTGGTGAACTAAATGAACATTACACTGCCGGATGCTAGCTGTTGAATGGTCAGATTTATATGTATACCGATAATTACCAACTTTCCAAAATCTGTTGAATGAAAAAAAAAGTGCTAAAAGTTCTTGCATAATAATTTAATTTATGTAAAAATTAAAACAAAGTAAGAGGAAAACAAAAACACAACACAAATCATACTGTGGAATTTCTGTTAAGTGAATAGGTATTTGAAAGGATTCCCACTAACTGATAACAATTAATACCTCTTAAGAGATAGCCTAGAGGCAGTGACCAAATAGGATATGTCCTAATTGTAGTGTTTGGTGTTTGTTTGTTTTTTTTTTTTTTTTCCAAGAGAACGTATCTATTAGTACTAGATAATTAATTTCAAATTTGAATATTAACTTCATGAAAGGCACTTAAGTAGCTTTTGTTGAATCAATGGATAGAAGGTAGGAGAATTAGGCAAGAAAAGGAGGAGAAAGGATGGAAGGAAGGAAGAAAAGATGTATGCGTGTAGTAAGTGGGGGCCAGGACAAAGGATCTGGACCTCGTGCAACAGATGGATATAATATCAAAGGTTTTTCTACATAGGGGAACTATAGTATCAACATTGTGCTGTGGGGCATTTACTGTGTACTAGGTGGGGAAGCATGGGGAGAAAATAGAAGTGGACAGCAGTTCATTCCTGAAAACGTAGGGATGAGCGATGACGGAGATCTAAACAAGTTCAAAAGCTTATGAACAGTAGGAAGTAGTAAGTATTAAGAAGAGGTCACGGGCCACTGAGCCCAAGAAAGGAGATATGTACTGGTGCAGGGCTCTGAGGAATCTGGGGAAAGAGAGATCCAGAGGAGAGTGAAGGTATCCGTCTTACATAAAAGAGAAGACGGGTCTTCCCTCCTTTCGGGTGAAAAGAATAAAAGGGAGGAGACGGAGATAGCAGGCACTGATGACAGATGACAGCGCAGCGGCAGAACACAGAGCAGCATGGGGGCAGCCGGGTGATTTTCCCCAACAGCGCTCTGCAGGCCCGGTGCAAGCGGGAGATAACAAGAGCCTGGACGAATCCTGCGGGTTTCGCAGATCGGTACAAATGTAGTCCTATTGCAGAGCATCCCGTATGGGACAGGAGTCAAATGAAGAGCCCCAAAGCCTAAAATGCATATGGGAGTGAAGTAAAGAGGTGCAAAGGGTGGGGTAAAATAAGTTTTTTCTCTCCCATGCTTTCTTTTCAAGCAGACATTTAATAGGAATGTTCTATATTCTGGGCATTCTTCCAAGGCTGAGGATATTGTGAGAAAAGAGACCGAGGAAAAGGTTCTAATTCTTATGGGCCTTATGGTCTAGTGGGAAGCACAGAAATAAATACGTAAACTAAATATGTAAACAAGAGAAAAATATAAGTTTTCAGCAGACTAAAACTATGCAGGAAAATAAAAACTACTTGCTGGAAAGAGAGTGGTTGGTGAGTATTTTAACAGAACCCTCTGAGAAGGAGGCATTTGAGCTAAAATCTAAATAATGCAGAAGAGGCAGCCAAGCAAAGATGTGAGAGAGATGTTTCAGGCAGGAGGGAAAAAAAAAAAAAGGTACAAAAGCCTGAGGCTGGACTAAGCTTGGCTTCTTCAAAGGGAGAAGATAGAAAGATCCCTATAAACTGGGTATGGTGATTAAAGGTGAGTGGTAGGAAATAGGATCTAAGAGGTCGGTAGGGAACAGATTGTACAGTGCTTTTGAAGAGTATAGATATTATCCTATTTGCAACAGGTAGCTCATGGTGGGTTATAAAATGGTTGTGACAGGATCTGATTTAGTCTCTAAGAAAAGCAGAGGAGCAAAAATCAAGCTGACAGGAGCCTATAGGAGACTACTGAAGAAGTCCAGGAGAGGTAAAATGGTGGAACCAATAGGATTTACTTATGCATCTGATGTGAAGAAGCAAGACAAATGATAGAGAAAAAGATGTAATTCAGTAGACAGATGGGAGGACAGGAAGTTAAGTAGAATGTCTAAATGTAAAATTTTAGACTTATATAGCTGTTACATGAGAAAGAAAATTTAAACATGCAGTCATCGATGAGGATAATTAGTCTGAAATAAAAATGAAGATCATTGTTGAGGAGGTCAGATTGAATGGGTGGGTTCTGTGATGAGGTATCACACAGGGTGATAGTAGCAGGGCTTGGCATGAATGAA
Source organism: Enhydra lutris kenyoni (assembly GCF_002288905.1). Taxonomy (NCBI): domain Eukaryota; kingdom Metazoa; phylum Chordata; class Mammalia; order Carnivora; family Mustelidae; genus Enhydra; species Enhydra lutris. Next base: position 99,686,950 of record NW_019154085.1, on the reverse strand, counting down.
GGCAATCATCTAGAAGCTAAAATATTTCATGAATTGAAGGGAGAGATGCCTGGGAGTTTGTAGGTGGCAGCGAAGAGAGGAGAGGTAAGGGGTAGTTAGCAGATGATTAAAGTCCCAGATGAGCAGAACTTTTTACATAAAGGTGACAAATTACTGAGTTATATGTAAGAATGTGAAGTGTTTTGTTCACATCCTTACACAAGGGACATAGGGTTGGGAAATCACAAGTCTTAGTTTGAGAAAGCACAGAGAAAGCGTGATCAGGCCAGAGAGAAATCACAGTGCCAGTGAAGTGGTTGAGAATACAATGACACTGGGTTACATCGAATCTCTCCATGACAAAGAGTAACCAAATGTAGAGTGAGAAAAACAGGATTGAGTTTGGTGATGAATGTTAGAGCAGGTGGACACATGAACAAATGGGTGGATGGTTCTAGAGGCTGAATATCTTTCAGAGTGATCGAGGGAAACAGGGATGTAAGAATGGTGAGTTTATTTGGCTTTGATTTTTCCAGAAGAATTTGAGGTCAGCTCTTAAGCTGATTCTAGTGCTTTTTGCAAGAATGAAAAACATTGTGAAAGTTATCAAAGAGACTGTTTCGCTACAGCTATCTAAAAACAAACAAACAAACAAAAAACACCCCCAAAATAAAAAAAAAAACCTTTAATGTCATTAATTTCCACTTAAGAAAGGGTCACACATCTAATGAAAATCCCAAATGGCCAATACCTTGAGTAACCTCTTCTAGTTTTGTTCCAAAGAAAGATAGAAGATACTTGGTTTGCTTACAGATGCATGCTGATTCCCTTATTCTGCTTGGTTGGAAAGAATGAGTAATGGTGGCATCTGTGTTCAACATAAGGCAAAAAATAGAAGAAATCTGAGACTACATTGCACTGAAATCACTGATACTCCCAGTTCCGTGCAAGTGATCTGGCGTTGGCCCAGGCCCTAAGTAACTTTTAAATGTTTATGGTTTTTAAAATTGTGGAGCATAAAGAATAACATGGAGGACATTGAGAGAAGGAGAGGAGAAGGGTGTTGGGGGAAATCGGAGGGGGAGATGAACCATGAGAGACTGTGGACTCTGAGAAACAAACTGAGGGTTTGGGAAGGGTGGGGGATGGGAGGTTGGGTGAGCCTGGTAGTAGGTATTAAGGAGGGCACGTATTGCATGGAGGACTGGGTGTGATACATAAACAATGAGTCTTGGAACACTGAAAAAAAAATAAAGTTTAAAAAAATTGTATGTAATAATTTAAAAAATTAAAATAAAATAAAATTCTAACCTATAGGCAGGTTGGGAACCACTGCTATAAACTGAGAGAAATATTTCCAAATCTCTTTTATAATCATAACAGTACCCTTAGGAAAACTTAGAAGATAGGACTGAGAAAGAAAATTACAAATATCTCCTACTTATATAAATCTACGTAAAAATTCTAAACAAAATATTAGAAAATCAATTTTAGTCACCTTTTAAAGTATCGGAGAAATGGAACCAACAGATATATATTCCAAATTTAACTAGAAATGTGATTACTACTCTCTAAAAAACAGTGGGCGGGAAGCACATAGAAAGTTGCAATAAATGCTCAATACATTTAAAAAAAAATACTGGGGACGTCTGGGTGGCTCAGTTGGTTAAGCGGCTGCCTTCGGCTCAGGTATTGATCCCAGCATCCTGGAATCGAGTCCCACATCCGGCTCCTTGCTCGGCAGGGAGCCTGCTTCTCCCTCTGCCTCTGCCTGCCATTCTGTCTGCTTGTGCTCACTCTTGCTCCTCTCTCTCTCTGACAAATAAATAAATAAAATCTTTAAAAAAAGTACTGTAAGAAATTAGGAGCTGATGGATCACGTACCTTGATAAACACATGGAACGCATCTCACCAGCCCATACATACTCTGTTTACTGGTGAAATCCTAAAAGCCTTGTCATCAAAGTCAGGTTTAAGATACAGATACCTGCTTTTCCCATCAGTATTTTGGAATGGTTTGCCAATGCCATTAGACTAGAGACAGAGGGAAAGTACTCAATATGTAATATGTGGAAAACAGTAGCAAAAATAGAAAAACCCAGGAAAAAGTACTAAAAAAAGCATTAGAAATGGTGAGGAATTTCAAAATAGTGCCAAAGCTAAAAATGAATATAAAAATCCCTTACCTTTACAGTACACAAATAATAACAGTTTAGAAAATGCAATTTAAAAAATATCTCATTCACAACAGCAACAGTAAAAAACAAAACAAAACAAAACAAAAAAAACCCTGAAAATACCTTTCAAAAATGCCTGCAAAACTCTGCAGAAGCAAGAAGAAAAGTTTAAATAAATGGAGAAATACAGAAATTCAGTTTGTATCACATTAGTTCTCTCTAAACCAATCCATAAATTTGGTGTATGCTCAGTGAAAATTACAATGTGTAAGCATCTGTGTGTCTGTCTCTGTTTAAATTTGCAATGTGTTAAAATATTTAAAAATTCATCTGGAAGGGTTCCTGGGTGCTCATCTGTTAAGCATCTGTTTCGGCTCAGGTCATGATACCAGGAGTCTGGGATCGAACCCCACATCTGGCTCCCTCCTCAGTGGGAAGTCTGCTTCTCCCTCTCCCACTGCCTGCTGCTCCCCCTGCTTGTGCTCTCTCTCTCTCTGTCAAATAAATAAATAAAATCCTAAAAAAAAATTATCTAGAAAAAGAAAATGTTAAGTATAGCCAGGTAAATTACACACACACACACACACACACACACACACACACACACACACACGTACAGAGTAATGAAAAAAAACTTGTCCTAAATAATATTAAAATACATAATAAAAACAACCAAAATTGCAACAGGATGTTGTAGTTGCAAGACCAGAATAGCCACTGGAAAATAATTTTGCATACACTAAATATACCCAAGATACATTGATAATCAGAATATAGGAAAACAAGTATTTCAACTCTTTCAACAGATTTCTTAAGTCTTCAGAATGATTTGATAAATATCTAGCTGTATTGGAGAGAGGAGGCAAATTTAGGGTCACCCTACTCCTCAGGCATCTGACCCCTCTCCCCAGGAAAGTAAGTATTTCAAATGGACAAGGGAAACATAGATTATTCAATAAGTGTCTTTGGGATAACTTATTAGGTAATAAACCAGTGCTCACTCACTTCACCAAAATAAATTCCCTAGAGATCTAAGACTTAAATATTAAAAAAAATATATAAAATATTGGAAAATGGGAGATTGATAGATGTGTGTGGGTGATATAAATCTTTAAAGAAAGTAGTGACAGACGTCACTACATAAAATTTTAAAATGTTGGCAGTAAAAAGCACCACAGAGAAAGTTAAGGAAAAACAAAAATGTAAACATTATTTGGAGCATACTGACAAATATATTTTTTAAAAAGATGCCTTATATTCCAATAGAAAGGTGAGCTGAAGGGGCGCCTGGGTGGCTCAGTGGATTAAGCCTCTGCCTTTGGCTCAGGTCATGACCTCAGGCTCAAGTCATGACCTCAGGGTCCAGGAATCAGCCTCGCATGGCATAGGGGCTCTCTGCTCAGCAGGGAGCCTGCTTCCTCCTTTCTCTCTGCCTGCCTCTCTGCCACTACTTGTGATCTCTCTCTCTGTGTCAAATAAATAAATAAAATCTTAAAAAAAAAAGGGGGTGAGCTGAAAATATGAAGGAGAAAATGTGGGAAAAAAATGAAATAGCAATAAATACACATGGAGGTGATCAGCCTCACTGATAATCAATTAATGTAATTGATTAAGTACATTAAATTAATTAAATTAATATAGTTAATTAAATAAGTGCAAGTAATTAATTAAAGTTTTTTCATATATCAAACTTGAAAATATTCCAGAGATGATTTATGAAGTGTTTTTCAATAAATGGAGAAAATACTTTTTTTTGCAGAAAGTCTAAGCACAACCTCTTTGGAGAACAATTCAGTTATATCTAGCCAAACTGAAGCTTTCAACTTCCAAACTTCCAACTCCAGGACTTTATCATATATATATATTACCCATGTATTAACACAATGTGTGTATCTACATATGTAATAGTGTGTGCATATACTCAGATATTTATATGTTTGTGTAAATACATATAAAATATATATATATATATGAACAGACACACACACGTATACATGCACATACACTGCTGCAGTGTTCACAAAAGCTGATAGTGAGAGAAGATTGATTTAGTCTTCTTTGACTCATCCATACCACAGAATATTATATAAAAATAAGAGATGAGATGGATCTCTTTGCATTCAAGAGAAAGATAACACATGGCATATTTGTTAGTTTGAAACACATTCTGCAGAACAGGATGCACAGCATGAACTGATTTATGCTCTAATTAATATTTACATATGTTTCCCTTGATATACAGCTATTTGAAACTTCAGTACAGATGGAAATTTTTCTTTAAAAAAAAGACTCATACTGCTTTTTGAAAGGAGTTAGCTAGCCACATAGATTAAAAAGTGTTTCTTAACTTAGTCCCCAAAATACAGTCTAAATAGATCATCATTCTCAAAAGATTACAATATACTAATACACATTACACATGTCAACATATATTGCACAGTCCATAAGGCGTCTCTAGGGGCTTTAATACCTTACATCAGATTGTGCGAACATCAGTTTTTGTTGCGTAAGTCACCGACCATAGTAGTGAACTGGATGATTGGGCAGGATGTGTATGGACCCAGTGAAAAAAATTTATTGAATGAAATTTGGATAGCATCTATATTTTTTCTTTCTTCCTAACCAACTTTTTTTTTCTCTTTCCTTCTGTCTCTCTTCCAATATTTATTGCACACCTACTATAAAAGTCAATCATAAGAAATAATGAATTGTTTTTGATGTGTAACAAAATCTATTCCCTATGATTCAATCTCATAAATTTTAGGCAATCTCCATTATACTCTTATATGGTGAACAACATTATTACCCCATCTCTATCTCCCTTTTTCTTGCTCTCTCTCTCTCTCACACAGACACCATTGAACAAGTTACTTTAAACTTCATTTATTTTCTTTTACTTTATTAAAATACTGAGTTTATTTAATATGTATATTTTTGTCTCCCTACCATTTCCATTTGTTTGACCAGCACTGTGATTATGACATTCCACATGTATCTAAAACCAAGCAAAGACAAAATTCTATTTTTAAAAACTAAGCAGACATTTGGACAACACATTTTGGCAATGGGACCTAGACAATATTTATCAGACCTGGTAGGGAAAGTTCACACTCTGCATTATAAAAAGGACAGCAATATATCAACTGTTACAGAAATGAAATAAGATGGAAAATTATAAAAACTATCTAAAATATTTCCTTTAAGAGACTTCCTTAACTGCCAACAATATTGAATAAGCTCCCAGGTCAGACATCCAGAAGCAACCCTTCACATAGTTGATGAACTTGGCTTCCAAGTTAGGAAGAGAGCCACCATTTTTTCTATATTTGTTTGCATTTTTGTTTTTATGTATTCTGCATAACTAGATTCTTTTGGTGTGTTAGGAGTTTTTTGCTGTTTTTTTGAAGGATTCTTCGCCTTTTGGTCTTAGTGCTAATGGTTTTGAGTCTTTTCCACTCTGGTTTGATTTTTGTGCATTTTTGACTGGAGTATTATAGTTACATTTATTTTTTTTTGAAGATTTTATTTTTATTTATTTGATAAAGAACGAGAGAGCGCACACAAGCAGGGCTGGAGTGGGGGGAGGGCAGAGGGAGAGGGAGGAACAGGCTTCCCTCTGAGCATGGAGCTGGGTACTGGCCTCCATCCCAGGACCCTGAGATCATGACTGGAGCCCAAGGTAGACACTTAACCCACTGAGCCACCCAAGCGCCCCACACTTACACTTATCTACTGAGGCTTTTCCTTTGCTTCTTCCTCATCAAAATCATTATCATCATCATTATTTTCATCATCCTCATCTTTATCAGCTTCAAGGGTTTTTTGTTTGTTTGTTTGTTTGTTTGTTTGTTTTTCCCTGTGGAAACTTGCTGTCACTTCCAAGAGCAGATCACTTTCCAAGCATACTTAGGGGCTTCACATGACTTTGCATCTCTGTCTACAAGCACTAAGCACTGTCCACTAATAGGCACAGACCCTGAACCCACTTAACCATGAGACCACAGGTGGTGTTATTTCAAAGCCCCGAGGGAAGCCACCAGCTGTCTGGACATTTTCAAAGCTGCCAGTGGGATGTAACTGGACTGCTTTCATGATTTAATGCATCTGCTGCAACAATGTGCAATTCAGCCTTCGCACAAACCCCTAACATGATTGTTTTTAAAGAACACAGGTGTTCATTTTCATCATTATCCACTTTAAAGTGATGATCTTTGTTGGCTTTTAAGTTCAAAACAGTTCTTGGGGCTGCAAGCCCAAGACCGAGGTGCCAATATGGTCGAGTGAGGGCCCTCCTCCAGGGTACAGATTTTCATTGTATCCCCACATGGTGGAAGAAGCTTCCACCTCAAGGAAGGTAAATTTCTTGTGTAACAATATACAACCAATCAGTGCTAGAGCCCACATTAGAACGGGAAGCCTGTCTGACACCAGATTACAAATACCGTATCTAATGTTGTGTGTCTATTTCATGAGTAGTTTGTATTTCTTTGTATTATTGCAGATTATCACTATTTTCAAAAAATCAATCACTCATTCTTCATTCATTCCTCATTTCTTGAAAGCTTTCTAGTGGTCTGCCAGTAAGTGTTTAACAATCTGCTCTCTGGAGAAAAGTCTTCTCCCTGCCCAATTCTATGCTTAAATGCTCCCACCATACCTGAGGTCAAGCTACTAATGCAACACCAGGTTGTCCAATTCCTGAAAAATCTAACAATCACCTCTCACACATCAACATGAGTGAGACCCAGCACACACAGATCGCTTTCCATATACCAATATGTTCCATACACCACTTTGATTCACAGGATAGAAAAACAAATACAGTGATTTCTGCCTCTGGATAATCCAGGATCTAATAAAAGAAAATGATAATCAACAACACAAATGATAACTTCTGGAAAATTTTTAAACATTTTAAAGTCTATCTCATCTTTTAGATGACTATTTATAATACTATCGCTAGCTGAAAGTTACTTTAATCCCTCTCAAAACCATAATATAGGTAATTAAAATTTGCCCTAGAGTTTAGCCAGAAAAAAAAAAAAAACTGTAAATCAAATCTACTTCAAAGCCCTTTATTCATTTCACTTGCAGTGAACAAAAATTCCTTAATGTTATTTCACCTTGTATATCCTCCCTAATGTGACTCTCACTAGCTCTATGATGAATTAAAACAGAAGTAAATAGTAGTAACTATCCTCGTTTCATGTGATAATTACTATAATCACACCATCAGCATTCTCTGTATTGATGTATTTTTCTACAACACATCAAGAAAATTATTTACTTCTAAGATGATGTATGACTTGCAGCAACATTTCAGACAGGTATTATGATGACAGGTAATAGGATAAACACAATTTTCCCTTGAAATAGAAATGCCACGTGTTCTGTATGTTGGCATGTGTAGATTTTGTGCTTAAAGACACTCTTCAAGTTTTGCAGACATTAAATGGGAGGTTTAGGGCAAACCTAATGACATTGACAAAGGGAGATGCTTTAACACAGGGTTTCTCCCTGGAACACTCTATGTTCTTCATAATTTTTTTAAAAATGGACCTTTTTATGTGAGAAAGCCTGTTTCATGTGCCAAAAATGTTGATGGCTTAAAGGCAGCCTAAGTGACAAATTACTAAATAATTTTAAGATTGATTGATTGATCTGGAGAGAATGTGTGAGGGGGGTTGGAGGGAGAGGGGGAGAGAGACAGTCTCCAGCAGACTCCATGCTGAGCAGAGAGAAGGATGTGGGGTTCCATCCCAGGACCCTGAGATCTTGTCCTGAGCTAAAACCAAGGTTCAGTCATACAACCGACTGAGCCACTCAGGTGCCCCTAAATATTTCATTTTAAGTACTTCAACTAAACAGTTCTTTTGTGTCAGTAGTAAGCAGAATCAAGAAAGGATTTTATAAAATCTCTCATGTGAAAATTGCTGTAGATATTATAGTGCCAACAACTCAACACTGAATCTGACACTCTGTAATATGAGAGAGACAAAGTTTCTGCAGAAAGATGCAGCTCATTTGTTGATATAAAACCATCCTCTCACCCACAATACCAAAGTCCCCTTTAGCAACAACATATTTATTATCAGGCCGCTAGAAATATATATGCACACCAATTACTACAGGCTGAACTACTGGTCTTAAAAACGTGTATTACTGGTATTTAAAAATAACACAAATTCTGCTGGCCTATATATATATTTAAAAGTATGATGGTCATCAGAACAGTTTTCGATACTGTTTTTGTCTCAAGGACAGTTATTAGGAATCCAGCTGTCACACTGGAATCTATAAAGTTTTCAGTATTATAAATTATTCTGAATTTTTAAAATGGCAATCATTGAGGTGATTAGTAGGAAAGTTATGACCAGAAAATGAGTGCAAACTTGACATTTTTTTCAACAAACATGTCTCGAGTTATTTACTCCATTTTAAATCACACTAAGTGGATGTTTAAATATAAGGAATAAGACGTGTCCTTGTCCTAGACAGAACCTCATACAATACAGAAAATAAACAAGCATGTATAAGAGAACATGGTGATGATTCATTACATGCAGCTACAAGTTGAGATAAAAACATGGGGGAGAGAATAAGTAATGAAAGGCCTGACTTTTGAAACTTGATACATAATACAATTTCTATCAGAGAAGAGTGGGATTGGTTATTCAATACAGAAATAAGAAGTCAGCCAATATTCTCCCTGCAGTTAAAGGCTCTGGTTTTCAGTTCTGGGACACAGATTGATAGTTGAGCATTTCTGTGATGGGTCATATTCTTTCAATCTTCTTTTTAAGTAAATTCATGTAAGTTGAATTTTCTTAATAATTTTTTTAAGATTTTATTTATTTATTTGAGAGAGAGGGAGACAGCATGAGCAGGGAGGAGAGGAAGAGGGTGAGGGAAAAGCAGACTCCTCGCTGAGCAGGGAACCAGATGTGAGGCTCAATCCCAGGACCCTGGGATCATTACCTGAGCTGAACACAGATGCTTAACTGACTGAATCACCCAGGCACCTTGAATGTTTTGTATAATTTACTCAATAGCATTAAAACAAGAAGCTTCTATTCTAATGACCTATTATTTACTTTTACATACATGAAAAAAACCAATGCTCCATAGCAAAATACATTAGCTCTGCCCATACCCACAATGGGTGGTGGGAATCGTGAACGAGCATCACATTTTGTTGAGTTTGGGTTTAATTTTGAAGTATTTAACTCACATTGTTATTCCAATGATATCCAACAACTACAAAAGCATGAAGGATATTTTAAGAACATATATGAAGAACGTAATTAGTATGGAAATGAAAGCTGAGATAATTAAATTGGAAAGTAGTGAAATTAACAATTATTTTACATATGTATCAGATAAATCATCTGTGAGTGGCAGTAACTCAGAAAGACTGGTGGTGACTCATGCACAGGTTAACCACATGTCCTAGTTTGGGACAGGTCCAATTTACATGAGTTGTCTTTCTGACTTGGCATGTGTTCCAGAATTTTCATTTTTCAACAATGCTATTTTTTTAAATAGTTGAATTCAATGATCTGGTATAGGTTTGGGAGTTCTCCACTTTGTACTGTGAGTTTCTCCTGTGATCTCTCCTAGCGCATGAGGGATTTAGGTTGGCGGAGCGGAGTTCTCACTTTAACTGGTGGTTAAGTTTAAAGACAAACATCAATACATTTCTTCTTTTCCCAACATTTTTCAAATGCAATGTAGCTTTAACTTAACTCTTTAAGGCATAGATGCTGGGCTCTTGCTGATAAAATGAAGCACACTCAGAAATAATTCAAATCTCTGTGGAGTGGGTAGAAGAATTTGGTGCTGCCCCCTGAGGACCCACTTTGAGCACCATCTAACTTCACCATGGTCATAGCCAGTCCCAAGTTCACTTGAACTTCCTGAGAAGTTCAAGCCACCAAGATGTCAGTCTGCAAGGCTGTGGAAAATGTAGGAAATATTAGAAGTGCATATGTAAAATTTGAGTGGGAAATAGAAGCCAAGAAGTCCTGCCTTAGCAAATGAGAGAGTATTCTGTCTGTTGCCATAATGGTTGTTTCCTTGTTTTGCAGCATAAAATTATAATTTGTTTTATTTTTTATTTTATAATAAACTATTTAGGAGCAACAAATAAAAAGACACATATTTAATGAAAATTTAATGATGATATTTCTGCTTCTCAAAAAAGTTGATAATGTAACTTTCACAAAATGTCATTATTCACTATCCACCATAGGAATTGTAACAGTATCACTGATAATATTTAAATTGGAGAACTCAAATCTACTTAAAAAGCACCTCCATGGCCTTCAAATATTATAGTGAACTTAAGATGACTCTACTGGAAAATAAGGATTTAATACATGCAGCAACAAAGGATGTATTTATATAACATTCTATGCAATGTGACTTTTTAGTTAGATCAAATTACTATTCTTCTAAATTAATGTTGATCACTTTTAATTCCAACTTTTCATGTGCAAGAATAAAATATAAAGTGATAACTGTTAATTTATTGGCTTGAATAACAGAAGAACTCTGGAAACAGTTTAAATGATTCTAGTTTTATACCAATGCTGTTAGACTCATCAACTAATTAATTCCTATACTGGTTCCATTTTTTTTTCCTGTCAATTTATGGACTCAAAATACAGCTTTAAAAATTTTATTATGTTTGTATTAGGGTTTTCTAGAGAAACAATAAAAAAGAATGAATATATTTATCCATACATATATTCATAGATATCTATTCATCTATCAATCTATCTATATATAGAAATATTTTAAGAAACTCACAATTAGGAGTTCAGCATATGTAAAAAAAAAGTACATTCTCATTAAAAAATTATTATGGTCTACAAAGATAATCAATTGAATATGTCAACAATCTCAAATTTATTAACAAGAAAATGCAACTTTGGAAATTACATATGATTTCCTATTTTTATGAAAAATAATTTAAATAATTCCAAGTCACAAATGAATATGCACTCTTCAGAAATATACTATCAATGTAGTATGAAATAGACACAAATAAGAATTTGATCAAAGTATGAAAATGTGCACTAAGAAAAATTGAACTCTGAATGCTATCCTTTTACTATCCAGATAATATAAAGTAGGATTTTTTGCTTTAATAAAATGCATATGCTACTTTTTTACTTTTGAAAGAATTTTATTTCTGAAAATAGGTTTTGAAATATAATTATCATATAGGTCTACAAAAGCAATAAATCCATTGTGTTGGTCAATAAATAAATATTAAAAATTATGGAATTTAATTATTTTAATACCCTTTTTACTTTTACAAATGATCCTATTTGGTTGATAAATGATACAGCCACATACTACGTGAATATCTCTACCTCTAAACTAAAAATCATTAGTGCCAGACTATGCTAAATGATAAAATACATTTTTTAAAAAAGAAAAATGTCCAAGTTTTACTTCCAGCATTGTTAATTACATTCAATGTCTTATTAGCATGCTGATAATTCAGGAAAAGTTTAGAAATTAATTTCAGAATAATAAGCACAAGGACTGAATTGTTGCTTGAACTTTCACTAACCATAATATATATTTTTATTGGTATTCTTAATAATAGTTCTTAATTTTTATGAAAAGATATTATGTCAGGCACTTGAAGTGCTTTACCTACTTTTACTCTAGTAATCCCATAAAGTATATACTACCTTTTTTTATAAAGACTTATATTATTTTAGAGAGAGTGTGCACATAGGAGAGAGCGAGCAGGGGGAGGGGTGGAGAGAAAGGGGGAGGGAGAAAATCTCAAGCAGAGTCCCTACTGAGGAGGGAGCCCTATACAGGGCTTGATATCTTGACTCTGAGACCATAAACTGAGCCAAAATCAAGAGTCTAATGCTTAATTGACTGAGCCACCCAGGCATCCAAGTAGGCTTTTATCCACTTCTAGAGATAAAGAAAATAAGAGGCCAGCAATTCCAAGGTCACAAGCATGGGAACTTGTGATGCAGCCCAGATGTGCATTCTCCTTAGTGTTCCTTGGAAATAACATAACAGAGTGATGAGCATGAATGCGGGGTTTCTTTCGCCAAAGATAAACTTATCAATGTTAGAAGAATACAAGATGGCAAATACTACGTAAGTCCTTAAACAGGAGAAAACTGTGCATAGCTTTAAAAACATCGTGGGACCAGCAGACTTAACCTGCTCTTTATCACTTTGAAAGATCTTTAACCCTAACACGTCTTTTGAAAACCAGCTTTATCTCTGAATGCAAGTGTCTCTATAACATACTGTTCAGTTTTCAGGTATGATTCCATGTGGGATGGAAAGAATTTTGAGGTGGTTTTTCCTCTGCTACCTAGACACATCTGACCTGGAAGGCTAACAAAATTTCCATGTGGGAAAAAGCATGACCAGCGTTCTATGTTAGAATGCTGAATTCTCACCGGACCACCTCCCATTGGGTGAAAGTAACATTTCGTTCCCTCAAACCTCAAAAAGTCACTGGTTAAAGGACACCAAAGAAAATCAGTGTATACCTGTTGAATATTTTTAAAACTCACAACGTTTTTCGATAAGTATTTTTTCCCAAGTTTTAGCATGTAGAACATCCTTTGGCAAAGCCATCAGAATGGTTCAGATTTGTACTTACCCACTTCTACAAGGCACTCCTGATTAAACTTAGATTGCATTCTTATTAGCACTCGTACAATTGAGTCCTTTGTAAAAACGTACGTTTCTATTTGCACTCTTCTTTTCTGAAGTCTTATCTCCTCTCCAGAAGCATTTACTCAATATCCCCTGAGCACTCTTTGAGCAATAATAGTACACAGAATGGGATTTGCCAAGCATGAATATTCTGTAAGGATTGCAAGGATTCTGTAGTTCACTGACTCCATTGTCTTTGAAGGCAAATTTCAGCGTTAACACTGAGTTCTGTTCTTTCTTTGCAGAGCTAAGCAACAGTACTAACCACATACTTTGATGGTAATTTATATTCACTGAGGACTTATCATTCATATAGGCTCAAAGTTGCCTTACTCACTGGCATTTGTTCCTTCCCTAAACTCTCAAAATATATTGAAAGAAGGAGCCTATCCTTCAAGTTATATCAACTAGGAAGATGTCAACAAGATAAAGAGAAAACTAATTTATGGATGACTTTAATTTAAAAATAAGACAATAACTGTAGTTTGGATTGGGATGTAGTTGAACATAAGGATTAGATTTTATTTGCCTTTGGATCCCAGTATATAACACTACATCTGGTTTGTTGAAAGAAGAAAACATGGATGGTCAAACTGTGCTCATCGGGCCAAATCCGGCCATCCCTTATTTTACACAGTCCCTGAACACACTCATGCTCAGGTACGTACTAATGTCTGTGGCTACTTTCATGCTACAAAGACCTCCTGGCCTACAAAGCTAAAACAAATTATTATCTGTCTCTTTATAAAAAGATGTTTTCTAATGCCTGCATAGGAGAATGCTTGAAAAATGAAAAAAAAATCACTAGTCATCTTTTCCATGAGCGTAATTTTATATAGTTACAATGAAAACATATGGGGTGCCTGGGTGGCTCAGTCCATCAAGCATCTGCCTTCAAGCTCAGGTCGTGTTCCCAGGATCCTAGGATCAAGCCCCACATCAGACTCCCCACTCAGCAGAGACCCTACTTCTCCCTCTCCCTCTGCTGTTCCCCTTACTTGTGTTTTCCCACTCTCTCTGTCAAATAAATAAATATAATCTTTAAAAACAAAGAGAAAGAATGAAAGCATATGCAAAATTCAGTATTTGGCTTTTCCTGCTTTTTACACTTGTAATCTGCTCACTGGAATGTTTATATAAATAGAATATTAATTATATATTCATTTATTCTTTCATACACTTGTAAAAAAATGTTAAGTGCCTAATATGTGTCTACCATTAGGCTATGCATTGGAGAGAGAAACACAAATGAGATAGATATTATATAGATAAAGTGTTTGGTGATGAGTTAGATTCTAAATCCTGAACATAAGTCCCACCAACTTGTATTATATTTAAACTAAAATTGAATATCATACAGCCTACAAAAACTGTTTTAGTTTGAATTTAAATGTAATACGGGTTCTGACATGATCAGCTGTATAGTAACGAGCTCCAATTATGTTCAAGCTTAGTGATATGTAGAATCGGATGGACAGCCAGAACCTTGAGTCTACTATTCTCATGGGGCTGCTAAGGCAAAAATAAGTCCCTTAGACTCCACAACTGCCCCCCAAGTTTAAACATATATTACTGAATGAACAGAGTGCAGTAACTGATGTGAGTGAGGAAAGTTACACCCCATTGCCTCTCCAGTGCATGGGTCTGTTCAAGTCCATTGGAATAAGCACATGTTCTTGAGATCACAAAGCTTATATTTCTAGGAATTTCAGCACGCTAAGAATGTCAGTGCCCCTAGCATCTATACAGATTCCAAACCATTTCCCCTAATCGGATGATAGGAAAAATTTTCTGTCAGGCTGTCTTGCACAAGTTTAGTCCTGGCATTCCAAAAGACAGCTGCCTTTCTTTCTTTGACAGATGTGAAGAAGCCACGGGTCAGTTCCACCTTTGTTCAGAAACAAGGAAGTGGCAACAGAAACAGCACTTTGCATCTGGGGAAGAGTCTTGTGTTATGTATCTCTTGTGGCAGTTGTGGGAAGCATCACAAGAAAAGAAAAATGATGAGGAAGAAAAAGCATACAGGAAAAGAATAAGATCATATCCCTTTTGGCTGAGATCATGCATGAGTGAAGAGAGGGAAGAAGAGGGTTGTAGAGAGGCTACCCTTGGAACAGGCTGTTAAGTGGAAGCTCCTGAAAGACCCATTGTCCTATCTCAGTATGACAGTATGACACCCATTTCCTTAACTTTGTGCTGGTTTCTCCGGTCAGCGGCACCCACTCATAAGGCTACGTCCAACAGGGCAAAGTATGCAGCAACAGTGACACACACTACTCAGCTTACATTTTTTCTTGTTATGAAATATACACTTGGGAATTTATGGGAAGTCTACACTATGTCAGGAGAGTCCAGACCCCTCTGTAGCATCCATAGCATCCTTTTTCTGCCCTAAGCTACTATTCCTTTTCATGCCCCTGACTGTGGCTGGGACTACCAATGATGCCAGTAAGATGACCATTCCCTACTCAGTTATACCCGTAAGTCTCTCAAAGTTGTTATGACCCTTCTGTTAGCTCTACATTTACCCACGTGCTTCTTCAGTGAGAGGGAAGAAAAGGAGTTTAGAATTTCACTTCCATGTGCTGCCTGAGTTACACAGATCAGCTCTGAAAGAGCCAGCTGTGAGTGCAAAAAATATAGATAATCAAAATTCAATTTAACATTCTCTCAGTTGGCTAACCACAACAAGAATCTCAAACTTGGTACCCTAAGTTTAAAATAATCAAACTTCAAGATTCAACTGTAGAATTTTATTTAATTGCTCCCTGGGATGTGTGCAGATGATATACACTTACACTTCTTCCCCCAGATTGCCTCTATTACCTATCTTTAAACTCTCATTAATAATAACAACTATGATTTATCAAGTGCTTATTATGTTAAGGATACTATTCCAAGGGTTTTACATGTATTAACTCAGTCCTCAGAGGACGGTCCTCTCATCATTCCCATTCTACCTTTTATGGCATGTAATTTACAGAGAGATTAAGTCAACTGCTCAAAGTCACACAGCTAGTAAATAGCAGGGCTGTGTAAATCCAGGTAGGGTAGTTCTGGAGAGCCTAAGCTTTTAATGATTAAGCTCCTTTGTTAACCCCTGGGCTCATTATACAGCAGGAATCTTCATTACTGTGTCATTATTTCATTGAGAAAGCAATGTTTTCATGGTGTTGCTAGAACACATGTAGCAAAAATCTTACCACTGTCCACATTTTCATAAAGTACCATGACACTATGGAGCGATCAAATGCCAGTGAGTCCATCGTGAGTTATAAATGCCCTGCATCTCTCTTGTACTTTCATTGTACCAGGCAAAGATTGATTTGCACTATATTTGGGCAGCAGAATGAAATAGATACATAAAAGGATCATGGAGCCCTGAGTTTTTAAGCTAATGAATGTGGGTGAAGTAAGATGTGAGAAGATAACTAAAGATGGAGAAATTCTATGTGTTGACTTGTATTGTCTGAGTGCTTCCAGGAACTCTACCTCTCTTCTGTCTTACCATACAAATTATGTGATAATAGCCTCCATACAACTATTTTGTAAAATTCAGCTTACTTTTCATTGATGCTTTCATGACATTAATACATATGCCCTAATTTGTGGAGTAATTGTCATATGTTTTATATACATGTATTATCATATCTCAAGCAAAACAAATTTGCAATGGGAAACTCCATTTACCTTGTTTCTGCCTCCATTTACCTTGAAATTGTCATTAATATATCTCCCAGTATAGCATCTGATCTAAAGAGAAAGCAAAAACAAGCAACCCTGTGTTCTTTTTAGAGTCCCTAGTAGTTAATCATATTCTGATGCAAATCTACTGGAGAATTTTCAAATGCCAAGTCAAGCATGACTGGACATCAAAGATTATAAACCTTTGGGGGAAATCCATATTAACATGGAAGAGTGGAAGTCATTTATATTATTTTAGCATTCTAGAACACTCATCTGACTTAAAGAATTTTTTTTCTTTGAAAGGAAAGATGAATGGGCATATATCACTTTGGGCAGAATTCTCCAGAAACTATAACCTACAAGTACTGCATTTATCTGAAACTCTGTATTTTATTTTAAAGGTCGTGGCTGTATAATTCTGACTTTAGCAAGCAGAAATATTTTTCAAAAATGTGGCCTAATTTTATTGTTCATCTTTAAATATTCATTTCATATTTGATGGACTATAAATTTGAAATTCAAATGACTGCCTTTCCCTTTGTTCTTAGCAAAATTATCTAAGAGTAAGAGTGCAGTTCATTTATAACCAAATGCAAATAAAATAAACTTCATAATTCAGCAAGAGCTAATTAAAATTATTTGAAAGCTTGTGCTTACAGGTGAGTAAACTGTAAATTCTAGTTGCATAACTCAGATTCTTTAGGAGTGTTTTTAAGGAAATTATTTACCTCCTACATCATTGAATCAGAAAGCTGAAAGGGACCTCCTACAAAACCCTCATATTACTGATGAGTTCTGGAGAGTTTCCTCAGCAAGTACAAGGGCACTTTCCAAAATGTTACAGAGTTAGGAATCACATCGAGGTCTACTGTCTTCAAGTCCTTTGCACTTTCTAAGAAACACTTGGCCAAGCATACTATATACTGAGTACATCTTTCTAGATCTCATGTCCAAGATCTAGTCAGGGTATGTTGTCTCAAACCCAAGATGAGGGTTGCAGGTGACAGTGGGTTACTGTAGGATCACCGATTTTTAATATGACATAGTATTCATGGGAATCTCCCTTTCCAGAAGATCTAAGCAGAGGTCAGTGAGAAAGTCTAATTATTCTAAAAACAAACAAACAAACAAACAAAGCATCATGCTTTTTCTCCAGATGGCACTTGTAGGTGTTAATATGAAGCACATTTGATATGAAATCTCTTAACATAATATATATTTATTGAAGATGATGGTCAGGCTGGAAGCCTGACATAACCTACTCTTGTTCTTCTTTTTCTTCACTTGTATATCAATTCCTTAGAGCTGCTATAACAAAACACCACAAACTGAGTAACCTAAAAGATAAATTTACTCTCCCACAATTCTAGAAATCTGAAGCCAAGGTGTCGGTAAGCTCATGTTTTCTGTGAAAGCTCTGAGGGGGAATCTGTTCCACGCTGCTTTCTTAGCTACCTCTGGTGGTCGCTGGCAGTCCTTGAGGTAAGTTGGCTTATAGTGCCACCACATCAACTTTTCTGTTTGCACAGGGACTCCTTCCCTGTGTTTATGTATGTTTATGTGGCTCTAAGTTTTCCTTTCCTTATGAGGATACCAGCCATTGGATTTAGGGCCCACCCTAATCCAGTGTAATCTCATTTTTACTTAATTGTATCTGAAAAGTTCCTGTTTCCAAATAAAGGGGCATCAATAGTGGTGGAGATTAGAGCTTCAACACATCTTCTCTGAGGATGGAATTTAACCCACCAGAGCTCCTAAATTATTATTTTAATAAATGAAGCACTGTTATAGGAGATAGGATGGATTCTTGGATGACTGTTTTCTGTGAATGAATCATGTTTGGCCAACTCACGAAAAACAAAAATAGAATATCTGGATCTGATACAAAACCCTATTTGGTATGGGAATTTTTTAAAACTTAGAAATGAGGCACCATCCTTAATGCATCAGACCATTCGTGACAAGTGCAGACAATAGATAACAGCTCCAGGTAAGTGGGTCTTTCCATCACCCTTATTACAATTCATTGGAACAGTTACTTCTGAATTTTGTATTTTAAATATTTACTTATTAGAGAATTTTAAACTAATCATAGCCTCTTTTTTTATCTATTTATCTAAAAGGGACACGGAGACACACCCCCACCCCTGCTATATAGGTTTCCTGGGCAGAGGCATTCCAAGATGTCAGAAACAAATCAATATCTCCTCATATTCTAGAAGATTTAATAATTTCACTCAATAGCAGGTACCAACATAAGGTGCATATGACACAAGCTATGGGATACATCTGGAGTGTGATGCTCAATTCATCCTCTAATTCCTGTTCTAAAATTCTGCTTATTTTTTTCACTTTTTTATGAGTGATTTGTCATCACATATGGATATATATATATATATATATATATATATAAAATAAATGGAAAATTCTTTAAGAAACTTGATCTCTTGATAAACTTTATAGCAATTAGTATAACATCTTGCACATAACAGAGATTGAACTAATACTTACAGGATGAATAAATATATGAGTTTTTAAGCCCAATTGATTATGCATGAACCAAACTGTGTTTGAATTTCATAAAACACCAACAAGATAAACAAATTTTTCACGTGCTAATACATGTGATCAAGGCATTGCTCCATGAGTTGGTTTCACATATCATGCACAAAGAAATTTTATCAAATTTAGTAACATGTTATTTGGCAAAAATAATATGTTGAGTAATAATTATACCTTGTCTTCTCACAATGGGTTATTCTTAAACTATGTATAAAGAACAAAATTATTTTTAGTTTATGATTTTAAATTATAGGGAAAAGAAAAAAACACTGAAAATAATGTGCATATAGATCTGACAAGCTGATTTATTTGACTAAGTGTATAAAACTCCAATAATAGCAACCAATAACTAATATGGCAGTATCACAACTTAGCAAATTAAATTATGACTAGTTAAAAAAAGGTTCATTGTAAAGCTTCCACTTAAAACATATTTTGGGGAAATGCCTATTTCTTGACAAAATTTAAAGTGGACAAAAATCCTTAAAAAAAAATGACCATAGGGAAAGAAAAAACGAGCATGGAAATCAAAATAGAATTGCATATATCAGAAATTTTCTGATAATTTTTAAAAATATATCTTTGGCTCTTAACAGTTGTAAGTCTGGACCTATAAAGAATTACCAGGAAATTGAAACTACACATTGATCTTCCAAGTTTGGAGGCCTGGTACCAGCTCTGTGGGCTCTTCAGATCCCTGACAGGTCCAGGTGTACAATCTTCCCATAGGTAGAGTCCTGTTTCCCAAGCTTTTCCACAAAGAGTTTGAGGCAAAAACAATGTATATATACTTGATTTTATCACTGTGGGGACTTTTTGTTTGTTTTTGGTTTTGGGGGGGTTTTGTTTGTTTTTATTTTTTGGGTTTTTTTGGGGGGGTTGTTTGGTTTTGTTTTTTGGGTTTTTTGTTTGTTTGTTTTTTGGTTTGCTTTAGTTTTTGTTTTCTCTTAAGTTGGTTTGACCACTTAGGCTGAATGACTCTTTGTTCTTAAGTCTTTAATACATTTCCCTTTGGAGGGTATCATTCTGCTCTCAAAGTAAAAATGGAATTAAGCTATCCCAAGATATTTTGTGTACCTTTCCTCTCTATTATAATTGTCTACATTCTCATCTACTCATTCCAACCCTTCTTCTCCATACAGTCTTCCACACCACACATGTCCACACAAAAACACACTCTACAGTTTTAAAGAGAAATGTTGTCTTACTTGCCACATATCCTTATTACCAAGGACAACATCTCAAAACAGGTGTTCAATTACATTTAGGTACCTTTCTCCCTTTGTAGGCTATGGGAACAATAGAGTGAGTGCTGGTGTCCTACTACAAGATGGTTCACTTTCATAGTATCAGTGGTAAGCAATTTATGTGAACATTACTTTTCTTTTCACTTCTCTCTTTTATCTTTCTTTTCTTCTGTAAATCATGCTTTCCCCTGCTCTAAAAATATATGACTCCCTTTCTTTCCTTTTGCTGATCTTCTTCCATAAATCTTTAGACAAACTCATTACCTATCTAAATTTTAAAAATAGATCCCAAAAGTCAGGAAGAAAATGAGGATTTCTAAGACCCCAGACCAAATCTTAGAGTTATCAAGTGATTAATTTTCAACTAGTTCAATTAATTTGAATACTGAGAATGTTTGCTAAAAAATAGTCATTTTTAGAATTTCAAAGACATATAAATAACATATAATATATCTAATTATATATATATATATGTATATATAATATATCTAATTATTCCTTCAAAGAAGTATGCTCTTTATATCAACATACCTTGTGAAGTCCACATAAACATAATATTATGTCTTTAAACTTAGTAATCAGGACTGCAGAATTTGACTGGAAGCCCTATGTTTCCAGCCACCAAATTTTAACAAGATTCTCTCCTTAACAGAACTATGTCCTGCTCTCAGCAGAGTCAGAAATAATGGAATTGCTCATTAAAAATAATGAGATGCCTTTGTAATGAGTTCTGATCTATAGCTTCTGTCTGTGAAATATCTTCTTTTCAATAAAAAAAAAAATAATTAGATCCCACGGAAGTCTCACCTTGGGATATACAAGGTAAACTCAAAACCACAGTTAATTATGTCAACTGCATACTTTAAGAACAATCTTACCAAAAAGCAGAGTCACTAGGAAAAGAAGCTACTTTTGATAATGAAGTGGACCTGGAAGAGAAAAACAGATAGAAAACAACCAAGAGGACACTGTCACTGTTTTGCTTCCATGAGCCATCATACTTTTTTCCTAAAGAATTTACTCTGACAGAAAACAGAGCACTAGTCAGTAAAGGGTTAATCTCATTTCTCAACTCATCAGACACTTGCACTCTTCAAACTTCTAAACACGCTTTTCTTGCCTTAACTGCCTCTTTCATGCTGTGAAAATGGAACATAATTTTTTACTGAAGCCATACAGAAGTTTAGCAGGCAATTTCTTTAAACACCATGCAGTTTTTTCAAGGGCTAGTGCAGTATAGCAGTAACTAACTTTCCTATTATTTCCAACCATACTGGTTGCCTATACCATCCAACATCTTGTTCTTTGTTTGAACCCTCCATTTCCGAAATCATTAATGGCAAGTAATAACAATCACAATAATAGCTACTATGTAAGTATTGATTATGTCCCAGTAATGGTATACCTTTACCATACATTATATCTTATTCAGTCTTTACAAAAACCCTATGTGGTAGGTATTATTGTTCCTGTTTTGTGTATGATGCACTAAGGGTTCAAGAATATTAATGACTTATCTAAGCTCTAACACCAAGTTAGTGACTAGAGGACAGCTCAAAGAGTGGAGAAGCTGGGAAAAAAAGGAACCAAAATTAACATTAATTTCTGAATTCCACATCCATTCCTTAAAAAATAGGACTCCTACAAATATCCCCTCCCCTTAATTTAAGATGTTTTGACTTATGAACTTATTCAAGGTCTCACCCAGTCACCCCAATCCATATGCTCCTCCCTCTGTCTGACTTGGCCAGGTAGGTTCAGGGCCTCCATGACCCAGTTCCTAGAAGTGCAGTGCTGCCATATCACCCAAATATTTTCAAGGGGAAAATTCATTTTCTTATGTGAAATATCCTGATTTTGAAAATATTGGTCAAATTTTCCAAAAGCACATGTACAGATCAGACCTGGCCAGAGATTGTCAATTTATGTCATCTGCTTTAAATTCTGCTACAACACTTTAGGACTGAAGGAATTCTGAACTGTTCTCTTTAGTTTGGGCTCCTGGCTCTCACAGACTGTTTTCATCACTTTACAGAATTTATCTCCGTTCTTTGCTTCCTTCTTCATTTTTAAGTGATTACAAATCCTTCTCAGAGGCAGGTAGGTTCTCCTTCTTTCTAAACCTTAGCACTGAATATTCAAGACAATAAAAGGAGTCAAATGTTATATAACTGGGTGAGTCATTTAACCTCATGTAGCTCGTCAGTAATCTAGTTAGATTGCTTACCCTCCTGGGGACCCAAGCATGCACAGGAACATTTAGAATCTTTTATCAAACACAGTTTACTTGTATGTAGAAAAGTGGTACGTTTTTGTTGGAATGACAGTTGGGATGGTAAGGGTTGGAGAAAATGGGCCAGATCAGAATCATTTATTTATTTTTTATTAGTTCCCTAAAAAATATTTGAGACGTGAATACTGATTGTTCCACAGTGAGGCTGAACAACAGTGAGAAGACGTACTATGTCACTACTAATAACATCAACCAGACATGGGAAGTAGACTTGGAAGTCTGTGGATTCCCCAGGAGATTTAGTGTGTTTCTAGCTGACTATTTCATGAGAGGAAAAGTAACAGTATTCACTATACAGAAAAGCTGGTGTACAGGGATTCCCACAGAGAATGTTCTTTTAAATCTCAAGCATTTTATTTAGTCCACAGAGGTCTGAAGACTTTGGCTACAACCCTATATGCACACCCAAAACCCCCCACTGGCCCAACCACAGAGAATCCCCTTGGCTTCAGGCCCTACCAGGCTGTATCTGGCTTTAAGGTTAGGATAGAAGTAAAGAAAGGCTCTGTCTTATTGAAGCATTGTTGACAATCTGTTGTCAGCATGAGTCCCTTTTGGAGGACACGACAGATGCTTGGAAACAATGTTTTGACAAAATGACCTTTTGGATGGCCAGTGAACTTGTTTTCCTTTTTTCCCTTTCCCTCTCAGGTTCACACCCCTGCTATTAGTAAGTGTATTAGTTTTCCAGAGGTTCTGTAATAGATTATCACAAGCTGGGTGACTTAAAAACAATAGAAATGTATTCTGTCACAGTTTTGGAGGGCAGAAGCCTCAAAGCAAGGTGTCCACAGGGCCAGCTTCCTCCGAAGGCTCTAGGGAGACTCTGGTCCTTGGCTCTTTCAGTTTCTGGTAGTGCCAGGTGTTCCTTAGTTTATGACTATATCACTCCAGTCTCTGCCTCTGACTTCATATGACCGTCTCTTGTATGTCTTCTGTTCTGTCCCTTATAAGAGCATTTTGCATTGGATTTAGGATGCATCACATAATCTAGGATGATCTCATCTCAAAGTCCCTAAATAGAGCATTTGCAAAGACCCTTTTTCCAAATAAGGTTGTATTCACAGGCTCCAAAATCTGGAAATATCTTTTGGGAGGTCATCATTCAAACCATCACTTGTACAGAATGCACACACGCTCGCACACACACACACACACACACACACACACTTCTAACGAGAGAGATGAGGGAAAACACCCACAGGCAGGAGCCTCGACTCTGGATCATTAACACAGAGGTTCCCTCGTATTTTGTATTCACGAAATTTCTGAGTACAATGGATTTAGGCTGAATCTGGAGACTGTAATTCCCCTCTACACCCTAAACATCTCTGAAAAGGTGGGTCCTGCTTAAGAATCTCAAAATAATTAAATTTTCGAATGCTTACTTCGGAAAAATGGATCAGGAAAGAGTATATTTGGGTAAAATGTACTTGGCATTTGTAGAACATAAAATCTGACAGGCATCATCAATTAGACATCCACTATAGCACACCTTCAGATAGGTGTTTTGCAAATAAAAGTCAACCCAACTAAGAAAGCTGAAATATGTGCAGGGCATGTGGTTTAAATGATTAAATGAATCTAATGCACCTGCTACTTAGACAATCTCTGCTCATCAACTTGGTCCCCAGTTCTATG
The DNA here is from genome assembly GCF_002288905.1 of Enhydra lutris kenyoni. NCBI lineage: Eukaryota > Metazoa > Chordata > Mammalia > Carnivora > Mustelidae > Enhydra > Enhydra lutris. Next base: position 99,662,654 of record NW_019154085.1, on the reverse strand, counting down.
GGACTAATTTAATGCCAGCTACTGAGAATAAAGCAAAATCCTATTTTTTGCAATGGAAATTACCTTCTCAACTAAGGCAACTAAGAAGATGGAGAAAGCCCATGTGCTTTAACTAAATCTCTATGGGACTTCTTACAATATGTCTCTAGAAACTGCATTTGCCTTTTTGCTCACATACCTGCCTACTCAATGAGGTAGAAATTACACACTTAGTCTGGGCCAATCTTGACAAAACTGGATGCTTTCTCCAACAATTCACTTAAAATCTTAAACCTATAGCTTTCAAGTAGTTTCCCATGCAGGGGAATCTCCCAGCACTCCTCCTTCCTTCCTTCCCACTTTGGAATTCTGTAAGCATTATTGGATATGTGTCCTCTAGTCTTGTTTCACTTTCCCAGTCTCATCTATCAGCATGTCTTTGGCATCCCTTGTTCTCCCCCACCATGTTTGTTCACAGATGTCCAAATTCTTCCCTAATAAACATGCTTCCTGGATTATAATCACCTACCAGCTGTAGACCAGAAGCACCTCAGACACCATCCCAGATTTACTATCTGTATCTTAACCATAAGCATATTAAAGTGTAAATGCACTCTCGAACTCACACTTGCTTACTAAGTTATGACATTTACTTTGTTCTAGCCTCCCAGCAAGCATGTTTCCTTGTTTACAACTCTACTTCTTCATCCTCTATTTGTGTAGAGCAATGGATTTTTTTTTTTTTTAGAGCAATGGATTTTAAAACTAGCTTCTCATCACTTGAGGAATTGTGGTTGTTGATTTTCTTTATTGTCATCAGAAAAGCTCCACTCCTCAGGGACCTTAATTTCATTTGTCTGGGATGGAGCTCAGGCATGGTCTTTCTCTTTTTATTGTTGTTTAAATTTCAGGAGGAAATTCTAATATACAACCACATTTGAAAACACTGTCAACACAGGATAGTGATTTAATGTGGTTCCTGAGTAAGCAGCATCAGCATCACCCAAACTTGCTGAAAATGTTAATTCTTTGCCTCTATCCCAGGTTTTCTGAACCAGAAATTCTGGAGGTAGGCCCAACAAGCTGTGTTTGACAAGCCCTCCGAGTGATTATGATGAGGTTTGAAGTTTGAGAAACACTGCCATCAAGTATCTCTTGCCATTTATTCAAAGTTCTCAAGGTTCTTTGGAAGGCACAGAAATTAATAAAGTCTGGACTTTACCATGGTATAACAAAAATTTACCTGGAGGAAACACCTTAATGCTAGACAAATGCAAACAAGACACATACTTTCAGAGCCTTATAATTCTAATCAGAATGTGACTAAATACAAGCAAAGTGGATGTGAATAGTAAAAACAAAAAACAAACCAACAAACAAAAAAACAAGAAAACAAACCAACTTGTTACTCCCAAGTGGAAAGATTTCTGTGGAAAGAGGAAATTTCTACAGGTAAAACAGCATAAACAATAGAGGGAAAAGGGCAGTAAGCAACTAGGTTGATTTATGAGGAGATGGGAGCAAAAAAATCAACAGGTGGTAGTCAGACTATGGAGGACATTAAATGTCACTCTAAGTCATTAAGGTGTTTCTAAAAATACACCAGAAAAAATATCTAATGTCTGAGTTGCTGTTAGCTCAATAAAGGGGAGGAAGGTAAAAGAGACATTTTCAGGCACTGAAAAGAGCGTGTTCAAAGGCCCTGAGACAGGAAAGACCATGGTATCTTCAATAGAATCTCAAATCAGAGATCATGAAGCACTCATTTAAATTCAAGGTCTTAGTGCTCATCTGGGATGAGCTGATTTTGCAGAGGACAGATTGATAGGAATTGTGACCTTGAAACTGCAATTTAATTCTAAGAGACTCCCTTCCTGTTTATAAGTAATACAATTCTCCCCACTATTAAGGCCTCCTTTATTTCTCATTCATCTTTCTAATTTCTTTATTTTAATGTAAACTAAGAGGATGCTCTGAATAACTAAAAAGTTCAAAGTAGGGAAATTTTTGTGATACAACACAATCTTGAAGGTTGCTATAGTAATGAAGTGTGGAAAAACAAATTTAATGGTGGTCACATGGCCATTCTTCACTTGTAACTATAGCTTCCTTCGTGGAGGGCTACCATTTAGTATCACAACGTGGGGTGATTCCCAACATCATAAAAATAAAATGTAGTGGGCACTTGATGCCTTTTTGATGCTTCACAGCCTTCTTTGCCATTTTAAGTTACAGAACTCCAAATTTTCCGTACCCAACAGTCCTGACAACACACCCCATCTACTAAAACCCTCTTTCCAGATCTCAGATTATGTGACCATAGATGGCACTTCAAGATCAGAGCATGGAGGGATGCATGGATGTCTAAGTCAGTTAAGCAGCTGCCTTGAGCTCAGGTCATGATCCCAGGGGCCTGGGATTGAGTCCCACATCCAGCTCCTTGCTCGGTGGGGAGCCTGCTTCTCTCTCTCCCTCTGCCTGCCACTCTGCCTGCTTGTGCTCTCCATCTCTCTGTTAAATAAGTAATTAAAATCTTAAAAAAAAAAAAGATTAGAGCATGGAACTCAGGTATCAACAATCAGAATGCCATACTTCCTTGCTCACAGGGGCTTATTCTGAATGGCCTGAAAACACCAGATTGTGGAACATGATTATTTTAATAGCTTATTAGATTGCTTATTCTGATTTTTTTCTGAAAAAGAAAAAATAACTTGGCCAAGAACATTTGGCAGAACTTGTCCTGCTATCATAACACTCTATACATAGCTATTTAAATAGAATGATATTGGTTAAGCCATAGTCATAGAAATCAATGGAATAGCAAAGAGAATCCAGAAATAGAATCAGACATGTGGGATTTATACATCTAAGAATATCATTGAAAAATCAGTAAGGAAAACAAAACTAGTTTTAGAAAAATGAAGGATTTCAAAAATAATGTTGGAAATTGTGACTACTTGGGAAAATTAGAGTAAGAACCCTATTATATAGCAGTCTAAAATTAAATTCTGGATAGTCTAAAATACTAAATGGAAAATCTTATAAAATAGTTTCTTTTAAATTATTGCTACATAGTATAATCACCTGGTGATTTTTAAAAAATGAAAATTCCAGGATCCTTTACATTATCAATTAAGTATGTGTGAGGGTGTGATCTACACATTAGTGGATTTAGAGCTTCTCTGGTTTCTAATGTGTAGCCAAGTTTGAGAACCATTACTGGTTAATCAAGAAATGTGCTCCTGATCTTTCTAGCAGTCAAAGGAAAGAATAAGTTAATAGCAACTGACACAATTTCATTAAAAAAAAAAAAAAAAGGCCAAGGGGTGCCTGGCTGACTCAGTCAGTAGAGCGTGTGACTCTTAATCTCGGGGTTGTAAATTCAAGCCCCAGCGTGGGTATAGAAATAACTTAAAAATAAAATCTAAAAGCAAAACAAAACAAAACAAAACAAAAAAAGCCAAATGTTCAGGAGGTTTACCTGTTTTCCTGGTGCTGAAAAATAGGGAGAAATGTCATCACTTAAAAACTTCAAAAATTACTAGTGTATCCTATAAATCTATTAGATTGACAGTGGCAATATAAAACTAATGTCTTTGCTAGGTATGCTTTTCCACCCTTAAAACTAGCTAAAAGGATCTTAATGGGTTGACCATAAAGTGCTCAGGACCAGGCTCGTACAGAACTCAGCAAATTTATCCCCTATAAACAGTTTGAATAGTTCTCTATCTGGATAAGCAGTGGCTTCATCATCATCAAAAACAGTTAATTTCTTCTTGTGTATATGTACTGCTCTAGTCACCATTTCTCCAGATCATTTAGCCCTGGGCATGCCTAACACCAAGAGTCTTAATGCAGCGGTTTTGGACTTGAAACATCTAGAACATTTCTCCTTCCTAGCCCTGTAGATCATGTAACCCCTTCACTCCGAGTTTAGACATAACATCTGAATCTTCCTATCATAAATTGCATGCTGTCACTATCAAAAAACTAGAGTTGTCATATAAGTTGAAATATACCCACAGGAATTTTCTATTTCATTGTGACACAGAGAGGGAGCCACACTTTGAGGGTTAATCCAGTGGGAAGGGATACTAGAAATATGGCCTGAACCCCTTAAACTGGGGAAAGATGCAAGGTGAAGAGAGTACAGCAGGAATAGATAACCTACATCTAAGACCAAGGTTCCAGAAGGAAGAAACCAGGTATCAAGAACTGCGAAGAGTCTGCCATTCATGAGTCAGAGATTCCCAGATTAGCCTGCTTGTTTCACAGATGCTCAAATAAGATATGAGACACCTGGATCAGAGACAAAGGACTCTGTTACTGAGAGCACAGGGGGGAGCATGAGATTTGTGCTCACATCAATTGCCTGTATCCCTCAAGTGCCATGGAGAGAGTGGGGGGGTGGATCATGTAGCACTGGGCCTGGGGTTGCTATGCACATGGTAGGTTTGTGTCACAGCTGAGGCACCTTCAGATTATAAAACACCAGTCTATGAAGACGGCCACAAGCAGACCTGTCCAACTTTTACCTTAGGGGCACATTATCATCACTGTATTGCCCTTTGCCCTGGAGGGGAGATACCTCTATTTTCAAAGGTTATCTGTTATACAAACATTCTTAGAAAGAAAGTATAAGGAAATACCAGAAAGAAAATGCAGAAAAACCACTGCATCCTAAGGGAGAGTTTAGGGTGCATCTGGTGCCTGAGGGCACAGCTGCCCTAATGAATGCAAGATCAAGGTTCTTGCTTTTGCCCATCTAGCTGGTTTAGACAAGATCTCTAAGGGACACATGCTGGTAGATGGTTGTTGCCATCACAGGTATCCAAGATACTGCGTTTAGAGAAGTGGATCTGTGAGCAGGAGAATAGCATTTGGTCTCCATGCCTGTCTGCTTTCTCTGTGGAGCCTGGCCATTATTGGAAAGGGACTCTGTGATGTGTATGTGTGTGTACGCGTGCATGAACTCTTAGCTGTCAGGCTTTCTGTGTATGTACCAGAAACAAATAAATTATAATAAATTAGCCACCTTCCCCTTATGCTCCCCCCGCAAATAAATACCATGGAAAATTACCCCCGGCATAGGGAACAAGGAGATGGCTGACAAGACCCCAGAATAAAACATGAAGGAGAGAAAGAGATAAAAAATTAATCATAGTTAATACAATTAGCAGCCCACACTGCATCTCAGTTTTATAAGACCAATGACTGATGAATCAGGTTTCCACTTAGAAAAATACTGTGTGAATTTAGGATACAATAGGAATTTACACTGCCTCTATTAATATAATGCCCTTACCCTACAACCAGACTCATCGTAAGTCTCTGAAGGTAAAAGCAAAGGAAAAGCATTACACATTTTTACCTGCTACACAGGAAATTCAATAGATTTGCTTCCCAAATATACTTCAATTTTCCTTTATAGATTTCATTACAGGTGTACAGTCTACTAAGAACATAGCCAAAGGATATCATTATTATATGATGCCTTACAACTCCAATTAAGTTAGTCACTTTAATAATGCTAAAGCTATTGGGGAAATTTCCTGACAGTAAATGTCTCTGGCATTTTCCACAGTCTTGGTTAGGTCAGCACAGAGAACAGCTGGAGAGGTAAGGGTACAAAGATGTGCTGATTGCAAGTCAAGGAAACTGAAGAAAATCTAAATTAAACACACTCAATTTCTGTTCCCTCTGAGGGACAGTCAGTGGGAAATGGGCCCCCAGAGATAGGGAAAGTAATAGCAAATACGAAGTAGAAAGATGGACACCTGGAGCCATCCCATAAGCTTCCCATGAACTTTCTTCTCATTCACAGCTATCCTTGACAATTGGGAAACATGTTCAGCTTGTGTGCCCCAGGATGCTATTGAATATATTGTGAAGCAATAACCATAGATAATTGAAATATGATGTCATGCCAAGCAACACAGTGTAGCACAACATAAACTGCCACTAACTGGCTAGAGGACCTTAGACAAGTCTCCCTTTTGCTTCCAATCTCACTTTTCTCCTTGATGAAATGAAGCACTCACTAAATCTATGGTATTTAAAATGTCTTTCTGGAAAGTGGGACAATTCCAAGGAAAAGCTTTAAGGATAACCTGGTGTAGGGTAGGAGAACAGGTTGAGGAGAAAAATCAGTAAACCAGGTCTCACCTTTCTCTTTGACCATCTCAAATGGTATCTATTTTACATATTTAATATATCTATAAAATTTAATCTTAGGTAAGGATCCTCTGCCAAAATGAATTTAATAAATACTGGAATAAAAATCTCTCTGGTCATTTCCACCATTAACAATCTATCAGTTTTTAAAAAATTTTCTCTTAATGGAAAGCCAACAACCACACATACACACACAAAACTGGGGGCCGTAAGTCTTAAGGGAGTCACAGTTTAGAGTCATATAATAAAGGAAAACACCTTTGATGACCCAACAAGATTCATTCAGAGATTCAGACACAGAACACTGAACGGGAGTTCCCCTGATACCTCCTGGGAAATAATACCTCTGGCAAATAACATACAGGCTTTAATTGGGAAGGAATAATTTTTAGTGTTGTCTCCTTGTTCATTTATCTCTTAGGAAGGGAATTTAGGGATATAATGTGGAGATAGAGCCATGTCTAAGGCAGAACCCATTAAATTAATTTGTTCTTGGGGAACTCTTCTGGATTTCAGGAACATTGAGATAAATGAGAGAGTCCAGGGACAAAAATGTCCAAGACTCAGGCATGTAGGATCTGCCTTCAGGAGCTTCATCACTAAGGCAAAGCAGGTGAAAAGTCTCGCATCATTTATGTACTCCTGCCATTTTGACCCCCTCTTCTGTGTCAGATTCTCATTTTAGTTAAATGCTTCCTCCATTTAATTTTTCTCATCCAAATGCAAAAAGAAGGGAGAATGAGAAACCCATCTGGTGTGACCAGAAGGGTCCTGTGCCACTAAGGGCTGGCTTGATATGCCAAGAGCCACACATGATTCTGAGTGGATACAAAACCAGCATTCTTATTCTCATTTAATTCTTCCTTCAGCTTTTCTGAGAAGGCCTGGATCTGGAATTAAGGAGACATTTTGATTTGCTTCACAGATGCCATAAAAGCTAGAAATAGTAAAGATTCCAGTAAGGAAAGAATTTCCACATTTAGAGTTCTTGAACTTTAGTGGGAAGACCAGTGTATAAACAGGAAAGGCACACATACAGGGTAGAACCTTCCATTCCTTATGGCAGAGACACAGAACTCAGAGCCAAAAAGTTGTAACAATGCATCCGAAATGTCAATCACAACCTCAAAATCAACCTGGAAACATCCTAATTGGCTTTTACTGAGAGAAAAAATTGAGCCAAATATGTCACTCATCTTTTTTTTTTAAATTTCATCTACATATTTGAGAGAGGGAGCAACAGTGAGCTAGAACACAAGCCAAGGTGGGGGGAAAGGCAGAGGGAGAAGTAGACTCCCTGCTGAGCAGGAACCCTGATGTGGGGCTTGATCCCAGGATCCTGGGATCATGACCTGGGCTGAAGGCAGAGGCCCAACCAATTGAGCCACCCAGATGCCCCATTATTCATCTTATAAGGGAGGTATGATATATTGTCAGTTTCATGATATAACCTGAATGAGAACCATTGATGGAGAAAAGTCTCAAGAAATAGACTTTCATGAAAAATTCCTCAAAAATCCATATCCTCTCACCTCATATGATCTTCAGCGTGCTTGGCTTGTGGATTACACTAATTCATTTTGTAGGGCTTACCTCAGGAGACCTAATTTAGGTGTAAAAATAATAGGTGGGTAACAAATAAAAGTACACCATATAGAGAAAAACACTCTAGGGTTTTTTTTTTTTTAAGATTTTATTTAATTTTTTGACAGAGAGAGATCACAAGTAGTCAGAGGCAGGCAGAGAGAGAGAGAGAGGGAAGCAGGTTCTCTGCTGAGCAGAGAGCCCGATGCGGGACTCGATCACAGGACCCTGAGATCATGACCTGAGCCAAAGGCAGTGGCTTAACCCACTGAGCCACCCAGGCGCCCCCACTCTAGGGTTTTTAACCAAAAACAGTTTGGAATAATTCACTTAAAAGGAGAAAAAAAAATGTACACTGCCACATTCAAAGCCAGGTTAGTCCACCTCTTAGAAGAAGTGAGTGTCCTGGACTTCTACTTCATGTCACTCATCATACTTAGGTGGTTCTTAATGACTTAATTTAGCAAGGAACAGTCTGTATCTCATTTTGACCACTTTACCCTAAGAGATTGTGTAGCACATGTTAGGGCCTTAATTTACATTTATGATAACTAGATGTCACCAAGAGAAAACAGCAGGTGGGAGGGTAGCATTGTACTCTTGTATGCCTATACTTAGAGAATCAGAAAACAGTTGCCCTGTTTTTCCATTCACTCAATCAGGGAGATCGAAAATTATAAAAGTCAGTAGTGTGTCCTCTACCTTTAAAGCTACCACTATCACCCTACATTAGGCAGGGAATTTAATTTGAGTTGCTTACTGAATAATTTTTGTCAACACATATTGACTGGATAAATGAAGAAGAAAGACAATTTTTTGAGTCTAGCATTTTCTGAGTCAAATCAACAGGCCCTTCCACAAGACTGAAACTGAGAACCTGCCTTCACACTAAGCTGCCCCCACAGCTTTTGGGAAATACCAATTTCAGAGCTCTTCACCCAGAGACCTTGATATGGGCAAGAAACAGTAATTCACTGACTTAGCCCTATCGGCGGCGAAAATGAATCACCAGCCCCACTTCAGGGAACTTGAGATTCCAAGTTATAAAGTGTGACAATCAGAGAAGAACCTCTTTTACAAGGAGACACTTAGAAAGACACATACAGTTGGTGGCAAATCACACACACACCCACACACACACACACGATAAAAAACTGTATATAGATATGATCACGTGGTATGTATTCTGTGAAAAGTTCTGTGTCTGATGTAAGTAGAACATACTAAGTAAGGAAGTTAAGAAGAGCTGGACTTGGTTAGTAAAATATAAGCAAAATAGTGAGAATAAGGGCAAGGAGTATGGATCATCCAAAAAAAGGGATGTAAACCAGAACCCAGATGGAATTTAACCAAGAAGAACAGAGGATCTGCCTATTACTCACAAAAGAAACCACTATTGTTGTTCTCACTACAGTAAGCCTTGCTCAGAGTAATAATATTATCTGAGAAAAGTCACAGGCCAATGAGGGAAAGAGTCATCAGTTTAGGAATAATGCCTGGTCTTGTGATCTTCAGCTTAGAGGAGGGTTTGTGATGGGGCTTTGGAAGGCTTAGGCAGAAGATAAAGTCTAAGCTCCCATGAACTAAACCTTCGGTCACAACTAAGAAGCTTATTAACATTCTGCATTCTCAAGAGAGCCATGAGAATGGTAGCAGGCTGCCTGGCTTACGCTGTCATAGTACCAGGGTGAATGAACTAAGTGCGCAACTCCACTGTCCCATTTATTCAACTAGGTGACTCTGCTTTATGGAAGAGAGGATAATGCCTTTTGTCAATGGAGGACCGTGTGAGCTTGCTTCCTAGATTGACTTCTTACCCCTGGCTATACCACTAACGAGTCTGGAAACCCTTCACAAAGGTGAATGGGAAGTCAGGAATGAACCTTAGAATAACAACGTGATTGGAACACCACAGAAGCACATTCCATGAATTTCATGTGTCCTAGAAGCAGCTTGGTGTTCTGCAAAAATGAATGTGGTTAGACTGAAAGCTTTTGAGTTTACACTACACCTCCCATCTTCACACTCAGTGTTATGTTATGTGATCCAGGGACTAGGTATACTATCTCCTGTGAGGCCACCAGAGATCCATAGGCCCAATGGCATCACAGAAAGTGACAGAGAAAGAACAGGAAATATGAAAACATGATGAGCTCATTCCAAATGATTCCATAGGTGATCTAATGAGATCAGGGTTGTTTCCAGCTTCACACATACAAACGTGTACAACAAAGTTGTGATGATTTCCATCTGTGTTAGGCAGGTGTTCGGTTAAGAAACACAGTGGAAGTGAGGAAGGGTGTTTTTCTAGGCTAGGTGGAATTCCTGATGGTGAGGTTTTTACTTCCTCACTGTGCTCTCCTGGTGATTTGTTCCTGCTGCTCTCATGACAGCCATTTATTTTACTGTGGTTTCCAGAGCCGCTGACATACCTACAGCCTGAGGGCACACGCACTGTCTTAACTCCCCCATCTGCAGTGCCTGCTGGGAGCAATGCTGATACCTAGTAGCTGCTTAATGATGGGAAGAGGATGTGTTGGAAAACACAATCCTACTTAGTTCTTGGTTTAATTTTTGTTTGTTTGTTTAATTCAACTCATGGGAGGGAACTGCAATTTTGATGAACCAAACTCAGGCTTTAAAGTCAACACATCTGGATCTGAATTTCAGTTCTTTCAAAACCTAGAGTTGAAGAACTTGAGAAAACCACTTAACTTCTTTGATTTTGGGTTTTCTCTCCTGTAAAACAGGGATGGTTCTAACTATACTAGCTTCCTTTCACAGTCACATAATGATTAAGAAAGAAAAAAAAAGAGAGAGAGAGAGAGAGAGGTCTTGCATGTTAAGGAGCTCAGTAAACCAAAAAGAATTTGGAAACTATTTTTTGAACCTCAAGCCATAAATATGATCATTTCTTATATACCCAAATACTGTCCTCATAGGAGAAGACAGTAGGACATTTAACTACAAATGTATTTCAGTTCTGGCTTCAGGCCTGGGTCTGTGGTTGTCAACAAAGCAAAGGCTTAAAATCACCCCAAATCAAAAGAGCAGCTACATTCAGTGGTCATTAAGAAAATAAATATTAGGGGCGTCTGGGTGGCTCAGGGGTTAAACTTCTGCCTTCGGCTCATCATGATCCCAAGGTCCTGGGATCAAGTCCCGCATAGGGCTCTCTGCTCAGTGGAGGCCGGCTTCTCCCTCTCTCTCTGCCTTCCTCTCTGCCCACTTGTGATCTCTCTGTAAAATAAATAAATAAAATCTTTAAAAAAAAAAGGAAAGTAAATATTAAAGGGGCATCTGAGTGGCTCAGTCAATTAAGCATCCAACTCTTGATTTCAGCTCAGGTCATCATCTTGGGGTTTTAAGATAGAGCCCTACATCTGGGTCTGCACTCAGCATGGAGTTTGTTTGCAATTCTCCTTCTGTCCCTCCCTCTCTCTCTCTAAAATAAATAAATAAATCTTAAAAAAAGAAAGTAAACATTAAAGAATGATGCATTGAGAAACTTTTTCTTAGAGTGAAAAAAATAGGATCTGTGCCATCCCTCTAATGCTAGAAAACATTCCATGTATTTCACATACCTGGTGAGTGATGAAGTTGGTTTTGTGCTTTTAAGCTACCATGATTTAATTACAAGCTATAAGTAGTACCAAAAAATACAAAATGTAATTTTATCCATTTTAATCTTTATTTTGTATCCATTCCTTTTTAATCATTTGCTTCATTGAGCATTTACATGGTTAATTTCACTGAATTATTCTAACTCCTGAATTGTGGACTTTTATTGGGACTTTATAAAGTTCCCCATTAGAGACCACTAACAGTTTAAAATAGGTTTAGTTGTGGCCAGGAATCTTTATAAAATAGACAAATGGCAATGACTGCAAGTTAAAAAGCAAGACCTTGAGATCATTTTAAAATTTAGAATAATATTTTCAAGAACAATGTTAAGTAGCTCCCACTTTGGCAACATCCACCAGGTCATTTCATCTGCTATTAACATAAGTGCGGATCCCTTGGAGATGGCCTCCGTGAGCAATGCCATTCATGACTTCTCTACTGAGAAATCCCATAAGGAAAAGCTCTTCATTGCCTTACACAGCTGGGAAGGACACTACTGGTCATGAATATTGAAAGCAGTGACAAGAACAAAGTGACCTATCAGGAAAAAAAAAAAAAAAAAAAAAAAAAGGAAGGTCTGAGTTGAAAAGAGAATCAGATATAAAAAGAATATAGTAAGTGAGTAACAACATGATGTGGACAGAAGAATGAAAACAAAATTTGAATTTAGACTGACTTACTAGGAATGAAATCTTGGGTACATTATTTACCTTCCCTGAGCCACAATTTTGTTATTGTTAAATAGGGATAATAGCGACCATCATCCAGGCTTGTTGAGAGAATTGAATGAGCTGACGTACGTAAAATGTAGTGGATGCTTACAAGATATTTAATCTTTTCTGCCTTTTTCCTCTTCAAGACAGACAGAAAATTAAAATCAGAGAATGAAAGAAACAATGACAGAGGTATGGAAAGTGTCAAACAGATCCTGCCAATCTGAGGTTCCTACAATTCTTGGCTCTTCGGGAGAATTATTAGGACAGAAGGGCACCTCCCTACCCTTCATTCTAAAACCATGTTGACTTGATACTTTGTCTTCTGCTCCCCTCCCTGTAGCACATCAGAAGGAAAGTTAAGAGGAAGGAAAGAGATACCAGTCTACAGAGCCAAGGGTTCCCCAAAGACTGTTCTTTTCCTTATTCTCTATATAGCTGACTGGTAGATATATTTTCAAGCTGGAGCCACTGAAGGTGTCCATGCTGCAGTGGAGCAAGAGGTCCCCTGAAGGTGAGGAATAGGAAGGATACAGATAGGAGAGTCCAGAGGAGGACGACTGTTAGAATCAGATGTCCATTAGAGCTTTAGATGAGACTGGGTTGCTGAATTAAGGCATGGTTGGGCATGTCCTCTTTTCTTGTGCATATTTATGCTACACAAGAATCAGAGATACTGCTTTATACCTAGGGTTGATGTAAGTGACTTCTGAGTCATAGGAAGTGCAAATAAAAAAATCATATCATCTTGGCATCTAGTAAAATGGGCAAGGACGATAAGTTGCTAGAATGAGAGAAGGCATGCTGAGGTCAGAGAGAATGTCAAATACGGTATGATGTTCTTTGGAGCTTCAGACACTATCCACCTTCCCAAAGCCCACCAAAGCATTCTTCCACAAAAAAGTCCACTAGCTATCCAAACTATTGTCAAGCATGGTTTCCAGTCCTCCACCTGTCCTCAGAGAATTTTGACAGGGAATCATTTGTCTATCATTTCTTCAAAATCCATGTAAGATCACAATGTGCTAATGGCAGCAATAACGGCAGAATCTATGCACCATTCTATACAAATCAATATTCTGATGATTATCATGTATTTGTTCCATTTTTTCCCTCTGTCATCTCATTCTTTCCATAACTCCTTTAGAAACAGTGAAAGACAGGACTGTCCAAAATAGTTTGGAATCTTTGGCAGACTGAATCACAGTACTTTCAGCAAGTTTTCATTCCAAATTTTAATTGATTTCAGTATAAATCCATGTAAAATCTCGCTTTTTACCCAAGGAGAAATATTTGTGATTTATAATTATTTTGCAAGTAAGAAAACAATCAATGATAGGGTAATAATTTGAGAAAAGAATTTGAAAAAAGAAAAAAAAACACTGCTCAATACCTAAACAAATAATATTTTTTTCTTTTGCAAATTAACCAAATATTTGTTTTATAAAATAAAATCTTCAGTGCAGTTTCTATGAGATTTTGGGTACTGATATTTCCCTGGGCAGCCTGTTCGGCATCACGATAAACTCCCTCCTGAACAGACTGAAGGAAGTAATAAAAGTAGAATTTAGATGATCTTCTTCTCCTTCTTCTTCTCCTTCTTCCTCTTCCTCCTCCTCCTCCTCTTCTTCTTCTTCTTCTTCTTTTTTTTTTTAAATATTTTACTTATTTATTTGACAAACAGAGATCACAAGTAGGCAGAGAGGCAGGCAGAGAAAGAGAGAGGGAAGCAGGCTCCCCACTGAGCAGAGAGCCCCATGCGGGACTCGATCCCAGGACCCCGAGATCATGACCTGAGCCGAAGGCAGCGGCTTAACCCACTGAGCCACCCAGGTGCCCTTCTTCTTCTTCTTTTGAGAGAGATAGAGCAGGAGGGAGGGGTAGAAAGAGAATCTTAAGCAGGTTCCATAGCCAATATGGAGTTCAATCTCATGTCTCTGAGATCATGACCTGAGCAGAAATCAAGAGTCAGATGTTTAACTGTGTGAGCCACCCAGGAGCCCCAGAGTAGGTGATCTTCTCGAAAATTCTCAATGTTAAAAAAAAAAAATTCTCAATGCTATAAGAAACTTGCTCTAAATAAAAGTTCCCTTTCACCCGATAATTGTCACCTACGTGACAAATAAATTTTAAAAACATGATTACCAATATTATGCATTTGTTTAGCCCTTTATTTCAAGGATAAATATTTTAAATAAAACCTGCTTGCTTGTTTAAGTATCTTAAAATATAAGAAATCAAAATTTCACCCTTGTCTTAGCAAATATCCTTTTCAAACTCATCAAGAAAAAACAATATTCTTTAAAAAATGAATTTAAGCAAAATACACAATGTACATTAAGTCACTAATGGTTCTTCCAGATATTTATCTCTAATTGTCTTTTTAAGTATGAGCAGTAGCAGAAGTTCCAACACTGCATGATTTCAACCTCCTAAATTTATTCTACTCACTGTCACTTTCCTCATGCTCCAAATAGTTGAAGTGAAGTCCTCGTTCTGGACTGTTTATAACCCAAATCTTGTATCAAAAACCAACACCAGAGATACACTCTACGTATTTGGGGCTAGGAAAGTTTTCATTCTTTTGACTAAAGTTAATCATATTAATTCCCAAATTCTCAAAGAACATGGAAAGTAATCTGTATTTCTAATTTCTTTCTAGGCAATATTTATTTATTTATTTAGCACACATGAGGCAGTGGGGAGGGGGCAGAGGGAGAAGGAGAGAGAGACTCTCAAGCATGCTTCATGCCCGGCAAGGGCTGAATCCCATGACCCTGAGATCATGACCTGAGCTGAAACCAAGAATCAGATGCTTAACAAACTAGCCACCAAGGCACCTTGGTAATATATAGTTTAAACTGCATTCTGAAAATGGAAATGGAAGCCTGGATGAGGTCTATATTTTATTGTGTCCAGAACACTTTACTTCTGCCTTGAAGGGAAGAGTCAATCCTTAAGAAGTCAGCCGGACCACATGATATGTTTTCACACCAATCCCCAACTGCATTGTCCCCGCCGAGACATTGGAACTGGAAATAATTATCAATAGCAGTGTTCTTTTCTCAAGACTGCTCTTTGAAACAAAGTTGATGGGCCTCTACATTTATAACACCCATGCTAAGTTTTAAAGTATGAAGCCCCAGGGTCCACCAGTCCTCAAGAGCTGAGGTTAACACACTGACTCAGACTTTATCTGAATATTAACTCAGAAGAATATTCATTTGTTCTAAATTAGAAAAAAGAATGCAATCTATTTCAGTTTATCCACCTTCCTCCCCCAAATGATCTGTAAAAACATTTCATTTAGATACTCTGTGTTGTATTTATTCATCTGTTTGGTGGTGGCTGATGTGTGGTTAACATGAAGAGAAGGCAAAGGACATGGGCTGGGCCAGGAAGGACACTCCTAGACTGCCCACAGCCTCACTGCACAGATGACATTCCAGAAGTAAGCCCACCTTTCCGTGTAAATGTCATCTACGCCCTGATTCCAGCACATCTTGACAAATACGGACTCAACAACCATAGTGCTCTCCAAGTGTAGTTCACAGACTCCTGGGGAGTCCACAGACATTTTTCAGTAATCCTCACAGTCAAAACTGTCTCCATAATAATTCTAAGACATTATGTAGCCTTTTCATTGTATTGACATTTATACTAATGATGCAAAAGCAATCACGAGTAAAACTGCCTGTCCCTTCTCACGAGTCAAAGCAGTGCACCACACTGTAGTAGAAGCCACTGTAGTTTTCAAAGCCACTCACTGGCAGGGGGAAGAAAAGGCCAATTTTATTTGAAAATATGTTTGTTGAAGGGCGCCTGGGTGGCTCAGATAGTTAAGTGTCTGCTTTCGGCTCAGGCCATGATCTCAGTGTTCTAGGATCAAGCCCCACGTCACGCTCCCAGCTCAGTGGACAGCCTGCTTCTCCCTCTGCATCTCCCCCTGCTTGTGCGCTCTCTCTCGCTCCTCTCTCTCAAATAAATATATAAATCTTTTTAAAAAGTTTAAAAAATAAAGAAAATGTCTGTTGAAGCTGTAAAAATTATTAAAAGTTATTTACAATCTTTGATTACCTATCTTTTTAATACCTTCAGTGAAGAGGGGGGGTCTAAACACATAATTCTGCATCCTGAAGCATACTGGTTATTTCAAGGAAAGCACCTGTGCAGTTGTTTGAGTTGTGAGTTTAACTGGCTCTTTCTTTTTCTAACTTAACATAATTCTTACTTGAAAAAATTATCAAAAACTGTAGTTATTCGGATCTGGGCATTTAGCAGACACTTTCTCAAAAATAAACTAGTGAACGTGTCACTTCAAGAAAACAGCAGACAGTTTTTAAGGAAAAAATCAAATTCTGGAAAATGTGCAACTGCCACCCCGACACTGACAGCTTCCCAGGCACTTACAGACTTTCCTGATGAGAACACTGTGATATTAACAAGTGCCATATTCTTACGTTTTATAATAAAATATGTCAACATTTGGAAGCTCTACATAACTCAGTGAACCAGTGTTTTTCACAACCAATACATGAGGTTACACAATCCTGTGTGAATAAAGACCCCTTCTGAGTATAACAAGTATTAAAAGTTCCCTAATAGGGTTTCACACAGTACATCGTAGCTGCTCTTTAGGAAACTACCACCTGTAGAGTTTGGGTGTTGCATTAAATGATCTGAAAGGGCTACTAACATACTCCTCACTTGTCCAACTCCATAGCTAAATGAGACAGTATTTTCTTGCATATGTACCTCAACCAGGGCAACAGATCACACGTTTAATGCAGAGAAAATTAGTAGAAACTGCATGCCCTCTATGAAGGCAGCCTTTTTCTTCTTCTTCTTTTCTTTTTTAATTAACATATAATGTATTATTTGCTTCAGGGGTATAGGTCTGTGAATCATCAGTCTTACACAATATGAAGGCAGCCTTTAAAGAAGTTTGCAAAAACTTAAAATAATGTCACTTTTTCCAGTAGTTTTTGAGAAACATAGTTGTGTTTTGCTAAAATATGCTATTAATATAAATGGTTTTGTAATTTTTTTTTTTTTTTTTTGAGAGAGGGAAGGGGCATGCATAAATGGGGAGGGGCAGAGGGAGAGGGAAGACAGAATCCCAAGCAGGCTCCACACCCAGCATGGAGCCTGCCACTGGGTGTGGTCTCACGACCCGGAGACCATGACCTGAGCTGAAATCAAGGGTCAGATGCTTAACTAACTAAGCCACTCAAGTGCCCCAGGGTTTGTTATTTTAAATTAGTTAATGAAGGTTAAATTTTTAAAAATTTTATTTCATCATATGATAAATATCACAGATATAAACCCACATTAATGTAAGCTCTTTGAAGACCTGGATAATTTTTAAGAAAGAAAAAGAGTCTTGAGGTAAAAAAAATTAAAATTTGCTGCTTTACCACAAATCAATACACTCTATCTACTATTATAAAGTTCAGAAATATAACAAACTCTCTAAGGCACAGGACAAGACATTTACTAATGTCAGAAAAAAAAATATAAGGTGACTTTTGTCTACAGAAAAACAGTCACTGATAGTTTTCTTCATACAGACTTACATAAATTATGCTAGTAAACCAAGTAAGCTCAGTATGTTTCATTCTGTAAATCAATGATTACCATCAAGATAGCAGTCATAATTTTCATTCATGTAATATTTCTGATAACAATATCCAATTAGCCCATCCATTTTATGTCCACTGTGTTAATTTCATATTAAAAGAAATTCAATAGTGCTCAATTATATTTGCCTCCAAATTAAATTACCATTACATGAATTTAATGGAGATCTTAATTAGACCTTGCTATTAAGAGGATTTTATACAAATTAAATTCTACCTCTGCATGGTTCAAACTTTTTTTGTGTTAAACACAGGATGCAAATTCTTTAAAACATAGAAAGCATAAAAATATCTTCTATTACAAACAGAGAAGGAAAACAATGAGTAAATTAACGCAAAATTTAAATAAGACTCACTTCAGCCAGAAATTATTCTACTGTTTCTATAATCCTTCTAATAGTGAACTTTCTTTTCCCCTAACATATTAAAACCTTGATTTTGAAAATGAAGCCATGTCAGCACAACACTCTGAGATCCTTTAAACCTTTGGAAATCATGAATTACTAAACCTAGGCTTGTTTGCTTTTTGTTCTATTTTGTTTTGTTTTTGACCCATTAATCCAAATTCTCCAATTCTTAGGAAATTTTAATTTTATTAAAAAGAACTGGCATCCAATCAGATCATAACATACTTCTTTGACAACAGTAAAAATTTTTATTGCTATTCTGTATGGCTGCTATCACTATGATTTTGCTAGTTATAATAAAGGGCAACATACATGGATAATTACTCTGTGCCCATCAATCTGGTAATAATATTGCATACATTAGTTCTAAACTTCGTTACACTTCTGCAAAGCTGGCATTGTTATCCCTACATCTTAACTGGGGAAAATGAAGTTCAGGAAAGTTAAAGAACTTGACCCAAGTCCCACAGACAGTAAGAGACAGAACTTACTGATTGTAAAACCTGTGTTTTTCCACAGGGTTACTTCACCATGGCGGTTGCAAAGGAGTACAGTGCTCTACCTCTGCAGGCAGACTGCCTTGGATTGTTGCATCGCAGTGCCAGTCTGTGGCCAATGTATTTGTGCAAATAATTCCTCTGCCACAGTGACCAATTCATGATGGGGTAATAGGTATGGTTCCCTAGGGGCAATGGGTTGAGAAGGACAGGGATTAGGGTAAGCTTTCTCTGAATATACATTTTACATGGTCTTAACGTTTAGCCATGTAACAGTCTTGCTTATTTAAAAAATAGAAGCTTATCAAAATTTTAAAAAATAACAGATACTAAAATTTAACTCAGAAAGAAATGAAGTTAATTGATGACAAAGTCATGCTGATGAAAGAAGTGTTTCAAATAACTGTTGGACGTGGTATTACTTCTGCATTTTCTTAGTGGGATTTTTTTTTTAAGATTTTATTTATTTATTTGACAGAGAGAGATCACAAGCAGGCAGAGAGTCAGGCAGAGAGAAAGGAGGAAGCAGGCTCCCCGCTGAGCAGAGAGCCCGATGCGGGGCTCGATCCCAGGACCCTGAGATCATGACCTGAGCCGAAGGCGGCGGCTTAACCCACTGAGCCACCAGGCGCCCCTAGTGGGATATTTTTTAAGCATTGTATATCTGTTATGCATACCTGCCAAGAAATTATAACTAAATTTCAATCAGTAAATTTAATACTAATACACACATACACACACAATTAGGATGAAGTAAATTATAACCTAATTATATAAACTAAAATCCACAAAAAAGTTAAGAGCCAAGATTTTCAGGGTAATAAAAAGAATTTAAATAAAATAAGTAAATAAAAATCTATAATGTTAAATTTGTAATGGAAATATCAATGCGAAGTACTTAATTTCTTCTTCAAAATGTCATTTGCCTCTGTCCACTAAAAAGACCCATAAGCAATGGTATCACCTAGCACCTGCTTTTTTTTTTTTTAAAGATTTTATTTATTTTGACAGAGAGAGAGAGATCACAAGTAGGCAGAACATCAGGCAGAGAGAGAGGGGGAAGCAGTCTCCCCACCGACCAGAGAGCCCGATGTAGGGCTTAATCCCAAAGATCATGACCTGAGCCGAAGGCAGAGGCTTAACCCACTGAGCCATCCAGGTGCCCCTCAATTGTGCTTTCTAATTATCATTTCCTGTGGAAAAGAAGGAGAACTACTTAGACAAATGACTGATTGCAATGGTTTGGAAAGTACGAGGGGATCCTGACAAGGAGGTAACCAAGTAGCTATTGGAGTCATGTCACAAATAGATAAAGGGGTAGACTGAAGGAACACCTGCTATCAAATTTGCAATAAATATATCAGCAAAAATAATTGGGACAGTAATGAATTGTTATCCATTAATTTAAGTTGAAATCCCTAAGGCCTTAGTAATGCTCAACCAAAAGAAAAACAGAGAATGAAAAGGAAGTCCTTTTTAAACAACAACAAAAAAACAGCTAACAAATGTAGACAGAAAAACATAATTACAATTTTGCAAACCTACAGTATTGTAATTGGTTAAAAAGAGTATCACCATAAGTTGAGAAGCAGTTGTTGGGAAACAGAATTCACAGACTTCTTACTAATTAAAAAGATAAAAGTAGAATATCACAATGGAACATTCACAATATTAGCCAAGTGATTAAATTCAGAATCTCTACTAGCAGGACAATCTTATATAACATAATCAGAAATACACAGCATCATCTATGACTATCCGTGAGAAACATTTAACCTGACGCTAATTTAGTTAAGCTTATAGGAAATACAGGGAATAGAGGAAAATGTTGAAATGAAGCAACACAGGACAATCAACCACATCCAGATTGTGAGACATCCTATGAAAATAATACCGTAGGTGCTTCAAAAATTCAGTGTAATGAAAAGCAATGGAGGGAATATTCTAGACTAAAAGAGACTGAAGAAGTATATCCACAAAATGTGTAATGCCAAATAGGGTACTGGATAAATAAATAATTAATAGCTGAAGACATCTGTGGAATATCTGGGAAATTCTGCATGTGAACTAGATATTAGATGATGCGAAATTACTGATAATTTTCTTAGTCCTGATAATGGTCACGCGCTCCTAGAAGCAATTGTTTGTGTTCTTAGAAAATTCATGTTAATTATTTAGAGGCGAAGTGCCTTGATGTCTTCACTTTGTTTGTTTGTTTTGTTTTAAGATTTTATTTATTTAACAGAGAGAGAGAGATCACAAGTAGGCAGAGAGGCAGGCAGAAAGAGAGGCGGAAGCAGGCTCCCTGCTGAGCAGAGAGCCCAATGCGTGCAACAATCCCAGGACCCTGAGATCAGGACCTGAGCCAAAGGCAGAGGCCTTAACCCACTGAGCCACCCAGGTGCCTCTACACTTTATTTTAAATGAAAAACATTTTAACATGAAACCAGACCAGGCTCACAAATGGAAAATGACAGTCTGAGGAGATACTTACTGCTCATTTCCCCAAGTCACACCCCCACATTCTTGGTCCTAGTCAGGATGGAAGTCAGGGGCAGGACAGGGGATTTTGGTGAGGCAGTGGAGGGCAGATTCCCTTTCAATGTATGTGTGGTGTTACCTTTGAGCATGGCAAGTTTTAAAAGTGACCTTTCAATGGGGACACATGTGTGAGCTTGTCAGAAAGCCTACTATCATATTTATGATCCCCTCCTTGCAGGCAAGTGCATCTCTCTGGCTCTCCCTCAGTCCTAGACTTCAAACACATCTCCCTCTTTCTACTGGCATTTTCTCACCCCTCTAATGGGGGTGAGAAAGTAATTCCAGAATCGACCAATCCCTCCTGCTCTGCCTCTTGTCTTTTCCTCTCTGTTCCATGTTCATCTCTCTGTCACTCTCCCTTATACCCTGCTCACATTTGGTCCCTGAGGAACACAAACCAAGTCCTGATAAACTTGCGACATTCCAGCAATTTGTTTCCACTGCGACACATCTTTGTTCTGCATGAGAGCAACTAGTCAGCCACAGTCTCTAGCTTTTCTATCTCTCAGGCATTAACTGGATATGAATGCACCAGCATCCCAGCTCTAGGGAACATAAATCAAACACTCAAAATATTTCCAGTACAGTCTCTTTGTTTAGACTTGAAATTAGGGGAGAGCTCCTCCATGTTGGGAAGGGGTAAGCGCATGACGGGGGAAGCACACAGTAGTCTGATCGATCTTTCCTAAACCCACCTTCTAACCTACACCAAATTCTCTCAGCCTCTCAAGTCTTTTTAAGAGAGTAGCGGTAGTTGGTCATCTAAGGGTTACAAAACTGGACCTTCGCCACCTCACTGACAAGTCCTCCTTTGATAATCTGGCACCACGTGACTCTCTGGCATCTGGAAGTGGTTGGCTACTATTCTCTTGAGGTCTAAACCACTCCCAAGACATAGAGATTGCTAATAATGTCTTTTTTCATAGTAATATATTTGTCCTCTCATTTAATTTTAAATGACAAAATTAAAATGGAATGGGATGAGAAGGCAGGAGAATGGATATTTTCACTTAATACACTGACGTTTCCAGGTCAGTCTCTGCTTGCCCTCTAACTTTGAAATTATCTCAGGCTTGTTTGTATTGGCCTCTGGACAACAGACAGACTAAAAAAGGCTGCCTTAGTTAGTATTTCCAGTTGTCCTTCTGAGGCTTTCAAAGAGCTCAAGATAAACCTGCAGGAGGTCACCAGCACATTTTGAAATAGTATATCCTCCTATGATGTTTATCTAAATTAGAGCAATTTTAAATTATTAAAAATTTAATTAATAATGTGCTTTCAAATTTTAGAACCCAATTATAAAATATAGAGGAAAAAAGAGGGAAAGTAGTATCATCTCTAAGAGAATTATTGCTAAAATGTTCATTTATAATCTTCCAAATTTTACTTGTTAATTATGTTTAGATATATATGTATGTATATGATATATGGTTTGTAGCATTTTCTTTACTTAATCTTATATATTAAACACTGTTTTTTATATAAGTAAGCAGTATTATTTTGGGGGGCTATGTCATTTTTTGTGGCTATGTCAGTCTTTTGAAAGGATATTAAAAAATTTATTAATTGATGATCATTGAGGTTGTTTTTATATATTGAATATTTATATATATATTACTATAAATACCCTTGCATGAACATCTTTGAATATTTGACTAATTATTTTCTGATTCTAATTTCTAGAAATGTTGCTACAATGCATATATTCATTTTTAAGAAGTTAGGTTTATGTTGTCTAAATTCTCTTCAGCATGGTTGTGCCAGGTGAGACCACCCTCATAATGCAAGATTTTCACCATCTCACTACCACTAGGCATCTTCCTTCTTTTACTTTGGCCAGTGGAATGAGACCCAACACACAAAGTTAAGCTGTTATTATTTAAATTATATTTATTAATTGGGTTAGACTTCTTTTCAAGTGTTATTACACACTTTTTTTTAAAGATTGCATTTATTTTTCAGAGAAAGATAGAGCACAAGCAGGGTGAGTAGCAGGCAGAAGGAGAAGTGGGCTTCCCTCTGAGCAAGAAGTCCGATGTGGGGCTCAATCCCAGGACCCTGGGATCATGACCTGAGCCGAAGGCAGATGGTCAACTGACTGAGCCACCAAATTGCCCCTACGCATTGTTATTTCTTTATGAATTGTTTATCTGTGAACCAAGCCCATTTTCAGAATGGTTAATAAGAGTTCTTTGTATCTGAAGAACCCTAACCTTTTGTTAAGAGCCACTATTAAAATTATCCAATAAGCATTTTAGTTATCATTTGGATTTGGGGGTTTTTTTTGTTTGTTTTTCTTTTTTAGATTTTACTTATTTATTTATTTGACAGACAGAGATCACAAGTAGGCAGAGAGGCAGGCAGAGAGAGAGAAAGGGAAGCAGGCTCCCCACTGAGCAGAGAGCTTGATGTGGGGCTCGATCCCAGGACCCTGTGATCATGACCTAAGCCGAAGGCAAAGGCCTTAACCCACTGAGCCACCCAGGTGCCCCTATCATTTGGATTTTGAATGATCTTAAAGTTTTTGTGCAATCAGTCTGACCCAGTGAGCCACTGACAGAGTGTTACATAATTCAGCAAGGGCAGAGAGGCAGGCTGATAGTTGATCATAAAGAAGAATAGAGGAATTTTCAGTTAAGGAAAAAAAAAGAGAGAAAGAAAAAAAAAAGGAGCATTAGCAATCTTTTACTCTAAAGCTTTTATCTTAAAAATAAGGATGTATTTATTCAGGGTTGTTAAAGTTTAAAACTCAGGTCTCAGACTATATAGTTTGCTGTTGCCAAAGCCAGGACTTATGACCCTTATGCCATCTTCTCTCCACCAGCCAGTTGTTCTCAAATTTGGCTGCACATCCAAAACACCTGAGGAGCCATTTAACATAACTCATGGGAGGAGGCAGCACTTGAGCTACCATCTGTCTTGTGTGTCATGATAAAAGAATCGTAAACCATTATCCCAAATAAACCTTTAGGTTTTCTCTTACCTGTCTTTCTTGGGGGTCTTGGAAAAAGTGAAATTTTGTAATTGATACAAAGACAAGAATATAAGAAGACCTCAAATCGCCACTCTTTGTCTCTCTCATTTTTTCCACATATTTCACAATGTGATGTTAAGAGATGGCTCTACAGACAGACAAAATGGCTTCCTGTACATCCTGAATTAATCAAGGACAGCCCTTCACACACCTCTCAACACATCTCAATGTCACCACCACCCTCTTGGACTAAGATATCCCCAGTAGCTCAGATGCTTGAAGAGGTGGTGCACAGATTATCTCAAGGAAGGGGAATTCTTGTCAGATCTGAGAATTCAGGATGAGAATCAGGCTGTGAGTAAGAATGCACAGTTGTTAAAGGCCAAGTTAATGATTAAGGTTGGCAGAAGACCTCACAAATGAAAACTTCTAGCTAATTATTTCAGCTGAATTGTTCTTCCTCTCTTAGTTTTCATGTCTTAATGAAGTTGGTAAAATTTCAAATGAAATAATATTCCAATAAAATGATGAGACAATTAGACATGTCTCATGACTCATATGACTAGGGTCCTACCCATTTAAATCGCAGCAGGAATCATCTTTGTTGAAAAATTGCCTCTTGCATAATATGAATGTCTAGTTCAAAATGTAGTCACCTTTTCTGATTTACAAAGAAATTAATCTGGGAAGAATTAAGCGTAAAACAGTCAAAACCTACAATTTCACTATTTAGAAAAAGTCAGCCTCACCTTATCTCAAATCACATTTCTTTTTTTTTTTTTTTTTAAGATTTACTTATTTGAGAGAGAAAGAGAATGCACAAATGTGCATGGGGGGCAGGCAGAAGGGGAAGGAGAAAGAGAATCTCCAGAAGACTCCCTGTTGAGTGAAGAGCCCTGGGCTCTATCCCAGGACCCTGAGATCCAGGACCTGAGCCAAAATCAAGTCAGATGTTCAACTGACTGAACCACTCAGATGCCCCTCAAAACATATTTCTTTAATCTAGTTCAAGGCCCAATGTAAAAAACTTCACATTGCCTGTCACAGACATGCATTATAACTCCCCAGAACTCCAACAATGCCACTCTAAACATGGCTAACAAGCCATGTTTAATGAGTAAGTTTTAATACTCTGCCTCTACTCACCTATATCTCCAAAAATTCTCTTCACTAGTGGCCTGCAAAATCCAAGTTCCACCCAACTATGGCAACATCTCTAGAGATGTTCCATAGCACCCTGAAACCATCTAGAAATCAACTCTCTGAAACAATCATGGGTCATCTTCAGAAAGGCATTCTGTATCACAGCTCTGCATATGGATCACTAAACCCAATCCTAACATACTCCTAGTCCTGTATCCTAACAGCACTAAGTTTGCACAAATTCTGATCTGAATTAAATTGAGGATGGTACCCAGGAAGATTGCAGTGCTTGATTATTCAAGATCATGCAACACTCCATCTCTTGTACCCAGTGGCCTTGGGGTCTCCTAGTTCTACCCACTTAGCCTGATTACTGCATATTTTCTTCATCATGTGCTCTTACTTCCATCTCCAGGACAGCCCCAGCTTATTCCTTCTATTTTCCTTCTTCCCTGCTGTATAACTATTACATAAGACCACAGAGCTCCCTTGGGGTTCAGTGTTGGGGCTTATAATTGTAGCAGCATATTTGCCAGGTTTGGTTCACCCTAAAAGAAACCTAGATCTGGGGGGAGGAACAAGATGGCAGAGGAATAGGAAACCTAATTTTCATCTGGCCCCAGGAATTCAGCTAGATAGTTATCAAACCACTTTGAACACCTACAAACTCAACAGGAGATCACAGAAAGGAATAGCAGCAATTCTATGAACAGAAAAGTGACCACTTTCTGGAAGGTAGGACGGGAAGAGAAGTGAACCTGAGGCAATATTTGGGAAGATAGACTGCAGAGGTTGGGCGGGGGTGGGGGTGGGGTAGGTGGGCTCCATCAGCTGGCTACTGGCAATTGATAGAGCAGTAGAACACAAAATCTTAACTTTTAGAAATCTGCTCCCATGAGGGATACTGCTCCAGTGGCTAAGCTGGGGGTGGAACCCTCACTGGGACTATGTGATCTCAGGACACTCAGGGTCACAGAAAGACCAGGGGTGCCTCAGTGTGGCAGAGATCACAGGTGTCAGACTGGGGAAGCCAACTGCAGGGACAGAGCTGAGGAGTGGGAATTCTACCAAACATTTAAAGAAGAATTAATACTTATTCTCCTGAAACCATTCCAAAAATGGAAAGGGAAGGGAAACCTCCAAACTCATTTTATGAAGCCAGCATTACCTTGATCCCAAAACCAGATAAAGACCCCATCAAAAAGGAGAATTACAGACCAATATCCCTGATGAACATGGATATAAAAATTCTCACCAAAAGGATTATTCACCAGGACCAAGTGGGATTTATTCCTGGGCTGCAAGGTTGGTTCAACATCCTCAAATCAATCAGTGTGATACAATAGGTTAATAAAAGAAAGAACAAGAACCATATGATACTCTCAATAAATGCTGAAAAAGCATTTGACAAAGTATAGCATCCGTTCTTGACCAAAATTCTTCACAGTGTAGGGACAGAGGGTATATACCTCAATATTATAAAAGCCATCTATGAAAAACCCACAGCAAATATCATTCTCAATGGGGAAAAACTGAGAGCATTTCCCCTAAGGTCAGGAAGATGGCAGGGATGTCCACTATCACCACTGCCATCCAACATAGTACTAGAAGTCCTAGTCTCAGCAATCAGACAAAAAAGGAAATTAAAGGCATCCAAATTGGCAAAGAAGAAGTCAAACTATCACTCTTCGCAGATGATATGATACTATATGTGGAAAACCCAAAAGACTCCACTCCAAAACTGCTAGAACTTGTACAGGAATTCAGTAAAGTGTCAGGATATAAAACCAATGCACAGAAATCAGTTGCATTTCTATTCACCAACAACAAGACCGAAGAAAAAGAAATTAAGGAGTCAATCCCATTTAAAATTGCACCAAAACCATAAGATACCTAGGAATAAACCTAACCAAAGAGGCAAAGCATCTGTACCCAGAAAACTATAAAGTACTCATGAAAGAGATTGAGGAAGACACAAAGAAACAGAAAAATGTTCCATGCTCATGGATTGGAAGAACAAATATTATGAAAATGTCTATGCTACCTACAGAAATCTACACATTTAATGCAATCCTATCAAAATACAATCAACTTTTTTCAAAGAAATGGAACAAATAATCCTAAAATTTATATGGAACAAGAAAATACCCCAAATAGCCAGCGGAATGTTGATAAAGAAAACCAAAGCTGGCAGCGTCACAATTCCAGACTTCAAGCTCTATAACAAAGGTGTAACCATCAAGACAGTATAGTACTGGCCCAAAACAGACACATAGATCAATGGAACAGAATAGAGAGCCCAGAAATGGATCCTCAACTCTATGGTCAACTGATCTTCTACAAGGCAGGTAAGAATATCTAATGGAAAAAAGACAGTCTCTTCAACAAATGGTGTTGGGAAAATTGGACAGCCACATGCAGAAAAATGAAACTGGACCATTTCCTTACACCTCACACAAAAAGACTCCAAATGGATGAAAGACCTCAATGTGAGAAAGGAATCCATCAAAATCCTTGAGGAGAACACAGGCAGGAACCTCTTCAACCTCAGTCTCAGCAACTTCTTCCTAGAAACATCGCCAAAGGCAAGGGAAGCAAGGGCAAAAATGAACTATTGGGACTTCATCAAGATAAAAAGCTTTTGCACAGCAAAGGAAACAGTCAACAAAACTAAAAGACAACTGACAAAATGGGAGAAGATATTTTCAAATGACAAGTCAGAAAAAGGGCTAGTATCCAAAATCTATAAAGAACTTATCAAACTCAACACCCAAAGTACCAATAATCCAATCAAGAAATGGGCAGAACACATGAACAGACATTTCTCCAAAGAAGACATCCAAATGGTCAACAAACACGTGACAAAGTGCTCCATATCACTGGGCATCAGGGAAATACAAATCAAAAATACAGTGAGATACCTCCTCACACCAGTCAGAAGGGCTAAAATTAAGAAGTCAGGAAATGACAGATGTTGATGAGGATACAGAGAAAGGGGAACCCTCCTACACTGTTGGTGGAAATGCAAGCTGGTATAGGCCCTCTGGAAAACAGTATAGAGGTTCCTCAAAAAGTTGAAAATAGAACTATCCTATGACCCAGCAATCACACTAGTGGGTCTAAAGATACAAACGTAGTGATCTGAAGGGGCACATGCACCCCAATGTTTATAGCAATGTCCACAACACTGAAACCATGGAAAGAGCTTAGATGTCCATCAACAGATGAATGGATAAAGAAGATGTGGTATATATACATAAAGTGAAATATTATGCAGCCATCAAAAAAGGAAGTGTCATTTGCAATGACATGGATGGAACTAGAGGGTGTTATGCTAAGCAAAATAAGCCAATCAGAGAAAGATAATTATCATATGATCTCACTGATATGAGGAATTTGAGAAACAGGACAGAGGATCATAGGAGTAGGGAGGGAAAAATGAAACAAGAAGAAACCAGAGAGGGAGACAAACAGTAAGAGACTCTTAATCTCAGGAAACAAACTGAGCGTTGCTGGAGGGAAGGAGGGATGGGAGGAATGAGGTGGCTGGGTGATGGACACTGGGGAGGGTATGCGCTATGGTGAGTGCTGTGAATTGTGTAAGACTGATGAATCATAGATCTGTACCCCTGAAACAAATAATACACTATATGTTAATTTAAAAAGAAAACCCAGAAACTTAGGTCTGCAGCAGGATTGACTCAGTCATACTTGTCTGGAATGGGTGCTTTAGTGATGTAGCACACACTACAATCTGCAAAAGGAGAGAATGATGAAAGTACATATATTATGGAGAGAAATACATAGAAAATATATCTCAAAAGGAGTGATTTGGTCACAGAGGGCAACTTCAGGTCAAACATTTCAGATACTGTTGGATTCTATCTGCTCTCTTGGTACCTGATACAAAACACTAGTTAATGTTTTTGCTCTATCTTGCATCCTAATTGGCAAATATTTCATATCATTGATGAACAAGACCTGGTAAAGTATTACGCATCCAAACGATCAAAAATACTACTTGCTACTGCTGTCACAGCTGAAGACAATATCTAGGTTATTTTTTAAAATGATCACGTATTCATTGCAAGATGATTATAACAGCAAAACAATGGGAACCTGCCTAAATGCTCTACAACTATATAGCAGCTAATTAAATTAAGGTCCATCTACTAAATGGAATAGCGTGCAGCCATTAAAATAATAATAGAAAGAATGTACTGCAACATGGAAAACGTTTATGACAGAATATCAAATGAAAGTGCAGAATCCCAAGTTAAAGGCAATCTCCCAATGTCAACTCTGTAAAACAGATGCATAAAATATCACAATGGTACAAAGAGATTGTGACTGATATTTTCATTTAATTTCCCAATTTTTTGTAACATTACTTGACACTTAGTGTACTTTTTTTCTACAAGCAATAGAGATCTGAGCAATCTCAGAAGTGTTTCCACATTGCTACTCTTCCCTGGTCCTCTGTGCCAGACAATTCCTTTCATTCCTAGATAAGACCCAGTCTTCTACAGGGTGACCCCTGAGCTTTTCCTTAAACTAGAAATTTCAAAGATGTAGGCATCCAGCAAGTGCCCTCAAATTCTCCTGGTGAAAAGAGGCAGCTCAAACAACATATCTCATGTCTCAATGGCCTGTGATTTTGAATAAAGTTTGTAGATTTGACTTTGAAGTTATGTATGCAGTTTACATAATTATAAAGTATAATTTAAATTTTAAAAGAAATCCATAAATTTTAAAAGGAGAAGGAAAACTTATCTCCTTATCTAATTTGTGGCACAGTTATAGAGAGGAAACTACTCCAAATGAATAGAAAACACAGTGTTTTTACTGTATATCTACAATAAGATATACCCTATAGGCAAAATGAACTTTGAAAGTCATAAAATGTTTTGAATAATCATATTGCTGGTGGTAGTTTTCTGGTGTGTATTTTATACATAGTGTGAGTTAAAGTAATAGTAATTATATTCATGTGGTTAAAAACCAGGATTTTTGAAATGGGAGTCAGAAAACACAGTTCATGAGAACACATTAAAATTCTATAGGCCTGAATAAGAATTGGTCAAGATCAACTTATATGTAATTTTTTAGACAATCCCTTATGCTACATCAATGAAAAGACATGGAAATAATGACTAACCCAGTAACAATAAGCATTTTTAATTCCTAGATCTTACTCTCTAGAGAAATTCTATTTTCTACTAAAAAGAACCAGGAGGATGCCTGGGTAGCTCAGTGGGTTTACCATCTGCCTTCGGCTCAGGTCATGGTCCCAGGATCCTCGGATGGAGCCCCACATCAGGGCTCTCTGCTCAGCAGGGAGCCTGCTTCTCCCTCTACCTGTCATTCCTCCTGCTTATACTCTCTTTCTCTGACAGACAAATAAATTTCTAAAAATCTTTTTTAAAAACTTAAAAAAAAAAAAAAAGAGGACCACAGTTTCTTGGAGAACTGGCTAATTTCAGACCTGCATCAGGACATACATGAGAGAGCCCCAGTACCTTATACATCAGAAGTGAAGCTTCTCAAAATATTAAAGCGCTGACTTGAATTAGCCTCCATGCCCAAAGATGGGAAAATCTGAGCCTCAGGATGGTTAGTAAGTGCAATGATTAGAAACACATCAAATGTTTCTCAATCCATTCATTCATAACGGTATTTTCTAAGAATCCAATGATTATCTTTGAAGACTATTAGGGTACCATGGTATGGAAAGCTGGTAAATAAAAAATTCAAGCATTTATCTTGTATCTCAGGGTAACCAGTATCTCAGCTTAAATGAAGAAGGAAAGAAAGGACTGTATCACTGCCATTTTGCAAGTCTTAAATAACAGTCACCAATGACTGATAATATCACAAAATTAAAGATGAAACAAAATGTAAATCATGATAAATATCCACAACACTTCCTATTAAACAATCTTGCCAAAAAAGGCATATGTAAATCTGATCCAACCTCTTGATCTAACCAACAACTGACAGAAAATATTGGGGCCAGAAGATCTCAAAAATTCAGTACGCCAAATCCATAAGGTGGGAAGCTAAGGGACACACAACCTGGTATCTTCAAAAATTCAACAATAAAATAAGGATTGCAAAGACACAAAAAGAGATATGTAAATAAAGACATAAGAGAGAAATAAAAAAGAATATAAATTTTATTTGAATCATGAGTCAAATAAACAAACTCAACATCATTGGGAGCAAAAATTGGATAGTTGGAAGTATTAAGAAATTATCATTTTTATGTGTGATAAAGGTATTGGGATATTTATAAAATTATATAATATCATAATATATAAAATTATGTAATAATATCATATATATATATACACACATACATAATGAATCATGGGTCCTTACCTCTTGGATATGCATGTTTGATTATTTACAAATGAAGTTATATTTCTCTGAAATATACTTCAAATCCAGGGAGTGAGGGAAATAAATGGGAGTATGGATGAAACAAGATGGGCATGAATAGATAAGCATAGGAGATAGATGATGGAGTTCATTATAATTTATTATGCTATTCTATTTTTGTTATGCTTGAAATTTTTGTTCATTGAAGAGTTTAACAAACTCTCATATTTGTTCATTAAGCCAATGACTTTTAAAATGGACATCAATCTATTAGTAATCATACTGTATGTAACACTTTTATAAAACATAGATCTTATTTACTCATTGCCATATGTGTAGAAAAATACCACATGGTACCTAATATATATGGGAGTCTATAAATCTCTTTATAAGTTAAAATCTCTGAGATAACTATTACTCACATTTTCAAAAGAGGAAATCACTAAATAGAGAGGGATTTGGAATCATACAATTCAGACTGGGTTTGGAATCAGACAATTCTGACTTTGAACTGCACTATTCCTGTATTTTAATATTCACACAACAATCAGAAGCATTTCTGGAACTAAACCATATTATACCATTAGCCTGCAAAAAAAATAAAAAATTAAAATAAAAAAATCAATTATCTCCTTGTCCCCGGGGATAAAATTTAAGCACCCCTTCACACCCAGTTGTCTGTTCATCATTCCCTGAACTTATCAAGCATTTATAAGGCTCGAGAATTTTGACCCATCAGTCTTTCCCTGGAGAGCCAATTTTTCCATTTAACTTCTACTCATCCTTAATGAGCTTCCTAAAATTACCCTTTTTTATGAAGACTTCTCTAGTCTCAGAAAAGAGCCAGTTATTCCCTTTTCAATGCTTTCACAGTTCTGTGAAGGGATACATTCACAGAATATATCTA
Source organism: Enhydra lutris kenyoni (assembly GCF_002288905.1). NCBI lineage: Eukaryota > Metazoa > Chordata > Mammalia > Carnivora > Mustelidae > Enhydra > Enhydra lutris. The sequence continues at coordinate 99,630,091 of NW_019154085.1, read as the reverse complement.
TTCGCAGTGTAACAATAACTACCATTTATAGAATATTTATCAAATACCAGTCATTGTTTCAAGTGCTTTTATCTACATTGAACTAATTTATTCATCCCCACAGTCTTAAGTATCACTACCGTCAAAATTTGACAACTGTGGAAACCCAGGCCCTTCCTTGATAGATTATATCCATTTTGCTTTTATATTTTAAATGCAATGTTCAAGGCACCTAGTAATTACTCAGGAACCATTGGATTATTTGGGTATTTTAACAACTAATTTAAATAATTAATTTAAAGAAAAGCTATTTCTCAACAGCAGTTTTTAGATAATGCAACAAATATGTTTGGATTGAATTAACTCCTGTGATCCACCTATTGGAATAGCGTGACAGTTTGACTTTCCTCAGAAGAAAACACAAGTAATTATTTGTGCTATGGAGCTCTTTATTTGCGCTCTTTGTTTGGTTATCTTTGCTGTTGTAAAGCTTTTTACAAAAAATTTTAAAAAAAGGTCACTACCACTTTTTGGTTGAATAAGGTCGTGAAAGATTTTGAATAGACTTGGTGTTTCTCAAAGTCTCAACTGAAAATCAGTTTTATAAAAGTACCTCTAATTGTAAGACACTAAGCATGTATCTTGGTTGACCTCAGAATACAGTTTGAACAAATAATGTGTTTTCTAGTTCATCTATTTTGTTTTTAGAATGCATTTGTCTTTTAAAATGAACTATGGTGCTGCTGGCAATTGTATCATTTTGGAGAAGGTTTTAGTATGGACAAAATATTGGCTGTTTCTGTAAGTACATTTCACAAGCAATTTTCTACTTCCGATAGTGTGACTACAATTATATCTATCTTTCTTTTTATCATAGATATATGGTGCACATTATTTCTACCATGCATTATAATATTCAGCATATTTTTGCTGTGTTCCTTTAAATGTCAGTACACCAGCATCAAAGACCAGTCAAATTTTCTTTTTCTGTGAGACGTAAAAGCTCTCTCTCTCAAAAGGGTTTTGACTTCTATAATCTCTTATGAAGAGGGGTTGACCTCCATTTCATTTTAACCTAACAGTCTGAATGCCTTCATTTTAAAACATGCCCCTTTCCTCATTAGAACTGTGTTTCATCTTGCCACACCCAAACTGTCAACGATTCTTATAACACCATCCATGGATGGGTTCATTTGGTTTTATACAGCAGAACTTCAAACTCAACTGGCTGAGACAAGAATTAAAAGTTAATTCACCCCTGACCACACAAGTGAATTCTGGTGTCCCAATATTCCTGTTCTCTTTACTTGACCTTTGCTTTCTTTTCTAATGGTATCCTCAAATACCTTCTCACTTTTGGTAGCAAGATGGCAACTAAAAATGAAATCCTATCTTCAGAGTTTATATCCTTAAGAAAAAGATGGCCATTTATACCACATGAACTAATTACTGTGATCTTGGAAATTGGTATTATTGATTGTCCAGACCTATGTCACATGTCCAGCCCAAGAGTTGATGGAAAGATGTCAGGACTACCAGGGCACACACTAAGTGTGAGGATGGGGTGATCTCTCAAAGAAAAATAGAAGAACTATCACCAGAAGGGCAATGGGTTCTGGGCAAGAAATAGTAAATATAACCTATAGGAGATAGAGGACTCCTTCAGACAACTGTAAGGTAATGCAAGAAACAAACAAAAAACCAAAAACAAAACAAAAAAAAACAGTAAATATAGGCTCAGAGCACATGCGGACAATATCTAATTCAAACACTTACACTGGGGTTTTATCCAGGCAATTAATTCCTTTTCAACTTGTTTCCTTCCCTGTAAAATGTGAAATGACAATAATGCCTACTTTATGAAGATCGAATGAGTAAGCAGAAGTCAAACATCTGGTATATAACAAATTGCTTGCCAAATCATAGGCACTCAATAAAAACTAGTGTCCTTCAAGATCAAGCATAGGTTCATCTCATATAGGCAATCACCTTCCACTACTCCTGTCTTTTCATCTGTTATCTGCTAAAGTCCTACTCATATGAGAGTCCATTATACAATTTTGCTCTTAATTGAACACAGTAAGTTCAGCCTCTATATGTTAGATGTACAAATGCTTTGTCTTATCAACTAACTTTTAAGCTCCTTATCAGCTAAATTCATTTCTTTGTGCCCTGCCCTAGCACCCAGCTCAGGACTAATTAATCACGCACTCTACACAGAGGCCTTTTGCATCCTTGGACTGACTATGAGATCAAATCACATTTGAGAATATTGGTTTACACGTATGAAAGCATGTGCAACCAGAAGATGTAATAAATACAGACATGATTAACTAAGGTGGGTGCCTGGGTGCTCAGTCAGTGAAATGACCTACTCTTGAGTCCAGCTCAGGTCACAAGCTCTGGGTTGTAAGATCCAGCCCCCTTGTCAGGCTCTCCGCTGGGTATGGAGCCTCCTTAAGAGCTATATCTCCCTCTCCTTCTGCCCCTCCCCCTACTGTAAAAAAAAAAGGAAAAAGAAATAATTCACTGAGGAAAACTGTATATATAAAACAAAAGGGTCTCTGTGCATTTATTTATTTATGTAGGGAGTGGAGGAAAGTTTAGGAAGTACAAGAAGAAAGAGTTAGTGCCACCCCACTGAAACTTTAAAGATGGGTCTGAAAACCTTTTGAAGAGCTCTTCTAATTCCTATGGATTTCATCATATGCAGTGGGATTACCTGCATCTGGGAAAAAAACAGAATTGAATATGTAAAATTAATGATCCACTAATATATAAAACGGACATTATGAGGTTAGACTTTGGAGACAGACTTGGATTTCAGCCCAATATCCACCATTTAGAATGGTGTGAAATTAAGCAAATTATATAACCTTCTTAAGACTTACAGAATTTGTAGTGATGGACCTATACGGAAATGTGAATATTAAATAAGGTGGTACAAATAAAGAGCTTCTTCCAACACAGCTGGGGAAGCAATAAACATTAGAAAAGATAAGATATACCATTATGGGATTTGGGGAATCTGTAAGACATAATGGGATTAGGTTTGATTTAGAGAGATTAAAAATCGAAGCATTACAACTGTCTCCTGAATCTTGGGAAAAGTGAACACTACACATAAAAGCATTTGCCTAATATCCAGCTGCGTGAATTCAATGCTGATTCTTCTTTCATTTTCTATCCTATTTCTATCGGTTTCATCCTCAGCAGAGAGAAAAATCAGATGAGAGCTGGGACCAGGTTCATCTCTTTTTTTTAGAACTCCACAAGGGTTTCTCATCTGTATCTGAGTTTTGGCTTGTATTTACTGGGACCTTAATAATGAATTAAAAATAAAAATATAATTCAGTTGCTGATTCTCATTTTACCAATTCCACAAGATTTGGGAAACAACATGTAATTATTGCCAGAAGGAGAGCTTTGAAGATATTCACAGATACCTATAGAAAGATGAATGAGAAAATCACGTGTAAGTCAACAAGGTGCTGAATATCTGTTCATCTGGGTGAAAAGTCGATTATGAGAAAAGATAAAGGAGGTTTTTACAGTGGGTATAAGGGACAGGGACACAATCTGTAGTTTTCAGTTTGCCCATTAATTGGTCTAGTGCTTTCCTCTGAAACCTTCTGAATATACTCTTTAAAACACAGACATAAAACCAAACAGAACAAATGTTTTTTGCTCTGTCAATTAGAAAAAGAATTTCCAGGTAATTCTTGAGGCAAAAGTGGAAGGCACAATGTTTTTAGAATACTCCATGATAGCTTTTTTATTTTTTTAAATTTTTAAATTTAATTTAATTAAATACTAGGTTTTCCTGTTTAACCTTAATTAAACCATCACGGTGTCAGTCCATTATAATCAGTTAAATTAATGTTCTGAATAGGAAAAATGATTTCATATAGCACAATGATTACCCTATAAACATTATCCCAACAGCTACCTCAACTCCCCTTCTCTTTAGAAAAACTGGTCCACTCATTGTTATTCTTTGAAAAGGACATACCCAAGCCTCAAGTTTCTTTGCCTCAACTTTCTTCCTTATTTCTTGTTATAGCTATTTCTCAAATGTTCCTACAAAGTAGATCCCTCATATGCCACTTAAGGTCCCACAGACCTAGAGGTAAGTCCTGCTCATATATTCTGTGCATAAATGTTGCTTTCTCTTTGCCACACTGAAAAACCTATGAGGTCAGAGATTTCCCTTCTAACTCATATTTTCAAGTTTTTTCATATAAATGGTTGCTGATAACTTTTCCATTTATATAACATACTTTCCTAAATACTGTCTGGGCACTAAGGAAGTAAAATTAACAAAACATAATTTCCACCACTGAAATTTCATAGTCTAATAGGAAAAGATGAGCATATCAACCACTACAGTTAATACAGTATGATATTGTAGGAGTTGTGGCTTAAGCATAAACAGATTTTTGGGAACTTTTAAAAATAACTGGTAAACAATCCTAAAACAAATTTTTAAATGAGGATTTCATTTCTGGGCTAACATGGAAAAGGGTAGGAGAAAGCTGGTTTAAATAGAACAAGTAAGTTATGGCCATAGTATTAGTAGCAAGAATGGAAATGGCACTAGTAATAATAGGGGTGTTGATGATGATGTAGTGATAAAGATAATATTTATAGAAATTGCCCTGCAGATCCTTTAATCTTAGCCCCATGCTGAGGGGCTGCAAGCAGAAACTGAAAAAAAAAAAAAAGTATTCACAAGGGGTTTAAGAGAATCTTATACTGACAAGCACATTGGAATAGCTTCATTTCTTGCAGTCACAGATCTGATGTGTTAAAGGGAAGCTACTGTCATTCTTTTTTTCCTTTTTTTTTTTTTTTGTAGCTTAGCAGGAACCTGATGAAAGCAATTCTTTGGGAGATCAATTCATTCAGGGAAGTAGGTTGGAATGGGAAGAGATAATAGAATTATTTTCAATGGACAAAGCAAAATTTTTCAAATATTTAATGTTTGAAAAAATGTTAAGAACACTCTCAATTTTGCATTTTCACCTTGCTATTTGGAAATTATATTATTGATTTTAGATTGTTTAAATTACATTTGACTTTCTGTCAAATATTTCCATGCTTTCTGCTAATTATACTTGCATGCTTCCAAATGTTTCTAAACCACAAGATTTTACTTCCTTCAATTTTTCTTAAATTCTACCCTCATTAGACATATGGAGAAACATATATTCTCCAATCCTTCTGGTTATTCATCATAATCCATACTGTTCTCCACTGCTGTCAAGTTCTTACCTCATTCCTAATTACAAGGTCTAAATCACTCAGCCAGTCTTACTGACAAGGAATAAAACCCTGCCAATATTCTGCAACATGACCTTTCCTTTCCAATGTGCTGATCCATTGTTTCCTTGCTACATCTTCTTTCTAATCAGTATCAATGATTCCTGATAATGCTTAACTTTGAGATCCAAAGCTTGAATATATGCATTAAGAGTAATGTAGAAATTGTGGCTTTTATCTAGATCATTAAAAAAAAATAAGCACCTTTGTCTTTTTGTTTTTCATAAAAAGAGTGCTATCTTTGGCTTTAATTCTTAGGGTATTTGATTTAATATATCACTTTATTTTATACTGATTATATTGATCTGGTGTTCAATTTACCTAATGCCATAAAAAATAAAAAATGAAAAATGGAATCTTCCATATAAAGCTTTAGTCTACATGGCACCAACTTAATGATCTATTATTTCATTTCATCATGTTTTAATCCCCACCAGGACTATTATTATTTCAAATAGTAATATTGCAAATATGCAGACTTTTGGTGAAACTCCCCCCTCTCCATTACCTTTAAAAATATTTTTAGGAAAGAGAAGTAGGAAGAATGTGTCATTTACATTCAAGGAGACCTGAGTTCAAGTTTTTACTTAGCTTTGTATTAACAATGATCTTTCAGAATTTATTTTCCATTTCATTTTAGTTTTCTCATCTATGAAAAAGGAACAGGAAATAGTTTATTGATCTGGCAGGGTATTAATGAGAAGATTATAAATAATATAACCAGGAGTATCTGGTGTCTCCTGGGACCTGGCCAGTTCTAAATGAATAATTGCATCATCATTTTCATTTTGAAAATAATTTTTGAATTATTTGTGGGTCTAAATGCCTAATTTGAAAATAATTTCAAAATAATATTTTGGAAGATATTATACCTACATCATAGTAACTACCACTTTTTGTCTTTTTAATAAAGCCTCGCTTTTCTGAGTTCTGTCCCTATAAAAACCTGTATACTTGATAGTAGTAGTTGAATATGTAAGGCTAATCACTATATTAAAATTACTATGTACTCCCTTTTTGAAAAATTATGTTTGAGTGGGGTACCCGAGTGGCTCAGCAGGTTAAGAGTCTGCCTTTGGCTCAGGTCATGATTCCAGAGTCCTAGGATAGAGTCCCACATTGGGGCACTTAGTGTAGAGCCTGCTTCTCCTTCTCCCTCTGCTGTTCTTCCCTGTTTATGCTCTCTCTCTCTGTCAAACAAATAAATTTTTAAAAATTATGTTTGAGGAATGTGTAAAACTTGTCAATCAATTCCAGTATCTTGCCAATTACCAGTATGAGACCCTTGATTAGAAGATTTTAAACATGGTATAACTAATCTGTTGATATTAATGTGATGGTCACCTTATTATTACTGATACAAACATTGTAAGTATCTTGATATCTGTTTATGACATAGTTCTTTCTCTTTTATAAGATTTGTTTATTTATTTGAGAGATGGCAGGTATGCTAGCAGAGGGAGAAGCAGAGAGAGAGAGAGAGTCTCCGGCAGACTCTCTGCTGAGCGTGGAGCCCAACTAGGGGCTCCCAACCCCTACCCATGAAATCATAACCTCAGCCAAAACCAAGAGTCTAATGCTCAACCCCCTGAGTCACCCAGGCACCCCAATCATTCTCCTTTCAAAACATATTTTTCCCATGGTGGAAACCAACAGAAAAAAATTGTGTAGACCTGTTAGGCATTTGGACCCACAAACTGTTACCTTGCTCTTTCTATTATCTGACACATAAAGCAATCTCAGACAACAGTGGTGGTCAGTATCTAACTACCTCAAACCAGCTGGTTGGCTGGCTTCACTAATGGTTCAAGTGGTCACGCTGAAGCTGATTTAACCAACTAATTCCTAGGACGAGAGGCCACACAGACATAGGCTATGCTTTTCCTAATAAGGACAAAGAAGGGCTATATACAGCTGCTAATGTAATAACCAAAAATAATTTAAGAAGTTCTTTATATCATCTTTAATCAGATGGCTAATATATTTACACATATCCACTGACTGCTTAGGTGAAGTGAAAACAAGTATGAAACTTGGTTCCAATCTTTATGTAGTTTACTGATGTCTTCTGCATACAGGTTTTAAACAAGTAAAACAAATAGAGAACACTAAAGCAACAGTAAATTGAGGATGAGATTGCATAGACTGACATCCTAAATGATTTTACACTGGGTCCTAAGTACACCGTCAATGAGCTTTTTTATTAAAAGAAAAAAAATTAGGGGCGCCTGGGTGGCTCAGTGGGTTAAAGCCTCTGCCTTTGGTTCAGGTCATGGTCTTGGGGTCCTGGGATTGAGCCCTGCATCGGGCTCTCTGCTCGGCAGGGGGCCTGCTTCCCCCTCTCTCTCTCTGCCTGCTTCTCTGCCTGCTTGTGATCTCTGTCTGTCAAATAAATAAATAAATAAATAAGAAAAAAATTAGACATACAGAAATTTAGAATAAAATCAAAACACAAAAGAATAAAATCATAATTATCTTATATCTTCCCCCCAAATTTAATAGGTATTGGCATTCTACCATTATTGTAACGTCTGTTTTTTTAAGTAACTTGAAATTATTTACATATGTGCTATGAACTCTAAATAGTTCAGTATACATCTCAAAAAGTTGAAACATTTTTCTATCTAACTACAAGACTATTATTAAAACAAACAAAATTAATAATAATTAATTTAAATTACTTTTTTAAAAAATTAAACAAATAAATGAGTGAATAATTAAATAAATTAAAATTAATTTAAAATTAATAATCATTTCTGAATAAGAGCTAATAGCCAGTTCATATTTAAATTTCCTTAATTGCTTACAATTGTCTTTTATAGCTGGATTTTTCTTTTCTTTTTGTTTTATTTTGCAGTTTTGTTTTAATTTTTTTTTCAGTGTTTCAAGATTCATTGTTTATGCACCATCCCCAGTGCTCCTTGCAATAAGTGCCTTCCTTAATATCCACCACCAGACTCACCCAACCCCCACCATCCTCCTCCCCTACGAAGCCCTCAGTTTGTTTCTCAGAGTCCACAGTCTCTCATGGTTCATCTCCCCTTCCTATTTCCCCCAATTCACTTTTCCTTTCTTTCTCCTAATGTCCTCTGTGTTATTCCTTATGCTCCACAAGTGAAACCATATGATAATTGACTCTCTCTGCTTGACTTATTTCACTCTATAGCTGGATTCTTCAAATCAGGATACAATCTAGAACCACACCCTGTATTTAGTGGTTATATTTTTTTCTGCCTCTTTCCTATTTTTTTCTTTTTGAAACAGTGGCTTGCTGAAAACACCAATCAGAGATGCCTGGGTGGCTCAGTCAGTTGAGTGTCCGCCTTCAGCTCAGGTCATGATCCCAGGGTGCTGAGATCAAACCCCACATCAGGCTCCTTGCTCAGCGGGGACCCTGCTTCTCCCTCTGCCTGCTGTTCCCCCTGCTTGTGCGCCCTTGTGCTCTCTCTGACAAATAAATAAATTAAATCTTTAAAAGAGAGAGAGAGAGAAAGTAAACACTAATTAATTGTCCTGTAGAATGCACTGTGCGGAATTTTTCTGATTTTAACTCAAGGTACTGTTGAACTTCTACCTCTTTACTTTGTATTTACTGCAGGAAAGTTGGATCTAGGGGTTTACTAAACTCAAGTTAATCACTTTGCCAAAAATACCTCATAGGTCATACTGAGGAGTATGTGTGTCACCTGATCTGTTGTATTATGGTTGTCCCATCAGTGACACAGAGGTTAAGGTAGTGAAAGCTTGATTTCTTCATTGAATCTATATTTGGTCTCTTGTGCTCAGCCAGCAATCTATGAAGTCATGTAAATACTGAAATCTCCATCCTTATTCCATCAGTTTTTTCATTCACTGATGACCATTTCCTCAGTCAATACTTTCATTTGGGCTTACAAAAAGGTGTTTTCTTAAATAGCTTTTTGTTTAACCATGACAGTGTTGCATAACAAATGACCCCTAATTCTTTCAGGCTTATATTAACATTTACTTTGTGCTTTTAGATATGTCTGAGAGTCAGCTGATCTAGAGTGGGGTCACCACTCTAGATTGGATTGGATTGGAATCCAGGCTTTGGGTGGAGTTCAGTATGCTCTATGCTTCTTTGTTCCTAGCCTGGCTAAAGAGCAATGGGCACTTGAGGCAAGGTCTTTTTCTGGCAAATGGTGGGAAATCAAAGCAGACTAGCAGAAATTTCCCATGACTCCTCAAGGCTCTGCTCAGGACTAGGACAATGCCTTTTCTCCCCTTACTCCATTGGGTAAAGCATCTCACCAAAGCAGCTCACCTCCCCAAAACCAGTCAATGGAAGAGGGATGTGCCCTCCACCAACCTTAACAGAAGGCACTACAAAGTCAATGGCAAAGAAAATTCCATACAGGGATTAAAGCATTGTAAGCAATAGTCCAATCTACCACAGTGAACTTCCAATTCTTTATTCACTGTCTTTCTTCAGATTAATAGACAAACTCTCCTTATGATGTAATTCACTTGGATTTATCCTGCATTTCCAGATAGTGTTTCAAACACATTTGAATTCAGTTCCCTCTTCTACCCTCTGTCAGATAATGAGCACCAATGTAATGTCAAAGTTATCTTTTTATCTCTGGAGCTCAGGACAACTATTACAGCATAGAAGGTGCCCAATAAATGTGGGCTAAATTGTATTTTAGATTAGTCCTTGAGTTTTACGAATAGTTTCCATTCAAAGAAATTTATGGCACATCTTCCCTTTTTTTTTTTCTACTAAAAGTACAATTATCTTTGTTTCCCAGATGGAAAGAATAAGACAATGAGAAGGTGGAAGCATGGGCTGCCCAAGGCTAAACTGTAAGTCAAAGATAAAGTAGGGAGCAGAACCCAATACTTTGGGTTCTTTCTCCGTACATGGGACAGTGTGCCCTACCTAGTGCTTTCATTCCTTGTCATACCATTGTTCCTGTACATAAGGCAATTACCACCAAACAGTTTCCCTATTAGTGATAAATTGAAGATATTGTTAAACACATCTCTTATATTTCCCTAAAACACACACACGGAGAGAGAGAGAGAGAGAGAGATTTAGAAAGAAGTCAAACCATGTAGTCTGTTTTAAAGACAAAGAGAAGAAGAAAATAAAGCAAGAGTTCAGGGAGTCTAAGGGATATTATAATCACAGTCAATAGCAGAGACAATCATACTGCTCTATATAGAGAAAATTAAATTGAATTCATATTAATTGTCAGTAAATGGTAAGTGTGTAGAATAAGAAAAGAACACTAACATATGAAAATGCAAATTATGTGATTGAAAATAAGTTTACTATTAATTTGGAAATAAAATTGGCATGCAAAAATAGAAAATAGGTCAGTGGTAGGCAATAAGGTTTATACATGTGATTGATTATTTTAAATCTTAACCTTCCCATTACAGCCGCACAATTAACAGCAATCCATAGATTTCAGGGACAAATTATATTTGCATGACTATAGAGCCAGATCTATAAATATGTGCGTATTTGTTAGCTTGCCCTGAATTTAAGTATTTTGGGAGGTTTCTTTCACTATCCCCCTTGTTTCAGAGTATCAGAAAATCTGTCACTCTGCAGGCTTATTGGGTAGAAAAACAATTAATTAGAGCTGACTGGCCGTGTTGATAATTTATGCACAATTAAAAGTAAGGCTTTTACCATCATTATGAAATTTCATAGACTACTTATACACCCTAGTGGGAAAAATTGGTCAAAGCACTTTTTTTTTTTTTCTGAAGAGAAAAATCAAACAAGTAACAGATATATAGCACTTAAACATTACAATGATGTTAAACATTACAACTCCCTAGAGTGCCCTGAAATTCTGTAAGCAAACTGATATAATAAAATCTGACATAAAAAGCCACTTAAACCGCACTAATTAGATGGATAATAAAAATCAAGCAACTATTGAACTGCAAAGCAGTCACATAGACAATTAAAGGTTAATTAGATGCATGAATACAAGTTCCTACTGTCCTGGGATTTATTCCTTAGATGTTTTGGACGGATTCATAAGGGAACTTGACATATAGCATAAAAACCCACCTGGAATTTGTTTCTGTGAAAAAAAGTTCTTTGAATAAAATCAAGTTTTAGGGGGCACCTGGGTGGCTCAGTGGGTTAAAGCCTCTGCCTTTGGCTCAGGTCATGATCTCAGGGTCCTGGGATGGAGCCCCACATCGGGCTCTCTGCTCGGCGGGGAGCCTGCTTCCTTCTCTCTCTCTGCCTGCCTCTCTGCCTACTTATAATCTCTGTCTGTCAAATAAATAAATAAAATCTTTTAAAAAAATCAAGTTTTAGGAACTGTGATAGGGTGTGGTTGGGCAGGGAGGAGCAGCAATAATTAATAATAACAATGAAATACTTGGAGACTCCTGGCAAATCGGGTCAATATGTAACATGAATTTAAATTTAAATTTGTTTTTACCCTAGATACATAAATAGAATTCTGAAAGACCCAGAAAGCTCCAGTGATGAGAGTAGGCATTCTGTTCAAGGGAATCCTGGGTGGGCTAAGGGAGGCAAAATTTGAGGGTTGGTTCTAATCCCAATCCTGCCCCTCTCAAATCTGGGTTCTGGTAATTTATGGAACATCTTTGGTCCTCAGTTTCTCCTTCTAAAAGATGAAATCTAATCTAGGTTATTTGATCCTTTGTGCCTCCTCCATTAATTTAAGTCAATAACCTAATAATTTTCTTTTCTCTTTCATTGTCATGTAAAAACACTAATATGTGTGTATAGAATAGACGGGATGCTTAAAAAATGAAATGTCAAAACCTCTAAATATTTACTCCACCATAAATTCGATTCAATTTTATTTATGGGAGCTGAACATGTGCCAACCAGATTTCCATAGAACGTTTTTATATGATTCTTCTATAAAAATAACAGGCAAGAATATTCTAATGATCAAAGCTATTTATTAAGTAATAACCCTATGCCACTTATTTAACTAGCGTGACTCTAGGAGCAAATATTATTTCCACATAAACAGATACAGACTGTACAGTTTATTTTTTAAAGTTTTCATTTATTTATTTGAGAGAGAGCATGAGTGAGAAGGAGAGGGAGAAGCACGGGGAGCCTGATGCAGGGCTTGATCCCAGGACCCTGGGATCACTGACCTGAGCTGAAGGCAGATGCTTAACTGACTCGACCACCCAGGCGCCCCAGATTATATGGTTTAGATCCTCACTCAAGGCAACTTGGCTCCTAAGAGCCTGAGCCAGGAATTGAATTTAGGCTTTTTTTTTTTTCTTTCATTTTTCTAACATTAGGAAATAAGTTTCATAGACTCACTTTTATTCTCTCAATATATGCCGTAGGCTAGTCAGGTTTAGGATAGACTGACACTTCAGGAAACTCCAGTTTGTGACCATGCACTACTGGAAAAAATATCTAGAAGCACAGTGATGGAAAAGGAAAGAAAAGGCTTGATGCATGGTTGCAATTTTACCAGAACAATGAGGGAAAAAAATCTCCAAATATTCAAAATCAGAAAGTTTGAGGTAGAACGTCTCCCTCCATTAGAGTGACATGTTTCAGGCTCCGGCATCATCCAGGACAGTGGCTCAGGCCTGGCCCTCCAGGGGAGTTGAAATTGAGGATGGTTTCTCAGGCAAGCAGCAGAGCCGGACAAAAGGGAGGTGAGACTGTGAGGAGGGGATCCCCAGAAAAGAGAAGAGCACAAAGGCAGACGCACAAGAAGCAGTGGTTGAAGAATCACCGTCGATGAATCTTCCCTGAGGCAAAGTCCATGCCAGGTCCAGCAAAAAAAGGGCCAAAGGAGAAGCAGAACCTATGGAGGATGAAGTGGTAGACTGTTCGGATTTCAATGGGACAGTAAAAAAAAGTCTAAAACAGCAGCGAGTCCATGGGCAGCTGCAAGATGAGAGAACTAGCGTGAGAAAGGATGTGAAGGAGAAGAGGAGATGACGCAGCTGGTTTTTACTAGAAAGCAGAGGCAGAAAAGCTGGGGGGAAAGAAACAAATTCGGATAGGTAGCAGGTGATCCATTTTACAGATGAGAAAACCGTCAGTGCTAAGGGCTAGAACAAAGGAATTCAAGTGAGGTTTTCTGTCCCCAAAGCCTGTGCACATTTCTTTACACCATGCTGTTATGCATTGTGTCTGCACAAAGGATAAGCTTGATCAACATCCTCGGCGAGTTACTGACTTATAAGGAGTTATCAAAGGATTAGGAGTGACTGAAATATCCAACAATGGGAGTGAAATAAATAAAAGACATGAACATATTACAGAACTTTCAGAAAAGTTGGGGGTTTTTTTACATCTATTCAATGGCATGAATACAATTTTTCATAATGTGATATAAAACGAAAAACCAGAATACAGAGCCACTTTAATGTAACCTTAATTATTTTATCTGGGTATGCACAAGAATGAATAAGAAATTGGATGAAAATACATCAAAATATTAGCAGAACTTTTATCTGAACTATGGGGCCATAGGTTTTTTATCTCTATGCGTGTCTCTATTTTCCAAATTTTCTGTATTTTTCATAGAATGAGAAAAAATTAAAAAGAAGAAAAATAGGGGCACCTGGGTGGCTCAGTCGGTGAAGCCTCAAACTCTTAATACCGGCTCAGGTCATGATCTCAGGGTTATGGGATTGACCCCTCTCTCCTCTTGGCCCTGGGCATGGAGCTTAAGATTCTTTCTACAACCCCTCAAAAAAAAAAAAAAAAAAAAGAAAAAAAAAGAAAAAGAAAAAAGAAGGGGAGAAGTGACAGTAACTGAGGTGTGGACAACACTGTCTACCAATTTCATTCCCTGTGTGTACATGAAATAAGATTGTCACCATTCTCTGCTTTTTATAGAAAAATGAAAAAAAATTAAATCCTGGATGAGTAGATAATTAAAACTTGTACATGCCTGTCAAAGCAAGGACACTCCAATTCCCATTTCGTCTTAGTGCCTGAATCTTGTCATACCTACAGGTTTCCTTTCAAAACATTTAATGGAGAATGAGAGGCCATCCCTCCCCGTTAAGTACAGTGTAGGCAGCAGGTGCTGGGACAGCCTTCATAATTGTACCTGAAGCCGCACGTGGAGTGCAATTGTGTGGCTGGGAAATTGTATCTGATTATGATCGCTCAGTGCCAAATGTCAGAAAATAGCTGCCTTGCTGAAAAACAGCCTGTGTATGTATGGGGGTGGGGGGTGTGGAGGGAGCTAAGGGGAGCTAAGAGTTAGCAGTGGAGGGAGAGGCAAAGCCCTGACTGGTATGTTGGTGAGGCTGGGCAGGGACACTGCAGGACAGGAAGAACAGTGTGTTCTAGAAACTATGCCGACTCTTTGCAGCCAAAAGCACAGAGCCCCAGCTGGGAGAAGCTGTTTACTTGTTTGTGCATTTGTTGTTTGGCTGGTTGAAGGAGAATGAGAGAACTGCCCATACCAGGCTTTCCCAACTGCCAGACTCTTAGGCTGTGTCTGATTTGCCTTGAGTCACCGGGACACAGTCCTTAATCCTCACCACAGTCATTCTTCCCTAACTGGCCTCTTAACTCCATATGTGAAACACCTTTGATGTGATTTTTTATAAGAACAGTTGGACTATCTCTGTCCCAACCCTTGTTCTGAATATTATATTGTTATTTCATGCACTTTAAAATCATATTCACTGTTTTTAGTCTGCCCTTTTGATTGTTAACCTTGGCTTCCAATCTGGTCCCTTGTGAAATACGTTCATATTACAGATAGCTGGTTTCCTAGCTATAGAAAGCCTAATGCAGCAGATTTGAAGTGGGGCTCAGAGATGGATAATTTTAACAAACTTCTTAATTTTTTCAGATTCTTTTAAATTTATTTGATAGAGAGAGCAGGAGCAGGCAGAGGGGCAGAGGGAGAAGAAGAGGCAGAGTCCCCATGAGCAGAGAGCCCAAGCTGGGGCTAGATCCCAAGACCCTGAGATCATGACCTGAGCCAAAGGCAGAAGCTTAACCCATTGAGCCACCAAGCTGCCCCAACAAGCTTCTTAAATTATTGTAAATGCCAAACCAGGGTCTAGCACCTGGTAAATACTGAACGAAATCAAAATACAGAGCTGTTATAAAGAAGTTAGGGACAGTGTAGGAGAGCAAAGAGCACTCCTTCTCCCTATCTGAATCTGTTTTGCCACCTGTAAAATGGAGATACCATTGTCTACCTTGCAGTGTTGTTCAGATAAAATATACAGCTGTCCCGGGCACAAAGCAGATACCCAACAAATAGGAGCGCCACTTTCCCTCCTTTCTGGTCAAGTACACTTAACAATGTCAGCATGAGGCTCAGATCTCTGTTTTGTGAGAGAGGCAAGGACATCAAAGGCATTGAGGATGGAAGAATGTGGTTGTCCTAGTTAAATGTTTTCAAGGTTAAAAACATACCTCTTACTTCCCATCGTTCTGCAGTAAGGGTTTCTCATTCAAAGATTTTCTAAAACTCTTTTGACACTCTAAAGTTTTAGTCTATGCCACCTTGTGGGTTAACCTCTGTAAGTTTTCAAGGTGAATCTGTCTATCAATAGTTTTTGAGAGTTTTGAGTGTTTGGATAGAGCAGTTGAAACTCTTTCTGTGGTAAATTTTTCTCCCTATCACTGACTGGGTTTTACCTTTTTTTTTTTTTTTAAATGGATAAAGTACTTAACTTTCTTTCTGAGCCTCAGTTTGTTCTGTTTTGTTTTTTATTTTGTCTTTTTTTCTGTTGTTGTTGTTGTTGTTATTGTTTTTCTACCTGTAAAATGGGGAAAACAGCAAGGAACTAGAAACTAGTTTTGCATCCTTTTAAGTCCCCTTGGCCTCACCTCTCTTAGATCTCTCATATCTGGGATCAGGCCAACTTCATATGGGCAAGGAAGATAGGAACTCCCCTCCCACCTCCCCTCTTCCATCCTGAGGCCTCCTACTCACTGCCACGGCTCCCATGCATGGGCACCTGCGGTGATCATTGGGGGATGACATTACAGCACTGAAAATAATTTCTGGCCAAGGGAGGACATAAGCCATGGATGATTCACCTCCTTTGTGCCTCCTTGGAGGGAGCTCTGAGACAAAAGTTAGCTTCTCGGGGAGACTGTACTGTTGATCAAGCAATCTATAACATTTGGTCACAGACACCTTTGGTAAAGCATGCTCATCTTGGCTCTTCCTCCTTCTCTGCTTCATTTTCGTGTACCCTCACCCGTGTCCCTGGAGTTGTATTCTCAATTAAAGTAATGGTCCATGAAACCTCCCAAACTCTCCATTTTGGATAACCTTATGCTAACACACATAATATTTATATTTTAGAGTTAATGTGGAGATAAAATGGATAGTTCATAGAAATGTGTTATATGTGGAATTCAACAAATGTTAAATTGTCATTCTCATGTGTCCTAATTTGTATTTCTCAAGCTGCAAGTTACTTGCTAGCCTCACTGCCTCCTCTAACCTCTGTCTTACACCATCTTTTCAGGCCTCTCCTACCATGATTTATGGTAGTCATTGTTGTTTGTTGTTTTTTCTGAATTTGGAGAACAAATCTATGCTCGGTATGTTAGCGATAAGCACGAATGCTTTGAGCAAGGATTTAAATGTCATTAGTCATCTAAACTACCTGGTTATCCTCTATTAGTCTCTTTTGTTCTTGTGTGTTGTCTCAAAAGACTGTAACTCATTACAGATAAGGGTTATCATTCACTTAGATCCCACAAAAGCCAATTCATTTAGTCAGAGACAGTAAATACCTATATTTGGAGAGTTCCAGAGTAATAGCCAAGTTTTTAGGGGAGATGGAGCTATTTGCATAGAGGCTAAGAGGCTTCAAGAGAGGGATGGCTGGGGGTTATGACCAGGTCATAAGCTTAGGGCCCATAAACTATCACAGAATAAGGTCCTTTCTTAATCACCCAATCAGTGCACAGGCAGACAGAATTCTTCCCTTGCAAAAGACCATGACAGGTCCAGGAAAAATAGTTTAGGGGTTTAGTTGACACTCAGATTGACGTTGTGTTCAAATCACCTAGGAGGAATCTTATTGCTCTATAAAGCAATAAAACCAAACAAAAGCATATTACAGCACATTCTCAGTAAGAAGATGAAAAAACAAAGCAAAGAAGGGTAAACATTTCCCACTCAAGGTTGGTGTCTATCTTGCTTAATTGAGAGTGCCTTATTCACCGCATACTCCCAGTGTCTGGCAGAGTTCTTGGCTTATGAAGTGTTCTGTAGGAATTTGCTGACCACTTGGATGAGATAATGAAGCAAGAGGTTCAGACAGCCAGTAAACTCTGCATGACAATGGATGATGAGGATGTTACTAAGAAATATATAGGGAAGACTTCTGTCTGAATAAGCTAGAATTCTTTATCATCAAGTGCAAGATTTAAGGTTCATGGATGGACAGTTTCATAAAGGCAGACATGATTCATACTTAAGTCCAGCCCCTTGCAATCCAACGTCCCTCTTGACACACAAGTGCACGCACGCGTGTGCGCGCGTGCGCGCACACACACACACACACACACACACAATGCGTCTTCTCCTTCCCACTACAAATTGTTTCTTCCTTCAGCTTTATCCACCCATCAGAACAGGAAAAGCAGTTTATTCTTTGGGTCACACTTTGTCTTTCCTTCTTGCTATCTTCTTTCAGCATAGGTAACTGGATATTGCCTAGACCTCTCATTTCAAGGGATATGTTTTTCTTTCCCATAAGAGCCAGAGAGAACTCTCTTCTTTATTTGACCCTTCTTAGAGGACTTGTATTTTGAAAGAAAAAGTTCATAAAAATTAGTATTCTAAGAAGGCTTCAAATGAAAAGACCATGACCAAAACCACCCACCACAAGCTCCATCATTCTGATGTCTTCATGATCCTGTCAGTACTACTCCAGAGCTCTTCTGGTTCTTTGCATCTTAGGACCACTTTCTTGGATGTTCTGGACCAGAAAACACAGAACTCACTAGCATTCTTAGGAGTTATAGACTATGGTCCCACCTTACCAACAGATTACCTGACCTGGTTCCTGAGTCAGACTAAGTCTTAGTTATATGACAACACTTTGTATCCTTTCCAGACATGTTACTTAGATAAGAGTCCAAGTTTTTTTTTTTTTTTAATTTTATTTTTTTAAGAGTCCAAGTTTAAATGAACACTGAAATCTCCTCTAAATGGGACAGAGTTATAAAAGGTGACATGGCTCCTGAAAGGTATGTGATGTGGTAAATTATATGGGAGAGGCTAGGTTTCCACTGTGCTGATGATGTGGGGGTTTGGGGTCTGATTATGTGACTGAAGTTTCTCTGGGAAGCTGCTAATAGTGCATCTGTGTTCTCTTCTAGACCACCACTCCCACTCATGATTCCCTAAATTGGTCAAAATACACGAGATGATGGATAAGATTTCTCTGTACAAGAAGTGAAAAATCAAAAACTTAACAAATGACTTCCAAAATATTGTTAAAACGTGGTCTGGTATATGGGGTAGCCCAAGGCCAGGAAAATCCTCTAAGGAAGAGGCAGAAACTAAAATCCTAACAGCATCTAGCAAGGGTAGTGAAAAAGGGAACTCAGAAGAGAGCTAGAAAGACCTTTGCTACCTCCACAATGTTGCAAACGTCCAGTCTGGGTCTTAGTCATCAAACTTATAAAAGTACAGGCATAAAACAGAACCAAAGACAGCTGGCCCTTCAGGTATATCCGGTTTCATTATTTAAAGGTTTATTAAGTGTATAGATCATGGAACCTGTGTCTCAGATTTCCAATGAGACCTGAATCAATATATTAAGACATAACTATAAGGTAAAGGACTGCAAGTTTTACTGAATACTAAATATCTTTTATAGTGGGATGTCTCTATAAAACTAACTCTCCTGCCCAAATGGTTATTTCAACATTTGTGAAAGAGTGAATGAAACTAAATTAGTTAAGCCTTATTCATGACAAATAGTGGCTTCAAAACAGAAAAGACACCCACTTACTAAGCAACTTATATCCAAATGAGAGGAAAATTTGCGTTATAATAGGCTACACTTAGATATGAAGAATGGAGATTCAAGCCCAGTTCTTGGCAAAATAATTGGATTTCCTCATTGTGTTGGACTCTGTCCTTCATTTGCTGCTTCATTGTTGAATACATCCACACCATGATATCTTGTATTCTTTTATATCTTTCCTTATTCATGAATTTTGATTTGATGAGTAGATACACTTTCTTGGGTCTTGATCATTTTAGTGGTTTGTAATTATCATTAGAAGCTGTTAGTTTCCAGTCACCCTAGGGAAGCTGGCCATCCTGACTAATCTGGCTCAGGCCTCTGAAACCCTACTACAGCAATAACCCCTTTGGTTATAACTCCCCCGAGCTTGCTTTTGCTGAAGTAGGTCATAAATGCAAGAACTATCTGTAATTGGACTGAGACTGTCTAACTATTATGCCTCTTTCTATAAAATGACTTTTGTGACATTAAGTTGATTCTATAGGAAGGATTCCCGTTCACGAAATAGAAAATCAGTGTTTGGGTCCAAGCCTTTCCAACAGATTTCTGTAACATGGCTACTTAACCACACTGAGCTTCAACTACCTAGTCGCAGTCCTAATTACCTCATACAGCTGCTTACTGAAGAAAAACAAAACAAAGATTAGAAGAAAGAGACACAACACAAATGTAAATAATAGTCACTAAAAGACTATGGAATTCCAAGTGTAAGATAAATTAGGTATCTTACTTAAGTTTTCTAATCAGCACCAAATGGGCAGAAACTAATGCAGAAGTCATCCAAAGCTTCTGTAAAACATTCATCAAACCTGCTATATGTGCAAAGAGCTAGTCCAAAGAAGGGAAATTCGGTTATAAGAAAAGCCAGATGCATCAATACTTAGAGGATTAGAGAATGAAGAAGGAATTCGTGTCTATGGTAGCCCAAGCCACACAGTATGCTCTGCAATTTGAGACTCTCCTAGAAGGAAGGCAGCCATGTAAACTTGAGCAGCTTGTTCATTACTCAAAAGCACGTGGCCTGAGAGACAGGAAGGAACAAACACCCGTCCCTAGCTTGCTCTCCAATTCCTATTTCTTAGGATTGTTTCTTCCTCAAGAAAAGAGTGCCTTCTGATGCAGATAAGAATTATCATAGCCTGAAACTGTGCTAGCAAGAGTTAATAAAACCGGAGCAGGCTTGAATCCGCTATCTATACAAATTGCCCTTGGCTGCAGTCCAGGAGCCTGGACGGCATGAGGGTTGCCACCGTTTCCGGGTAAGCATGTCTAACTGCACCTAGACTGTTAATGCAAATAACATGGCATGTGCTCAGCACCTGCTTTTCTTTGAAAAATCTGCAGTTTTGATACATTCCAGGTGGACGGTGCTTGTGTGAACAGCCCCTGAGAAATCCCCTGTGCATTTAGTCTCTAATGAGCCTTCCTGGAGGACATTTCTCACGTGTCATCACAACTTGCTGAGGTTAATTGAGCACATCCGGCCTGACTGCACTGAGGGAGAACTCTAGGAAGCTCATGCCTAATTTTCTCCAGACTTTGCTCCATGTGCCTTTCCCTTTGTTAACTGCTTTGTATCTTTCTTGTGAATCACTGTAATGGAGAGGCAACTTTGGGACCTCAAACACACTCTTCTCTTTACCTGAGGAGGCCATTTGCTCACCATCCTGTGTTGCACAGAGCTGTGTCTACCTGGAAGTGCTGCATTCCCCACCCACATGAAGACATAAGAACAACTGAGCTTTTGCAGGGAGGAGAGGAAAATAAGGAAATGCATAGGCTCCTGCCTCCAACTATGTCCTTTAGCTACTATGGAAAATCATTGGCTCTGGGTTTCCTTTTACTCACTTAAGCCAGAATGAATACCGCTTGGGTTAATAGTAACTGCATTTACAGAAATGGTTCCCAGGTATAGAGGAAAGAAGGGACTAATAGTTGCAAATGCTATTCTATGTCCTAGGTACTATGTTTGGGGTTTTACATACACAGTTTCATAAATGATCATAACAGAGAACCATAGTAATCCTTTGGTATGCTTTATGGACCTGGGATGCCAAAAGGTTAAGTAATTTTCCCTAGACCACACAGTACGTGGTGAATCATGTCTCGAAACTGAGTGTATCTGATTCCAAATCACATGTTCTTTCCATTATATTAAATGACCCTCATTTTCAGGTCTTCATTCTCAAAGGTTTTTCATCTGAAATCACAGCTATCTCCCCCGGTTTTTATTAAAACAAAGTGAGATGTGTATGTTAAGTATGTAGTAGAGGATCTAGTAGGCCGTAACTTTAAACACATGGGAATCATTTTTTATTATTACTAGGACTACGGTTATACTTATAGCAGAGATTTGTCTGGCTCAATGTTCCTGTGGCTTTTCTGAGGCTCCAAAAGCAGAGATAGCAAGACAGATAATGAGGATTATCTAGAACATACTATCCTGACACTTCTTTTTATGTTTTTAATGAAACACACTAATAATTATGTATCTCATTAAATATGCATCAGATTAGTGTTGAAAGTTTTATTTGAATCAACTCCAAACTCATATGCATGCAAATCTCAATTCCTTCTATTATTTTTGAAGTACCTTACAAATCGGTCCCAAACTTCTAAACAACAATAAAAACAATCAAAAACATTGTTTGGGAGTTGCTAGGTTTGTGTTCCAGAGCATATATGTATAAAATGACTTTGTGTAAAATGTATGTATAAAACGACTTTAAAGATTTTATTTATTTATGTGTGAGAGAGAGAGCATGGGAGCAAAGGGGACAGCCAGAGGGAGAGGGAGAGAGAATCTCAAGCAGACGCCACGCTGAGCACAGAGCCCAGCTTGGGGTTCGATCTCACAACTCTGAGAGCACGACCTGAACCAAAACCAAGAGTCAGATGCTTAACCAACTGAGCTACCCAGGCACCCCATGTAATGGCTTTACAAATTATTCTCCCATATACCACTTGACTTCCATGAAATTGAATAATAAACCTCCTCAAATGTTTACGAGAGTACACATTTGCCTTCTGTTGTTAACAGTTCAAAACATATCCCAAGTACTGATTTTGTTCAGATCACTATTGGATATTCAATGGGGAATAACACAAAGCTTAATTTCCAAACATTTGTTGAGAGCTTACATCATGCTAAATAGCACTTAGCACAGCATCTCTCCAGTACAGAATAAGAGCCAAAAAATATGATCTGGGATGATAATAGTGGTGGTTGTGGAGGTGGTAAGTAGAGAGAAATAATATGTATTCCAGTCTGAACAAGAGCTTAGATAGTTTCTGACATCAATCCATTAACATTTTACAATTTAATAGTCCATACACACACACACATCACATTCATGAATAACCACAGCATGTGCACACACATACACAACACACACACACAACACATGCATATATACTCACATAGACACATACACAAACACACATGCTCTCTCGCTCAAACACACACCACATACATATGTACATATCACACATACACATATTCATACACAGCCACACTACATACATACTCCACATAAACACACACATGCATATATAAGTATTATATACAGACACGGGGCTGAGTCCTCTATACCTCAAGCTTCCTAGGAAAACCTTTAATTTCATGAATTTACATGAGGTGTACTAGGCTTGTATCATCTTTCTTTTCTTTATTTCTTTTTTTTTTTTTAAATTCAACTTTTCAGGGCTCTACTTATATTAACTACCACCAAAACATACAGTGTCTCTTCTCCTATTCAAATATGCTTGGCATTTTATATGATTACTTTAAGCCTCATATTAATAAACTGAGCTCAAACAACAGAAAAACATTCTTAAAAATAAATATAGCCCATACTATTTCCATAAGCATGTATTATTGCTATTGATTTTCTAGTCATCTACTTTAAAGCCAAGTTGAAAATGATTTTTAAGTGCTCAATCTCATTTATTAAAGCCTTGAAAGTTGATTGCCTTAATTTTCCCACAATCAACAAGATAACCCTTAATTTTAAGGTCTGGATTAGAGGCACTCCCAACTATGAAGCAATGATGCCATTTATTTACATTAGAATCAACATGAGCTCAGATCTTAATGCCCTCATCAATTTTCCAAATAAAACTGCAGCTGTAGTGTGGAACAGGTGAAATGAGGTCTGTATTTCTCAGATGTAACATAGCCAAGAGCTTAACCCAGGCTCCATGAAGTTTAAAAGCAATAAAGTCAAAGTTATTTCAGCCCTGCAGCATACTTATTTAAAGAGATGGATGTTATTGGCTGTCTTTCAATATACTGCTTAAAGTATCATTAGAACTTGAAATGGAATCTATAGTATTATATGTATAGAATACCGTGCTCTGATAAGAGCCACCCTTCTCTCCGATCATTTTAAAACAGAAAGATAAAACAATTATAATGCTACATCCAGAGTACTATGATATCTACAGAATCCTATTTCCATCCTCATTCTTTACTGGAAGAACAAAAAAAAAACAAAACTGTGGGATTGGAAGGTTATGGAATACCAAGTAAAGAGTTAGATGCATCGGTCAGGACCTCTGGTGCATGAATCAGGAACAAAACGTGGTTCATTAGAATACTTGGTGACAGCTACACAACTGGCAAATTAACAGTATGTAAGGATATACTAACTAATCTCTAAACTCCATGAGGGTAAGAGCCATGTCTGTTTCTACCTATTCCAATGGCTATTAGAATGACAAGCACATAACAGCTATCTAGAGAATACTGAATGAATTAAGAAACACATGCTGTATAAAAACAGCTAGGTTCCTCCATGGTGATTAATTGCTCTGAAAAATTTCCAACAGAATCTATAAAGAAAATCTGAGTTCTCCACTGCAACACCAAGTCTTTTAATGTAGAAAGGTAAGTTGGAAGACAAAGAGAACAGGGAAGAGCATTTCATCTTCTCTGCTTAGGTGTCTATCTTTGCATATACTCTTCTAAAACATCCTTGCTTCTTCCTCCATTATTCTACTTTTTATTTAAAAAACTTTTACTCCTTATTTTTTAACATTTATTTATTTATGTAGTGAGAGTGAGAGTGCATGAGCAGGATGGCGGGGGTGGGTAGAGGGAGAGAAAGAAAATCTTTTTTTTTTTTAAGATTTTATTTATTTATTTGAGAGAGAGACAGTGAGAGAGAGCATGAGCGAGGAGAAGGTCAGAGAGAGAAGCAGACTCCCCATGGAGCTGGGAGCCCGATGCGGGACTCGATCCCAGGACTCCTAGGATCATGACCTGAGCCGAAGGCAGTCGTCCAACCAACTGAGCCACCCAGGCGTCCCGAGAAAGAAAATCTTAAGCAGGCTCCATGCCCAGCATAGAGCAGGATACAAGGCTTGATCTTACAACCTGAGATCACAACCAGAGTGGAAATCAAGAGTTGGATGCTTAACTGACTGAACCACCCAGGCGCCCCTCCATTATTCTGCTTCTAAACATATAAATTCAACAAATTCTGTCAAAGTAGCATTTATCCAATGTCATACTACTCTTCTAATTTTAGCACTATCAGTTTAATAAAACAGAGTTCAAATCCAAATATGTGCTTTTTATTATCATGTGTAATCATATTTTTCCATTTCCCTGAATAATAGCTGAGGTTTCTATTCTACACTAATATAGGCTATAAATACTATCACTGTTATAGTAAACACTCAATTGGAAAAAATTAATAATTCTGACACATATCAAATTTACTTAGGATTACATCAAGTCAAATTAAGACAATATTTATGTCATAATTCCCATGACAATGAAATCCTTTAGTTTCTTTCATAACCAAGAGAAAAATTACCCAATAGAAATAGATCCAAAGAAATCACACAGATTGAAATTAGTAGGGCTTCAAAATAGCTATTATGAATATGTTTAAGCATTTTGCAAAAGGTACATATAATAAATGAGCAGGTAAAGGAGTTCTCAGAAAATTCATGGAATCTATATAAATGAATCTGATGGAAATCCTAGAAACAAAAATATAATATCTGAGATGTAAAAATATCTTATTGGCTTAACTTGACTGGATACTAGAGAAGAAACTATATGTAAACTTTAAGAAAGAGAACTAAAAATTAAATTGATACAAAGAAGGAAAATTTTTTTAAATGGATAGAACCTAAGTGACCTGTGGGACAACACTGCAGAGTCTAATAAATTTGTAGTCTCTCAGAGGACAGAGATAAAGATTGGAAGAGAAAGAAATATTTGAGGAAATAGTGGCTTAAGATTTTTCCAAATTTTTCTTAAAATATCATTCACTAAAGGAAGCTCAATAAAACCCTAGCAGGATAAAGAAAACCATACCTAGATGTACCATACTCAAATTCCTTCAGAGAAACAGACAGACAGACAGAGAATTCTCAGAACAATTCAACAGAGAAAGAATAGTGTTTCCAAATACTGCACTGAAGCACATTATATCCATATAGGAAAAAAATGAACTTCTACACTCAACTGTAACTACACACAATAATTAAATCCATAATGAATTACAGACCTAAACACAAAAACTAAACTATAAACTTCGAGGGTGGGGAAAAGAATGGGAGTGCCCTGGGTGGCTCAGTGGGTTAAGCGTCTGCCCTTGGCTCAGGTCTTGATCCCAGAGTCCTGGGATCAAGCCCTGTATCGGGCTCCCTGCTTGGCGGCAAGAAGCCTGCTTCTTCCCCTCCCACTCTCCCTGCTTGTATTGCCTCTTTCGCTGTGTCTATCTCTGTCAAATAAATAAATAAAATCTTTAAAGATTTTATTTATTTATTTGACAGAGATTACAAGTAGGCAGAGAGGCAGGCAGAGAGAGAGGAAGGGAAGCAGGCTCCCTGCTGAGCAGAAAGCCCAATGTGGGCTGGATCCCAGAACCCTGGGATCATGACCTGAGCCAAAGGCATAGGGTTTAACCCACTGAGCCACCCAGGTGCCCAATAAAATCTTAAGGAAAAAAAAAAGGCACAAGGAAGCTTCTACATGACTTGGGTATGTATCAATCTCTCCTCTCTCTGTCTCCATTCTTAAAGTAGAGTTTGATCTTTTTTTTACTTCTCAAACATCTTCACCTCCCCCCACTGCCATCCAAATGAAACTCAGACTTCTTTTCCTGATATTAAAATCAGATCTTCCACAATGTAGAAACATATTAACTTTCTTAGTCCAGTATCACACTGCCCTTTATTACATCATTTATGATCCAGTCACGCAGGGTTCTGTGGGTCTCCGTCATTCATTTCACCTTGTGTTACTTCTTACGCTGATTCTTCCACCCAGAAAATCTCCACAGACCCCAGTGTTTGAGCATTAGACTTTCATTTACAAATGGAAGGGCAGAGTGACATGACATATCTTTTTTTTTTTAAGATTTTATTTATTTATTTGTTAGAAAGAGAGAGAGCAAGCACAGGTAGACAGAGTGGTAGGCAGAGGCAGATGGAGAAGCACGCTCCCCGCCGAGCAAGGAGCCCAATGTGGGAATTAGTCCTAGGAAGCTGGGATCATGACCTGAGCCAAAGGCAGCCGCTTAATCAACTGAGCCACCCAGGCATCCCGACATGACATATCTTTACTGAAACTTCTCCCTTATTTCCAAAGTCAGAAGTATACTTTTTATTCTACAAACTCTCACAATATTATATCGTATGTGTTGACCACAAAGATATTGATGTGGCTGAAAATCATGGGGGGCACTCAGATGAAAAGGAGGGTAATGGACCAACTTCCAAAGTCTTCTATAACTGTAGGGTAGTAACTGAGAAATAGATAGGTGACAGAGACACTGGGGATAAAAGTGGATTAACCTGAGGGTCATGAACTTCAAGAGAAAATAAAATATATAGTTTCCTGGAAAATACCAATCTTTTCCGCTAGCTTGAAAATACTGTAGGGGCACCTGGGTGGCTCAGTGGGTTAAAGCCTCTGCCTTCAGCTTAGGTCATGATCCCAGAGTCCTGGGATCAAGCCCTGAATTGGGCTCTCTGCTCAGCAGGGAGCCTGCTTCCCCCTCTCTCTCTGCCTGCCTCTCTGCCTACTTGTGATCTCTGTCTGTCAAATGAATAGATTAAAATCTTTAAAAAAAAAAGAAAGAAAAGATTTAAAACAAGAAAAAGAAAATACTGTAGTGCAGGAAGATGGAGACTTCAGTCAAGATGGTCTCAAAGGAAGTGGCATTCTTGGAAGAAGGGGGTAAATTTCTATCATTTATGTCATTAGAATGTTGAACAATTTTTTTATTATTTGATAGGCAGAAGATCTTCACCATAATTTTTAAACCAGCCAGAGCTTTTCATTCCTAACATCTGACGAGTCGTCAACTGAGATAAAAGAAAACTCTACTGAGTATGTTCTCACCAGGAAAACAAAACAAAAACTACTGAATTATTTTCTTGGGGGAAAAAAAATGTAGCTGCCCTATAATTACTGTAAGTATGTCTTGTTCTAATAATCTCCCTGCTTAAAATTCCTCTTGGGGTCTTTATGACCTACAGGAACAAATACAAACTTTAAAGAGTGGATTATGACCTTCTTTCTTTTTTTGGTTTGATCTTCTTTCTAGCCTCATTCCCACCTACACAGTCAATGTGATCAAACACCATTATTCTTGGCTTTTGCTCTATGCTCTTTCACCACTAGATGCCACTGCACATGTTTCTCCCTCTTTCCAGAATGCCATTGACCTTACTCTTTTCTGCCAGGCCAACCCATTGGACGTTCTGGGACACCATAATGTAGTTCATCT
This sequence comes from Enhydra lutris kenyoni, assembly GCF_002288905.1. Taxonomy (NCBI): domain Eukaryota; kingdom Metazoa; phylum Chordata; class Mammalia; order Carnivora; family Mustelidae; genus Enhydra; species Enhydra lutris. Next base: position 99,602,048 of record NW_019154085.1, on the reverse strand, counting down.
TTCCCTGACCTGAGCCTCCTCTAGTTAACTAGTGGTCACTTGTGTTATTACCTGTACTACTCGTTATTACATTCATTTGTTTGCTCTTCTGACTTGCCTCCTAGAATATGAGCTCCATTTACTTAGGGTCTTAAGTAACCCCAAATGCAGACTCATTTCTGTTACATTCATCCTGTAACCCCAGTGACTAGAACGATGGCTACATGCAGAAAATGTTCACTTCACTGAAATAACACAATCAGCAGATTTAAGAAAAGGCAGTGACAAGAGCAGAGAAAAATGGCTAAGAGGCCCAAATTGGAAGTTTGTCATAGGACTTCCAGATTTCGTGACTTAAGAAAGTCACTTAACATCCCTAAACCTCAGTATATATTTTTTAGTTTTGAAAGGAAAAAAAGGTAAATGAAAATAATCATTCTTTGTAGAATAATTGCAAAGAAATGAAATAATGTGCATAAAACATATAGCAGAGTTCCTGCACTGGAGTGAACACTCGGTAAGTCACATCTCTTGTTATTTGTATTGCTATAAAATTAACACAAAAATACAAAGAAAATTCTAAAAGGCCCCATGATTCACCCATGGGTGAAGAAATCCATGTGTTTTTCTTATCACTGAGCTCTCACTCTGTAAAACACTTATGTTTTAACATTTATATTTACTTATGGTTGTTAAAAAAAAAAGTTGCCATCCAAGGCTCTACAAATATCAACTAAAGTATACCTAATTTTTCTCCTTTCAATGACCCTGGAAATTTTCATTTCCCTTAAATGACTGAAAAATGAAAACTGCCATAAGGTCACCATGAGTGTACACAAAGATGAAGGGTCTAACTATGGAACAGCTTGTAGGATAGAGGATTAATATGAAATAGATATAAAAATATACATACTTCATATAAACAGGCCCAATAAAAAGTACAAATTTCCCCACGGTTTTCAAGAAATAGCTCAGTGAGAAAGCAGTAGCTAACAAAAGGCTGCATATTTTCAGTTGGCTTTGATTCACAAGTGATTTTTGGATATATGCCCCCCAAGTTCAGGTGAAATTGGGTAACTCAGGAGCTTTTACGGAAGGGCTGGTAATGCAATGCTTCTTGGCTTTGTGAATACCAAGGAGCTTCATCCTCAAATGACATTTCAAAATTGATTTCCTACTAATAGCAACCCTTGGCAAAAGTTCGGGGCCCACGAATCACTGATTAAATCTCCTCTTATCAAAATCTAGTTGAAAGTAAGATAATGATCCAGAATCATTTGGGGGGACATGCAGGTCATCCATCTCTCTAGGTGTCTGTGGTAGCATACTTGACTCCTCTTGGGTCATAGAAAAGCTATTCATTGTGGCTACAGTCTCTGCTCTACACAGAAGTACTTTCCCAGAGACTCATTTGGGATGCATGCCCCAGCATCTAGAAACCACATCTGTGACTACTGAAAGGTCACTAAATAGATAGCTTCCTCCTCCCCCATCGTCTACCTCAGACCACCTGGGCTGGCTTTTCAGCTTTTGTGATGACAAAAATATTACTAAAAATCAAAACTATCTGTCATTAATAGAACAAAGATTAATCAGAACAGAATATAGTTAGGTAAAAATATTTTCTTGAGGTACCAATTATTTCAGTGGCCTTATCGTAGACTCTGCAAGTCTTTCTTTTCTGCATTTTCTGGGCCATTATGAATAAGTCCAGAGACCTCTGTCCTCACAAAGTACAATCAACAGGGGCACCTGGGTGGCTCAGTGATTAAGCCTCTGCCTTCGGCTCAGGTCATGGGTCCTGGGATTGAGCCCCGCATCAAGCTCTCTGCTCAGCAGGGAGCCTGCTTCCACCTCTCTCTCTGCCTACTTGTGATCTCTCTCTCTGTGTCAAATAAATAAATAAAAAATCTTAAAACAAAAAACAAAAAAACAAAGTATAATCTACAATGGGTCTTTGGTTAGTTTTCTGATGATGAAATAAATTTCCAGCCCCGAAATAGAATGAGGGTGGGGGTGGGTTTATGTTCCATAGGAAAACTTTTATGAACACTTTTAAAAATTTTTTGACATTTCAAATAGGCTCTTTTACTTCCTCAATACCTGGTCTGTACATATACTATCAGTTGCTTATTCAACAATCAAAAAAGTAGGAGTGGGGAATTCAGCTAGAAGTTTGACTTTAGGTAGATTGAGAAATGAAATTAGAACTATAACCAAAAAAAAAAAAGAGTAATGTTTGTAAGCATTCTTTTCCCCCCTAACTAGATATATTAATTATTAAAGCCCAAAGAGGCCAGGTTTGCATAAAAAAGCATGGAGAAGATACAAAGAGGGAATGATCTGGAAAGAGATGGTAAGCAGGAGAATCAGATGGGGAGTAGGGGAAAGAGAGACTGACAAAAGATACTGGTGGAAAGAAAATGAAAAAGTGATCAAGTACCATAGAGCCAAAATACTAAAGCAGAGAGAGACTGAGAACAACCCAAAGAGACAGAGAGGGTCCAAGTGGTGACAGCAGAACATTGGGGAAACGGGAGATACCTATAAAGGCATTTTAGATATCTGGCTGAAGGATGAAAAGATTAGTCTACTACCCTGCGTCCTACAAAGACTTTCAGTGAAAAGCTATGTGGTTCTTTAATCCTTCTGCAGTAGATCTATAAGCCCTGCCTCCAATCCCTTTCCAGGTGTCTGTGTTGAGATGACCCTTTGGGTAGCTCCAATTCCTCCTAATACTCAAGACACGCCCACTTTCTGCTTATTCACTACTAAGGTGAAAAGAAGACCTTGACGGCCTGGTGAGGCAAAGGCTACAGTACCCCAATGGAACTCTCTGTTACAAGTGGGCATGCAACAAAGTCAGGGAGGGAGGCAGCTGGGAGAGAAGACAAATGTATCCAATTGCTTCTCCCATTGGCCCCTTCCTCCAGCCTCCCTGGAGCTGGAAAACTAGATCCCTTTGTTTCCTATGCTACAGCAAAAGGCAATGGGTATGATGTGCACTGAAATCCAGTAAAAGATTGGGGCGAGACGGGCTAAAACAATTTCCTCTGACCCAAAGGGATGGATGCTCCAAGGAAAGCAGCCTCAGACCCTCCTTAGTGCATGTAACTCAAGTTGCTATGGCTTGTGAGCCATTACGTGTCTGTCATACATTATAGCCCCACATGGTATCTCGTGTGAAAAGCAACTCAGCTAAGTCAGTAAAACCCCATGAAACTGGTCAAGGTTCTTGCCCTTTGACTTTCAACTCCAAGTGGACGAATTTTGTAGCTCTACTGTTCCATCTATAGAGCTCCTGTTACTGGGAAGCAGAGCTTTAAGACTGAAAACTAGATTCAGTCATTTTCAAACAAAAAGCTCAATCCTTATTTTCTTGCTTTTGTTTCATTACCTAGGCACCAAAACTATCTAGAAATGCTGGTCTCCCTCAAATAAATTCAGGTGTTCAAGCAGTTTCCGCACATGGCAATGTCACATTTTTCTTTATAAACTGAAGGGAAAACAAGAGGCAAACAAGAAGGGACAGATGTCTAGAACACAATCAAGAACCCAGCAGCCTTTTTTTTTTTTTTTAAGGTTTTATTTATTTATTTGACAGACAGAGATCACAAGTAGGCAGAGAAGCAGGCAGAGAGAGAGGAGGAAGCAGGCTCCCTGCTGAGCAGAGAACCTGATGCGGGGCTCAATCCCAGGACCCTGGGATCATAATCTGAACCGAAGGCAGAGGCTTTAACCCACTGAGCCACCCAGGCACCCCAAGGACCCAGCAGCCTTAAGTCATAATCAGGAAAGTGCCCCAGAGGTAGGGCTGCTTACATTTCTTCTTTCTGTCACAAGAAGCCACAAGTCTTTTATTTCTAATTTCAACTTCCTAAAAACAAATAAATTTTAAAAATCCAGCGGCTGGCATTCTTTGAAAAGAAAATCCATCCAATTACAAAAGATTAGTATATGTTTGAGCTACATACATCTCAAATAATTAAAATAAAATAAAATTTCTGAGTCAGTTTCTTAATACTGCCTGCCTGTATTACTATCATCACTAAGGCAAATATGTTTAAAGTCTTTAGTATTACTTTCCCTAATGATACCAACAAATATTGCCTGATTTGAATTCTCCTCCTAATTTGGAGGTAGAGTGAACTTTCAGTGAACAACTTCTCTTTGGTCATCACTCCATAACATTAACATAGATTAGGAGGAGGCTTGGGAACATTTTGAGACTTAGTATGGATAGGTGGGTGTAAAAGTCTCTTAACTGCTTGGGATTGAATCTGGGATTTGCTGAGGAGAGAATCAAATTTGCATCAGATACTAAAAAAAAAAAAAAAAAATAATAATAATAATAATAAAATGGCGGGGTTGCTGACCAAAGACAAGTACAAGCATCAGTATCAGCATTGAGCATACAGCTGTGATGGGACCAGCATGGCCTGCCAGCTTGATGACTCTGCCTCTTTTCCATCTTCTACACTTCCACTGGGACAGCTGCTCCAAAATGCAAATCTGAAACATCATCTTGTTTGTAAAGCTGCTTAAAGGCTTCAGTCATGACAGAAGGAAATTTGGACTGCTCAGTTTGATCTAAAAGGTCCTTCCCAACCTGGCCTCTGTAAACCTCTCCCCATACTAATTGTAAGAGGCTAGGGCAGGTCCTGATGTATGCCTTCCACCACTGACATTCTGCTCTTCTACGTGGGACACTCCTTACCGCACACTCCCATGTTGCCTGACTGATACTCATTCATCCTTCAGGACTTTTTTATTTACTGATGATCCCACTAGAAATAACTAGTGTTGTCTTTATGGTTCACTCTACTGTCAGCAGCTGTCACATCACAGTGGTGTGCTAGAGCTGGCCCATACAGGCTCACAAGGGTTGATCCTTAAATTTTAAGGAATTTTGAGAGCTAGTTGTTTAATGTAATTAATTAAAATGTAACTTCTATAATATTACTTTTATTTTATTTTATTTTTTTAAAGATTTTTTATTTATTTATTTGACAGAGAAAGATCACAAGTAGGCAGAGAGGCAGGCAGAGAGAGAGGAGGAAGCAGGCTCCCTGCTGAGCAGAGAGCCCGATACGGGGCTCGATCCCAGGACCTGAGATCATGACCTGAGCCGAAGGCAGAGGCTTTAACCCACTGAGCCACCCAGGCGCCCCTATAAAATTACTTTTAAATAAATTATATTAAGGATATTAATAAATGTTCAATGCTTACCATTTCTTACTACATTTTTCTATTATATATATCTTTGTATTTATTTCTATTTCATATGTAAGGTCAAAATACTGCAAGTGAGGTACTACTGTGAATCTCTTCCCATCTCCAGGTTCATTAACATCCCGTTTGTATCTTGAAAAATCAACCATGATAGAAATATGTATACATTGGAAACCGACAAAACACTGCAAATCATGGCTTTCTTGATGTCACATTGATCATCTAGACTTAAGAAAATGGTTGAGAAAATGTTAGTAATACAGATTAAACTTAAAATGTGTGGTTTCTAGATGTTGCATAATGAAGGATACAAAAAAATTGACAAAAAATTTAGAGATTTAAAAGAAAATATTTGAAGATTGTTATCCAGTTGAACAAAGATGTTCCGTCATGATGAATAAGGAAAGGTCTGACACACATCTTTGTCGTTTCTCTATCTTACCTGTTAACATAAACAGAACATCAGTTGCTCTTCATGTTGGACTTACACTTGTTTGTCAGTTCTAACCATTAGCTGGCCATAGATATAAGAGTTCAGCCAAAACCATGGTGGGCATTCTTTTAAGGGCAATGAGCTACATAAAATTCACAATAAAGGATTTAAATTGTGTGCAACACTCCCTTCCTACCAGTATAAGGTTATGTGCATATATGCATTCATATTTCAGCCCAGAAAGCTGTTTCTTGAACATTCACTGTTATGTCACCTCAGGTACCTACCTCTGCCAAGAGAACAGAACATTTTGTTTGTTTTCTGCCCTTTTAAGAGTTAGTATCCCATCTGAATCATAACCATGTTTTCAGGAGTCACTTGTTACTCAGTTGGTACTTCATAAATGCTTACTGAGTTAGAAGAAAAGTGGCATTCCCAACTACTTAGATTTGTAGAGCCTTTCCAACTTCAGAGATAGTGGCATGGTTCTCACCTGGGCTAAGGTGTTTAGGGAGTCGGACACTAATTATCCTGTCTGATTAGAAGGAATAGGGAAAGAGAAGGCGTATCTAGCTAAAGCATCAACATTCCAGAAGGCATACCCACAAGTCCTCTATTAAATTTATGTTTGCAAATTGTGCCACCAGAAGACAACTATTTAAAATAGTTTGACAGACTGAAATTATTTTTAGAGTCTGTAGTAGGTACAGTTATATAATCTTCAAGCATGTTCTCCACCCATTCCCCCATACCCATGGATTTATACACACACACACACACGTATGTATCTGTGTATATATATGTGTGTGTATATATGTATATTTAATATTAGTACCTTCTCATGGGAAAAGAGCTGAAAATATATTCATACCAAAATATCATGGTATTACTTAAATAGCAATGGTGTTCCCTAAAATTGTAAAAGTTTCCTTTAACTATAAAATTAGCATCGTGCCTCATTTGGCTTATGACAGAAAACAGAAACCACTCCTGGTATTTTTAGCAGAAAGGGAGTTAATAAAGAGCATCAGGTACTTAGAGCATCACTGGGGCACAGAGGGGTCATTCCATAGTTTGGGCCTTTAGTAATAATGATGCAGAACTTCACAGAAGTGACCTACTTGGAATGTTTCCTCTGCTACAAGCCACCACTTGGATTTAGACTTATATGGGTACCTGGATCAAGAAAATGCCATTGCCCTCAAACCCACAAGATTTACAGAATGCTCACTAGTAAGGTACTACTATAAAATTTTACATCTCCAGTTTCTGTAAACAGTCACAGGAAGCAGGGAAATGACCTCTCTCTTACTTCCAAATAGCACAGGTGTATATCTAACGGTCAGGATCGAATTCACATCCAGAGTCATAGCTTCAAGGGAGAATGAAATGGGAGTTTTAGCTTCCCCACATTTACACAATAGAAAAACACAATGGGAAGAGACAGAGCTGTATCTGAGTACCAACCACCAATACACAACAAAAATCCTAACCGTCCAGTTCCTGCTTTTAGCCAGATATTTATGGGAGCCTGCCTGCCTCCTTCAAATTCCATCACAATGGGACCAACCATGGCGCCAGTTGTTTGAAGTAATATCTGGTTGAAAAAACGTAACTGAGAAAAAAGTTTTAAAATAGGATTATGATAACTGAAAACGTTCCATCTATTTTGCATCCTGCTGCCATTTTCATTTGACATTATGCTGTCCTTCGCCACACCAATAAAAATTCTTCATAAACATTTGCACAAGCTGCCTAAAAGGACATTGTACGACTGTCCTACACTGAACCACTGTATTATATTTCCCCACTTCTCTTCTGCTAATCACATAGGTAAGTTACACTTTCCCACAAACGTTAATGCTGCAACGTCCCTGGTTATAAATATCTGCTATCCTGTCCAATTATTTTTTTAGGATAGAGTCTCAACCTTCTCTTCAAAATGAGTTTTATTTGCCGGCTCACCAAATGAAGTGTTCTTTGTCTGTCCCATCAATGAGACCAAAGTAGATCTTCATTATTTTAGAAGACATGGGGGGAAAGTCAGTGGTGTACTATTTTGTGCTGCAACAGCAAAGCTTCTGAAACCACTGGGACCTTGTTTAGAAGCATTGCATAAAAGCATAGATTGCAGTTGATGTGGCTCCATTCTGACTTGTGTTTTAGGCCCGTAATCTTGATGTAACAAATCAATATGTTTCTTATTTAAGATGATATTTCATCATTAGACACTGGCACTGGCATATACGGTTGCTTATTTTCCTAAGCACAATACCTGTTTCTAGTATTTTTAGCTTAAATTGATTCACTAAGTATGTGCTTCCCACCATTCCAAATTCTGGTGAAATAAAAAATGTGTAATATAACGTCCTTAAACTCCAAGAGCTTATAGTGTTTTGGAGAAAGGAGAAAATTGCTTTATTGCTGTATTTTTAAAACTGCATTATGTTCCAAGTTTTTCTCTAAAACTGAGGGAGAATAGTCAGGTGAGAACACAAATGATTCCTCTTAGAATCTCTAGGCTGTAAGTGCCTCAAGGACTAGGTAGTTATTTCTTACATAAATTGGTATCTCCATTGCTTAGTTTGCGACTTGATAAATATGGGTTGGATGCTAAATGAACAAATCGACAGTAAATGAATGAATCAACTCCAATCCTATCGTCAGGGATGGAAATGTAGTTCAAAAATGACCAAGCATCTATGTGGCCTAGTAATCAGATAAATTATACTCAACATAGAAAACATTCATTAAACTCTTAACTGAAGTCTGTTGTAAGCCCTTTACATATTGCAAGTTATTTACTATTCATAGCTACTTTACATGGTTGGTACTACTCTGTTATCCAATTTACAGAAAAGAAAACTAAATTTTAAGATTAATTTGCCTAAATCACATGGTATCGATAAAAAATCCCACTATATCCTTAATCATACCAAGTTGTCCCCATATGCTATATAGCAAGTATTAGGAGTAAACAGTCAATATTACAATATTACCCCAAATATGGGGTAAGATCTTATAACAAGTTAATAAAACAATGTTTAAATTCTGGGACTTCCTCGGGCACCTGGGTGGCTCAGTTGGCTGAGCTTCTGATTCTTGATTTCAGTTCAGGTCATGATCTCAGGGTTGTGAGATCGAGCCCCACGTTGGGCTCTGGGCTCAGTGGGAGTCTGCTTGAGATTCTCTTCTCTCCTTCTGTCCCACCTCCCAGCTCTCTCTCTCAAGATAAATACATCTTTAAAAAATAATAATAAATGCTATGACTTCTTGCATGTATTTGCAACACAAATAGTTATGACATTTTCAAATTTCTATGTATCCTTTTGACAGGAAGCCCACTATCACATCACCTATTGAGGACCTACAGAATTTTAATTGCAACAAAATGTGAAGGCATACTCTGTGCAAAGGAGATCAGACCTTATAGGAACACTGAGAATAAACTGAGAGCTGAGAATAAACCCAATTCTGATGGCACTTTCTGACTGTTTCTTAGTGGTATACTTGTGATGGTCAAAATGCTCTGATTTTTAATCTGGCCATAAATGTCTACTCTGCAGTGGTGCTTCCTTATCTGGATGATCTGTCAGCTTCACAGACCACTTGTTTTTTTGTTTGTTTGTTTTAAGATTTTATTTATTCATCTGACAGAGATCACAAGTAGGCAGAGAGGCAGGCAGAGAGAGAGGAAGGGAAGCAGGCTCCCCGCTGAGCAGAGAGCCCGATGTGGAGTTCAATCCCAGGACCCTGGGGTCATGACCTGAGCCAAAGACAGAGGCTTTAACCCACTGAACCACCCAGGTGCTCCTTCACAGACCACTTGAATCTGAATTTGTTACTCAGAGGTAGGCAGAATTCTAAATGGTCCCCCAAATTCCTCACCCCGATGTATAAATGCCTAATCCCTGTTATTCAATTAGCACTAATCTAGGCATTGCTTTGAAGGGATGTTACAGACATAATTAAAGCCCCAAATAGTTGACTTGAAGATTAAGAGATTATCTGTGTAGAGCTGGATTAATCACTTGAGCCCTGGAAGTCCGAGTCCAGTGGTCAGGGACAAGTAAGTCAAAGAGGTTAGAAGAATGAACAGTTCAATAAGAGGGAGATGAAGGTGAGGGGAGACATATGCCATAGAGAACAGGCAGTCCCCAGAAGCTGAGAGCAGCAGCAGGGAACTGGGTAACTCTATCCCATAACCAGAAGAAACATCATTCTGTGGACATTTTGACTGGGCCCAGAAGTTGCTTCTTCCCCAGAGCCTCCAAAGAAGCCCACACCCTGCTTTCAGCTTCATGATACCCTGAGCAGAAAACTCACCTATGGTGAGCTCATAAATGTGCATTATTTTAAGGGGCAAGATGTATGGCAACTTGTTACACAGCAAGAGAAAATTAATACCAGTTGTCTTAGTTCACACTCTAATCTGGAAAGTTTTCTCCACATTCCAAATGCTGAAACTGGATCCTCTGGGGATTCAGAAACTTCTCTATCCTATAAACCTTCAACTCTTCATGCTGAGGCTAGGGTTCTAGCCTACACTCTTTGAGCATTCCTGCTGGGTTTCCATCTCTCCCTCACAAAAATGAACTGTTCTTCATGCCTAGGGATAAAGTCTAAGACCACCATTTGTCAGGTTACAATGAGTTCTAAAGCAGTCTCTTTACCCAAGTCGCTGGCTACCTATTGTTAAATGATCTCTCAATTTAAAAAAAAAAAATTATGTATCACATGACCTGAGATTGTCAACTCTAGGCAAAGAAGTTGTTCATCACTCAATAACTCCTGTATTTAAGTTTGGTTTTAACAGGTACACTATTACCTGTGAATTCTTCTTGGTAACTAGAAAAGGAAAAAAAAATACATACATGCTCATACATATATATGTTTCTTTTTCAGCCTTTGCCTCAGAGCAAAATCAAAGTAACCTGCAAAAGAGGCAAATGCACACTCACTATGCCAACTAGGGTGCGAGTGTGGCAAGCAGATGTTTGCAAAATAAATTTGAATCCTTTGTGATCCTCTTCTTTTTGTTTGTTCTTTTCTCTTATTCTTTCCTCACCAGACAAATATCTAAAGTCTTAACACACCAGGACTTTTATATATCTGTGCACTCCAGAATAGTTGCTTTCAAAAAATTTTATAGTGAGATAAAAGAAAAGCCTAGAAGGAAAATGAGAATTATATTAAACAGTGATTCATAACAGTTGAACATCAATGAGCAGAGAACAAAATGCTATCTAGAGGTTACTCCATATCCCATCATCTTTTGAAATATGTTATCTTATACAAGAGAAAATAGACTTTATTCGGCTTTGCAGATCTGTTGTTTTGGATTTATTTAAAATAGCAGGTAACTCCTTCCTTTAGTGAAAGGACTCAGAGTTATGGTGTAATAAAGCCACCTTAAGTATTGTCAACTGCCACCTCAGAGAAGTCCAGTTTAAAGAGTCAAAAGTTCATTTAAATATCCTCAGCTCTCTCTGCAGGAAGCTATGGGACTAAATTTAAGAAAGAGGCAGACTCATCTACATTTTATATTAGGCAGACCTATATTCATTTTAAAATCTTAGTATATACGTTCTAGTGTGGACTTAATAGACTATAACTCTGTGGGTAAATCTGCAATCCTTTGCTTAATTTCATTGGCTGTATCCAAATGTTTTAACAGTTTTGTTTACAAAGATAATAGACAAATCAAGTAAGAATTTGTTCAGTTTTACCCACATTGTTAAGCCTTTAGAAGAATAATTCTAAAGACCAGGAGGGTGTATCCCTAGGCACCAGTGCCCATCTGATAGTGGTCTATTAACTAAGTGGCCAGTGATAGGTGAACGGATAAAGAAGATGTGGTATAGATACACAGTGGACTACTACTCACCCATAAAAAAGAATGAGATCATGTCATTTTTAATAACATGGATAATGGATATACCTAGAGGGTATTAAAAAAGTCAGACCCAGAAAGACTACCATATTATTTCACCTGTATGTGGAATCTAAAAACAAAACAAAACAAAACAAAACACACACACACACACAAAATAGAAACAGAAATAGAATCATAAACATAGAGTGGCTGCCAGAAGTGAGATGGGTAAGAAATGGGTGAAATAGGTTAAGGGGATTAAGAGGTACAAATTTCCAGTTATAAATAAATAAGTCACAGGGATAAAAACTATAGCATAGGGAATATAGCTAATAATATTGTAATCATGTTGTATGGTGACAGATGGTAGCTATACTTCTACACTTACTATGGTGAGCATAGAGTAATGTACAGAATTGCCAAATCACTACGTTATACCAAATTAATATGACATTGTATATGAGCGATACTTATATATATATATATACATATATATATATGTATGTATATATATATTTGTATATAAAGCTGGAATATGGCAGCAAATAAACAATCACTTGAAAAATAACCTAGAAAAGACAATTTCAAATAATGACTACAGTCATATGTACTTAAACAAGTAATTGTAAACAAAACGTAAGACATAAAATTAGATATTAAAATAGGGTGATCTTGGGACGCCTGGGTGGCTCAGTTGGTTAAGCAGCTGCCTTCGGCTCAGGTCACGATCCCAGCGTCCTGGGATCGAGTCCCACATCGGGCTCCTTGTTCTGTGGGGAGCCTGCTTCTCCCTCTGACTCTGCCTGCCACTCTGTCTGCCTGTGCTCTCTCTCTCTCTCTCTTTCTGACAAATAAATAAATAAAAATCTTTAAAAAAAAAATAAAATAAAATAGGGTGATCTAAAAAAAGAAGAGGTTCAAAAAATTTACTTAACCTGTACTAAACAGGGAAGACACTATGAGGTCAGTCTTCTAGTTGATCTCAACACTGTCTTTTGCACAGAATCACCTACAAAGAGTTTCAAAAATACCCATACTTGGCAAGCACCTTCAGAGAAACTGATTTACTGGTTAGAGTACTGATTCCCAAAATATAGTGCCATTATGGGAACTTGTTAGAAATGCAGATTCTTAGGCTCTAACCCAAAATAAGAAATAAAAAATTCTGGGGGTGGGACCCAGAAATCTGGATTATAACAAACTTTTTAGTGATTCTGTTGTTTACAAAATTTGAGACTCATGGATCTGGAAGAAAGAGTAGGTAAGCCAGACCTTTATTTTTTGAAATTTCCATAGATAATTCTAATACACAACTAACATTGAAAATGCTGAGTTAAACATTAACAATTGGATAGATATTGAAACTCAGAAGTATGAAAATGAGCAACCCAATTAAAAAATGGGCAAAAGATCTAAATGAATACCTCATCAAAGAAGATATAAGGTAGCAAATAAACATATGAAAAAATATTCTGTATCATATGTTATCAGGGAATTGAAAATTAAAACAAGACACCACTGCTTACCTACTAGAATGTCCAAAATTTCAAATACCAACAATACCAATAACTTCTGGAAGTTTTTGGAATGCTAAGTAAGGATGAAGAGCAATATGAACTCTCCCACTTACTGTGGGTGGGGCTACAAAATGGTAGAGCCACTGCAGAAGACAGTTTGACAATTTCTTACAAAACTATGCATACTCTTACCATATGGACCTACAATTGTACTCTTTTGTATTTACCAAATATGTAGTAAACATGACCACACAAAACCTGCACTCAGATGCTTAGACCAACTTCTTTCATGATTGCCAAAACTTGGAAGCCGTCAAGATGTCCTTCAATAGGTGAATAAATAAATAAATTGCAGTACATCCAGACAACAGAATATTATTCTAAAAAGAAAGGCATTCAAGCCATGGAAAACATGGAGAAATCTTCAATACACATTGCTCAGTAAAAGAGGCCAGCCTTAAAAGGCTATATACTATATGGCTCTAATTATGTACATTCTGGAAAAGGTAAAACTATGAAGACAATAAAAAGATAAGTGATTGACAGGGGTTGGGAAAAGGGAGGGGATGAATAGATAGAGCATAGAGGACTTTTAGGGCAATGTAACTATTGTTTTTTATTTCAATTTTTACAATTTTGGTAAAAAAAACACACACACACACAGACACAAAACATGACCTGATACCTAATGGTGTATATATAGATCATTATACATTTGTCAAAACCCATAGATTGTAAGACACTAAGACTGAACCTTAATGTAAATTACAGATTTCGGGTGATTATGATGTGCCAATGTAAGTTCAGCAATTATAATAGATGTACCAGTCCAGTGCTGGATGTTGTTAGTGGGGGAGGAGGTGCTTATGCAGGGGTAGGTGAGATATAGGAATCTTCTGCAATTCGCTTTCAATTTTACTGTGAACCTGAAATTGCTCTAAAAAAAAAAATGAAGTCTATTTTTAAAATTGGGCAGATGACATTGAAGTATAATTTTCAAAAAAGGTAAATCATGACTGATACAGATTTAAAACAAACATATGGCAAAAAAAATTGTTTGACTTATTACATGGTAAGGAAACTGAAAACAAACGCTGTAACAACTTCAGAGGAGAATCCACAGACCAAACATACAAGGTCATCAGAAATGCTGAAATGAATTTGTTTGATAGAAGCAAAACCAGTTCCTTTCACAGTGTGGGAGGAAAGGCAGTTGAACTTCCAGTAGACAGAATTTATTTGCATGTATAAGCTTCTGCACAGCAAAGGAAACAGTCAACAAAACAAAGAGGCAACCCACAGAATCGGAGAAGATATTCACAAACGACACTACAGACAAAGGGCTGATAGCCAAGATCTATAAAGAACTCTTCAAACTCAACACTCAAAAAACACATAATTACATCAAAAAATGGGCAGAAGACATGAACAGACACTTCTCCAAAGAAGACATACAAATGACTAACAGACACATGAAAAAAATGTCCATCATCATTAGCCATCAGGGAGATTCAAATCAAAGCCACATTGAGATATCACCTTACACCAGTTAGAATGGCCAAAATCAACAAGACAGTAAACAACATGTGTTGGAGAGGATGTGGAGAAAGGGAAACCCTCTTACACTATTGGTGGGAATGCAAGTTGGTGCAGCCACTTTGTAAAACAGTGTGGAGATTCCCTTAGAAATTAAAAATAGAGCTTCCCTACAACTTTGCAATTGCACTACTGGGTATTTACTTTAAAGATACAGACATAGTGAAAAGAAGGGTCATCTGTACCCCAATGCTCATAGCAGCAATGGCCACAGTCACCAAACTGTGGAAAGAGTCAAGATGCCCTTCAACAGACGAATGGATAAAGAAGATATGGTCCGTATACACAATGGAATATTACTCAGCCATCAGAAAGGATGAATACCCAACTTTTGTACCAACATGGACAGGATTGGAGGAGATTATGAGTGAAATAAGTCAATTGACTCTCTCTAGAGTCAATTATCATACGGTTTCACTTACTAGTGGAGCGTAAGGAATAACATGGAGGATATTGGGAGATGGAGAGGAGAAGTGAGTGGGGTAAATCGGAGGGGGAGATGAACCATGAGAGACTGTGGACTCTGAGAAACAAACTGAGGGTTTTGGAGGGGAGGGAGGTGGGGGGTTGGGTAAGCCCGTTGGTGGGTATAAAGGAGGGTACCTATTGCACGGGATACTGAGTGTGATACATAAGCAATGAATCTTGGAACACTGAAAAAATAAAATAAAGTTCAAAAAAATGAATAATTTGTATCACTATCTATTTCTACCAGTTAACCTTTCACTCTATAAAGCTGTATAATATCTCCAAAACAAAGAGATGCACAAACCACACAGGAACAGATAATTCAGAGGGTGTGTTCTACACAATATAACAATTTCTGTACTGAGGTCGCATAATAATCTTTTGGTTCATTTTAAAGGTGTCCACAATTTTTCCTCACAGTTAGAAACAGGAGGAAAAAAGATCAAGGTCAAGGTGAGTTCAGTAGGAACAGGGCTAGCTGAGATGACTATGAGGTGATATGTCTTGAGAGATCAAAGGATTAGAACTGAAACATCAACAGAGGGTTTGTCCTTTATCACAGGGTCTTAAGTGTCATGCTGACAATTTTCATTATTCCTGCTATATTAATGCAAAGTTGTTAGAAGTTTCTGGAAAAAGACGTGATATGATTAATACAGTACTTTAGGGATATTAACCCAACACAATCTGCAAAGTGGATTATGTGCCAGAAATGACTGTTAAGTCTAGGTAAGGGGTGGTAAAATAAGCCAGGATTAAGGTAAAAGAAAGTGCTGTTATCCAGAGATTCCCTCTCCAAGAATTTCTCTGGAGACAGCCACTCTTCTAAATCTATCTTATTCTACAAAACTCACAAACCCAGTGTGCGTGCTCTCTCTCTCTCTCATGGCCTTGTTCTACGGTAATATGTTGAAAATAGAGACCCATTTTTCTTTCCAGACAGGGTGGATAGTTATCTGGAGTGAAAAGTTTCATTTTCTAGCATTTTTCATTGAAACTATCACCTGATAATTACACTGAATAGAAAGTAACCATTAATCACATCTTTAATATATCAATTCATCACTGTCTACCTTGTGTGAAGCAGAAGAACTAAAATTAATCAGTCAAACTGAACCCCATCATGACCAAATGCCCAGGGAAGGTGGGAGCCAGAAGGAAATCCTTTTAAATGGAGAAAATACATTTGCGTCCACCAGCAGGGGGACCGAGGAGGACTCAATGGTAATACTACTTTCCATCATCATCAAAGGTGATTTTAATCTCCATCCTTGCCCAGTTTAAGCACCTTCAAGTTCCCTAGAAATATAAAGCTCATAAATGTTATCTAACCCACAAAGGAAGGAAGTAGGTGCTTTCCATCATTGCCCTTTCGCTGCACATAATTTTGTTAATGAAAGCCTTTTAGAAAACAAATTCACATTTCCAATTGCAAAACGGCTGCCTCCTGTGTCCTTGTCACCCCTGCTTCTAGACTGATAAGTCCACTCCGTCAGGTGGCCTACTTAAAGACCCCTCATTCTATGGCTCTAGGAAAAAGGTATTTTTGTGGCTCGATGTACCCTGGCTCTGAAGACTCCTGGTAATGAATCAGGCACAGGGAGAGCTATTCATTTGTTACTTATCATCCTCTGCTTTCTTGACTTGTGTTGGTGCCAAGAAAAGAAACTTGTCTCATTTCCCCAACTAGATTATAAACTCTTTAAAGATAGCAGCCAGGTTTTATTCCTATTTTTGTTAAGTCCCTTTCCACATATGCCAGCTCTTACACAGCTGCATGAGAAATAATTTGATGTTTGGTTGGTGAGATTATACTATAGATTCTGTAGAAAGTTCAGGAAGCAGAGCAAGGGTGGGGAGGGCTCTCTCAGGGGCTGAGAATGTCAAGACTCATATTTCTAAACTCCTAATCTAGATTATATTTTACGTGGGGAAACGAGATGTGGCATTTTTGGAGAGACACACTTTAAGACTTGCAGTGATTGTCATTACAGTACATTACTTCCCCTTATAAAATTCAGGAAATTAAAAATTAATGAGAGTCAAGGCTGTGGCAAAGCAAAGAACAAGCCACTGAGCTGTGGGTGCTGAGCAGTCAATTCTGCTCCCTCAGGAGAGAGGGGCTCCCGCCTCAGCCCAACGGTGCAAAGGTCACGTCGGCACCTTCTGGAAGCCACACAGGACTGCTTATCAGCAACCTGTGTGCTTAGTCATTAATCAAAACAGTAACATCAAATCCACTAAATCCCAAACTTAGCAAGTAGCCTCATCTTTGCTATAGCTCCTAGCACAACACACGATATGTGACGGACACTCGATATATCTTGCATGAATGAACTACACTGTAAATTACTAGAGTCTCAGGGCAGAGTGGCCAGATTTGAGAGTAACTTAGAGGGGAAGGCAACAGCCAAGAAAAGTACAAGTGATAAGGCCTGTATTAGCTACAATTTTCATTTTACGTAAATCAAAGGAATGTTTTCATATTTGAGTTCCAAGTTACACACAGACATCCAATAATACATTTTCTCTCTTTTTTTTATTTTATACAGAGACATTAATTAAATAGAAGGGTATTAGACACGTGTCAGTCTGGGAACAGGTTATGACTGAAAAGGAAAATTCATGATAGTAGACAAAGAGCGAACCAGAAGTCATTGCAGGCATTAGCTAAATGTGCCCGAAGCACCCGAGACATTTTTCTCAAATTTTTTTCAAGATTTATTTATTTATTTGACAGAGAGAGACAGCGAGGGCGGGAACACAAGCAAGGGAAATGGGAGAGGGAGAAGCAGGCTCCCTGCTGAGCAGGAAGCCCGAAGTGGGGGTCCATCCCAGGACCCTAGGATCATGACCTGAGCCGAAGCCAGATGCTTAAGGACTGAGCCACCCAGGCGCCCCATTTTTCTCAGTTTTTAATAGGTCAGTATGTGAACTAGTTTGCAGTCAATGTGTTGATTATGCTGACAATTTGACTTCCTTCTGTTGATGAGCTTACTGGTGTTTAGTTAGAGTTGGCCATTTGAACAACCCAGTACCAAAACTTTTCTCTGCCTTTAAATGAGAATAGGGAAAGACGTTTTAGAATAAACAAGGGAAAAATACAAAGGGGCTCAGTTTCCTAGGAGGAAAGAGACATATATGCTACTAACCAAGGATGTAACTGAAGTAAAAAGAAATGGACCATATAAGTGAGAAATGTTCAGTGTAACAATGTAAGCTACCTATATAAATAAAAACATAGTAATGGCAATAAAATTAATGCCTTAATTTGAAGAGCACACAGCTTGCAAAGTGCCATCACATACGGTATCTCATTTGATTCACAGAGGTTATTATAAAATGTATTTGCACATTATACATTTTCGTATAATTGATTTTTCAGCACCAAAGCCAACTCCATTTGTACAAGTATCAGCGATCATTGTCCTTATGAGTAATATTCTAAATGCCCACTGTTTTCTTTTCATCTGTATTTTCTCTTTTAGATCTTCCACCCGATGAAGCCTTACAAATCAATTCTTAAAACTTGCTGACATGGGGCGGCTGGGTGGCTCAGTAGGTTAAGCCTCTGCCTGTGGCTCAGGTCATGATCTCAGGATCATGGGATCGAGCTTCGCATCAGGCTCTCTGCTCAGCAGGGAGGCCTGCTCCCTCTCTCTCTGTCTGCCTCCCTGCCTACTTATGATCTCTCTCTCTGTCAAATAAATTTTTTTTAAAAATCTAAAAAAAAAAAAAACTTGCTGACACATCTTTAAGTTGCCTTTATGGGCTGACCAATAGCCCCCTCAATTCATATGTTGAAATCCTAAACCCCAGCACTTCAGAATGTTACCCTATTTGCAATTAGGATCATTGCTAATGTAAGTAGGTGAAAGCAGGTCATTAAGGTGGACTCTAATCCCATATGATCTGTGTCCTCCTAAAAAGTAGAAATGGGAACACAGAGATAGGCACACAGGGAGAATGACACGTGAAGATAAAGGCAGAGAGAGATCAGGTCAATGTTTTCTCGAGTTAAGAAACAACAAAGACTGTCAACAAACCATGAGAAGCTAGGGAAAAGCATGGAACAGATTACCCCTACCTCAAAAAGAACCAACACAGCCAACACCTCAATCTGATACTTCCAGCCTCCAGAACTGCAAGGCAACACATTCCTGTTGCAGAAGCCACCTGTTTGGGGTCCTTTGTTCAGGAAGCCCCAGCAAACTAATACAGTTGCAATCATGCCTGTTACTGTAGGAATGGAGACATGTCTGAGAGTATATTCTCATGGATTTTTAGGAAAGTATGCCAAAAGAGAACCCTGCATCATACTGTAGCCATTGGATGGACCCTCTGTTTATCTACAGTAAAGGTAACTTGTCGAAAACTGATATGCTCAAATAGTCCCTCAGGCGTGTGATATTGACCCAGCATGGCTTCAGTCCCTATACTGGACAGAGACGTCTTCTGAAGTTCTCTTTGGATAGACCGATTGCCCAAGGGACTTGGCTGTAGAAGGTTGGTCTCAGACTTTACCTATTAATACGTACGTGTTCTTGGGCAATGATTTAACTCTGCCATTTTATAAAGTGGGGATAATGAAACTTCTTTCAGTAGGCTATTTGAAGTATAAATGAGTTAATGCTGCTCACTTTTTCCAGACCTTTGATCTAACTCTGTGTCGAATGCTGCTGTAGAGGCCAGGGAGAAAGAATATGAACATCACCTTTCTGCAGCCCCAGAGACTTTATCCCCAGATCATGATTTGGGGGATCATGATTTGTTCCTTCACTTCTGTCTTAATAATTGGCCATTAAAACTTTATTCTGTAACATTAACTGACCTGTTCTTCCTCTTAATTTCTATGCTCCCTTAACCATAGCATCCCCATTAGCTCTGTCTTCTTGACTTTCTCTTATTTAAGTCAGACAATTACTTGTGTTGTTTTCTCTTCTCACCCCTCTCTGGGAAAAGCATTTTCCCCTACCCATTGGTGGCTGAAGAATTTCTATGTAGGATGGCTTAGAGATAGAAATTTTGTCGGTAAGACATTGTCAAAGGCCATGTCTTGAGTCCGCATTTGCAGAGCAGGTGCTTTGTTTTTATTTAGTGTTGTTTTATTTGGGGTGGCTCCAGGACAGTAGGTGTGCTTGTTAGCTCGTGCATGATACTAAAGCCCTTTTGTAGGCTTTTCTTCTTTTCCACTCTTTCTACCTTGCTCTGTGCCCCAAAAGGGGCATCTCTATGGACTGTTTATCCAAGCCATCTTGTCCTGATGGCAGATCATAGGGTTGAAGCAAATAGAGGCAGGGATATTGATCCTCTCTGTCTCCAGGTCCCTCTATGCCTAGTTATGTTTTCAGCAGTATTTATGTTCTTCTAAGACCATAGCTTCTTTCCAGCAACACCTGCCTTAAAGCTATAGCTCTTACCCAATTCCAGAGATGACAAATTCCAGTAATACCATTCCTTCTCCTCCCTTTTTCAGGACCAGGGGTAGTGACATAAACAAATGAAATATTGTTTTTCTAATACCTCCATTCCTTAAAAAAAATTGGGAGACTTGCCCTCTTGCTCACCCCTGAAAGTTTCATTAGCCTTTAACTCTTTCTGCACCTGGGTCAACAGTCCATTCATTAAAACTCTCCATTTAAACCCATGGAGCATGCCATTTCTTTACTGATAGGACTTTGGTATCTGGCTACCACATCCATTCTGGCACTGACAGCTCCCCCTGTAAAAACACCACACTGGTTGTAACCAGTAGAAATTTCTACTTTAACCCTGTTAATCTATATGCCAAAAAATTTTACTGATGCTTTTAATATCACAACCACCAGCTTATCTGTTACTGTGCTGTTATTCATCTCTGATATTCTTCAACTTTTCTTCCACTTCTTCCCGCCTTCTTCTTTCAGCCTGTCATCTGAAAGCAGTCTGGCCCAGTGGAAGGAGTAGGGACAGTAAACCAGCCAGCTGGCCAGGCTTGGATTCAGATGTTCAGGTTTTATGAGTGTATGAGCACTGTAACTTTGAGCAAAACATGAATACTCCATCAGTCTCAGGAGTATAATATTCACAGATTCACAATGAAGAACAAATAAAATAACACAAGTAAAGGAAATAGCATACTGTAGGGGATTAACAATTATTAGCCCCTCTCTTCAATTTACACACACACACACACACACACACACACACACACACACCTGACCTTAGAACAACATGAGTTTGAACTGCATGGGTCCACCTATACATGGATATTTTTGTTATTGTTTAAATAAATATGCACAGGGCCACCTGGGTGGCTCAGTCAGTCAAGCATCCCACTCTTGGGTTCTGCTCAGGTCATGAGCTCAGGATTATGAGATCGGGCTCCAAGCTCAGCATGGATTCTGCTTGCAAATCTTTCCCTCTCCCTCTCCTTTCCCCTTTGGTCCTTCCCCTGCATGTGCTTACGCTCGTCCTCTCTCAAATAAATAAAATCTTTTTTTTGTTAATTTTATTTTTTATAAACATATAATATATTTTTATCCCCAGGGGTACAGGTCTGTGAATCGCCAGGTTTACACACTTCACAGCACTCACCATAACACATACCCTCCCCAATGTCCATAACCCCACCCCCCCTCCCAATCCCCCTCCCCCCAGCCACCCTCAGTTTGTTTTGTGAGATTACGAGTCACTTATGGTTTGTCTCCCTCCCAATCCCATCTTGTTTCATTTACTCTTCTCCTATCCCCTTAACCCCCCATGTTGCATCTCCTCTCCCTCATATCAGGGAGATCATATGATAGTTGTCTTTCTCCGATTGACTTATTTCGCTAAGCATGATACCCTCTAGTTCCATTCACGTCGTCACAAATGGCAAGATTTCATTTCTTTTGATGGCTGCATAGTATTCCATTGTGTATATATACCACATCTTCTTTATCCATTCGTCTGTTGATGGACATCTAGGTTCTTTCCATAGTTTGGCTATTGTAGACATTGCTGCTATAAACATTCAGGTGCACGTGCCCCTTCAGATCACTACGTTTGTATCTTTAGGGTAAATACCCAGCAGTGCAATTGCTGGGTCATAGGGTAGTTCTATTTTCAACCTTTTGAGGAACCTCCATGCTGTTTTCCAGAGTGGTTGCACCAGCTTGCATTCCCAACAACAGTGTAGGAGGGTTCGCCTTTCTCCACGTCCTCGCCAGCATCTGTCATTTCCTGACTTGTTAATTTTAGCCATTCTGACTGGTGTGAGGTGATATCTCATTGTGGTTTTGATTTGTATTTCCCTGATGCCGAGTGATATGGAGCACTTTTTCATGTGTCTGTTGGCCATGTGGATGTCTCCTTTGCAGAAATGTCTGTTCATGTCTTCTGTCCATTTCTTGATTGGATTATTTGTTCTTTGGGTATTGAGTTTGCTAAGCTCTTTATAGATTTTGGACACTAGCCCTTTATCTGATATGTCGTTTGTAAATATCTTCTCCCATTCTGTCAGTTGTCTTTTGGTTTTGTTAACTGTTTCCTTTGCTGTGCAAAAGCTTTTGATTTTGATAAAATCCCAATAGTTCATTTTTGCCCTTGCTTCCCTTGCCTTTGGCGATGTTCCTAGGAAGATGTTGCTGCGGCTGAGGTCGAAGAGGTTGCTGCCTGTGTTCTCCTCAAGGATTTTGATGGATTCCTTTCTCACATTGAAATCCTTCATCCATTTTGAGTCTATTTTCGTGTGTGGTGTAAGGAAATAGTCCAATTTCATTTTTCTGCATGTGGCTGTCCAATTTTCCCAACACCATTTATTGAAGAAGCTGTCTTTTTTCCATTGGACATTCATTCCTGCTTTGTCGAAGATTAGTTGACCATAGAGTTGAGGGTCTATTTCAGGGCTCTCTATTCTGTTCCATTGATCTTTGTGTCTGCTTTTGTGCCAGTACCATGCTGTCTTGATGATGACAGCTTTGTAATAGAGCTTGAAGTCCGGAATTGTGATGCCACCAATTTTGGCTTTCTTTTTCAATATTCCTTTGGCTATTCGAGGTCTTTTCTGGTTCCATATAAATTTTAGGATTATTTGTTCCACTTCTTTGAAAAAAAATGGATGGTACTTTGATAGGAATTGCATTAAATGTGTAGATTGCTTTAGGTAGCATAGACATTTTCACAATATTTATTCTTCCAATCCAGGAGCATGGAACATTTTTCCATTTCTTTGTGTCTTCCTCAATTTCTTTCATGAGTACTTTAGAGTTTTCTGAGTATAGATTCTTAGCCTCTTTGGTTAGGTTTATTCCTAGGTATCTTATAGTTTTGGGTGCAATTGTAAATGGAATTGACTCCTTAAGTTCTCTTTCTTCTGTCTTGTTGTTGGTGTAGAGAAATGCAACTGATTTCTGTGCATTGATTTTATATCCTGACACTTTACTGAATTCCTGTACAAGTTCTAGCAGTTTTGGAGTGGAGCCTTTTGGGTTTTCCACATATAGTATCATATCATCTGCGAAGAGTGATAGTTTGAGTTCTTCTTTGCCATTGGGATGCCTTTAATTTCCTTTTGTTGTCTGATTGCTGAGGCTAGGACTTCTAGTACTATATTGAATAGCAGTGGTGATAATGGACATCCCTGCCGTGTTCCTGACCTTAGCGGAAAAGCTTTCAGTTTTTCTCCATTGAGAATGATATTTGCGGTGGGTTTTTCATAGATGGCTTTGATAATATTGAGGTATGGGCCCTCTATCCCTACACTTTGAAGAGTTTTGATCAGGAAGGGATGCTGTACTTTGTCAAATGCTTTTTCAGCATCTATGGAGAGTATCATATGGTTCTTGTTCTTTCTTTTATTAATGTGTTGTATCACATTGATTGATTTGCGGATGTTGAACCAACCTTGCAGCCCTGGAATAAATCCCACTTGGTCGTGGTGAATAATCCTTTTAATGTACTGTTGAATCCTACTGGCTAGTATTTTGGTGAGAATTTTTGCATCTGTGTTCATCAAGGATATTGGTCTGTAGTTCTCTTTTTTGATGGGATCCTTGTCTGGTTTTGGGATCAAGGTGATGCTGGCCTCATAAAATGAGTTTGGAAGTTTTCCTTCCATTTCTATTTTTTGGAACAGTTTCAGGAGAATAGGAATTAGTTCTTCTTTAAATGTTTGGTAGAATTCCCCCGGGAAGCCATCTGGCCCTGGGCTTTTGTTTGTTTGGAGATTTTTGATGACTGTTTCAATCTCCTTACTGGTTATGGGTCTGTTCAGGCTT
This sequence comes from Enhydra lutris kenyoni, assembly GCF_002288905.1. Lineage (NCBI taxonomy): Eukaryota > Metazoa > Chordata > Mammalia > Carnivora > Mustelidae > Enhydra > Enhydra lutris. The sequence continues at coordinate 99,577,709 of NW_019154085.1, read as the reverse complement.
TCTATTTCTTCCTGGTTCAGTTGTGGTAGTTTATATTTCTCTAGGAATGCATCCATTTCTTCCAGATTGTCAAATTTGTTGGCGGAGAGTTGCTCATAGTGTGTTCTTATAATTGTCTGTATTTCTTTGGTGTTAGTTGTGATCTCTCCTCTTTCATTCATGATTTTATTTATTTGGGTCCTTTCTCTTTTCTTTTTGATAAGTCTGGCCAGGGGTTTATCGATCTTATTAATTCTTTCAAAGAACCAGCTCCTAGTTTCGTTGATTTGTTCTATTGTTTTTTTGGTTTCTATTTCATTGATTTCTGCTCTGATCTTTATGATTTCTCTTATCCTGCTGGGTTTAGGGTTTCTTTCTTGTTCTTTCTCTAGCTCCTTTAGGTGTAGGGTTAGGTTGTCTACCTGAGACCTTTCTTGTTTCTTGAGAAAGGCTTGTACCACTATATATTTTCCTCTCAGGACTGCCTTTGTTGTGTCCCACAGATTTTGAACCATTGTGTTTTCATTATCATTTGTTTCCATGAATTTTTTCAATTCTTCTTTAATTTCCTGGTTGACCCATTCATTCTTTAGAAGGATGCTGTTTAGTCTCCATGTATTTGGGTTCCTTCCAACTTTCCTCTTGTGATTGAGTTCTAGCTTCAGAGCATTGTGGTCTGAAAATATGCAGGGAATGATCCCAATCTTTTGATACCGGTTGAGACCTGATTTAGGACCGAGGATGTGATCTATTCTGGAGAATGTTCCATGTGCACCAGAGAAGAATGTCTATTCTGCTGCTTGGGATGAAATGTTCTGAATATATCTGTGATGTCCATCTGGTCCAGTGTGTCATTTAAGGCCTTGATTTCCTTGTTGATCTTTTGCTTGGATGATCTGTCCATTTCAGTGAGGGGAGTGTTAAAGTCCCCTACGATTATTGTATTATTGTTGATGTGTTTCTTTGATTTTGTTATTAATTGGTTTATATAGTTGGCTGCTCCCACGTTAGGGGCATAGATATTTAAAATTGTTAGATCTTCTTGTTGGACAGATCCTTTGAGTATGATATAGTGTCCTTCCTCATCTCTTATTATAGTGTTTGGCTTAAAATCTAATTGATCTGATATAATGATTGACACTCCTGCTTTCTTCTGATGTCCATTAGCATGGTAAATTCTTTTCCACCCCCTCACTTTAAATCTGGAGGTGTCTTCAGGTTTAAAATGAGTTTCTTGTAGGCAACATATAGATGGGTTTTGTTTTTTTTATCCATTCTGATACCCTGTGTCTTTTGATTGGGGCATTTAGCCCATTAACATTCAGGGTAACTATTGAGAGATATGAATTTAGTGCCATTGTATTGCCTGTAAGGTGACTGTTACTATATATTGTCTCTGTTCCTTTCTGATCTACTACTTTTAGGGTCTCTCTTTGCTTAGAGGACCCCTTTCAATATTTCCTGTAGAGCTGGTTTGGTGTTTGCAAATTCTTTCAGTTTTTGTTTGTCCTGGAAGCTTTTAATCTCTCCTTCTATTTTCAATGATAGCCTAGCTGGATATAGTATTCTTGGCTGCATGTTTTTCTCGTTTATTGCTCTGAATATATCATGCCAGCTCTTTCTGGCCTTCCAGGTCTCTGTGGATAAGTCTGCTGCCAATCTAATATTTTTACCATTGTATGTTACAGACTTCTTTTCCTGGGCTGCTTTCAGGATTTTCTCTTTGTCACTAAGACTTGTAAATTTTACTATTAGGTGACGGGGTGTGGACCTATTCTTATTGATTTTGAGGGGGGTTCTCTGAACCTCCTGGATTTTGATGCTTGTTCCTTTTGCCATATTGGGGAAATTCTCTCCAATAATTCTCTCCAATATACCTTCTGCTCCCTTCTCTCTTTCTTCTTCTTCTGGAATCCCAATTATTCTAATGTTGTTTCGTTTTATGGTGTCACTTATCTCTCGAATTCTCCCCTCGTAGACCAGTAGCTGTTTGTCCCTCTTTAGCTCAGCTTCTTTATTCTCTGTCATTTGGTCTTCTATATTGCTAATTCTTTCTTCTGCCTCATTTATCCTAGCAGTGAGAGCCTCCATTTTTGATTGCACCTCATTAATAGCTTTTTTTATTTCAACTTGGTTAGATTTTAGTTCTTTTATTTCTCCAGAAAGGGCTTTTATCTCTCCGGAGAGGGTTTCTCTAATATCTTCCATGCCTTTTCCAAGCCCGGCTAGAACCTTGAGAATCGTCATTCTGAACTCTAGATCTGACATATTACCAATGTCTGTATTGATTAGGTCCCTAGCCTTCGGTACTGCCTCTTGTTCTTTTTTTTGTGGTGAATTTTTCCGCCTTGTCATTTTGTCCAGTTAAAAGTATATGAAGGAGCAAGTAAAATACTAAAAGGGTGGCAACAACCTCAGGAAAATATGCTTTAACCAAATCAGAAGAGATCCCAAATCGTGAGGGGGGAGAAAGGGGACAAAAAGAGGTTCAGAAAGAAAAAAAAAAAAGGAAAAAAAAGAAACAATTAAAAAAAAGAAAACAAATAAAAAAAAAAAATAAAAAAAAAATATATATATATATATATATATATATATATTAGATAAACTAGTTAAAAAACGTTAAAAAAGAAAAGGGAAAAGTTAAAAAAAAAAATTTGGCAGAAGAGAAAAAAAAATTGAAAAAGAAAAACAAATTAAATTAACTGCAAGGCTAAAGAATCATGGGGAGAAAGCCATGAGTTCCATGCTTTGCTTTCTCCTCCTCTGGAATTCCGCTGCTCTCCTTGGTATTGAAACTGCACTCCTTGGTAGGTGAACTTGGTCCTGGCTGGATTTCTTGTTGATCTTCTGGCGGAGGGGCCTGTTGTAGTGATTCTCAAGTGTCTTTGCTCCAGGTGGAGTTGCATCGCCCTTACTAGGGGCCGGGCTGAGTAATCCGCTCGGGTTTGCTTTCGCGAGCTTGTTCCCTGAGCGCTTTCCGTAGAGTTCCGGAGGACAGGAATGAAGATGGCGGCCTCCCAGTCTCTGGCCCGGAGGAGCCGAGAGTCCGGGGCCCCACTCCTCAGTGCGCCCTCAGAGAACAGCGCCCAATTACTCCCGTCACCCTGGCCTCCGGCCGCGCTCCGAGCTGACCGAGCCTGCGACCGGTTCAAGGTAACCCTGAGCTTAGATCTCACTCCTCGGCTCTGTCTCTGTAGCCGGCTTCCCCGTTCTAATACCTGTAAGCTCTGCGACACTCAGACACCCCCGATCCTTCTGTGATCCTGCGGGACCTGAGCCCACGCTGACCCCGTGTGGGCTTCACCCCGGTTAAGCCTCTGGAGCGATGTCCCTCAGCGGAACAGACTTTTAAAAGTCCTGATTTTGTGCTCTGTTTCTCTGCCACTTGCTGGGAGCCGGCCCCTCCCCCTGCGGTCTATCTTCCCGTCGCTTTGGATTCACTTCTCCGCCAGTCCTACCTTTCAGAAAGTGGTTGATTTTCTGTTTCTAGAGTTGCTGTTCTTCTTCTCTTCAATCTCCCGTTGGATTTGTAGGTGTTTGCAATCTTTAGATAAGCTATCTAGCTGATCTCCCGCTACCTGAAGTAGTCTCAGCCTGCTACTTCTCTGCCATCTTGACTCCTCCCCCTCAAATAAATAAAATCTTTAAAAAAAAGGTATCATAGTACTATAACTGCATTTTCTATTCCTTATTATATCCTCACTAACATTTTCTTTAGCTTACTTTAATGTAAGGATACAGTATATGATACATACAACAAACAAAATGTATGTTAATTCACTTCTGGTCAATAGTAAGGCTATTATAGTTAAGTTTGGGAGGAGTCAAAGCTGTATGTGGATCAATGCCCTTAACCCCGTGGTGTTGTAGGGTCAAGTATACATATATACAGATAGTTCTCTTTTGTCTGATGTTTCCTACAGACACTACTGTCCTTGGCCTAAAACTGCCCTGGGACTCACATTCCTTCCCCATCAGTGTGTTAAGCATGGCATCTGGGCCCACTGCCACACTCTTCCGTCAGTTTCTTCTCCACCATCTCTAGGCACGTGTCATGACTTTCTTCTCGGTGCTACATAAACAAATGAAATAATCATTCTTTGATGCCTCTACCACCTGGAAAAGTGAAGATTTCTCAGCAAAGGGTCATCTCTTTCCAGCGACTTTGAGGAATGTTGGCTTTGCAGCAGGCTCCTGAAACAAATCCTGCAATGACTCTGTAGTTAGTATCAGTTATTCCTTTTCCTCTGTCTCACCACTTTTGACACCATCATTCAGTCAAGGATGATTCATTGTATTCCTTCCATCTGGGAGTCTGCTTTTTCCCCTAGGTGGTGGTCCAAGATGATAAAGACCATTTTCCTAGCAGCCCTCAAAACTCCCTTAGCACTCAGGAACTAGGTCAGCAGGCCCAAGAACAGCTTCCATTTCCAAGAGGCCATGCATAATCTTGTTTTCCTGAGCTAAGAAGCCTGCTTGTGGATTATTTTTTTGCTTCTATGCTAGCTTTTGACCATGTTCTTGCTCCTCTCCCTGCACTTTCTTGTTCCCCAAACTAACCTATGAAGAACTTCTCCATTAGTCACAGTTGTTCTTTCAGGATCATTTTTCCAAATCCCCTTTTTATCAAGTAATCCTATTAGCGCCTTTCTTTATTTCTTGATGATGATGATGATGATGGTCAATTAGCCAGCATATAGTACATCATTAGTTTTTGATGTAGTGTTCAGTGATTCATTAGTTGCATATAACACCCAGGGCTCATCGCCACACGTACCCTACTTAATACCCACCACCCAGTTACCCCATTCCCCCACCCTCCCTTCCTTTCTGTAACCCTCAGTTTGGTTCCCAGAGTCTCTCATGGTTTGTCTGCCTCTCTGATTTCTTCCCATTCGGTTTTCCTTCTCTTCCTCTGTGGTCCTCCATGCTATTCCTTATGTTCCACATATGAATGAAATCATATGATAATTGGACAACCACATACCTAAGAATGAATTTGGACCATTCTTGTTATTTCTTCCACACTCTGACATGCATGTAGGTCATGACTTTATTTAGATTTGGCCTAATATTTCCTTTATTTTTTTTTTTTTACATATCTTCTTAGTTCCTAACATACAAATGCATTTATTTGTTCCTTGAATATTGTACTTTCCACTTCTATGTTTTCAGCTTGTCTTTAAATTCTTCAAGATGGTGGAAGAGAAGGAGAACGGGCTCTGTAATGGACAGTGCATGATGATAATCTCACCTGGACCCCCAAAACTTCAGTTTCTTCATCTGTAAGAGGAGATAACATCATCCACCACATGGACCATTTTGAGGACTATTGCTTTCTTTTAGGAGAGAGAGAGAGACTATGTATGAGCTAGGGTGAGGGAGGTGCAGAGGGGAGAAGCAGGCTCCCCCTCTGAACAGAGACCCACATGTGGCTCAATCCCAGGAGCCTGGGATCATGACTTGAGCCAAAGGCAGAAGCTTAATTGACTGAGCCACCCAAGTGACTGGACCACTATCACATTTTAAAATCTTCTCATAATGCCTGGCACATTGTAACCTTTCAACATGTGTTCATTTTTTTTTTCTTCTCATTAAAAAGTAGCAGGAGACATTTATATCACTTGCTATGATTTTCCTTTTTCCCCAAAAGCTAATGTCATAGCACTGGATGGACTGAATAGGGTAGAGACGTCTGATCAGTTTCCCTATATTTCTAAGCCTTTCATGTTCCAAGAGGAATTTATTTATCTTCTTCCTGTCACTGCAATCTCTCTGAGATTTCAAGGAATTGATTTTGGTTATTATTACAGAAGGATAGATATTTTGTCTTCTATTTCACAACCTATTTTCTTTTCTAGAGAAAAAATTATCCAAAGTCTACTGGCCTACATCATGTTTTGTTGCATTTGTTCCAGACTGTTAGCCTATTTATATAAAGAAGTTCCTAAGTTTTATTACAATTCAAATTCATCATCCAACTAAGATATCATCTGTTTTTCAAAATCTACATTTATGTGGTATAATATGGTATATAATATTATATAGTATTACATTGTATACATTTGATATATATGCCATAATATAATGCAATGATTTAAGTTTTATCGCAATTCATCGTTCAACTAAGATAATCATCTATTTTTCAAAATCTCCATGATGAGTGTTAAATGGAAACCGTGTCTTTGAGTGATTTTCTTCTATAAACTCAATTCTTCCACAGCTATATATATTCCTATTGTATTCACCAGAGTCTCTTGGGAAAAAAATTGAATTTGGTCTCTTTTCTCTTAGAATCCTATACTAAAGAACATTTTAATAAATATCCGAAGTATATGAGGTATGTGAATATGTAGGAGAAGAATGTTCTAGGCAGAGGGAAAAAGAAAAAAAAAAAAAAAGACAAGTGCCCTGTGTTGAGAGCAGCAAGCCTGGTAAGTTCAAGGGACAACAAGGGTGTCAGTTTCTCTACAGTAGACTAACTACAAGGGAAGGAAGTACAAGATAAGAATAATAAGATAACAAAGGTGTTGGAATTTAGGCGGGGGGGGGGGGGGGGGGGGGGGGGGGGGGGGGTGGGAGGGCTATTTGTAAGGTCTTGCAGGCCACTGTAAGGATTTTGGTTTTCACTGAGAGGAGAGCTCTTAGAGCTTAATGAACAGAGGAATTTCACCAGCCATGATCTGACCTTGTTTTAACAGTATTGTTATGGCTGCCGGGTGAACGGTCATAAAGACAGAGCACGGAAGCGAGGAGAACTGTCAGGAAGAGTCTGTAATAACGTGTGTGAGAAAGAATGCCGGCTGAAACCTGAGCAGACAGGGTGGAAATGGTGAAAAGGGTTCAGACTACAGGAACATTTTGAGGATAGAGCCAATAAGATCTGCAGATGGGTGTCTGTCGGATGTGAGAGACAGGTAAGAGATGAGGCAGATTCCAGCTTTTGGAGGAGTTGCCATAAACTGAAGTTGTGAAGATGCTTCAAGAGGACGTCTGGATGTGCACGGCTGTTAGATGCCTGAGTGGAAAGGAGAGGCAGCAGCAGGATATGTGAGTTCTGGAGGGCTGGGGAGAGATACAGGATAGAGACAGGTAATGGAAGCCATGAGAATGAGGACTGAGAGAAGAGACTGAAACATAATAATCAATGAAATAAAAGACCAGGAGAGTTGGGTGTCCTGGAAGTAAAATGGAAAAAAAGAAAAAAAAGGATGTTTCAAAGAATTGATCCACTGAACCCAATGTTGCTACCTGATCAAATAAGATGAGGGTTAAGAATTGTCATTAAATTTAACTATAGTGGTTACTGGCTCCTTGACATGAGGGGGGAGTAGGAAAAAAGAAAACTGGATTAACTTGGTATTATGAGAGAATGAGGAAAGTGGAGACAGAAAAGAAAAGCAATTTTTTCCAAGCAGATTTTCTAAAAAGGAAAACTGATAAAGGATGAAGCCAGAATTTTTTTAAGATGGAAGAAATTGCAGAATGTTTGTAATAATCAATAGAAATAAATTGGTGGTACAGGAGAGAAATGGGACAATTTCTGGAGTAACTGAGGAACAGAAAGTCAGGAGGTGCAGTGCTTGGTTAGGGGGTTGGCCTCAGAGAACAATTTACCCACAGCAACAGAAGGGAGAGGATAGCATATGGACACAGGTGCAGGAGGTTACCCCAAAGAGAGAGAGGGCATGGACAACAGAAATGCTCTGTGCTTGATTGTTAGTGCTGTGGGCATAAGGTAAAGACATCAGTTCAGTTGTCGGGACTTTAATGTGCAACCAGCCAGCATGATAATGGGCTTTTCTCCAGCCACATTTGGCTGCGCAGGTGCAGGCATGAGGAGGGGAAGGCTGGGATGTTGCAGGCTGGCATCGTTGTTGAGAAGTACGATGACATAAAAGAGGACTCAGGATCTGAGGTGGCAGAAAGAGAGTAATTATTCTAGAGGACTATGGGATCGAAAGTGGACCTGAACTAAGGAATAGGGGAAGATCAATGGATGTTAGGGTCCCTATTATTTAAGGAACTGCAGGTTTCCCCCACTACCCAGAAATTAACTTTTGCCACTTCCCTTTTATGGAAGACTTACATTAGTACCCGATTTCACTAACTGAAAGAAATCTGAAGAAGACTTTTGCTTTATGATATGGTAATTTCTCCTTCACTATACGCCATCATGGTCTAGGAAAGATTCTGCGGGTATACTCTACTTCTGGGTAGTAAGGGAAGCCTCACTAGACTTGGGGCACCTCATATTAATCGGTTTCTTCTGAAGTATTTTTGCTTTGCTTTGTTTTATTGTTCCTCTTCAAAGACTCTCTTCCCGTTGTACTTCTTCCTCATCCCTGCTCTTTTTTTCCTGCTATATTTTAATCCATACAAAACGTGAACTTTTGTCTTTTAAAATTTCTCCTTATTTCTTCTGAAATATTGCTTTTCGGTTCTCTTTCAGTGTATCCTTACAGAGCTCTCTTCAGTGACAGAAATATTCTCTTCAGTGACACTATCCAATAACATAGCCAACGAGCCACTTGTGGGTAGAGTGACTAAGGAAATAAAATTTTCAATTTTATCTAATTAGAATTTATATTTAACTAGGCACATGTGGCTAGTGGTGAATCTATTAGATCACAAAGTGAGCTGAAGAGAAATCTTTATATCATTTGATGATATAAATGCTATTGGCACTAAAATCATTTTTCTGATCTCCTTTTCACTTCTGCCTTCTCAGGTTAGTTCTTCTGTGTCTGCCCCTTTTCCCTCACACACAATTATTCACAAACATTTATGCAACACTAACTGTATGTTGCTACCAGTGAGAGGTTCTGGTGATACTGAGATACAGGGAGATGTAAAAGGATGCCTGTTCTCAAGTAAGGAGGAGAGGAGTCAAGAAAGTGATGACAATAGTACAATGTGCCACATGCTGTGATCAAGACAAGTGTAAAGAGAGGTAGGGGCACAGTAGGGAATTGGCAAAAAAAAAAAAAATACACACACACACACACACACACACACACACACACACGCCTCCTCTAGCATCCTACCAATTCTGGCTTTGTCACTTCTTTAATGAGTAACCCACTTCACAGGGTAGTTATAAGAATTTTAAAAATCTGGTACGTGCATAAAGTGCTTGGTACACTGCCTGCTTTTAAATATAATTCCCTCTGAGCAAAATGCACACTTTTTTTTTTTTACTACAAAATTTATCTGTAATTTTTTTAAATAAAAAATTATGTTATCCTTGTTCTCCATTCTCAGGATCATGCAAGTGCACCTGATATTCCATGGATTTCTGGAGCCACATGTCCAGCATAGTTTTGCTGCTCCTGCGCCACTTTAATCGGTGCCCAGCCTGAAATGGAGCTTCTCTTTCCTTTCAGATGACAATACACTGCGCACAGTAATCACCCAATCCACTACTTTCCTTGAACACTCACTCATCTGAAGGTTTTTTTAAGCCATATTTGATATCTTCTGTCAAGAATTATAAAATTGGAATTATAAAACTGGAAACTTGGAAATTATGGCCACATTTCCACCAGAGAGTCATCAAACTTCTCCTTGAACACCATGAGTGACAGAGAGCTCACTGCCTATCAAAGCAATTAAATTCATTATCAGGACTTTCATCACTAGAAAGTTCATTCTTCCATAGAGATGTAACCTACCACCCTCTGGTTCCCTCTATCTGTCCTTCCCATGTGCTCCAACTCTATGACATGGCGTACCATTGGGAGAGAAATGGGTGGGATGACACAAAAGGCTGTGATTACACATTACCCAAAAGCATTCTTCTCTAAGCAGTGTCCAGCTAGGAGTCTCCTTTACATGGATGTAAGGACTGTCCACTAAGATGAGTCCTGATGAAAAGTATCAGAACTACCAGTCTACAACAGAATGGAACAAATTCAGTTCTTCCTGCCCATGAAAGCCCTGCATATATTTCATAGATCCCAGCCCCAGGAGTATTTCCTATTCCAATCTAAATATCTCTAATTCTTTCATCTATTCTTCATAGCATGATTTCAGCTTTCCTTATCATTCTCCTTCCTGTGGCTCTTTTGTCAAAGTCACTCACTAAAATGTTTTGTGTTGCATTCTTTTGAAATATATCCGAACATTGAGTTGGGTGGTTGAACACCTAGAAATATGTTGGTAGGACTTAAGGGTCCCCCATTGTATTGACACTGGTGATACAGAAAAATATCTGCAGTTCCTCTAAGTGAGCTACAATACACCATGTTTCCTGGCTTCATTCCACAGTTTGCTTTTCAGTTTATGATAAGAAAAGGGTTTGATTGCACCTGGAAAGTTCTGGTGACAAAACTAGTTTCTCATAAGTATTTTAATAGTTTTCATAATCCTGCTTTCAAGCTTAGCACCTGGCTTGGATGAGGACAGAAAAGGTAGGGGAGAGGGATGGCTGAGAGTAAAGAAGAGAAGGAGACAAACATCCCAGACCCAATTGCACTTTCTTGGCACATTCACCCTGTTTGACAAAAGAAATATGAAGATTATTTTTCCTATTCTGATTTGCTTCAGTTCAAATAAGCCATTCTTCCTCCAGCCTCCTACATGATGGAAGCATAGATATATAATCAGCTAGTAGATGATAGAGTGTTGACAGATACATCATTGCTAGATGACAGATGATTGATTAATTGATGGATATAAGTGCATACAGCATGTGTTATTTATCACTCTATTTTATCATTTTGCTCTTTCACTTTTGTTTCATCTTGCATTTTTTTGGTTTACTTTTCCCTTGTGGGGTCCTCGCCTTTCCCCATCTCTTTGTTCTGCCACCCACTTTGTCTTCCCCATTACATAGCTTAAAAATGGCCAGTATCTTTCAGGGGACCACTAATGCAAAATATGTTTTCCCATGGGACAATGATAATTTGATAGGGCCTCATAGTGGGGCAAGGTCAAAAGAGATGTGAGGCAATTTGCATTTCAGCAAATATCAGTCTGTCAGGTCCTCGCTGTTGTCTTAAAAATAGTTCCCACATATAGGGACATATTTTAGAGTTAACTTAAAAGCACATTTGCTTGTTCAGAACATCTCTTATGGGGCTGAAAATGCTGAGGCTGTGGAAAGCAAAGTGGGGAGTATTTATCTGTAACCTACAGTTACTCCAGAATTCCCCCAGGGAATGACTTTGCAGCAATTTAAGCCCAAATGTAGAGCAAACAGAAAAATGGGTGCCTTTCCCCATGCTCACAGGATTTGTCTTGTACCTCCTTCTTACACCAATAACAAGGGGAGAAGAAGATGAATTAGCAACCACAATCTACACTTTCATCTTCCGTAACTCTGAAAGACTCACGGTCAATGGTAAAAGCACGTCTAAACCAGGCTTCTGTGCTTCAATTACACTGTGACCACACACCACACGTCCTTTCCTTCTTAGGGGTACTTTTCCTACCCCAGACTATTAACACATATGACAGAACGCAGCTGAATGCCACGTTAAAAACAAAACACAAAACAAAACAAAAAAACACCACCACCACCACCAACAAAAAACTTAGCTGTGCTTGCTTGTGTGGAGTTTCAAGAAACATAACACTGCCTTCTACTTCTCTTATCTTTATATTGTAAAAACACATAAGTTATATCCTTACATGAAAAACACAAAAGTTCTGTTGCTATACAATTGCATTGAGGAATTATTGTCACTGTCATTCTTGTTGCACCGGTTTAGGATCAGACTGATCAGAACTGAGCATGGAAGTGCGGGACTCAGGCCTAAGGAGGTTCTGGATTCGTTGGGGAGTGTGCAGGATGGAGAAGCAGAGAGCTAACAGTACTGCACATTGTTGGGTTCACTGTAACACTAACACTGGGTATGACTTCGTTGTACTGAACATTGTGTTATTCTCTGTGCAGTTTCTCAAGCTCCACAGAAAGCCTGTGGGGAATGCCCTTTATTGCTTCATTGAGGCAGCATAGCCTGGGAACTATCCATGCAGGTTCTCAATATAAACTGCCTGGGTTTGAATTTAGCTTGCAACACCTGCCAGCTACCCAGTCCTGCACACATTATTTTAACCTCCATGGGTGTATTAGTTTCCTACTGCTGATGTAATAAATGAACACAAATTTAGTACCTTTAAAAACCCACAAATTTATAATTTTACAGTCTGGAGGCTGCATTCCTTCTGGAGGCTCTAGTAAAAAGTACGTTTCCTTCCATTTTTCTAGGTCCCTGGGGCCTCCTACATTCCTGGGCTGGTGGCCTCTTCTTGCCTCTCCAAGCAAGCAGCATAGCATCTTCTCTCCCTTCTGACTTCTAATCTCTCATTTACAAGGACCTTTATGATTATAGTAGGTCCACCTGGATGATGCAGAGTGATCTCCCCATCTCCTGATCCTTACCATTATCACATCTACAAAGTCCCTTCGGCCATGGAAGGGGAGTTATTCACGGGCTCTGAGGATTAGAGCAAGAACACCTTTAGGGAGCCCTTATTCTGTCTACCTTAATGGTAGACATTCTACATTAATGGGTAAACCAAGGAGGGCGTGGAAATAGTACTTCACAAGAGTGTTATGGGAAAGGCAAGTAAAACATTGAGAAGAGTCCCTTTTTTTTTTTTTTAAGATTTTATTTATTTGTTAGAAAGAGAGAGAGAGAGAGCTCGTGGAAGCACAGGCAGACAGAGTGTCAGGCAGAGGCAGAGGGAGAAGCAGGCTCCCTGCCAAGCAAGGAGCCCGATGTGGGACTCGATCCCAGGATCCCGGGATCATGACCTGAGCGGAAGGCAGCTGCTTAACCAACTGAGCCACCCAGGCGTCCCGAGAAGAGTCCCTTTTTTATTGATGCTCTCAGCCCTTAGCGCCTACTGAGTGGAACAAGTGTGGGGGATGGGAGAGGGCATGGATGGAGGATGGAAGGGAGTTGTGTGGGCCGAGGCAGATATAAATTTCTCTCCAGCCCAATGTGATTTTGCAACAAATCCCTGCTTGGCACTAGGGAAATCAGTCCCAAGATTGTTATGTTTCTGTATGTGAAGACACTGATGCCGTGATAATGCCAGAGCAGAATTTAAGAGCTTGGAGTGGTCATAGAAAACAGTCCTAAATTTCTACATTTCATGCAGGAGTTGCCTGTCTCAATCCAGAGGGAAAGTTGTCCAAGGTGATACAGTTAGTGGCAGAGCTGAAACAAGAACCCAGGTCTCCAGACCACCTGCCCATTGTTCTTTCTACCACATCTGTTCCCACTTAAGGAAGACTCAATGGCCTGACTAGTGTTTGCCAGCCATCTTTCAAGTGCCATATGGTTCAAGGGCATAAAATTCCATTTGTTCAATACCTACAAGTAAAATGTTGTCTCTCCTAAATGTAATGTCATATTCTGGATTAGATCCTGGAACAGAAAAAGGATGTTAATAGAAAAACTGGTAGAATAAGAATGAAGTTACTTTCTTAGTTTGGACAAATGCACCATGGTAATGCAAGTTAGCACTAAATGGAAACTCCTTGTACACTCTTTGCAACTATTCTGTCCATCAAAAATTATTTCTATAGAAAAACATTTTAAAAGTAAGATTTTTCCGTTTACTGTAATAATGCCAAATTACTTTCACCTTTCATTGCATAGTATAAAAGACCCTGTCACATTCATTCTGCCTCAGCCCCATTGCACTTGCTTGTCCCTCTGGCTAAAATACTCTTCCTCCAGGTGCAAAGATGTCTTGCCCCATCACCACCCTCAGGACTTTCTGTCCACGTCACCTTCTCAGTGAATCATCTCCCCATCATGCTATCTAAAACAGGGAAGGAAAGAATGAAAGAAGGGAGGGAAGGTAGGAAGGAAGGAAAGAAAGGAGACTAGAAGGGAGGAAGGAAAAAGGAAAAGAAGGGAAGGAAGGAGGGAGGGAGAAAAAAGAAGGAAGAAAGCAAGGGAGGAAAAATCCCCACTCCTAAGAACTGTAACAAAACCTGTACTATTTTCTTTCTTTGTATTTATCCCTGTTTTATCTTTCTTCTTAGCTTTCATTACTATCAAACACATGACAAATTCATTTATCTTACATGTTGTCTACCTTGGCCACCATAAAGGCTAATATATTTTATTTTTGTTCATTTTGTTCATCGTTGTATCCCTAGCAACTGGAAAAGTACCTGATATATAGAAAATACTTCAAATATATTTATTGAATGAATGAATGATTGTAACAACTCTGAAAGTTGAGTGAGCCATGTGTACACAGCACAGTGCTGACCCACTTTAAATATAAGGAATCCTATGGCACGAGGAAATGAGAGTACATACCAAGAAGTCACAAAGCTTATAGGTGGCAGGTCTGAGATTAGAATGCAGGCTTCCTGATGTCTGGGTTGGACATTTTACACATCATATTTCATCATGCCAAGCCCTGTACCCAGAGTAGGTATGGGCAGTTCCATTTTCCTCCCCCTGATTTTCATGGCTGCTTTCACTCCTCTCAGAGAACTACAGGGGATCTCACTAAATAATCGAAGTACAGAGTAGACATGTGTTTACATTATTGGTTTCCTTTTTATTTTTTTCTAAATATTTTATTTATTTGACAGAGAGAGAGATCAAAAGTAGGCAGAGAGGCAGGCAGAGAGTAAGGAGGAAGCAGGCTCCCCACTGAGCAGAGAGCCCAATGTGGGGCTCAATCCCAGGACCCTGTGATCATGACCTGAGCCGAAGACAGAGGCTTAACTCACTGAGCCACCCAGGTGCCTCTACATTGTGGGTTTCCTAATGGTTACTGGTGTTAAACTTAACTAAAATCCATTTCAAGAAGCCCCATGCAGAGAGGGTGGCTTGTCTCCATGACTAAATAAAAAGACTGTAAGTACTGGGGACAAAACAAAAGACTAGATCAGGCAGGCACTATGGTAACACAGAGTTATTACTCTACTGCTTCCCACTTATTCAATTCAATCCAATCAAACAAGTATTTACTGAGGACATGTTCCATGCCTTATACTATACTAGGCATTTTGAGGATGACAGGAGAAGACCAGTGGCTGCAACACAAAGGAAAACACAAGACCTAACTACTCCTCAGTCCACTATGGTTAGGATGGCGCTACAGTGGCCCCCATCTTGGTGGGAAACGAATCCAGCCAAGAGCACCAAAACAAATGAGCCCTTGCACCAAAGCTTACACGCATTCCTGCTATCAACTCCAAGACGAGGCCCTATGGAGCTCAGAGATTTACACTTGAGACGCACTTGGATATATCACTCGTATGACACCGTTCAGACCCATGCAATGTTCCTTGAAGGCAATAAAAGCATCTGTGGTCCACACCACTCTAAGTGATTGAAACTGAATGAAATTATTAAAGGGTGAGAGGAGAGAAAGATTATCTTGTAAGTGAAAATCTTTCTATCTCTCTTCTTCATTGAGCTTAAATACAACAAAAGCAATTCACTGAAGCCTGACAGCAGTAAAATGTTCGTGTAAGTTTCTCAAGGAGGGAATGGGAATTTCCTGAGAAATTCTCTCTCCCTCCCGCTCCTTGTCTTTTCTCATTTTTCCACCATCACCGTGCTTCCTTCATCTATTTCATCTCTCCCCTGTTTTTCCTTTCTGCCTCCCTCCTGCCCACTGTGTATAAGGCACTGTGTTGGTGTCAAGGGAGAACACAGAATGTTGAGAGCAAAATCTGTGTCCTCGATTATTGACTCATTCATTTAAAACCGGTATGAGGGCATGCACTATGCTAAGTACTTTATGTTGTGTAAGGTACGGTTTCTAAATAAGTAATAATCGTTAGTGAGGATCAATACAGTGTAAGTGGGAAGAATAGGCGTTTTACTATCAGACGGCCCTGGGCTTGAGTTCCACACTGCTACTATCTCCATGACCTTAACTTGCCTGAGGGCCACTTTTATCATCAGTTAAATAAAGAGAATATAAATAATATATATATGTATTATATATAAATATAAAGAGAATATATAATAAATATTATATATAATATATATAAAAAATATAAAGAGAATATAAATAAAAATAAAAAATTGCTGTTGTGAGAATTTTAAAGATTTTTATTTATTTATTTGACAGACAGACATCACAAGTAGGCAGAGAGGCAGGCAGAGAGGGGGAAGGGGGAGCAGGCTCCCTGCTGAGCAGAGAGCTCGATGTGACCCCAGGACCCTGAGATCTTGACCTGAGCTGAAGGCAGAGGCTTTAAACCACTGAGCCACCCAGGTACCCCTGTTGTGAGAATTTTAAAAATATGGTATATTATGCGACCCATATAGTCTAGACAAGGGGCCCAAAGTACAGTGTCTATTGATGGAATTCAAACCAGAAAATCTACACTTTTAGTGGGGAGGTTAAGAGGGAAAGAGTGGGGGCGCCTGGGTGGCTCAGTGGGTTAAAGCCTCTGCCTTCGGCTCAGGTCATGATCCCAGGGTCCTGGGATTGAGCCCCACATCGGGCTCTCTGCTCAGCAGGGAGCCTGCTTCCTCCTTTCTCTCTCTTTGCCTGCCTCTCTGCCTACTTGTGATCTCTGTCTGTCAAATAAATAAATAAAATCTTTAAAAAAAAAAAAAAAAAAAAGAGGGAAAGAGTGTTAATAAAATAACACTTCACAGTAGACTATCGCTTCAAAGCTGTGTGGTAAACTTTACAGATAGTACCCCACTTAATCCTCACAGGAAGAAGCACTGGATCCATTTACACATCTGGAAAAACAGCAGCACTAAGTGAATTGCCTGAGGCTGCAGGAGAAAGCGGCATACCTCGGGTCTCTGTATTCCAAACCCAGTTGTCCTTCCATCCACTGCAGATCCCGCTCTGTCCCACCAGTCAGAGAACTGAGTGAGGCTTCGAGAATATAGCAAAGAGGGCCGTCTGGGTGGCTCAGTGGGTTAAAGTCTCTGCCTTCAGCTCAGGTCATGATCTCAGGGTCCTGGGATCGAGCCCCACATCAGACTCTCTGCTTGATGGGGAGCCTGCTTCCCCCTCTCTCTGCCTGCCTCTCTGCCTACTTGTGATCTCTCTCTGTGTCAAATAAATAAATAAAATCTTAAAAAAGAAAAAAGAATACAGCAAAGAAGAGGCTTACAAGCAGAGGGCAGACAGAAGGTGTGATGTCAGACAGGCGTAAGGGAAAGTGGATACATTTCATTACTTCACTTTGTTCCCCCCCTGACTTTCATGCTAAAGTTCAGACCAGCTTGTATAAATTCCGGTCTTCTGAAGGGTGCCACAAAGCAAACTTAAGAAAACACAAATAAATAAATAAAGTCAGTGCTCTATGGCTAGGGAAAAAAATCAAATAATCTCCTTAGGAAGCAATGAAGTAAAAGTTGGAGCTGCTCCTCTTCTTAAACATTTTGTTGCCATGTTGCTAAGGGGGGAGGGAGAAACAGCAGGGATCAATATAATACTGTTGGTCTGTGTTTATTCCTCTAGTTATGATTTTCCAATAATAAAGACAGTGGTAGATCCTTCACTTCAACTTACAGAAATTTGGATAAATGCAAAGAATATTCATTCTTCAATCCATAGTTTTGGAAATCTATATTCACCCTTCAGAGCAGAGTGGCTCTGTTAGTTTATATTTAATACTTAATTGAAAACTTTCTATATTTTTAATATGCAAACATCTGAATTTGAATGAGAAACAATAATATTAACTGTGACACAGCAGTTTCATTTTTCATGAGCCCTGTAAATGTTATTGCATGTTTCCAGGAATTCAACTCAAAAAAATTTTATTATGATTAACTGTGCATGGAGTGTTTACAAGTCTTATAAAAATATAGCAGGGAAATAAAGAATTCCAAACATACCAAATTTTCCTTTGTAACAACTTTTTCCTTAATATTAAATCAACTCAATTTGGAAAGGTTACATATACTTAAGCACAGGATACCACATAATAAATCAAGATAAATGGAAAACATAGGATTCCTTTTTACAGAGTATGATTTCAATACTTAATTCATCACCCTCCCTTTCGACAGAGAGCTTCAGTATGAATCGAAGCCCCGAAACACAATGCACAAGCTATAGCCATTTATTACAATATTGTGTCGTTTGTCACTTTTATGGAATTTTGTGTATTTTGCAGGCTGTAAAATGGGCCAGAGTGATTCAGAAATGATCTATGCCATCATTATTCCTCATTTCTAGTGCTTGAATTTGCATCTATTCTCCCCAAAAGGTTTGATTTATTAGGTGAATAAATAACAATATGCTTCAATAATGTATATATATTGAGACTTCATTAGCTGCCCAGGAGATGCTACGCCGATTTTAAATAATTGAAACACACACACATGGGATGGAGCCCAATGGGCTTGAGACGACTGGGTATAAATATGTACAAAGCAGACCGGTGAAGGGAAGATGCTTTCAGAATGGATTGGAATTGAAGGGACACATACAAGTAACAGTAAATGTTCTCGGTGAAAGTACACACATTTAGAGGCTGATTCTTCCAAAACAGAAAAGGCAAGTTAAAGTGGAAGGTGAGATTTGTTTGTTTTTTCTGAATCTCAAACAGATGGTCCTCTGACTTCCAGCTAACTCACTCTTAACCATGTGCCTGTAAGGTTAGTCAAGTCCACTAATGACTAAATTTCCAAGCCAAGCCAGTGCTGACTCTCATCATGCAACTAAGTAGAGCCCAAGGAGTGGAGTATATTTCTTTTCTCCAGTCTAATGCATTATCTTCTGCTAGTTGAAATTATTTACTTGCTGGGTTAAACAGTTTCATGCTCTTAATTAAACATCTTTTAGCTATCTGTAATATGCATGTGATGAAATAGCTTTAAGTCTATAGTCAAAAAGTCTTGATTCAATGCTGTCTCAGAAATTTCTAGAATGATTTATGTCAGAGGCCATTTATAACAGGTGCAGCTTAGGTAGTTGATAAAGATAAACCTAGTAAAATTTCTAACTTTTCCCCCAGCTGGCGTATTTTGGCTGAAAATGCATTTTGGGAAGGAGAATATTTATTTCTCCTCTAAAATAGACTTAGAAGTTCCTTCCTTCTAATTAGGAAAAAAAAAAAAAAACTGTCTCACAAGTGATGAATAGATGCTAAAGGAGGATATTTATTTCTTCTCTAAAAGCAAACTGGAAAGCTCCTTTTCTCTAATTGGAAGTGAGGAGGAGTAGTCTCAAAGTGAGAAATGGGTGCTAAAAGAATGACATATCTACAGCAAAAAGGTGTGTGTGTGTGTGTGTGTGTGCACGCGCACGCACGCCTGTGTTTTACTTCGGAGAAAGACACCTACCCTTTCTCTCCTTAAGACAAGCAAGCAAGCAAACAAACAAACAAAAGTCCTCCTCCTCCTTGTTCCAGTGGTTACAGATAGCAAGAGAGCTAAGATTTTCTGCAGACACCTGAATCTGGAATCTGATTCGAGAGGCCAGGAATGTGGCTGGTGGTAGGGGCTTAGGAGGCAGTAGGGAGGCAGATCCCATGGGGCTGGTAAGGAAACACGTGAGACCCAGAAGAGCAGAGAGAGCTTGTCTAGGTTGGTGGGAATGTCAAGGCAGGAGAAAGGAGGTGCTACAGATCTGCCCGGGGCTTCCTTAGGATTCCCTGCTGGGGAGCTATGAGACCAGAGATGTTGCTCAGGAGACAAGGGTTGGGGTGCCTGTGAATGATAGCATGACCTGAGTCACACCAAAGAGTCAGTGAGGATAAGTAGTTAAGTCTGATTAATCAAACGAACACCTTCCAACACTAAACCCCATAGAGGACTGGCGTTAGCATGTGATCAACTATACTTTTTCTTTTAGAGGTATGGGAAGATTTGTGTAGCCCTTAATTACTTTATGTCAGTGAACCTAATAAAATACTACATACCCCGTAATGCTTGGCTATCTGAGGATTGAGGCTTGCTTGCGAGGGGTGGTGGAGAGAAACAGGACAGGTGAGAGAGCGCAGGAACATCATTGTAGGGAGCCTCACCCTGCCCCATCACTGGGCCCCACTCTTTCTCATCCTGGGCCAATATTAAGCCTATGAAGATAAAGGGTGTGTATTCCCTGCCTTTTTTTTTTTTTTTAAGATTTTATTTATTTATTTGATAGAGAGAGCGAGAAAGCACAAGCAAGGGGAGCGGTAGAGTGAGAAGCAGGCTCTCCGCTGAGCAGAGAGCCTGATGTGGAGCTCGATCCCAGGACTCTGGGATCATGAGCTGAGCTGAAGACAGATGATTAACTGACTGAGCCACCCAGTCCCTATGCTTTGTCTTTCTACCAGTGAAGGTCTTCCTACCTGACAGTAGCTTAAATATATAGCTTCTCCCCCCAGAATCTTTGAATTCTGTTGGCCTGATACCCTAGGTCCTCCTAAGGAGGTCCTGGGCATGTGCTATCCTGGGAACCTTAAATAGCTTGCACTCTTTCCAAACCCTGCCTCAGGGTTTGGATAGAGTTTAAATCACTTAGACTCCAGAACCCATCTCCTCTTGTGATTTTGTCAGTTGCCTCTGAGATTACATCCGTGTCTATATTTTCAGACCCAAGCTTTTTTTCCTGAGTTCCCATACATTCAACTGCTATTGTATGTTGCTACCTGAATATTCTCAACATGCATATCTAAATACTTAGTGCCAGTTCTTTTCAGTTCACTATATACCAGGAATTATGGTAATCATTTACACATATCATTTATATTCTTCCCAACAATCCTGTAAGATCACAAATTCTTTGAGAAGAATCTATTGATGCCTACAAGTACCAGCAATGTGTTACATACCAGAGTACAAGAGTAAAAATATGAAATCCTTGCCCTCGTGGAACTTACATTTTGATAGAATTAATAATCTTATTTTACTATGAGGAACTAAAGCTCAGAGGGGCTGATGGACCAACCCATACATCGAAACTTAGTAAGTGGTACAGTTATGGGGTTCTCATATCTTTTACACTTTGCCACACTGACAAATGTGCATTACATTCTTCTAGGTAACATGTTAGCACAAATTTCTGTAAAGGGGCAGAAAGTAAACATTTCAGGCATTACTGGCCACACAGTCCATCACAGCTGTCCAACTCTGCCACTGGAGCAGGAAAACAGTCACAGGCAATATGGAAATGAATACATAGGCTGTGTTTTCATAAAGCTTTTTTGATGGCTGGAGGACCATAACTCATTTACGCACGTTCTAGATGATTCCTCTGACTCCAAGATTTGTGATTTTTCTGCTAATACTACTATATTCTCTAATTACATATGCAAAATCTTGAATTCATTCTCCTATTTCACTGTCCTCCTCTTCCTTCCAACTTCCACAATACGTTCTGTTTTCACCAGCAATATCTTTTTCATGTCAATCACAACCCTGATTAGCTGACTTCTAAGGTCAATTGCACAGTATTCTAAATCACTGGGACAAAAGTTTATCCTCAAAAGAAAACCCATCATTCTGATGACAGAACTGAATAAGGTTTGCATTAAAAAAGAACTTAAAGAAATCATTGTACAGCATTTATAAGTGGCACATGAGTTAAGTCCAGGTTTGGAGAGGCCAAGGAAGGGTATGTATCAGAAAAAGAAATAGTATTGTCACAATTTTCTTCTTCCTTCTTTCCTTCATGTCTCCCTCCCTCCTTCCCTCCCTCCCTTCCTTCCTCCCTCCCTTCTACCTTTTCTTTCTCTTTATAATCCATGACAATATCTGTCAGTTTCCAGGAATAGGAGTTTGTTCCTCAACAAATTGGAAGAGGAATAACATCCCGTCACTGCTTAAGCCCTATCCCCTCTCATTACCAACTTCAGTCACTGACGGTCTTCCACAAACCTCTGATCTACTTTCTCACAATTCATGGAGATTGGTAAAATAATCCCACAATCCAGAACTCCCAGTCTTGACATACCATCAATGTCAATTAGGGAATCTCCCTGATAGGGAACAGGGGATGAAGAGAGCTAGCGTGGGTTTGAGGTAAGGAGTTAAGTTTATCTGTTTCCTGTTGCTGCTCTGACAAATTACCACACACTTAGTGACTCAAAATAACACAACTTTATTATCTCATAGTTCTGGAGTTTAGAAGTCCAAAATGGATTTCAATGAGCTAACATCAAAGTGTTGGTTAATTATATTCTTTGTGGGAGCTTTTTTTTTTTTTAATATTTACAAAAATTTTTTTTTTTAGTCTCTATTTGATTTTTTAATTTAAATTCAATTAATTAACATATAATGTATTATTTGTTTCAGGGGTACAGGTCTAAGGGAGAATTCGTTTTCAGAGGCTCCCACATTCCTCAGATTGTAGCCCCCTTGCATCATCCTGGCCTCTGCTTCTCTTATCACACCTCCTTCTCTCTCTCTGACCTTCCTGCTTCCCTCATTCCCTTTGTGATTGTATATTCCCCAGCAGTGAAATTTAGGATAATCTCCCCATGTTGAGGTCCTTACCTTAATCACATCTGCAAAGTCCCGTTTGTCATGTAAGTAACCTACACAGGTTCCAGGGATGCAGGCCTGGACATCTTTGGGGGAGGGGACATTATTCTGCTTCCCACACTGAGCTGTGCCCATCAGAATAAGTTGATGTTCTGGACACAAGACATGTTCTGACTATACTGAATTACTAGACACAAATTAATTTTGAATCACTCACTGATTTCACAAATATTTATCACCTGTAATGTGAAGAGCGTGTGGTCCCTACTCCCATGATGCTTATGGCATTGGAGAAGTCAGTGAAAATCTCTGAAGTCTATCTTTGAACATGTAATATTCTCCACAGAGCTCACATTTGCCATTCTGTTTGACATATATTCACTTAACCACCAACCATGTGTCTAGCATTATGCTGGGCACTGAGCATACAGCAGGAAGGATGAAAATCCTGGCTCTGAAAGAGCTTCTGTTCTGATGTGGGAGATAGAGAAATGAACAAGGAAGTAAAAATGTTGAAATAGAGGTTATAAAGGAAATCAAAGGGACATGGGTGGGATTGCTTTAAACTGATTGTCCTCTAGAGACCACCTCTCTGGGCAGAGACATTTAAATTGATGCCAGTAGATGAAAAAAAAAAAAAAACTAACTTTGCATAGGTCTTGGGGAAAAGCATTTGAGTAGAGGGAACAAAAGTGCAAAGGCCCTGAGGCCAGATAAAAGTTTCGTGCATCTGAGGCCAGAAAGAGGGTACACTTATCTGGTACAAAATTGGGGCAAGAGATAGTAGTAATTTTTTTTTTTTTTTAAGTTTTTTTGGTTGACCTAAAGTGATCTACTGCTCAGAAGACTTCCAAAGGCCTACCGGCCAATCACAAGGTGGCTGAGTGTGCTTTACCTCATTCTGCCTTTACATCGGCTATCAGTTTGGGAGGTCAATAAATACTGCATGGAGAAGTTTACTATTCTCTGAGCTTCTCCTGAATAGCAAGTGGTTCCCAATCTTTTGTGACCAGCCATGCTCAAGATTTTTTTAATTCACCAACTGGAGGATGGAAAAGATTGCCAAGAAAGAGGTTCTCCGCCTGTAATAAGATCAGGTGCTGAGGGATAGGCAAAGGGAGAAGAATGGACATTTGGAAACAATTTAAGACTGTACTCTAGATCAAAAGTGCATCCCATGTGAAGAGCTCCATGAGAAGATTCAGCTTGGGGATAAAGCTCCAGTTAGGAGACTTTCACAATTGCGGTCTGAAGGAGCCCCAAACTTATCAACACTTGGCAATTATCTGCATTTTTCCTTTCAATTTTTCAGACAATCTAGGACCGACCCTCTATACCCTCCTCCTCAACTCATTCCAGTTGATATATCCTTGCTTGATAATATGTTTTCTTTAATACATTTAATACATAAAAGTTAATACATTTCTACTCATAGAAGGCTGACCACTAGGTTTCTATCCCTTACTCCCTCCCAGGCAAAGGGGTATGAAGTGCACACCTATTGTTAATAGCTGAATATATAAGCTAGTTCCTCCATGCTGACTATTAAATAGGAGAAGGGATGAGAATCTGATGGGCAGACGTAGGATCTACAGCCTCTTGGAGTCACTTTTATGGAGAGATGTCTGTGTTAAATTAATATCTACTCCTACTTTCAATTTGCCTCTTCTGTGTCCCAAGTCACAATTAAGACACTTTATTAAATGCTTTGTTATTAATATGTTCCTGCCTACCTTCTATTTTATAAGGCTGCAGAGAAGCATCTGTCAAGAAAACAAGCTTTCACTTGGGAAGCAAACATCTTGCTCACTAGCTCTCAGTAGAAGAAAAGCCAGGAAAACTGAGCCCATCAGCATTCTGAAGGAACCTTGCTAAAGGTTCCTTCCTCTTGCTAAAGAAATTGTGTTGCAGACTAATGTAGGGACCAGTTCCAGCGAGAGAAGAAAAGGCCTCAGAATTCAGCGCCCCCCTTGTATCGCCATTACATATCCCTCAGAGTCTATTTTAATTCTAGACCTTGGGTAGAGATCCAATAAATAGCTCTTCTCTCTACTTCTCAGCAAAATTATTTTTAAAAAAGTGAAAAAAAAACCTTTTATATACCATCTGTTGACACCCTCTTATTTCCATTTTTCCTCCTCAACTCACTCCAGTTGGTTTTTGTCCCCCTCACAGACTCTTTAAAATCACCAATAACCATAACTCTGCTCAAGAAAAATGCTTTACTTCTCTGTCCTCTTACTTAACTTCTCAGCATCACTTAACATGGATCTAGAATGTTCCTATATGATACTCACTCAGTTTTCAACCTCCAAATCCTAAAATGTCTCAGAGTTTGATCCTCAAATGCCTTCTCTTCCCTATTTATACACTTCCTTTCATTGGTTCATCCTTGCCCTGGGAAGTACTATCTTGACACTGATGCTTCCCAGATGCCAGCCCCTCTCCTCAAAAGTCTAGTCTTCTGTCCATGTCCCTCATACCCCCACCTGTACATTGCAAAAGTCGAACTTGAAAAGGTTGATACACTGAACTATTAATCTGTCCCCACTAACTTTGCTGCTCACCATCCACAAATTCTCCCTCTTGGTAAATGACATCAACACCCACCCAACTCTTTTGGCCAAACTCAGGGAACAACTTTAATGTATTTCTTTCCTTCCCAGCCTATGACACTGCCACGTCTACATTGTATGTATACAATACACATCCATCATACATAAAGACAGACACATAACTCTGCATTATGTATATTTCTCACCATTTCTCCACCAAGCCCTAGTCCATGCCACCACCTCTCCCCTAGACCTCTGCAGTGGCCTCCTAAGCAACCTTCCTGACTCTCTTCTCGCCCCAGGTAGATGCTCCAATAGCTGCGAAAGAGAATTTTCTAAACCCTGAGTCAGATCTCACCACTGTCATCCCCTGCCTTCAAACTTTTCCATCTTTTCCCCTGGAATTGACCCACTCTCTATCCAAAACCTCATATTCCATCCATGCTTCCCTGTGATCCAGTCACATAAGGCATCTCCCGTGTCTTGAGGATGCCATCCCATCTCAGAGCTTCATGCTTCCAACCCTTCTCCTTGGGATGCACTGCTCTCAAAACCTCAGTGGCTCTGCTCTCTCAACTTTCAAGTTACAACTGCACTTATTCACAATGTTTACTGTATAACAAAACAATAAGAATAATTATAATGTACTTATATATCAATTCTATAAATCATTAAATACTTATATTCCTATTGTACAGTAATTATACTTTGAATTTAAATTGTCTTTGTCTCTTCTTGCTAGAAGAAGGCTCTCTGAGTATGAGGCAGCTTAATTTATTCAGTGATAAATCCCTTCATCCTAGATACAGGTCTGGAGCATAAGAGGTATTTAATAATCTCTGTTAAATGAATGAACTCAAATAGTCTACCCCTCAGAGATCAAAAGCAACACAGATGTACATTATCTATTTTATATCCTTCAGGGTACTCATCAATATATCTGAGATCGTCTATTTATTTGCTTTTATCTATTTGCCTGTTTCCTGTCTCTCCCACCACATTTAAGCCCCCTGAAGGCAAGGATATTTTTTAAATATTTTTTTAAATTTTTTTATAAACATATAATGTATTATTAGCCCCATGGGTACAGGTCTGTGAATCGCCAGGTTTATACACTTCACAGCACTCACCATAACACATACCCTCCCCAATGTCCATAACCCCACCACCCTCTCCATACCCCCCTACCCCCGGCAACCCTCATTTTGTTTTGTGAGATTAAGAGTCTCTTATGGTTTGTCTCCCTCCTGATCCCATCTTGTTTCATTTATTCTTTCCTACCCCCCACGATGCATCTCCACTTCCCCATATCAGGGAGATCATATGATAGTTGTCTTTCTCCGATTGACTTATTTTGCTAAGCATAATAACCTCTAGTTCCACCCACGTCGTCGCAAATGGCAAGATTTCATTTATTTTGATGGCTGCATAGTATTCCATTGAATATCTATACCACATCTTCTTTATCCATTCATCTGTTGATGGACATCTAGGTTCTTTCCATAGTTTGGCTATTGTGGACATTGTTGCTGTAAACATTCGGGTGCACGTGCCCCTTCGGATCACTACGTTTGTACCCTTAGGGTATCTTTAGGGTATCTTTAGTGCAATTGCTGGGTCATAGGGTAGCTCTATTTTCGCTTTTTTGAGGAACCTCCATGCTGTTTTCCAGAGTGGTTGTACCAGCTTGCATTCCCACCAACAGTGTAGGAGGGTTCCCCTTTCTCCGCATCCTTGCCAGCATCTGTCATTTCCTGACCTGTTAATTTTAGCCATTCTGACTGGTGTGAGGTGGTTTCTCATTGTGGTTTTGATTTGTACTTCCCTCATGCCAAGTGATGTAGAGCACTTTTTCATGTATCTGTTGACCATCTGGATGTCTTCTTTGCAGAAATGTCTGTTCATGTCCTCTGCCCATTTCTTGATTGGATTATTTGTTCTTTGGGTGTTGAGTTTGTTAAGCTCTTTATAGATTTTGGATGCTAGCCCATTTATCTGATATGTCGTTTGCAAATATCTTCTCCCATTCTGTCAGTTGTCTTTTGGTTTTGTTAACTGTTTCCTTTGCTGTGCAAAAGCTTTTGATCTTGATGAAATCCCAATAGTTCATTTTTGCCCTTGCTTCCCTTGGAAGGCAGGGATTTTTGCAGGTCTTGTTCACTCCTGAGAATGGTGCATGGTATGTAATACTTTCAGACTGACCAATCTAGATTTCTAACACAAACAAGGGAAGCTGACATGTCCAATAAGAACCACTATGGACAGTCCTAGGCTAGAGTCCTCTGCACATAGAAACACACTGCTACTATATTCTAAGTGTATACATGATAGTTTATACACTGTATACTATACTCCAGATGAGGTCAAAAATTATCTGAGAGTCTCTCTTCTATATGAGGACCAATCCCAGGAAATACTGACAATGACTGACTTGTCTCAGTACTTTTCCCTCCATTTTTATCAGCCATTATAGCCAGGTCCATCCTATTTATTGACTTCCTGGCTAGGGGCAGCAGTCCACGGATACCATTTGTGCTCCTTGTACCTCATCTCCTCTCTTTATTAATACTCACCTCTCTGAATCCCTTTTCCTACCTGTACTGCTTTCACCTGAGAGTGACAGAAAAGAAATAAACCAGAAAAAGCAAACTTATGTGTATGCTCCAGTATCCAAGAGGGCATGGGATGTCCAATCCATAAGGTAGATTTAAAACCTTTGAAGAGTCAAGGTAATGGTAGGGTGTGCATGTTGTGGAGAGAAGTTGTTAAAGCCGTGAGGTGGACAAGAAGGGAGGTAATTTGAAGATATGCCATCATACTACTTATTTGATAGTAGTATACTGCATCATATAAGAGTTGGTCCCTCTCTGTACCCACCAGGTCAGGCACACTGTGAAGAAACTGAAAGGACTGATGCAGCACTGAGAGCCTCATTCTGATCCCTCATGCCAACTTCTGCTCCCTTTTTCTTCTCACATAGACTATTTGCTTAAGATTGTATTTGGCTCTTCCCTGTGAAGCTCACATAGAGCATCTAACCCAACTGACTCTATGAATGAGGAACTAAGGACCAGAAAGGGGACAAATGTGCCCAGGATGATTCAGCCCTGGTCAGAGGTCAGAGCAGAACCCAGTTTCCCTTGCAGATCAGAGTTCAATTCTTACCACCTTCTACATATAGGGCAAGTTCTGGTACCTTCCATTAAGGGTTCAGTGGATGTTGCTGAAATTTTAAGGAAAAGTCTTTTGGGGTTCCTGATCTCTGGGTGGTTATTGGGAATTGAAATAGATCAGAGAGAAAAGCATGGGATAGGGATAAAAGAAACACACTTGGTCCCAGTTTAGTAGATCAAATTACTTAAGTGTCCCTCACCACTTGCGGATTCACAAACATCAACCCTCCTATAAGAATTTTTTCTTGGCCATCCAATTCAAGATGGTATTATATTTCTCTGCTTAATGTTCTTCCTAGTACATCAGAAATCATCTAATTTATCTCTTTTCTTGTTATCAGCCTTGTTTAGTAGAAGGTCAGCTCCATGAGGATGGGAGCTTAGGTGTTCTATAGATCTCTTAATCCCAATCCTACAATAGTGATGGGTACTTAATAAATATTTGTTGAATTAATTAATAGTCAATAATTCAAAGGTATGGATTTGCCTTTGGTAGCATGAAGTCCTCAAATATTGTTTGCATGAACAAACTACTCTTTGATCCCCCCTTACTTTTACTGATTGAATCTAAGAAATCACATGTCTCTACTCTGAAAAAAAAAGATTCTCTCTGTCTGAGATAGCAGGCAGCCTAGATGGCTGGTCAATCATTTATAACTCATTTGCTGTCCAGCCCACATTATCACTTTATCTAACTCATCTCTCATAAAATGACAGAAAACTACTGAAAATCACTCACCTCTCTTAAATCCCCCTGATGCAGACCCAGAATGAAAAGGTACAAATATTGCTCTCCCCAGGGGGAAGCAATCCCCACCCTGGTTACCATCCGGTGGAAGGCATTATAATTCCTAGGCACTGGAAATCTATCATCTTCAACTTTTCCACCTACCCAGGAACAGACTGTAGTAATAACTCTAAGGAGCTGTGTTTCAACTCCAGCTGTGGATCCAATTTTCACTTATAAGATTTAACCTGGAAATTATCAGTGACAACCACAGGGGGGGAAGTGAACAGCTGATTTGGGAGGTACAGTGGGCTCAGCCTGGCAAGAGGAAAAGACAAACAATGCTCAGGCAGACCGGAATAAAGGCTGTCCTTGTGGAAATGCAACGTGATGTACAGTAATTCCAACAGTGAGGCCACCAAACAGCCTATTAACAAATAAGTGGCCTGATAGTGGCCTGATGTGATTATAGATAAGACACATGAAATTAAAAACCATCACATGCAATGAAAGCTGCATCTGGGAGCTTTGACTGAGAGCTGCTGAAAGGTCTTAGCAGCAGGAGGAGATGACAGCTGGATCATGCTTTGAATGGGAAAATCAAAGGAAAGGTGACACACAGGAAAAAGTCTATTTAATTAGGGTGCAAATGGAGGGGCGAATAGTTGCCAATTCTAAAATATTAGAGATAAACTCTGAGAATTAGGAGAATGCACAGCGAAAAGAGAAAAAACATCAGCATCTTTCACTGTAGGCATTTTATTCATTCAGTAAAGATTGTGACACACGTAAGTGCCAGGAACTGTGCTCTTCGGAGGGACTCAGACAAGGCCGGTGAGGAACGCAGGAACAAACTCTGCCATGGGACCCCATGCACTCTACTCCCACAAAAGCAACAGTGTTCACATGTAAGGAACAAGAATGCCTTGATGCATCATTATTTACTTCTCCATAAACTCTCTCATTCAATTTTCATAACCCCCTCAGAGCTATGCATTGCTGCCTCCTCCCCATACTGGCAACAAAACTGAGGTTCTGGGACACTTACACATGCACAGAGCTGAAGATTAAAGAAGCTGCGATCTGAACCCACTGTTTGCCCCAAAACCTGTGTTCTTTCCACTGCGTTAGCTCTGTGGACACTTAACCAAAAATGATGCCTGCCAAATCTATCATCTACACGGGTTCCCCCTTTCTTGTGCCCTTTTTCCCAACAAAGTGACCCCATCTTGCCTTCTCACAGAGCAGGTGCCTTTCAAATCTCTCTTGGCAGGATCAGAAACGTATTTACCATCTGGATAATGGGAAGAGGCAAAGCAAAATTCTTCTTAACAGCCTCTGAACATTAACACACGCTGCCCTGGAGTCTTAAGATCAAAGAATAAATAAAAGCCTCCAAAGGACTATTGGGTCCGGGACTGGCTGAGAGGGGAGAAGGGAGGCAATCGAGGGAGGAAAGGGCGTCCCTGAAAACTCCACAGAAGTCCCACAAATAGCACAGGGAAAAGCAAAAGGGTCAGCCATAAGGGACTCATTCTAGGATGCAGGTGACAGCGCCCTCCTTGGCTGCAGAGCCGCAGTCTGAAGGAAGCCGGGCCCAGCATCAGTCCCAGTGTCAGTCTGCGTCTGCGTCGGAGATCACCCACCCAGAGGGCGCAGAGCGAGCTGGAGTTCCGAGGAAAGCACTCAGCCCGCAGCCCGGCCACAACGCTAGGAGGCAGCAAAGCACCTGGGAAAGGAACTCATTCCAATTAACTTCAGCTCTGGAAGTATTTACTCTGGTGAAGACGGGGCATTCTGCTGGAGTTGTGAATATAGTAACGGACCAGAAATCAGGCTTGACCACTCAAGGATGTATAGCCTCAGTGAAGACATAAGAGAGAAAGAGAGAGAAAAAAAAAATCCAGTCAATTTTTTAAAGTTGGGGGTGAGGGGGAGTGTCGGGACCGTGCCAGAGATGGTGACCAGTGGGTGCGTTTTAGCCCATAGATAAAGGGAGACAAAAGCAAGCTACTTAGGTGAACACAGCTTCTTGGAACAGGTGGATTTTGAAACAACTGTGATGAAAGGGGAAGATCTCTCGTGGAGATCAAGAGTCCCAGTGGTAAATGAAGCTAGAAAAGACGGAGGGGGTGGGGGGCGGCATTACAACGGCACCAGCCTGACTCAACAGAGGTGCATCTAATACACACATTCGGGGGCTGCACATTTATAATCATTGTTTAATTTGACACACCATAATTGTATTAAAGAAAGGACCCTGTCTATCCCCATTATAAAGAGAAACTCGGGAGATAAAATAATTCCTCTAGTAACCAAGAGACAGAGCCAGACGTGAAAGACCATCCATACCATCTTTCATTTCAAGTGTCTACATGGGTCAGATGCAACTGACACAAAGGTAAATATTTTCTCTGGCTTCAAGGAGTACATAGCCTGGTTGGGGAACACAAACAAATTTATCGGGGATTTCAATCTGATATAATATGTCGTGGCAACCAATTCAGACAAAGTTTTGGTTTATGGAAGATCCTGTGCAGTACTTGAAGTAAGCCTTGAAAATTAAACAGAAGCCAAGTCACAGACTGGGAGACAATATTTGAAAAGACACATCTGGGAAGGGATTTTTACCCAAAATGTACAAAAAATTCTTAACTTTTCATAATAACCTGAACAGAAAATGCGCCAAAGACCTTAACAGACACCTCACCAAAGAAGACATACATAGAGCAGAGAAGCACATAAAATGATGCCCCATATCATGATTCATCAGAGAAATACAAGTTAAACCAATAATAATACACCACAACACTTATTAGAATGGACAAAATCCAGAACACTGACACCACCAAATGTTGGCTGGGATGTTGAGAAATAGGAACTCTCATATATTGCTGGTGTGAATGCAGAATGGTACTGCCACTTTGGAAGACAGCTTGGCAGTTTCTTCCAAAACTTAACATACTCTTATCATGTGATCTAGCAATCACGCCCCTGGGTATCCACCCAAAAAAGGGCACACAAATACCTGCATGGAGATGTATCCAGCACCTTTATTTGAAATTGGCAAAACCTGGGAGCAACGGAGAGGCCCTTCGGTAAGTGAGTGGGTAAATAAACTGAATAAAGTATTATTCAACACTAAAAAGAAATGAGCTATCAAGCCATGAAAATATGTAGAGAAAACTTACATGTATTTTTTTTTTAAGATTTTATTTATTTATTAGACAGAGATCACAACTAGGCAGAGAGTCAGGCAGAGAGAGAGGAGGAAGCAGGCTCCCTGCTGAGCAGAGAGCCCAATGCGGGGCTCGATCCCAGGACCCTGGGATCATGACCTGAGCCGAAGGCAGAGGCTTAACCCACTGAGCCACCCAGGCGCCCCATCTTACATGTATGTTATCAGGAGAAAGAAGCCAATCTGAAATGACTACATCTGTGTGATTCCAACTGTACTACATTGCAGAAAAGGAAAAATTGGAGACCATAAAAAAATCAGTGTTTCCACAGGTTAGTTGGGAGGACGGAATAAACAGGGAGAGGACAGAGGACGGTTAGGACAGTAAAACTACTCTGTACACTGTGGTGGAGACAAGTCACAATATATTTGTCCAAACCAATAGAACATACAACACCGAGAGTGAACCCTAATGTCAACTCTGGACTTTGGATGGTAATGATGTGTCCACACAGGTTCATCAGTTGTAAAAAATGTACCACTTTGGTGGGTGACATTGATAAGGATGAGGCTCTGTGAAGGGGGTGGGGGGGCAAGCGGAAATCTCAGTATTCTACTCCGTTTTGCTCTTGGTCTAAAACTACTCTAAAAAATAAAGTCTATAATGGGTGCCTGGGTGGCTCAGTTGGTTAAGCATCTGCCTTGGCTCAGGTCATGATCCCAGGGTGCTGGAATCGAACCTCACCCTGGGCTCTCTGCTCAGCAGGGAGCCTGCTTCTCCCTCTCCTCTGCCTGCAGCTCTACCTGCTTGTGCTTTCCTTCTTTCTCTCTGTCAAATAAATAAATAAAAGTAAAAAAAAATTAAAAAATAAAGTCTATTAAAAATAATACAAGGTCATAATAATGATAAAATAATAAATAAAGATATCCAGGCAAAAGCAGGAGCAAGGACCACTTCAAGATGAAGGACTAGCCTGTGTATGATCCCAGAGGTGGGAAGGCCCTGTGGCTAATACAGGGACGTGTACAGCAGCAGGTCCCAGGGGTCATGGGTATGGACTCTGAAAGCAAATGTCTAGTTTAAGTCTTGCTAGCTATGAGAAAAGTCATTAACCTCTTTGTGCTTCAGTTTTCTCATCTGTAAAAGAGGAACAATACTTACACATGTCTCACAGAGTTGTGAGGATGATTAAATGTGCTAATATTTATAGGAAACTTACATCTACAGCTGGCAAATACGTAATGTGGTCTGACCCGTGTCTTAAAAACAAGTCTGGCCACATAGGTCTTTTTGTATCATGCTAAGGAACTTGGATGGATCCCTGGCACCCCACCTAAGAATACCTACCACACTGGGCTCTTTCTGTGTAAAAGGAGAGCTTTCCAAGGATATAATCTCCAACTGGCCCTTCTAGCTCCAAGAGCCCTTGTGTATCACATACAGGAATGAGTCCAGCTGTTTCTGACAAGCAGCATGGTAGCCATCCTTGCCATCTATCTTCCTGTTTATACACACAAGGTTTTTAATGGTCGGCTTAAAACTGAGGCTTTAAGGTGGCAGACTCCTCTCAGATTAACACGTGAAGTACCCAGACACAGGTCTTGAGCATTGCAAATGGCTCTCCAAGTGGAGTGTCATCCCACCCTTGGATGCCTCCCTGCCCTATGCCACTGACAAAGAAGTCAGTCAGTGGATCTGCGCCACCAAGAGTGATTTGCTTCTTCTGCCCTGTCCATCCAGGCTTTTTATGCATATGTACACCACAAAGTAAAAGTTCCCTGGAGGCCAAAAACAGTGATCCAAATGAAAACCCAAAGTGTTCCTAATCTTCTCCTTCATCATATGCACCTGACACAAAATTAATTTAGTCAGTAAGAAAATCACATAAGGTACTTGCTTTGATTTATATTTCTATACTTTTTTATGTGCGTTTGACTAATAGGTATTCCCCGGTTCCCCTTTTAAAGCCACATCAGAGTATTTTAAAAGCCTAAACTATGAATTTTGGAACACTGAAAAAAAAAATTAAATTTAATTAAAAAAAAAACTAAACAAGATGTTTTTCATTGCAACTGTTCTTTCTTTCTTTTTTTTTCTTTCTAACAATGTAATTCCCTTCCTTTTTCTTTATTTTCTGGAAGAGATTGTGTAGAAATAGCGTTCATTCTTTTTTTTTTTTTAAAGATTTTATTTATTTATTTGACAGAGAGAGAGATCACAAGTAAGCAGAGAGGCAGGCAGAGAGAGGGAAACAGGCTCCCCGCGGAGCAGAGAGCCCGATGCGGGACTCGATCCCAGGATCCTGAGATCATGACCTGAGCTGAAGGCAGCGGCTTAACCCACTGAGCCACCCAGGCACCCGCAACTGTTCTTTCTTAAAGTAAGCCTTCAAATTCGTGCCACACAAAAAAATGAGTTCAACTTTTCCTTCCCACATTACAAGACATTGGTACCATAGAACATTTGGGAATGGAGAGACAGGATGTCAATTCATTCTACCTGTTGGGGGTCACTCCTCCACACAGGTTCGAGAATGAAAAGACCCACAGCCACCAATTCTATGTGTTTTCAACATCACTTGGAAAGCAGGCTCAGAAGTGAAGTAGAAGATAATTAAAAACAAGTCTTTGCTTCAGAGACTCATCAACCTAGATCTCCAGGCCTGTTCCAGAAAGAGGAGCTTGTGTTTAAAAGCAGTTTCTTGCTATCTCCCTGAGCCCCACAATTAGTGTGTTAGTAGTCATCTGATTTCAAAGATGAAAAGGGGAGAGTTAGAAGCAAGTAACTTGCTCAATTATTCTGCAGAAATATGTCAGGAGCAGGATTAGAACCCAAGTGGCCCCATGCACTCTAGCTCTGTATTACTGATTTTGAGGTTACGTCACCAAAATTTGTTTTGTGTCTTAAAATAGCATCACTACTTCTGAGCAGGACGGTATGAAGACTCAAGAAGTAGCAAGACTTTCCTCACTCTACTAATCCCGCTACCTAAATTCAGCTTTTGCTCCAGCTTCTCCAAAGAGATAAGTAACAGGAAAACTAATAATAAATATCTGCTTCTGTTCAATAATACTAGTTTATAGTCATTAAATATTTTACAAATTGTATCTCATGCAATCTTCAAAGCAACCATCTGAACTCAAGCTGGCCATTCTCCCTCTGCCCGCCATTGGCCTCCCTTGCCACCCTGCTCTGGCCCAAGGAGGCTGATCGATGTGGACCATATCCATGGTGATCCCTGCAGGGTGGCTTCTGGTCCATTTCTGCTGGAGGAAGACAGCAGCAGGAGAGAGGACAGTAGAAGAGAGAGGTCAGCGAATGTGGTCACCAGCTCTCTTGTCCTGCTGGATCAATGCATGATAATGACTGTGTTCCTTGAAAGAGGTGACATCTCTTGCTGAGAGGCCCATTTCTACTCTCTTCTACAGTGACAGCTTCAGAAAACCTGGGGTTCTGACGGTCACACCCTGCTCTGCTGGTAAAGGTATACCAGTACTGTGGAAAGAAGTCAGATAAATCTCTAAAGGCTCTTATCTTGATTATACATGTAGATGTGGCTCACATACATATATGTATACCTGCATATGTATTTACACATAAGTTCATTTAAACAAATATATACCCCATAAACACACACATCCTAGTGCTTTTCTGATTATACCCCGAATCCAACTGAGACACAGAAGCCCAGATGGCTAAGGGACTTCCCCACAATCACACAGCCCGAGCCAGCTACAAAATTTGCAGGGCCCAGTGTAAAATGAAAATGTAGGTCTCTTATTTAAAAAGCACGATAAAAAGCTCTTTCTTTTCTTCTGTGGTCTCTCTCTTGACTTATCATGGTATTTATTTTATTTGGTATTTAATGTTGTACTCTTTGGGAGCAAATACAGACTCTTGTGGAACCTGGCATCCAACCCATAAGTTTGCATGTCAGACAAGTTCTTTCAACTCAGTCCTCCCCCACACCTGCCTCCAAGCCCCTGGAGCAGAGCGGACAGCAGCTGTCACTGGCCAGGAGTGAGGAGGCAACAAAGTGGTGCCCTGGGGAGGTGAGACATGGTGGGAGGGGAGAAGGCCAATGAGCAGAGGCATGCTCCAGGGATCAGGTAAACTTCACTGACTGAACACAAATTCAAAGATAAAAATATTAAGAATTACTGGATGGCAGCCACCAGGCATTAAAACCCAAGAACAGGGCCACCTGGGTGGCTCAGTGGGTTAAAGCCTCTGCCTTCAGCTCAGATCCTGATCCCAGGGTCCTGGAATCGAGCCCCGCATCGGGCTCTCTGCTCAGCAGAGAGGAGCCTGCTTCCTCCTCTCTCTCTCTTCCTGCCTCTCTGCCTGCTTATTATCTCTGTCAAATTAATTAATTAATTAATTAATTAAAAAAACAAACAAGAACAGGACAACTTCTTCTGGGGCCCTGTGCCTCTATCTCCTATATCCCCAAAGGCTGGCCATACATTCAGATAGTGTGATGGTGCCAGGACTTGGGGCATGACTGACTCTCAAAGCTGTGCTTTTGCCATGCGATCCCTTAGCCTTCCAGAGAAAGGAAACAGGAGCCTCTCACACCTGGTGAGAAGTATGAGGATGAGGGAAAGAGCTTGCCTTGCAAGACAAATCACATCTTCAATTTCCCAATCCTATAACCCATCCTTTAACTATAACTACATCCTCCATTTTGTTAGCCAAGGAAGGGGGGTGTTTTGCTTTCCTTTCTAATTAAGAAAACAGGGTTAAACCAGACAACATTTCTCTGACTTTTCTACTTCTAATCTTGGCGGCGGATACACGCTGAGCCTCTGTTAAGGGTACACACCTTGCAGAGGTGGCAAATGACTAATTAGAACCCTCTGCCTTAGGAGAGAGGGACATCACCAACCGTTGAAACCTGAACAGCGTACTTGACCACTCTTACTGGAGGCAGAAGTCTCCGTCCTGGGGATATTCAACATCATCAGTTGGAAAAACATTTCCGTACTTGGAGCATCCTGCAGGGAGACTGAGGGGGCTTCGGCTGCCTGAGTAGCACTGAATTCTGACTCTCAAGAAGAGAACCACGGTGCTATTTAGTGTGGGTGGATGCAGGGGAAACAAGCCTCGAACTGCTGTGGAAGAAACAAAGACCATCAATAGGAGTCTGCCAGCCAGAAACATGTTTCCACGTGGAATTCATTTGTGAATTTTTCATACATACTACAAGGCACAGGTGTCCCAGGTCATGAAGTGGAAGCAAGAGAAACAAGATGCTCATTGAGAGTCTTGCATAGGAAGGATCTGCTTCATAGGCTGAGGTACAAAGAAATCCAAGACAGAACTGAGTTTTCTTGCAGGTGAGATCAGAACTGTTTCGCGCTAGTTGTTCATAGCAGCTGGGCTATAAAGAGTTGTTTACAGCAGCTGTGCTTAACATGTGTTAAATGATAAATGAACGCTATGAGGGACCGAAGAAGAGAGAATGGACTTTATGCAATAGGTAAAACGAACTATTTTTCTCAAGATGTAGAGTCACATAAATTGATACACTTGCTGTGAGATCACGCAGAAAGTACACACACACACACACACATTATCCAAATCCCCTGCATGAGAAGTACTCAACAGGTTATTAAAAATAATGTAAGGCATTTGTAAGACATTTGCTGTTGATCTCAATAAATGGAGTTTTTCCGTCCTCTATCACCTCCCTGAGTGAGGTGGGGAATCTCAACCAGGGCTTCTCAGGAGGTGAATACCTGCTGTGACTGAATTGTCCATGGGCCTGAGGCTGAAGGTTTCCTACTCTGTTTCCACGCTGGCATTCTACTTAGGACTCGTTCCTACTGGCATTCTAAGAGGTAAGGAGCCATGAAACCAGGCATCCAGCTTGGTCAATCTAGGCCAGCTGTGTCTGACAAAAACATAATGTGAGCCACGTGTGTCATTTTAAATTTTCTAGCAGCCACACTTTAAAAGTTAAAGAGTTGAGATTAATTTTTTTAAGAATTTCTTTATTTAACAGAGAGAGAGAGAGAGGGAGCGAGCACAGGCAGGGGGAGCAGCAGATCGAGAGGGAGATGCAGACTCCCCACTGCGCAGGGAGCCTGACAAGGGGCTCCACCCCAGGATCCTGAGCCAAAAGTCAGAGGCTTAGCAGACTGAGCCACCAAGGCGCCCCAGAGTTGAGATCAATGTTAATAATATATTTCACTTATATAGATCCAAAATATAATCACTTTATCATGTAATAAAAGTTGTTAAATTGTTAATAGGCTCCATTATTTTTTTATAGTCTTTAAAATCCAGTGTATATTTTATATTTACAGCACATCTCAGTCTGCACTATCCACATTGCAAGGGCTTACTGCCACATTTGGCTGGTGGCTATCATACTGGACAATGCAGGCCCAAACATTTTCTTAAGCATTGGAGTCTGTTCCATCCATCAACAAGGATTTAGGCAGCCTCACCTCTGCAAGAATCCTTGAAACCATTTACGGATGGATTTCTAAGGCAGCTCTTTGTAACCAGAAGCTCCTGGAGAAGAAAGACTATATGTCATATTTTTTTCCCTGTGTGACCAGTGACCTGGCCAGGACCATGCATAATAGCTTATAATGAACGAATGAACGAATGAATAAATGAATGAATGAACAAATGACTAAGTGTCACTATGGACTGCTAGCAGGATGAAGAGGAATAAAACATAGGTTAAGTAGAGAGAACAAAGTTATACTGTCACAATGTTAAACTGGTCTGGTATTCAAATAGTCTCCATATTTTATTTTTTATACCCAGTTTTCACTCTATGTAAAATTCCCCATTATATGCTGTAATAAAAACTAACCCCAGCAGCTACTTGGCACATGTGAAAGAACATTCTGTCAATTGGCAAATTAGACACACACACACACACACACACACACACACACATACACACACACAACTATGGCCCCTACTTGGAGACTGACAATATGCACCAGCACTGTGATAAAGCTGAAAGAATTTATTTTTTCAGCAGGACTTCTCAGAGCCTTGAATAGGCTGAAATGGTTCACATTCTGCCACATCTCCCCACATAAATCGGGAGCTGCTGAGGGCAGGGATCCCATTCACTGTGCCTTTATAACCATCACATGGCCTTTTATCCCTACTTGCACTCTTGCCCCTAAAATCCATTCTCCAAACACCGTTAGTGCGGCCCTTTGCAGTATAAATTGGTGACATCACTACGCTTCCAGGACACTCCAAAAACCTCACAGCACTAAGAATGAAACAGATGTCCCTTCCCACGACCAACAAGGCTCTACATGATCTGGTCCCCTACCAATGACCTGGGCGTTTCTGTGAATAACATTTTATCAGAATGCAACCACGCCCAATGCTAAGTTCTGTTTCTGCTTTGGATACAGTGACAGGGTAGTTATCATGAAGACAGTATGGCCCACAAAGCCTGAACTACTATAGGAAATAGGCCCCTGGCACACCCTTCTCTTTCTTCTCAGACTTCCAGCTATGTTTTCTTTCTGAACCTGAAACTCATCCCACTCTTTTTGCCTCAGGAATTTTAATTCCATCAATTTCTTGCCTGGAACATGGCCCCCAGATTACTGCACGACTGTCTCCTTCTTACAGTTCAAGTCTCAGCTCAAATGTTAAACCTTGTCAGTTACTTCCCCTAACTATCCAATCTACCATGGCTCTTCTCTCTGTGTTCAGTTACTCTCTCTCCCTTTCCTTACCATGTGGTTTGTTATTGTTTCTTCAGAGTACCTATTATTCCCTGAAATTATCTTGGGCATGCTTCACGTTATCTGTCTCTTCTAATAGACAACACACTCCCAGAGGGTCATTCTCTGTCCCTTTCATTGCTACAGTGCCAAAATCTAGAACTGCACAGAGCACAGAATAACTACTCAACACATACTTACGGAATAAAGGCCATGGGATACATCAGTCTATGTTGGGCCTGCCATATGGCCTCAAGGAAAAATTTCAATGGATTCAATCAGATCAGAACTATCAGGGCCTTTAAAGGCCATGTAGAACACACTTCTCATTTTATGGATGAAGAAAATGGGGACCCAAGAGAGGATGTGTCCAGTCTGAGTTTGGGTTGACTTATCTCAGCCTCAGGATACTCTTGACATCCAGACTAGCACTGTCTCAACTGATTGTGTACAAGGAACCGATTTACAGCAGCCTTTCCCAAGGATTCCACTGATGGATATGTTTTGGAACTTCACAAAACTAAAAATAATTTCCTTACTAACAACTTCTCAGATCCTTTAATAAGCTATTTAATACAGAAAATCTATAAAAATGGGATGTTTTATACAGACCATCCTAAACAAAATGGAATCCATTTTCCCCACCATCCAAATCTTACTTTTTCTGTAATTATTGGCCTATGTGCTACCCAGTCACGTTTAGCAAATGCTGACAAAGAGAAATGACTAGCACTGTTACCCTCCCCAAATCTCTTTTATGTTCCTGTGGCATTCTGAAAGCACCCTAATACGGACCCTGTACCATTCTTAGCATCATACAGCATTCTTAGCTCTATGTTTTATCAATAATCACAGTATATTGAAGTTGCCTATTTTGGACCTGTTTATAATACTAGATTATAGGCTCTTTGAGGGCAAGAATATAAAAAACATTTTATGAAGTGTATCTTGATTTTTCCTACCACATTGCCTGGAACATTCTTTCCCCAATTGGATTTTTGGCTCTCTTTCTCACCTCCTTCAACCCTTGACTCATATGTCACTTCTCAGTAAAAGCCATGCTGACCACTTTATTTAAAATTGTAAACCTCTCCACTTGAATTTTCTCATCTTCCTTACCCCATTCTATTTTTTTTCTCAAAGTATTTGCCACATTCTAACACACTTGATATACAGAAATTTATACAGTACACCAACTCTCCACCCATCTTCCTTCTGGACAATAAGCTTTCCAGAAAGATGAAGATTTACATTTTGTTCTGTTTTTCTGTTTGTTTTATTTTTTTATCTGCTATATCCAGTAATATATCCCCTGCCCCTAGCATGGTTGAATTCTAGGTGGTCAAAATAAATTTGTTGAATTAGAAAAATGAGTTCATGCATGAATGAGTGAGGCCGGAAGAACCAACCTATATCCCTGAGACAGGCCAGCAGACTAGCACACCTTGCTGTAATCAAAGCAGATGCTGGAACTCTCTGTTCAATCCAGGAAGAAACTAGAGTTCAAGCCAGCCATGTTTAAGAGCAGCACTGAACAAATAAAAGTTAACAGCCCATATGGGAAAGGAGTTTGCCTTGCTTAATGACTTGGCAGCAGAGCAAGTATGGGGAGTGTTTGAAGAGATTTGAGACCTTATCTTTTTGTCGACTCCCTGCTCCCACAGCCCACAGGAGCCATGAGCAGTATTTCCAAAGGACAGCAAAAAAAAAAAAAAAAAAAAAAAAAAAAAAAAAAAATCTAATCCTGTTCAACCACCAGGAGGCAGCATGAAGCATTATATCAATGATCAAAATAACATTTACCCTCAACTGGTTTCCATGAAGGAATAAATCTCCTTGGAAAGAGATAGAGTAGATTGCCTTTTACCTGTGGCTATCTTCTGCATATTTGTCAACAATGGCTCTTCGGCTGAGAGAGATTGTGGGTGCTATCAATATGCGTGTTGTGAACAACAGAAATTAGCAACTCGACAAGAGAATTTAGGTAAGAACTTACATTTATACCAGACTGAGCACTGAAAACAAGATGGCACCACCTCTTAAGATAAGTTAGGTGAATTAAGTGAATTATTTTCATAAAAGAAAAATGATAACGGTAAGAAAATGAAACCTTTGTTTTTGTAACAAGTGAATTTTAACACTTAGTAATGTTATTAATATGCCATGGTCTCCTCAGGTCTCATTAGGAAATGGAAAAAGCCTCTAGCAGAATTCATCAAGTCTTTGTGGAGAAAACAGAGTTTAAATTTTATTCTATTAACTTGGAAAAGAAAACCCCACTATTCTCTTGAGCAAAACCAGGGCTTAAAAGAATGAAGCCAGGACTTTGTTTATTCAAGGTTTCAGTAATGTTTGGAGAAGAAGAAATAAAGCCAAAAAGACTCAAAAAAACAAAACAAAAAGCAACCACCTCATTCTAAGAAATGACAGGTAGACACCACTCGATAAAATCCACACACCGGGATGCTTAGTCTTGAAAGCATGGCACAACAATGAGTCAGGAGAAAAAAAGTTAACTATCCCTTTTTGAGAACTTATGCTAAGGTGGTTTTTGTTTGTTTGTTTGTTTGTTAACATGGTTTTCCTCAGTTTTGTCCTACTAGAACAAGGTAGCATTCATTACACTTTACAGATGAGGAAGCTATGGTTTACTGACCCGGGTAGAGAGCCCAGGGTCATACAGCTGGCAGTCTGGGGAATCAACCACAAGCTGAAGGTTATGTGGTGCCAAAGCTTTTTCCTCTATACTGAGAGAGGAGAGGGCCAGAAACTGCGTACCTCTGCAGTAGAGAGGATGCTGGGGAGCAGAAATCCTAAGGGGTGGAGGTATTAGGTAAGACTTACATAAATCCCGGTGGAAACCTCCAGGAGCCTCA
Organism: Enhydra lutris kenyoni; assembly: GCF_002288905.1. Lineage (NCBI taxonomy): Eukaryota > Metazoa > Chordata > Mammalia > Carnivora > Mustelidae > Enhydra > Enhydra lutris. The sequence goes on along the minus strand of NW_019154085.1, from coordinate 99,535,120 downwards.
TCCAGAGGCAGCCTTGTGGAGGAAAGCCCTCCCCAAGCATGGCTTGGGAGACTTGCACGCTATTCCCACCAAAAAGCAATGTAGGCAGAAGTTGATAAAGATATCCAGAAAGGTGTAGAGACACGCAAAAGCACAAACTGCTTGCTAAAAATTTCCCATTGGCAATTCATCCCTTTCTTTTCTGTACACTTACATTTTCTGTCCCTTACAGCAGAGATAACAGGGGGCATTTCAATAAGTATTAACCATAATCCTGTGACACGAAGGCAACTATTTACTTTTAGTCTTTTTCTGTGATGTTTTCAATACTTTTCGTCATACTGTACTTTTCCTCAGACTGCTGCATTTGCTCAACATAAGACGTAAGTATATTTTGCCATTAAAATTCTACAAGTTTAGGGCGCCTGGGTGGCTCAGTGGGTTAAGCCGCTGCTTTCGGCTCAGGTCATGATCTCAAGGTCCTGGGATCGAGTCCCGCATCGGACTCTCTGCTCAGCGGGGAGCCTGCTTCCCTTCCTCTCTCTCTGCATGCCTCTCTGCCTACTTGTGATCTCTGTCTGTCAAATAAATAAATAAAATCTTTAAAAAAAAAAATTCTACAAGTTTAAAATGTTTAATAGTTTTATACGGAAAAAAAAACTTTGTACATGTGATTTTAATATCTAAGGAACATACTGTCACATGCCGCCAAAATTTACCTAATTCTCAAAATGCCAGTGGTTAAATTGTTTCCATTTATTTCTTATTATAAATGACAAAGATGAATTTTTAAAGCTTAGCATTCTGCTTTTCTCAAATGCCTTAGGAAGGCTGGAATATAAAATCTGATGATCCATCTGTATATTGAGAAGAGTTTGCCAGGTGTTTTCCTAGAAGCAGGTTTTAAAGGGGGTGGGGGTGTGAAAACAGGAGGACGTGGAGTGCCTATCAGTTGGAGTGAGCCCCATTCCGAGGGGGCAGATGGCACAGAAAGGAGAGGTCAGGCCCACAAAAGCAATCTCCCAGTGCTGACCACCCTGCCTGTACCCTCACACAAACCACTATACTCAATGCTCAAGATTCAACCCCCCAAATCCAGTGTTCTGGGGCACATTCAGAGAGTATCAGGCTAATTTTAGCCCAATACTGTTTTAGGAGAGGTCACCTGTTTTAGGAGCGGTCACCAATTAGATTCCTGTACAATAAACAAATAATAATAATAATAAAGTGACTGAGAAAACCTATGACTCGGCCTCATCATCCACCAGAGAAGCAATTTCCCAAGTGGGTGAAGAACTCCATCAAGAAGTGTTTGTGTTCTAATTGGAAATACTCTCAAAAGATGTATTCACCCCTCAAAATGTAGTGGATGCAAGGTATCTGTAAGTTCTAGGACGGTATTTTTGAGAGCAGCCCCTCGTCGTTTCTGCAGCGAGGACTTACAAGAGATTGGACAATGCTATTCTATGTCCAGCTTTTGAAGTGGGGAGGTGGGTAGGGGAGACTCAGAGATAAGGGAAAAGTTTAAATGACCAGAAAAGTTTGGATGACCTTCCACAAAACTGTTATATAACAGAGTGTTTGTAAAGCTTCTCAATTTATAACTCCTTTTCATTTAAGCCCCAATATAATTAAATCAAAGTCAGCAATAACAAAATATCATAAACAATTTTAGTGTGTAATATGTGCTGACAAATGTCATTAAGAAGATGGCTGCAAGAGACAGGGGAATATTTAGTGTGACTCCTTCTAAATGCTCTATTGCTAAGGAAACTCAATATGAAGTTTTTACTTTAATTATTTCCATGAAATGACTTTTTTAATAATTTTAAAACCATGACCACTACTACTAAAGAAATCTCCAAAATGCTTTTAATAAGGATTTGCTACTTTACATAAAACATTCCAGGTATCAAATATATAGATAGATGATAGATAGATGATAGGTAGATATACATATATATTTTTAATTGTTAATACCACTTTTAAAAAAAGTAACCTTTTAAAAATAGGTGCACCAAACTCCAAATGACTTTCTTCTGTTGAGTTCTGACTAGATGAAAACCATCCGTCTCAGATTTCCCATGACTACTAATTACATATATTCCATGTCATTGTCCTTCCAAATCATCAAATTGGCCCAGATATGTCAATATAATGGTGTCAAAACTACTCTTATTAGATGGTTTTCCACACTAGTAAATGGCACAAAAATCCTTTGTCAGACTATATTTGAATTTTTACTTGAAAAACATTGTCACTCTGTCAGTTCTATGAAAAAAGCTGAATTGGTGGTATCTTGCTCTACAAATATGTTCCACATTCCCTCTGTCACTCAAACCTTAGGTTTCTACCCCTCTTGCATACTTTAATATTAAAAAATAAAATAAAATATACACTGACAGTGTACGATAGACTGGTAGTGAACTCTAAATACTTGGAATTATTAACCGGAAAATGGGCATCATTATCATAATGACATTATTAAAGACTTCAAACACGAAGTTACTATTCTAAATGATTCTTCTGCTATGGCTACATTACTTTGGTTTTGAAGACTAAGGATAGTATTCTATATGTGAGGATTCTGTTCATACATTCTTATGTATAATCATTCCACAAATTATTCTCTTCCTTGAGCCAGGCACTGTAGGACGCACTAAACAAAATGGAGAGCAAAAGAGGGATGATCTCTATGTACATGGAACATGTACATGGAACATTGCAGTTGGTCAAAGATGACCCTGAAGCTGAAACATAAAAGATGCCTAAGAATTAGTCAAGCAGAGAGAAAGCAGAGGGTAAAGCAAGGAGAGGAAACAGCATTGGGAAGACCCTGAGCAAAGAAAGCCCTTGAGATATCCAAGAACTGAAAGAAAGCAAATGTGATAAAGTGAAATGACTGTTAAGGGAAGAATGGCATGAGAATGGGAAGGGCCAGATTATCCAAGGATTTACACACCATACGGAATACGTTGGGTTTTATTTTATGGTGTTGGGAAGGAAATACAGAGTTTCCACCAGAGTTGTGAGATAGTAAAATTTCTATTTTAAATGTATCACTTTGGCTGCTCTATGGAGACTGAGGAGGTTAGGGTAGTAATCATCTCTTGTGCTCATTTGTATCTGTTTTCTTCTGAAGAGCAAGGGAGATAGTTATTTCCCAGCGCTTTTGCCGTTTGGTATGCATGACCGAACTGGCCAAGGGCCCTTGAACAAAACTGACATGAAGCACTTATGGGTCCAAGTATAGAGATGGGTATGAGTTTTCTGTGTGTTCTCCCTTCTTGCCCTAGCAAATATGGAGGTCTGTGCTCCATGTTGAATGTCTACCAGAAGTTGGAGGCCCTCTCAGTCTGGCTCTATAATGACTGTGAGAAAAGATACCACCTGCCAAACCTTCAGGCATGAGCAAGAAATAAATCTGTGTTATGTTAATTATCCTGAGATTTTAGCATTATCCTGTCACATCAAGCTGGCCTAACTTACCCTAATACACGTAGTAGCCATCAGTTTTGTAAGTATGAAAGCCAAAAACAATAAATATATAAGTACATATCACAGCAGCAAGGGCACAGGGGATGCTAAGAAAATGGTGGATAGAAACTATTATCATTGACTCTTTTGATTCAGTCTCACCTGTGTGATTAACTAGCCCTCCGGACTCCAGGTCACCAGCGATCAGAGTCTCAATTCCCTCTCTGTTAAATGAGTTTGTGCTAGACCCCCATGACTCCGATAACTCAGGACTCTAAACTGATGGGAAAACAAATGCAGGAGAGTCCATGATAGTTGGAAGGTCTGGACCGCACTTTTCCTTCCTTTTCTTTCATCAAGATTCTTTGGATACCAGGTCAACAGACATATGGCGCAAGGAGTTAGGCCACTAACACTTCTTTATGCTCTTCTTTGAATAGAGAAAAAAGTGAACGATTCAGAATTCCTCCAAGGCCATGAAACAAATCTTTAATTTCTAAGAATTTACAAGCCCAGCAGCTAACCTGGTAAAAGAATACACCATTTTTTTTTCTGACTAAGATGGTCATGAGAGTCAAGAAGCTCCTCCTAAGAAATTTCTTCTGAGAAATGCCAAATGAATCTGAAAATCTCCAGAGTCGCTGAGTTGGACTTCTAAAGGAAAGGGAGGTTGGGCTTCCTCCATGTCCTGGGTGTTTCTGTGTGCACACAGCACATATAATCCATTTATGCGACAGCTTTTCTCCCACAACCTGGGGTCTGGCTCCAAAGTTTCCATTAAGGAGCTCTGTGATTCCGGACAAATAACTGTATATCCTCCATGGCTCAGGATCCTCATGTGTAAAACAGTAATAGTAATACTCACCTTTTGTACTTCCTGAGGTTGTCATAATGATCAAATGAGATGGAATAGAAGTAAATGTCTTTAGAGAAGCATACTTTGCCACCATGGATGTATTTGAGAATCTCTGATGCATTGTTGTTATTATTGCTATTACAATCTTTTCTGCTCAAGATGAGTCATCTCAAGGGACCTTCCTTGCCCATATCAGGGACCAAAAAATAAATAAATTGCTAAATAAGAGCTTCCCTTCTCCCTTCCCCATTTGATGCATGGTGTAGCTGTGAAGGGAGTTTGCCAACGTGAAAAATGTAAACAACCTATTTCCACTGAGATGATTTTCCTTACACAGACAGAACAACTGTTTTTTTTGTTTGTTTGTTTGTTTGTTTTACTTTCTTTCTGAGCACACACGCATTCCTGTCCTACTGAGAGACAGACTGTTTTACTCTGTAACCAGTTTGATGTTTGCCATTCTCTGAATAAACTTACTAATATAAATATCAATTCCACAGATCTCAAGAGAGTCTAAGTTGACTGTTTTCACCCAAATCTTATCCACAGGGCCACTGGTTGAAATAACAAAAAGCCAAAGGAGCTGGAGACAAGGGTCTATATTAATAGGTTTTACAGACCTAATTGCTATAAGGTCAATTAAGTGGTGAGAGGGGAAGGTTACCTGGTATAGGTTTTGTCCAATAACCTAATAAACACTATAGAATCCCCTAATAAAATAAATATTATAAAATAATAAAATAAATAAAATAAAATAAGTATTAGGATTTTAAAAATAAAAATCCTAATAAACAGTATAAAATCCCCTTTCCTTAGGAAGTTTCAGTCTTTGGGGTTATGGGACTTTTCAGCCATCCAGAGTCCTGAGTCCTGTCTAGTAATGCAACTACTTTAGGGAGTATATTTGAAATTGTTAGCTAAAATCATGGACAGACTTAGTGAGAGCTTACTGAGAATGAGCTTTAACTAGCAGATAACAGAAAAGGGGGGTTGGGGAGCAGCAGAAAAGGAGAAAGAGATTATTCGGAAAATACAAATTTTAGATTTGAATTATAGAGATCTAAAAGGAATAACTATCACAATGACAAAACTATGTACCAAAAAGGTTAAATAGTTAATTAGGCATAGACCAAAGTTCCTTTAATCCCAGCACAGTGAGTGAATTTTAAATCAAAATGGCTTAAATAATTTAGAAGTGGGTAAAATATCCCCCTAAGGGGGAAAAAACTCATCTGTTGGCAGCCCTCAATTTCAATATTATCATAGCAGAAAACATTCTACTGTGTGTTCATATGGGACATAAAAATTGGGCAGCTCTAACACAGCATGGAAATTTAGGCAATTCCTGTTAACTTAGGCTGCAATACTAGAATGGGGCTAAATACTCTGGATGGGTGAGGAAAAAAGTTGGAGCCCAGCTTTGGGAGGGTTGGTGAGAGATTCCCAGAGGCACCCAACCTGCTCTTGAAGGATGTATCCAGAAGGGAAGGGGCAAAGAGTGTGCTCTGAGCAGAGGAGAGGCATGAAGAAAGACATAACAACACAAAGTTGCTTGGTGTGTGCCATGGAAATGCACAAATGTTAGTCATCTTACTGAAGTGCCACATGCCAGGAAGGCCACAATGAAAATGGAAGACAAGAGACTTGCTCAAGAGGGGCATCCTTGAGCTCCCTCCATGCACTGAGTTTGGACTTCAGTAAAGCAATTAGGATTCATTTGGAAGTATCAGAAAGGAAAGTAAATAGTCATGTTTTTATTTCAGAAAATTAAGTCTGGCCGAAAGGAAGTGGATGCATTTGAGGGATGTGCACAGGAAAAATGCAGAAGGAACTGATAAAGCTAATTTGTACATGGGGACCCACAAAATGGCAGCAGGCCCAGTGGCCTGGTCCTGCCACAGATCTAAATCTCAGTCACCCTGCACTTACAGGAAATGCCTCACTGTCAAGGAACCTTGACCTACACCAATCATAATCTTACAACTCAGCTTTAGCTAGTTTATCTTACCCTAAATAATAGAATCTGCTAGCCTTATGCTGAGATCCCTGACCTCCCAACCAACCATGCCCTGTTTCCACAGTCTTCTCTAATGCTCTAAAACATGCACCCTTACCCAGTATCCCTGGGAAACACTGTTTCACTCCTGATGAGGCACTGTACTCCCCCAACACATGGATGGTTTGCCCTTAAATAAAGGACATCAAACTCACTACAAAACTGTTCTAGAGTTGTCATTTGACAAAGTAAGTGCAGAGGGTATTCAAGAGCTAAATATCATCCAAACTCACTGAATGATTGAATGTGGGAGTGGTGACACAGGAAGTGATTAAGAACCACTCCCCGGCTTAGTAAATCTGTTGGCATTGGAGGAAGAATCAGTATATGGGTTGGGGGTGGGGGATACAGCAGAACTAATTAGTTTAGAGAATATTTTAATCTGTATCATATTCTGGTGCTAACCTGAGGGGGAAATCACTGAGATATGAAAGAAATTAAGACAAAGAGTTGACCTGCTTTCCCCAATTAACTAATTATTATTTTTACCTACTAGTTTTAGTACTAAAAAGCTCAACTATTCTCAGTAAGGAAAGGGCATCTTAATAGTATAGAAAATAATTCTCTAGAATTCAAGGAAGCAAGATAGTGTTACCCTTTACTTAATAGAGAACAGGAAATATTTGTTGAGTGAGTGAAAGCTTAACATTAAAATTATGCCAGCTGAGTCATGAGTTAGCATAGCAAATTAAACACATGGATTAATGTTGTTCCATCACGAAACTACTAAATGTATGGTAAGTTATTTTTGTTTGTAAAGTCTTAAGCCCACATAAATGGGGACAACAGGAAAGGAGATAAAAGCAACAAAATTTGGAGACTGAAAACCAGATGAGCAAGAATCAACTTAGTGGAACTGAGAAAGTCGAACCCCAAGTCAGTATTGAGGAAAACTTAGAACCAGCACAAGTTATATCACAGAATCCTCAAGGTGGTTAAAAAATAAATATATATATACTAGTCCCAGGCAATTTTGGAACTATAGGGGAGGTGGGGTGGGCAAGAAGAGGTTAAAGTAAAGAAGGTTTGGGTGCAACTGTTTGAGAATCAGGTAGATCACTACTTGCCATTCTCCCCAGCCCCATGATACTGAGAGATTTCTGCTATACCATAAAATTCTTAAGGCTTATTTCCTAGGGGCAGGGGGGAAAGAGTAAAACAGAGGGTCTTTGGGGATACCAGGTACAACTGAGAGAGTGGATACCAACAAAGGAAATCAGTTGTCATGCACAAGAATGCTGACTGATGACACCCCAAGTCAGCTTTTTCCCCAAGAGTCCTAACAGTCAGACTTCTAGTACTACAGAAGCAAGAGTGGGAGTGTATTTTCTGGGAAATGTGACAAGCGAAAGGAAGTCCCAAAGATACTGAATGCTCTCCTACAGAGGAGCTCAAAGTTGATAACCTACAGGTAACTGCAAGCTCACATAACATTTTTAGTATCCGATTCTTTTTCATGAACTGACTACTAAGTTGACCAGACATCAGAGTTAAAGGAAAGTCTCTAAATTAGAGAAAACACTTGAACATGAAATATAGAGACCAACATGACAGAATAAAAACAACTTGGAGGAAATAAAGATTTTGCCAAAATCAGAAGAAAAAGAAAGAAAAAGGAAACAATTATTCATAGTCTCAGAGAGATAAGATAATACAGACATGAAACAAACACAGAAATATACAAAAAATTAAAATATTAAATAAGTTTTTGAAAATGCAAGACATAAACAGGGAAATAAGATGGAACTCTCAACAGAAGAGTTATGAAAAAAGGGAATATACTAGAAAGGAGAGAAAACAAGAGATGGAAAATAGAGAAGTAGAAAGTTAGTTGGCTGCACCCAAATAATAGATCTTCTGGAAAGGGAAGTGATAGAAAACAGAGGGAGAAAATCATCAATAAAATAATTAAAGAAAATTTCCTGGAAATGGATAAGAATTTGTAGATATAAATGGTCTTATGAGTGTCCAGCACAGTAGAATCATCTATAAGCTGCGAAAGAGGGGGGAAAGAATAGACTTACACAAAGAACACAGTACTGAGATGGCTTTAAGATTCTCAACAGTAATCCTAGAAGCAAACAGTCTTAGTAAAATGCCTTGAACATTTTGGAAGTTATATCTAACCTAAAATCTATACCAAGACAAAGTATCAATTAATATGATGTTATATAAAGAGATTTTCAAACATGCAAGCTTAAAAAGGATACTTCCCTCTCACCCTTTTTCAAGAAGTTACTGGAGTAGAAGTTCTCCCCCAAACCAAAAAAAGAAAGAGAAAGAAAGGAAGACTAAAACAAACAAACAAAAAAACAAAGAACAAAACAAGATGAAGACATGGGAAATAGGTCATCCAACACAGGAGAAAGAATGAGGGGTGATTTAGGGGTGAATCAAAACCTGTTGTCTCAGTAGGACAACTGTGCAGCAGATTCAGAGGGCTACCAGTAGACTTTGGACCAATACATCCCAAAGAGACAGACATACTTAAGATTGTGACTAGTAAGATGCCAATGCAATCCTACATACCTTTTACCATAGCAAAAATACACAGGTAAGCCTGACCCTTATGCATAGCTGGTCTTTGTCTTGACAACGTGCTGATGAATTTCTTGTTCTTCATCCTGCCCTGCTTCTTCCTAAATCAACTGAAGACACTCATTTTGCTTCATAGAAATGTTTCTCTTAGACCCACCCCCCTGCTGAAAGCAGTGGGTGGAGTATAATGAGTTCCAAAGCAGAACATACAGAGTCACTCACTTTCCGGTCACATTACTACAGGATGTCTAGTGCAGGGTCCACACCTTAACCCTGTTTTGTGCCCTACAAAGGAAAGTCATGAACATCCAATAAAGATGAAGTTACACGATTACTCAGACTGCACTCTATTCATCTTCTCTTGGGAGCCTTCATGTAATAGTGTTAACATCGTGCCTTCCTCACATGGCTGCCCAAATTTCAAAATTAATCTATATATTACTTTCAGATACATAGACTGGTGATAATATCAGAAATAAAAGCAAGGAAGTAATTAACCCAAAAGTCAGGGTGGTGAGTACTTCTGGAGGGTGGAACAGGGAGAGGCAGTCAAGGAGAGGCACACAGGAGACGTCTAAAACACTGGCCCTATTCTAATTCTTATGCTGGATAATGGATGGATAGGTCATTGCTTTTTTTATAAACTGTGTATACATCTTATATACTCTATGTAATATATATATCAGCAGCTGCAAAAGTAAAAATAAATGCCATATGCTTTTCAAGGCTCTTTGCTTTTTGATCCAGTTGATCCTCCATGAACCTCTATTTGTTTCTGTTTTACATATGATATTAAATACCTATCTGGTCACTATAGTCGAGAAAGAGGTTATGTATGCTCAAGCAGCCATTAGAAATCATCACAGAGATTCCTGCAGACAGAAACATTTTAGAGAAGGCTTCCAAAAGTGAGTGGATGCCACTTAGAAGGAAAGTAGAGCATGGTGGTCTTCTCCATGCAAGTATCATGGTGTATTCATACCTTTTTCTTTTCCTCACCAAGACAAGTACAGTACTCAGAATATAATAGAAACTCAATAAATACCAATGACTGGATGACTGGATGTATGTTTGAAGAAAAGGCATTCCAGTCTGTGGCATGAAAGCAGTCTTCTCTAATATCTTGCTTCCCACATGGGCTTTGTCCCATTTCCCAGAATTATTGAATGGAGAGGATCCCTATAGTGAGGTTTCAATTAAATAATTAAATCGTCTCTTTTTTTATCAATTGATACAAGTGATTCTGAAGAGATATTTACATGATGTAAAAATGAATACTGTAGATTCTCCAGTAGCTCTCAATGGTCATCAGCAGTTTCCTTACTATATATCTAACCCTGATGATCCAAAAGAATATTTTCTTGTTTTGCTGGGTCTAAAAACTTAAGACTTAATACTGTAATTATGCCCTTAATTTCTTTTTGACGATCTTATAGAAGGGGGAGGACTGCTGCAGACACTTCTGCTGTGATCATCACATAAAAGTGATGATCTGAGGTCAGCAGAGTGACTTGGAAGAAACTCTGGAGGGGATTTGAGTGGTTGAGTTATTGGCTTGTGCTCTGAGGTTTTATTGTGGACGCTCATGAAAAATGGAATTAAAGACCTGCCATTGACCTGAGAGCAGCTACATGTTTTTGAATGAGCCCCTTTTTCTCTGTCAATGGGTTATGTTTATTCCCAAACTCCTTCAGTCAGTTTTCAGCTTAACTCACAACAGACTGTTTAAATAATCATCACAGAAGGCTGCTTTCATGGTTAATGCTGCCTCATTTAAATGTTCTTTGCTTTCCTTTTTTGTTATCCAAGTAGACTGTAGCTCATGATACTTTCTTTTTAAATATTTACCTGACAAATATTTACCAGACGGTAACGATGCGTCATGAACTGAGTGAAGTGCTACAGATAAACAGCAGGAAACAACACACGGAGCACTCTGACACACACTTGAACTCATTTTATATCAATAAAACAATTACACAAATATTATACAATTGTTTTACATTGTATTATGTAACTATAATATTATCTAATTATACTTCATACGAAGTGCTCTGAAGCAAACATAAAGTCCTATGTCCTGAAAACATTCTATTTTAACTGGAGAATCAAATTCCCGTGGCAAGAGTGGAATGAAGTGTGAACAGCATCCCCCAAGAGGGAAACATTTAATGTAAAAGTGCAGGTTCTGGGGTGGGGTGTGGGAAAGAAAAAAAAAAAAAGAGTAAGTTCTGAAGAGAGGAGAGAATCCAGGAAAATGCTCAGAGTAGATCAAGTGGAAATTTCAAGGAACTAAATAAGACCAACATGGTGGAGTCCAGGGAGTGAGGGAAAGTAACAACGGAAAGGCAGGCAGGGGCCAAATTATGCAGGCTGTGGGCCATAGTCATTATTTTTCTCTATCTTAAGAGCAAAAATAATCCTTTGAAGAGTTTTAATCAAGGAAGTGACTTAGTCAAATCTGCACTTAAAAGTATCACTTGCCTGTGATGTGGAGGAGGTCTGAAGTGGGCAAAAGTGACAGAAATAGTGGATCATTCAGTATTCCAGGAGAAAAGGGGTGGCCTACTCATCAAGGTTTGTCTGGAGAAAATGTAGCAAAATAATCATTTACAATGATGGGAGCAAAATCAAGATGCAGATTCCTCAGCCTGAAAGGACAAAGCAGGCAGAAGTTGAGGGTCAGACCAAGAGAAGTGGAGTCAGCAGACAGGGCAGGGATGAAGATAAATATTTTGATTTTCCTCTTCCTTTTTTTTTTTTTTTTTAAGATTTATATATTTGAGAGACAGAGAGAGAGAGTGGGAAGGAGAGGGGCAGAGGGAGAAAGAACCCTCAGGCAGACTCCTCACTGGGTGCTGAGCCCAACACAGGACTCGATGCCAAGGACACGAAGATCATGACGTGAACTGAAATCAAGAGGTGGCCTCTCAACCAACTGAGTCACCCAAGCTCCCCCAACTTTCCTCTTCCTAAGACCTCTCTCTTGCCAGTGCCTCCCTAGCCAGACATAACTGGAGGGCCTGGGTCATGATCAAGGCATGACAGATAAGGACCAAGAGTGGATGTAAGGAGAGGGGCCCAAACAGAGAGTAAGAAACCCAAATGGTTAGCAAGTTTCCTACAGTAGTCCATATTCAAGATAGATAAAAATGAATAATTTAGAGAGATGTTTAGGAGACGAAGCCAATAGGCTTTGATGAGGAACTGCTTGTGGGGATAAAAGAGAAGGAGGGACAGGATTTCTTCTCAAATTCTGTCTGGTGCAATGATGGTGCAATAAGAAAGATATTTTCACAAAGATACTTTTCACAAAGATAACAAATCCTAGAGAAATAAGCATAGGGCACACTGGTGTTAAGAGTTGAGTTCAGCTCTCAACATACTGAATTTTAAGTGTATTTGAGACCATAAAGTATAGATTTGAGTAACCATTCATCTCAAATCCATGTGGACCACCCAACTACAGTGAGTTCCACAGGTACAGCCCTTAACCATGGCTGATCATGCCACACATCCAGAGCATCAGTTACAAAGGTTCAGGGGAGAGAACATGGATTTATTCAAGCATCCTCTAACCTAACTCTCATCCTTGAGTTTGACAAGAGCATCTAGCTAGGATGAGGCTGCCCTGTCTTCACCTAGAACCAGGCCAAGAGTAGCTAGGCCCTACACCAGTAATGCTCACTCCTACAAAATGATGGAAAGCTTATATTCTAAGTTTCTGTGCCTGAGAATAGACAGAGTCTTAAGCCCTGACTGACTACTGAGCATTAAAAACCAATGCTCTCCCATTGCCTCTGGAATCCACTGGCTTTTATTTCCATAAGATCACAGTTTACTCCTGATCCCTTCACCAGTGTCTCCTCTGTAGCTACTTCTCTGTAGTGCTGGTGCTTATGGCCTGTATAGGAGGTGAGCATTCCATTGCCCATGCCCTGGAATGAGGATGAGGAGGATGAGATGGATGATGCCAAATGTGCCTCTCCTTTCTCAGGTTCACTGTCAAAGAAGTTCCTGATATGATCCCACAATGCATGCAGTACTCCACTTTCTATTTCTAGGCCTTCACTCTTCACTGTTTTACTTTGATTGTTGGTCCTCTGACTAGAGCTCCCTGTATATGTCCACAATTTTTGCTAGTATCTTTCTAATTCCTCCTGTCCCAAGAATCAAATGTCTTTGTTTCTTTGTGTGGCATGATGTCAGCACCATATAACCTGATACACTTGCTTCTTGCTCATAATTCAGAGAATAAATTAATGCATAATTTCCATGACTAAGAAGACATGAAAAAAATTACATAGGACAGTAGTCTCCCCCACCCACCTTCCCAATGTATCAATGAAGGACATTGAGAAATATTTTCATTTTCATTAGGATTTTGATAAAAAGCAGATTGGTGGAACATGATCAGTTATTCATTTGCTATGAGCCACAAGAATTTTGGGCTTTAGGAAACTCAGCTTTTAATTTTTTTTTCAAATTTTTATTTATGTTTATTATTCTTGAGGGAAAAGGGACATGATTGAAAAATTACCTAGTTGAAAAGAAATGCTTCCAGTATTTAGTGACCCAAACTTTACACAGAGTTGATCATAAAGTAGACGATCAATACACTCTTGCCTAAAGATTGATCTCATAACCATATCTCATTCCACACGGTAAGAGCTCTGTTGAAGGTGATTACAGAGTCCCAAAGAAGCCTTGAAAAGGGGTCTCAAACTCTCACTAGGGTTAGGTGAGTATAAATTGTGGACCATCTCCCAAACCATTTTCAAAGGTGGACAAAAAATATGACATCAGAGGAGGAGTGTTAGAAAAGTGAACAGTTCCCGGCTACCTTTGGAAAGATAATGGCATTGATAAAGCTAAAAATAACACCCCCATTTCTGAAACATAAAAGCACACAGGCATTTTTCATGACATATCTTAGATAATTGACATACTTATGCCTTATATTTATGCTTATGATAGCAGATTCCTAATGGTTTGTGTTTTTTTTTTTAATCTTTTCCCCAACTTCTGGAATCCAAACAAAGATTGTGAAATGGAAACAAGATCATTTAAAAGTATCCAGAAAAATCTACCCTCTTGGCTGCCATTGTGTAACCTTTCCCCCCAACGGTCAACAAAAAGAGAAGAGACAAGCAAGGAGCCCATATTTTCTGGCTGACCAATATAAACTACCTCTGCTTTGGTGATTTTACACAATATAACGGATGTTGAGGAATGCAACTTAAGGCATATTAGGTCAGCTGTCCCCTTGGCTAGCACACCAACCATTGCCCCAGAAATGATGAATAAGCATTGTTCACACTCAGATTACTATCACAGTTTGCCAAAGAGCATTCCTCTCAGGCAATAAAATGTGACTTTGTTTTCAGTGTCAGACATGATTAAGTTAAATGTGTGAAGATTCCTAACCTTATCGATTTCCTTGTATAATGTTCATATTTCTCAAGCGTTTCAACACCTTATTCATGCTTAAAATAGAGGGAGACATTTGGAAAAAACAGCTACTGTTTAGGAATCAAAGAGAATATTGGCAGGGAGAGACAGAGCAATGCTTCATGGGAAAGGCACACACATATACACAAAAAGAGTCATGGAAAGACTCATGGTTTTGCCTTTTTCTCAGATTTGACTACTTGGTAAATAAATAGACAGTTCCATGGAGGTGAACAGAAAATCATACAGCTAGAACAGACCTGTGAAGAAGTTTAGTTAACGTCCTTCGTTTTACAGATGAAGGATGAATGTTCAATGTAATGTCATGCCTGGTTCAAAAATCACATGGTAAGTGATAAAATCAAAGCTGGAACCCAAGCTTCTTGGCTCTGAAACGAGGTCTCTCACCTCATCTTATACAACTTCAATACCTCCATGCTTCAATTTCTTAATCTGGAAAACAGAAATTACAGCATGTATCTCATAGGGTTGTTGTGGGCATCAAATAATTTTAATATACATAGAATTTTAAAGATTTTATTTATTTTTTTATTTGACAGAGAGAGAGAGAAAGAGATCACAAGTAGGCAGAGAGGCAGAGAGAGAGGGGAAGCGGGCTCCCTGCTGAGCAGAGAGCCCGACGCGGGACTCAATCCCAGAACCCTGAGATCATGACCCAAGCTGAAGGCAGAGGCTTAACCCACTGAGCCACCCAGGCACCCTACATAGAATTTCTCAGCACAGTGCTCTTCATGTAATATCCGGTAAATATGCTTTTCTTCAATATTTTTATTAGGAGTTATCCTCATGTGAATTCAGCAATCAGATGTATAGTATGACTAATAATTTTAAAAGGCCCCTTTACCAACTATGTATTTTTCACCAAGATGCCTGAAATCCTTCCCTTAAGGAATTCTTCTTTGTGTTAAGTATTATTCATTTTCCAAAATACACTTATACAGGTGGATCATGCTCGGATTAATGTGCTACTATCTGTGTGCATGAATTTAATGATTCTTTTTTTTTTTTTTTCCTACTACAGGCATGGGGACAAGACAGAGTGGAGCTTCTAAAGATCTAGAGAGTGAGATAAACACATAAGGAACAATTCAAAAGGGGGAAGATGAGATAGTGCTAATTTACTGAGTCAGTATAAGATAAGCAATAGGGGTTTAACTTCTGTAAAGCCAGCGGTCTGAGGCAAGGGTTAAAACCTTTCATACACTTAAGAGAAAAATACCTCCTTCTGGAAAAGAGAACAAATGAGAGATAACAGCCATCAGGAAGTAATCGTTGTCTGGGCAAAATGTGAAGCAACAATTTAGAGCCCTCTTGCACAATATTTCTATTTTCCAGGAACCCTGAAATAATGTCAACCAGGGACAAAGGCATCCTGCGATTGTCTTGTGTTCACTATAAAGTAATGACCACAATATAATGACCATGGAACTGAAGGATGCTTCCTTACTCCCAGCTCCTCATCCTTTGGAAAAGGGCCTTTTTAAGCCCTGCACACTTCCCCTTTGGGGAACACATTCTCTTTCTCATGGCTCCTCGTACACAAGCTTTCTATAATAAACTGCACCTGCTCTCTTTCTCTCGAGCTCAGTGTTCATTTCTATGACAATGGGACTTAAGAACCTGGCCTTGGGGTCCAGTAACAATACCAGCAAACCTTCCCCCCACATACTAGGTATATTGTTCGCAGGCTTGGCCCTCGTCAAATCACCAGGGAGGCAATGGTCAATTCTAGAAGGCCACATTTGAAGAAAAAAAAAAAAAATGTTGGAAAGCCAGAGAACGAAGGAATGGGATTAAAGGACTTTAAAGATCATATACTGCAAGAATAAGTTGAAGAACCGATGTATACTGCCGGGCGGGTGGGGGGGCATAAGCTGGGGAGTGGAAGCCAGGATGGATCGTACTGCCTCCCTCAAAAGTAGGAAGGATTATTTCATAAAACCACCATGAATCCTGGTGTTCTCACCAGGGCAGCCGTTCACTTCTTCCTCTAAATGCCCTCCTGTTTTTCTTTACTGGCATTTATTACAATAAAATCCGATTGTTTATGTCTTTTTTTTTTCTCATTAGACTTTAAGCTCCTTGAGAGCTGAAACCATGTCTTTCTGACCTTTGTGTGCTCACTTTTAAAACAGCATGTGGCATATAAGCCTGATTGTTGAGTGGAGGGAAAAAAAAAAAAGAAAAGGAAGAAAAAAACAACCCCGCCCTGCATAACATCAAAAAGCAGAACTAACACCATGGGTACAATTCTCAGAGAAAGATTTTGACTGCATAGTAGGAAAACCTCCCTAATGTTCAGATTTATACACCGGTTTATATGAGCAATTTGTGGAGAAAGAACATCGGTGGCTCTCCCGTAAGGAATGTGGGATCCCACACTTGGTGGGGAGGTTGCAATAATGATCATTAAGATTAGTTCAGGCTTTTAACATTTTTACCTAGAACAAATTAGCCCCTAACTGGCCTCCCTGACATTTTCTTCTTTCTCTGCTCTGTCCTCCGCATTTCTTTAAAAATTATCTTGCTAAAGCAAAAAATGCCATCACCTACACTTCTTGAAAAACCACTGGGTCTCATTGAAAACACCAGCGTTTGCTAGAGAACATTTTTGTAGACTGCTAATCTCATGGTAAGGTAAGGAAGTAATGGGTCCCACTGTAAAATAAATTTGCAAAATGTTACATTCTAGTCCTTTTACAGATTCATGGTGTTCCTTATCGGCACCTGCTCCAGAGACACTGGAAAGTCTCAGGTAATGGGTAATCTCAAACTGGTTCTTTCTAGTCTCATCTTCATCCCAGACAATATTCTTTCAGTTTAACATCATCCACGAAGTGCACATGTTTTGGGGGGCTAAAATGTATCCAGACAGTGATTGAGAAGGCAGAATCTCAAGAGTGGGGTCGGTGGGGTGTGTGGGAAGAGGGGAGAGTGGGTTGAGCTTGGCAGAGTCTCGGACAGACATCCAGCACCACTTCATAGCTGCATAGGCTGACCATCTGAGACTGTCATGACATCACACCTGGCGACATGGATGAGGACTTGATGCTAGGACAACTCCCACAAAGTTCTCTGGCATGTTTTCCTCCAAAAACTCTAGTTTTTTCCACCCTGCTTCTCTCCACAGAGGCCCTTTACTTTTCTTCTGGTGGTGAAATGCATCTCCTTTACATGAAAGCCGGCATCCAGAAACCACAGTAAAAGATAAGGGACTAGTCGGCAACAGGGAAAGCCAACAGAAGCAGAGCTATCAGCACCCTAAGGGTGCTGTGATCCTGCCCACATGTCCTTTATCTAGCAGGTGTACCCAAACCCCAGCTGCTTGAGTACTGTCTACCAGTGGCCCACAGTCATCCTCTTTTCCAGAAAATTACCCTCTGGAACTAGAGCCACCTAGCTCCAGAGTTAGGCCCCTCTTTATTCCTTTCCATGCAGTTAATAAATGACCAACACAAGAGGTACAAAAGACAAGGCCCTTGCCTCAAGGTGGGGCCAACTCTGGGATTCAACTTGGGCTCCAGAACGTTGTGGAGGATCAGCTAAAGCCGGACTCAAGCTGGGACCACAACTTTGCTTAACTTCATGTTTTACTCACTCCAAAATTCAGCCTGAATTTTGTTTCAAGCTCTTCTTCTAAAAAATCCAAGACAGTTCCAAAATACCAGTTAGAGGATCCAACTCTCCCCAAACTCTGAATCCTTAAAAATAATTCCTCATCATTCTTCCTTTCTTCCATTTCTATTTTAATATCTGCCTGTATAGTCACCTATCTTATTGAGGAATGTTTATTGTATTTCCATATTGAAGAGCTATGCCAAATTCCTCAATAGAGAACAACCTTGTTGGAGTATCTCCCCAAATCACTGCTTCTCCCAATTTAATACTTGAATATTTGAATTATAATGCCAAGTGTAGCAATATATTTACAATATTTATATTTGTTCCTATAATCATAATTTCTAGAGATATTTTTAGCCTTATGTATACATATACAAATTTTTAGTCACCATGTATAAATTCAGTACTGACGCAGTGAGCTTATCTTATATAGTTCTATTCTTTCATCAAGTATTATTGTTTTTTTGAAGGAAAGTTTTGGGTGTTATAATCTGTAAGTACTCACTGGTCTATAACCTTTATATTTAAAAATTTGGCTGGGTATAAAGACCTTGGATAATAACTTCTTTCATTACTCTTTGTAATTTCTCATCTGTGTTCTGGTATTTAATTCTGCCATTTTAGCTCAACTTGCTTTTTCTGCCTGGATACTGAAGGGCATTTTCTTTGTATTCATCAAGATGTGCTTCACATAAACTTTTCCTGGAACACAAGAGGACTTTTCTTCTTAACATTAAGATTCAGATATAAATTGATTTCAGGAAATGTTCTTCTATTGAATATTAAAATTTTATTCTGTTTTATATTATTCTCTTTTCAGGAATATCATTTATTATAATTTTTATCTTTGTCTGATACTTCCATATCTATAAAATTATCTACAATCACTTTCATCTCTGAGGTTTTCTTTTTGTTTTTTGTTTTTTTTTTTTTTTTAAGATTTATTTGAGAGAGACACAGAGAGAGAAAAGCATAATCTGGGGGAAGGGCAGAGGGAAAGAGAGAATCTCAAGCAGGCTCCCAGCTGAGTATGGAGCCTGACAATGTGGGGCTCCATCCCAGTACCTTGAGATCAAGACCAGAGCAGAATTCAAGAGTTGGGGGTGCCTGGGTGGCTCAGTGGGTTAAGCCTCTGCCTTCGGCTTGGGTCATGATCTCAGGGTTCTGGGATCGAGCCCCGCATCAGGTTCTCTGCTCATTGGGGAGCCTGCCTCTCTACCTACTTGTGATCTCTGTCAAATAAATAAACAAAATCTTAAAAAATAATAATAATAAAATTTAAAAAAAAAGAATTCAAGAGTTGTTGTTCAACCAACTGAGCCACCCAGGCACAATTCATCTCTAATTGGTTTTGATTCCCATTTCTGTATTTATATTTATATCAAGTTTTCTTCCATGCCATGGATGCTGTTTTTACCACTGTCTTATTTAATTCTCTGTATTTTTAACATGGTCACATTTTTTGATAGATTTATTCTTTCCATTCCATCTTTTCTTAAGATCTACCAGTTTTTCCTCTCAATGTGATGTATAACTTTTATAGGATATCTTTTTTCTCATAACTTACATTGACTTTATCTTAAAGTATACAGAATAAGTTCTTTTTCTTCTTCAGTTCTTTTTCTGATAGATTATCAGATTTGCCTTTTGTTTTCGGCATTCCTCCCTGCTACAGATCTTTGTTAGTTTCTTTCTGCTCATTGTGTTTCTTGGATTGCAGAAAGTTTTGTTCAAACCAGTGATGTGTCCAGGAATGGGAAGCAGTGTGGGCAAAGTGTGCTCCTGAGAAGCCAGAAGCTTCCACCCGGGCATGTTGCCTCAGAACACTTTCAGGCTAAGTGAGCCCCACTGTCTGTCAGGATGCCTGTCTCTCCTAAGGTTTCAGCACTGCCCTTTGACTCTGCATGGGTCATCGTCAAGTCCCTTACCACATCCTCTTTCCTGATTTGCAGTTAGTTTTCATCTATTCAAGGGACTCTCATAAGCAAGTAAAAAAACTCCTAATACTACTTCTCAAGGTGAAGAATGGATCAGCATGCTTCCGTGAAAAAGAAAGAGTTTCTTCCCTTTTTCTTCTTATTAGCAGATACTTTCCTAAAGGGAAGAGAGTACTGTATTTATCCAATCATCTTTTCCTAGAACTTCACTTTCTGTTTGCACCCATGCCTCATCTTGCCCCTCTTTTACCATCGCATCCATTTTTTATTATGTAATGAAGATATATATTTACTCTTGGTCTTTCTTACTTTGTTATCAATTTCCGAATATTTCTATAAACCTAAGCAGCGGCATTCCTGCGGTAAGTGTTTTGCCTCGGAGCGATCTCTGCTGTGCAGCAGTCTCTAGCAATGCATTACATGCAAATTAGCAGCCATCTGTATTTTACTTTGTTCATTTACTCACCCCTTATTCTTCCACTAAATATCTACGGAGTGCCTTTGATGTGTGCTGGCCCAAATAGAAACTGAGAAAACAACAAGAAAATACACTTACCAGCACTTCATAAATCCTCTGGAGATAAACAAAAATGTTTTAAAGAATTTGATGATAGTTTCAGAGGCCAATTTTATTTAGTCTGCATTTCTATTGCCCATAAATATTGTTAAGCGATGATTATCTGCTTTGTTCCTGACCAGGGAAATTGAATTTTATGAGCTACTGATGAGATTGATTTTTTCTAAGAAAAGAACATTGGTCAGTTGTTTCCGAAGATTTCTCTTTTTTCTTGATGGCTAACTTTTGAAAGGGGAATATATGTACTCTTGAGAAGATTTAAAGCTTTGAGTATTTTTATAATAGACCCACCACAATACATGAAAGGGAATATAAAATGACTTCATGTAATCCCATAGGTGAATCGGTAAGAATATATTTTATAGACTGCTGAAACAAATCCTTCCATTGCCTGAGTTCTTTCGAGAAAATATGCCATGTAAGGCCAATAAACATATAAATAAGTAATAGACTGATACAGCTATCAGATAGAAAATCTAAAAGGTGGGTGATGGCTCCACACTATGGATCTGGTATATTCGCTGCTGTTTTGAGAAAAGAAGGAACCCCATTTAGATCTGGGCTATGAAGGTGCCTTCTTTCTCTGCAGAATACAGACAGATCTGATCACGGAACGTGACCGCCATTATGACTCTGCTTCTGACCCAGCGACTCAGTTGCAGAAATTGCCAAGTGCCAAGTAAAAATGAACTGGGGAGTCTGATCCTCTTCAGCTCGCCAGGGTGTACAGGACTGGAAATTGCTTTGGCAGACATAGGCTATCACAGTGTCTCAGACCTCTGAACCCTTTTGAGATCAATGCAGGCAAAGTGACTGGCGCAGGCCAAGGATGGCTAAGAGCCAGAGTGCGCCCAAACAACCAATACTGATAAAAATGATTAAATAAAAGACAGCTATTATGAGGTCTCATTAACAGTTCTCCTGAAGTGTCAAAAGGGGTAAAGTCAGACAGTTATACAGCTAAGATTAGAAAAACAGTGGGAAATGCAATGACAGGCAAACTGAATTTCTCTTTCCTACTCATGGAAACTCCTAGAGGCAAACTGAACTGTCAGTCTCAGTACTTGACATGTGTGCATGAAAGAAATTTCTCAATATCAATGAGTGCTATTATAACTCAAGAAAATTCAGGTCTGCAAATGACTTCAGAACTCCTCAGGGACAGGAGGCCCCACTCTCCTCCACAGGCAAAACTTTTGTTCAAATGGCATCTCATGTTAAAGTCTAGTGGATTAAAATAATAACATGAGTTGCTCAGGCCTCAGGTGGGAGTCGTGACCTTGCCATGGGCCTCTGAGTAATCACAGCTGAGCTGAGAGAGCTCCACGGAACACAGTTTGAAAAACTGAACTGACTGGTAGAGGGCCACCTTGCTGGATAAAGGCTGAGCTGAGACAAGAAGTTAGGTAATAGGCTTTGATGCCCATGCAATTCATCAATAATTTTTAAACTTTAATGAGCACAGACATCACTTTGAAATCTTAGTAAAATGCAGATAGGATTCAATGGATCCCAGAACGTCCTGAGATTCTGCATCTCTAAGACGCCACCAAGTGATCTCAGTGCTGCTGGTCCAGGAGTTCCCTTGGAGAAGGGAGAAGTAGAAGGCTTTCTACTACACCATGTTGCCAGGAACTGAGCAAGAACCCTAGAGAGAAATTTCACCTAAAATATTAACCACTTCTGGATAGTCATTCTCTCAGAACTTCCGTCTTCACCATCCTAACTAGTTTAAGGCAGAAGAAGGAAAATAAGCAGAGAGAGGAGAGGTCCTAAGTGGCCCATCAACAGATCCTCAGAGAATTAATTTGAAACTGTAATGACTACACTGTTGCGGAAAATCTGAGGTGACCAAGGAAACCCAAATGGCACACAGAGAGATGGAAGAACACAGCTTTATTAACGCCAGCGGGCTCAGTGGGATAGTTCCCAAAGACTGAACACCCGAAAGGGTTAGGAGTGAGTTTTTATGGTTACAGGTAATGGGGGATGGTAGCAGGGTGTTTTTGTGGTCTCTTAAGGCCAAGACAGTTTCCCAGTTCCCCAAGGCCAAATGGCCCTTTCATGTGGAAGTATAATCTTTGTGGAGGCTCTCAGGAGAGTACTAAATCACCTCAGGGGCTGTCTCTCTTTCTTTTCTTATTCAAACAGAACCAGGAGTCTGATATTTTTCTTCTGTCTCAGCAGGAGCAATGACTTGTTATCTTATCTTAGTCCAGTGGAATGGCTATTTGGTGTTTTTTTGGCCTTAGCTGGAGCAAAGGGAAGCCCGGGACAGAAAGGAGCTGGAGCTGGGAGTCTCTATCTGCCTCAACACTAGGCCCGATTATTTTTGAAATTATAAAAACAAGTTTGAAAATCCTGAAAAAATATATATATAATGTATAATATATTATATATACATATATATTACATATATATTATACACACACACACGAAAGAGAGAGATCTACAATGGAATGAGTGTAGAAATGAAAGTTGACAACTACCCCCAGAAGCACTACCCAGTGGATGAAGCTAACTTTGGAGGTCCTGCAGGTTCCCTTTGTGGCCTCCCACTTCTGAGCATTCACCCTTCCGGAGCTTCCCCCTCGCAGCTTGGCCCTCACCTAGCCAAGCTGGGCAGTACCAAGCCTTCCTATCGAACGTCAACTGGTCCTCATGCCTGCAGTCAGACTTCGCATACCTGGGGCAGCTGATCAAATAATTTGCAGGTTGAAATTGCTTAGTGTTTTCATTTCAAGACAGTATTTGGATTCACATAATGACCTTAGAAATTTTAATGCAAATTAGTAGTAAAAATTTGAGTTAAGTGTTTCAAAAGTTTTTCTTGTAGTCTTTATTATCATACCATGAAGACAGATGCTGATTCCTTAGCGATAGTCTCTTTACTTACCCAGGGAATGGGGAGACCCTTTAAAGACAGGTTATACTCCCCAGACCCTAAGAACTTGGTTATCACTTGTGATATCAAATCCACAATGGGAACTAAAGTGAATTGAATGCCATGTAATAAACATCTCATTAAATCAATGACAAGGATACAGAATGCCTTAAATTAGTTCAGAGAAGAGCCACCTTTTGAGAAGCTGAGAGAGAACTGATTATATTGATTTTATTCTCCAAATTTGCTGTGAATACAGCACCACAAGAGGAAGTCTTTTTGTACGCCTTGATAGTATCTGTATGCAAATCAATTACATGGCTTTCAAAAATTCCTAAAGCAGATTTTATCCAAAGATTTTGTTCCTTTTAGTGCTAACATCAGTAGTTCATGAAAACAAAAATAAAATGCTTACAAGTCCTATAATTTATCACAAAACCATTCTAGTTCATTTATATGTTTAAATGAGACGCTCTCTTCTGAGTTTTATGTGGTAAACCAACTTAAACTATTTAGAAGCCAACATTTACTGCTTTCTCATAATTTGGTAAAGTGCAAGTAAAACATTCGAATAATGAAAGAAAGGCATTTTCACAATACATTAAGTAAAAGCAAATCACTAACTTATTATCCTGTTTCCATGGGAACCTAACTAAGTATAGAGCTGGTCTGATACAAGGTGTTTCGCCTGGTGCACGTATTTCCCCTTCTTTTTCCAATCTGCTTTTGATTGCTGTCCAAAAGCTAAAGAGTGAGTGCTGAGAACCCAATGATCATCTTTGCCCATCTTTTGCAGGTTGAGAGAGCTGCAGAAGCAGCTAAAACGGGAAACAGTGGCACCTCTTCATAGCAGGACTGGAGGAAGGGTTGGCTGGAAAAATGGACTTCCAAGAGAAAAAAAAAATTACCTTAATGAATATGATTGGCTAGAGGCCTGAAGATTAAATTTGAACCTCTGAACTCCATCTCCGGTATTTCTTAAACTGTGTGCATAGCATGCCTCTGCTTGGCGTATCCAGCAGCATGTGTGGTACACGGACGGCACTGTCCTACTTCACCCCTACCATCTTTAACCAGAATAGAATTATTTCATATATATATATATATATATATATATATATATATATATATTCATGTATTTATTTATTTGCTATATACTTATATATTTTTTACTTATGTATGTATTTTATTCATTTAATAAAGAGAGGAGCTACAGGGGGAAAGGGAAAGGGAGAGAGAGAGAATCTTAAGCAGGCAACATGCTCAGTGCAGAGCCTGACTGGGGTCTCCATTCCATGACCCTAAGATCATGATCTGAGGAAAAATCAAGAGTCCCATGCTTAACTGACTGAGCCACCCAGGTGCCCCCAGAGTAGAATTACACAGGCAACTTTTTGGGGGGAAAGAGGAGGTTAGTTGTTCTCAAAGTATTATTACTGGACCAGCAATATCAGCACCAGCTGGGGACATGTTAACTATGTTATTGGTCTTTGCCTCAAATCTACAAATGGGGGGGGCAGTAGCATGTATTAACAAGCACTTTGGGTGGTTTTAATGCATGCCACAGGATCACCAGTTACACAACTGTGAACAGGGGATCATAGTACGTATGAGGGGACATACGCACTTCAACCTGAAGCTAAGTGACCCTCAGCGTGCAGGAAAGAATGGCTAGAATTCATGTCCCATCCACAGCACCTGCACTGAGAGACGTCCCTAAAGAAACTAAATATCCTGGTGGTAGTTAATACTTAATGCTAAAAAGAGGATAATATGAGGTATGGGGTTATGGCTTAAGGTTCAATAATTAAACCAAAAAAAAAAAAAAAAAGAAGAAGAAGAAGAAGGAGGAGGAGGAGGAGCAAACTATTTCTTACATTATTTTAGACTTCCTTTTTCAATGAAATTGGGTTAGAGACCATCTCTGGCTCCAAATGGTAACTAAACAACCGTTTATATATACAATATTTGAATTTAGACTTTCTAGGGTGCATGCTGTACTATTTTCTATCCATCTGTGGAAACAGACTCCTTTATTTGCATCTGAATCAGCATTTTATTTTCAGGAAAAATGTATCAGAATGCATTGCACCCAAACTCTTTTTGTAAATTATATATCTTCAATAAACTGCCTACCTTTCTAAAACACCCTGGTTCTCTTGCCTGCTCTTGTTGGAACACCCCACAGAAACTAGATGCCCATTTCAGAGGCACTGGAAAGGGATTCTCTGGCAAACTGGAAGTCTGCGCCTCCGGACCTCCAAGGGCTCCTTCCAACACTAAAATCCTCTCATCTTATGACAAAGTAGGCTCTGGGAGGATACAGAAGTTATCATTCCCAATGTTCACTCTCATCACCAAAGTCTGTGGATATAGAATGTTGGAAACTAAAGCTGACCCTAGGCTAAAATTGGAAATTGTCTTAGGGCTAAATCTTCCTTTCATGCATGTTTCTGATCTCTCTGCCTCTTTCTCTTCAAGGAGCATGAAGAAAAAGAAGACCTGATTATTTGAAAGGCTTGCATCTAGAGTCTGGGTAATCAGATATCTGCTGAATTATACTGTAGCGTGCTGTATAATACTGCCTATGCCCAATTTACTTTTCCTTACTGCCAGCAATGAGTGAATGCTCTTGAGTACTGTTGGGGAATAAGGCTGTAATACTGGGTAATTCCTTTTCATGTTACAGGGAATCAGGGAATTAGGGCCCATACTCTGATGACAAATTGGACCTGCTGTTCTCCTGCCTTCGCTATGGAATAATTGTACCTTCCATAGGAACAAAGGGGGGCAGTCCCAAGATGCATCGCCACTTTGGCATGAAGATTATTCTGTGTTGAAAAACAATCGAAACTCAGAAAAGTAAGGGATAGCACTTTACCTCTGCCAAAACTGCCTGAAAAGAACACAGATAGAGGAATTGGCCCCAGAAGGGAGCTAGAACCATAGAGAACTACATTATACTATGAACTAGGTATGGCACGCAGGGAGGGACCCAGAAAGGCCTGTTTGATCAAAGTCCTCTAGGTCCCCTTTTACCCAGTGGGCCAGCAAACATTTGTTTACCAAACGTTTACATTCCTTACATTTGAAGTCCCAGATTCCTATCCTTTTCTCTTAGTTCAGAATCACGTATAAACCTCATTTTGCCTGTTTCTGGAATTTCCATGTCTGTGTGTATTCCCTGTATGCACAAAATTAAATTTGATTTTTGTCTAGTCAGTCTCAGGTCAATTTGATTCTTAGTCTGGCTAGAAAGACCTTGAAAGGGACAGGAAATTCTTGCTCCTTGACAATGGAGGTAGGAAATACAAATGAGCTGTAGCTGTTTTTTCTAAGACAGTCTCTGCTCTTCTTTTGTTTTTGTTTTTGTTTTTTCATATGAAATACCTACATTTTTGACCTGAGGGACAAGTACTGTGCAAAGGCCAGGACAGGGATCTGGAAGCTTTGCCCCTTGAAATACAAATATTCCAAATTTCCTTAGGGAAGGATGTATCCTTTTATTTAAGGCTTTGTTCTCCCTAGAGCAACTGATAAGGGGACTGAGATCTAAGAGGCTCCAATACCTGTCATAATCATATCTATTCTCTGTTGTTTCCTTACCCTAGGGAATTAGTGAGAAGACCTCCAGCATTGGCTGTAGCTGAGAACTTTGAAATTCCCTAAGGGTGCTTGACAGCCTCAGCGACACCCTTCTACCTACTTTCCCATTAAAATGGGCAACATCAATGGGAGCCTCAGGACCAGGCAGAGAACTGAAGTTTTCCGTATTCTGGCAACTGCTTGAAAGCAATATGGGTTTCCAAGTTGAGGAAATGCCTGCGCAGGTCTGCTGCTGCCTGGTACCTGGAAAGTTTGCCAGTGACCCAAGAAACTCACAACCCAGCTCTAAAAAATGTTCATTCTTTGCTGGTGGCAAAGTAATAGTCTCAGAGTCACATGTTAAGGAGGAAACTCTGGCTAACTTATGATATGCAAAGAGAAAATAATATACTTGTTCATGTGCATGTTCATACATAGTGGTGTGTTGATAGGGGAAGGGAAAAGGATTTTTATCTGCATCTATGGCTCTCCAGCGACCATGTGCAGCCATTTTACACACAGCAGCACAGTGAATCCTTACAGCAATTCTCCCAGTTTTACAGAGGAGAAAACTGAGGCCACAGAGTTTGTGCATCTTGTCAGATTTGTCTGATGCATACTTCACTCTGCAAAGGACGAATAAAAGCCTACGGAGCAGGTGCGGCGGGACCGGGTCAGTGATACACATCGACACTCGTGCAATCACTAAGTCCTATAGGGTGTGGAGATGATGGGGTCAGGAGGTATCTTAGAAACAAGGAGAACTCAAAATGGGAAACGAGAAGGAAAGTGGGTGGGCCTGGCAGAGAAAGAACCTTCCCTGTCCCAGATTATTAAACTAACATCAAGGTACACTTACTCACAATGAAATGATCTGGATGGCGTTTTACAAAAGGCAAATACAGCCTCTCTATGCTGTTTATTTCTGTCCTGTTTCCCAAATAAAAATGACTCCCCATCACTGAAATGTTCAAAGGCTGTGTCTCTTCCAAGTACTTATGAGTATCATCTCCACAGGTGCCTGGAGATCTTTACAGATAATCTTTTAATTGACTTTTAAAAGTAGATGATGGAATATGATATTTTCTAGCAAAGGAGAAGATGTATGGGGAACTGATCATCTGGAAACAACACAGAGCAAGAAGCAATTAGAAGGTCCCAGACTGTGTGCCTGGAGGAAACGTCATGCCGAGCCTCCCCCTCCCCGGTTGACCTGGGGTTACATGGTGGATCACAGTCAGGGCAGAAAGTTGGAATTACTGTGAAGTTTGGCAACCAATGTGCATTTTGAGCTGATGGAGGTGAATCCTCCCTGTCTCCACTTACCACCAATCATTATACAGCATTCATACCAATCATGAAGTTTAACTAGCCTGGAGAGCTGCAGAGGCTGCCCTCAAGTTCTGAGTAATGTCCAATCCTAAGGTTTATCAGGGCTTCCCTAATACCAGCTTTGTGCATTTACATACGCTTTCATTCCTGCTGTGTGTGCTTCCAGAGGGCTGTGCTCAAAAGTAGCCAGTCATGTCTCTTCAACTGTTTTTAAATTGTTTGTGTTAGTTCAAGAAGAAACAGACAAATGTCAAAAGCCTGATCTGACAGTTCTCTTTGTCTTTAGCATAAAAACGTGTTGGGGCCCAACGATGGAACGTTT
Source organism: Enhydra lutris kenyoni (assembly GCF_002288905.1). Classification (NCBI taxonomy): domain Eukaryota; kingdom Metazoa; phylum Chordata; class Mammalia; order Carnivora; family Mustelidae; genus Enhydra; species Enhydra lutris. The sequence goes on along the minus strand of NW_019154085.1, from coordinate 99,506,484 downwards.
GACTATGTTCCATAAGGATGTCTTCATCAAGGTCCAAGTTACAAGACTGCTTTATTGGAGTCAGATGTTATCAGTCTCCCGGCACAGAACATTCAAGACTAAATATAGAAAGAAATTAACTAATTTTTTTTGCAAATCACTATGTGTTAATAAAAATGTTGATAGATATATATAAATATATCTATGTCATATAAATATATGTATATTTATTACCTTTAGTAAAAAATAAAATGGAATTACTAGTCCATACTCTCACTACCTCTATATCGTCTGTAGAAGGGACCATTCACTAAGCCTCGTGATCTAGGCACACCTGTCATCCCTGAGCCATACAAAGATTTAATACTCTTTGAACCTTATGCCTTTATAAACCATATACCCAAGCCTTTTGGTGCCTATAAGCAAGAAGATGTTTTGACAAATTTAAATTAATAACTACAAAGAAATCCTTGCCCTATTTTTACCTAATTTTAAGTGTGAAAGTAAAATGGCACCTCCACTACAGGCCATGACATGATATTCTCCGCTGCGAACCTTTCTGATTATCCTAATAACCCTAAAGGTAGAGAAAATCCTCAAGGGAAAACCAATGAACGAATCAAACGGTAGGAAGCAGTGGTCACTGAGCACCTACTACGTGGCGGCAAGCCTAGTGCTTTATTTGCTTTCACCCATTTACTTTTTACAGCAAGCCTGTGAAGTTAATCTTCCTTTTCAGATGAGGAGACCACGGCTGAGAAGAGGCCAGCAACGAGTCAAAGGCCACAGTAATTTGTGGAAAGTCTGTATGTATATTCAAAGAGCTAGACTGAAACACGTGCCCTCGCTGGTCCAGCATCTGCTTCAGAAGGGCACCAGGGTAGGGGAAGAACCCTGGCCATTTCTGCATGCTCCCTCACAGCTCCTGAGGCCCCTGCCTCTCTCCCATCGCCCCCTCCCTCCTTTTCCATGGCTGAAGACACTTCCTTCATTTCCTGCTTTTTCCAAGTTCTTACCCACCCCTGTTCCCTTATCAAAAGTAACTGAGGGCGCCTGGGTGGCTCAGTCGGTTAAGTGTCTGCCTTTGGCTCGGGTCATGATCCGGGATCCTCCCTGCTCGGCTGGAAGCCTGCTTCTCCCTCTCCCTCTGTTGCTTCCCCTACTTGTGCTCCCTCTCTCTCTTTCTGTCAAATAAATAAATAAATAAAACCTAAAAAAAAAAAAAGAATTAAAAGGAACAGCAATAAAGTGTTTCAGCTTTTAAAAATCATGTGTGTTCCCTCTGTAAAATAAACAAAAGACCAAACAAGCAGATATGCAGTTGGGGAATATTTATACTTCTCTCAATTTTACACGTGTGAAATACAGCCCTTATATACTCACGCACGCTTGTAACTTCTGTGCATTCCTAAATCAGCATGCTGTAGCATTTGCAGTGGCTTTCTTCAAATTTTCCATACCGTAGCTGCCCTCATCATCAGCAGATAATATAGATTCATAGAGAAAGTAGAGTCCACAGACAGGAACTTCCTTAGGGCCCCCTACTCCATTCAATCCCTCAGAAATGTAAATGGGATGCCTGGGTGCCTCAGTTGGTTGGTTAAGCATCTGCCTTTAGTTCAAGTCATGATCTTATGGGTCCTGGGATCTATCCCAGCATAGGGCTCCCTGCTCAGCAGGGAGTCTGCCTCCCCGCCCCCACATCCTGACTCCCTCCTTCACCAGACTCTTTCTCTCTTCTCTCAAATAAATAAAATCTTTAAAAGAAAAAAAAAATGTAAATGGGGAATCACTAAACTGGAAGAGCTCTAGGGAGCTGTCAGTCCCCTTCTCCATCTCACCACCAAGGGGCCAGCATGGGAGCTCTATCGGCAGCAAAGACTTTGAAGAAAAGAAGGTAAGAATTTGGGCTCTAGGTCTGCTACTCTCCAACCATTTGACCTTGTACAAATGATTTAATTTCTTTACATTTCAGCTTCCTCACTTGTGGAAAAGGAAAACCTTTCTTTTGCAGGGCTGTTGTGCTGGTAAAAATTTAAGAGAATAATAAAGGCAATACTGGGGAAGTATTTGGTTCATAGTTAGAACTTAGGAAATCTTCATGACGATTATGATTTGTCTCAATCAAGAATCATTTGGTTGATATGTTTGTCAGCAATAAAAGCCCTTTGAGCCTAGTTTATACCAAAGAGTTTACTGGAGGACTACCTGGGCATCTGGCAAAAAATCAGAAAGGATTGTTTGGCATTTTGGAACACTGGAAGGGGGAGGTATACCTGTAGCTTATACCGCCATCAGGTCATCTAGGCTCTTAACTGTGTCTTATTGTTTCTCTGCTGACACACACACACACACACACACACACACACACGATATATCTGCTCTCTCGATGCCTAAAGGAAACGGACTTTCCCAGCCAAGTCCACTTTACCTTTAATTCAAACATACGCAGTCAATTAAGCAAAGCCCCTCTTTCTAAAAGCTCCTATTTCTGAACTCCACGTTCTCAGGGGGAAAAAACCCATTTGGCAAGCTTGAGCCAGGTGTCTACCCCAGTTCAGTGAATGTAAGGGCCTATTTAGCCAGAGCGGCCCCACCTCGGTTGAACAGCCATTTTGTTGTTTATGCAGTAAAACTTAAATTGACCCTGCCCCCCCCCCCCCCCCCCCCCCCCCCGCAACCCCCTTAAAATCAAGTCCGGGAACCAGTCCCAGGTAACAAAGCCTAAATACAAAAGGCGGGTCAGGTCAGGTGGAGATAACAGCCAGAATGCAGGGATGAGTTGGGTGGGGTGGAGACATCCAATCAGTGGGGTGCGCATACGGTCTCCCTAGCAACCAAGGAGTATGGGCCCCACCCTTTGGGTGCCTTTTGGGCGCCAATTCTGACCAAGGTGATAGCCTAGTTCAAATAGCTACTATGGGGTGAATTGTAATTCAATTGGCCACCTGTGTGGGACCTAGCATGACTGTGCAGCTTTCTCTGTGCGTTGCAATCTCATTGGCCACCTGTGTGTGGCCAGGCTCAACCACATGGCCTTTGCTCTATAAAAGTTAGTCTGTGAGGCAGGGAGGAGTCGCCCTCTCTGTAAGGGGTGACCCCCACCAGTCTGTTTGACAGTCAGTTTGATTCTTGATGCTTGGCGCGAAATAAAGCTTTGCTTGACCTTCGCTTTGTATCAGTCTCACTCCTTTATTCATGGACCCACTATTGGGGGACCTAATAGTGAACACTGACTGGGATTGGGGGGAGCATAACTGGCTCAAGTGGAGGCTCTGGAAGCAGCTTCTCTGAGAAAGGGATATAGGCAGGCCGGACAAATAAAAGGGCATCCTAATTCATTATTATTATCATCATCTCAGGACTGGAGGTGGAGAAAAGACCGGAACAAATCTACTGTGATTCTTGCACAGTGTGCTGTGCTATTCTTTCATTCTCTCTTCTTTTCTTCCTTCTTTCCCTTCTTCCTTCCTCTCTACTTTTCTTTCTTTCCTTTCACGTTTTACTTATTTATTTGAGAGAGAGAGAGAGAGAGCTGGCACAGGCTCACACAAGTGGAGTAGGGGCAGAGGAGGAGGGAGAAGCAGGAACCCCCACCCAGCAGGGAGCCTGATGCAGGGCTTGATCCCAGGACCCTGGGATCATGAACTAAGCTGAAGGCAGATGCTTAACCGACTGAGCCACCCAGGTGCCCCAATGCTTTCCATTAAGATCTGGTATCCTTTTTTTGGACATACTAAGCCCTATGAGAAAGAGAGTTCACAGAAAGCCTTGTATTCAAATATTCATTGCAATGTTATTCATAAAGCTAAAAGCTGAAACAACTTTAACGCCTATCAGCTGGTGAATGGATGGAGAAATTGTGATGTATTCATACTATACAACACTAATCAGCAATAAAAAGAAAGAAAATATTACATGTAACTACATGAGTAAAATCTTAAAAACACCATGCTGAGTAAAAGAAATCAAACATAAAAGACAGCACACTGTATGGTTCCACATACATGGAATTTCAGAAATGGCAAAACCGTAGAGACAGAAAACAAATCAGTGGTTGCCTGGGGATGGGAATAGGGGCGGGGTGTGTTTTGATGGCAAATGGACATGAAGCAACATTTCAGGGTGATGGAACTCTGTCACTTCTTCACTGTGGGGTGCTTACCTCACTGTACACAGCACCAAAATCCATCAAAGTTAATCCGGATGTTAAAATGGATGAGTTTTATTGTACATTAATTATACCTCCATAAAGCTTTTTTCAAAGCTAAGAGAAAGGAAGAAAGAAAGAAAGAAGAAAGAAAGAGGGAATAAAGGAAAGAAGGGAGCAAGGGAGGGAAGGAGGAAGGGAGAGAAATCCGCTACAAATTCTACATGCTGTTTTTTCAGACGAGTCGGGATATACCCAATATTACCTTCAAGAAATATATTATTGTTCCCAATAAAAACTTCTTATAAAGTGATTACCATATGGCAGAAAGTATGCTAAGTAATTCCTTTATATGTATTATTGAAATCAATTTTCACGGCAACCCTGCCGACACAAAGGAGTAACTTACTCCTGCAGAGTAGGTGGTCTTATCCCCATTTTAGTTATTAAGAAATGGTTATTTATAATAAACTAAGTTTCTTGCTAAGATTTTCCAGCTACTCAGTGGCAGAAATGGGATGCAAAATCAGGTCTGCCTGATTCCCAAGCCTCTGTTCCCAAAGGCCATCTATTAAGATTGAATCCAATATTAAAACCAGATATTTTCTAATCATGATCATCATATTGGTTAAGAGAAAGGTAACTCAGCTATGAGTTTTTTAAAGCCAATATCCATGTTTTTAGAAGAATTTACTTTCTGGTACCCACTAAGGAGAATCCAAAGTAGTTAAACAGTATCTCCTATCATTAAAAAATGTTGGAATAAAAGCAAATAATTGAGAGGTACCGGAGCCCAACTCAGAAGCCAGTGCAGAATTCTAGTTAACTCTATCACTATCTCTCTGTGAGACCTACTCTGTAGATCACATACATGAAATTTAAAACATTTATAATATATCACTTAGACTTGAAGGTACTTAGTCAATACTGCCAGAGTGAATCACAAAATCCAGACAATTATTGCATAACTGGAGGGGAGGAGCATTACCTTTGCATTATCTATCAACAACAAATGAGTATTTAATGAGTTCCTGTCATGAACTGAGACTGTATGCTATTTTGAAAAGAAAGGAGAACAGGTATCGAATTCATTTTAAGATATCCTGCTCTATAACTGTCCAGAAAAAATTAACATGCACAGAACAGACACAATGAAATAATACACCGCATGATTTAAAATAAAGCTACCATGCAAGTTCATAAGGGAGGAAAATCAGGGTGAGCTGGATGTCTCAGGAGACTGAGAAGGGTGGCAGGAGGGCATGGCAGTGGAGAGAACAGGACGAGGCACTGGGGCAAACTCGTTGTGTATCCCAGTCGAGAGACTTCACAGCTGTGTTACTAGGCAAGTGACTCCTCTGTGTCTCAGTTGCTTTGTTTGTAAAAAGGGGATGCATAGGGGCACCTGGGTGGCTCAGTGGGTTAAAGCCTCTGCCTTCGGCTCGGGTCATGATCCCACGGTCCTGGAATCGAGCCCCACATCGGGATCTCTGCTCAGCAGGGAGCCTGCTTCCTCCTCGCTCTCTCTCCCTGCCTCTCTGCCTACTTGTGATCTCTGCCTGTCAAATAAATAAATAAATAAAATTAAAAAAAAAGGGATGCATAACTACCTTATAAAGTCGATTCAGAAATTAAATAATGCAATTCATGACGAGTGCTTAGAACAGTGGCTGGCACATTGCTGGGTCTTACTCAGTTAACTCTTTTATTATTATACGAGTAAGAATAAAGGTAAACTTAAAACTCAGTAAGATATATGAAGGAGAAAGAAGAAATCAGGGTGGGCACTCTAGGGTAGAAGCAGTAGCTCAGAGAATGGCATGAAGACCAGGTGGGACAGTGAGAACAAAAGCTTAATTGGTGTGTGGGGAGGACACATTTCATGCAGAGAATGGGCAGGACATCGAGGTGAGACCAAGTGGAACGAAACTGAAGAGGAGCTTGAAATCTGGGAAAAGAAAAACAGATGACACACAAGAGCAAGAGAAAATTGGTTAGGTTCTTCAACAAGGAATAGCTAAAAAAACAAAGTCGTGTTTAAAGAAAATTTGTCTCATAGCAACACATGAGTTGGAAATAGGAAGTGGCAAAAGAAAGAATAAATAGCAGGCTATTGAAGAACCTGTATCTTTCGACAAAATTCTAAACTTTAAGCCTGAACTGAGAAAGTCAGAAATCCACACAGTAAACAGCACCCCACAAGCAGTCCTAAATTAGAGGAAGATTCTACTTATTTTGACAGCGGGGAGGAAGTAGCACCTGATTCTGTAAGGAATGACGGAGAAAACAGGGGACCCACTTTACTACATTTGGTTAAACATATCTGTTCCAATAATCAAGGCCAACTCCTCATTGCTTTTCATTCTCTCCCCCCTTAAAGGCATCCTAAAATAAATGAGGGGCATCCTACAGTCCCCCAAAGCTATACAAAAATAGAAAAAGATGAATAATTGTAAAAAAAAAAAAAACACACTTTCTAGTGTTTTGTATTTCATGGCACAAAATCTGACACTACCCAGCATAAAAGAAAATAGAGCAAGGAATGGCACCGATCAGCCCCACTGATCCCCACAATGTTTACAGTCACTGGCAGCATTCTGAGACTGCCCCCGTCAAAACATTTCTGTGAGATGGTTTCAGTGCCTTAACCTACACCCACCTCTCTTCCTTCCTTAAAACCACTGAGCTAAAACAATACATTATTTGGGACTCCAGATCCTTCTCTCCTTTTCAAGATATGCTCTTTTTCTCAATCTCAGGGCATTTGCTCCAGTATGAGTCTATGTTCTATAGTGTGAGTCTCTGTCCCCTATTCTAAAACCCAAAAAGCACCCTTCCAAGGTGTGATATACCAGTATTAAGGTGTTCACATTTCTCAACTTTTTTTAAGGAAACCAAATAAACTACTATAGTTTATTAGTAGTTTTTATTTATTACTATAAATGGTTTTTATTTATTACTATAGTTTATTTATCAAATCTCCCCAAAAGTAAACCCTGACTATAATGTAGACAGATATTAATAATCAAATTAAACCACTCTCTCATAGTCCTTTTTAGCACAAACCCTTCCCTATGTCAAAGAAAGCCACTGTCAAAGAAGTATTTTTTCATCCCAAAGCAAATGTCACCAGAATTGCATATGTCTGTCCTTTTATAAAGCTGGACGGGTTTAGGAGCACTTAGAACCTCTCTGTGCAAGGCAGCACATTACTGGTATTTTTCCAGAGTCATGGCAAACGGTGCTTGCAGCCAACAGCACCTTAAACACAAGAGTAGGGCCAGTTAAATTCATTTTTGAGGTTCTTACATATCTATTTCTAGAGCTCTCTTTATACTTCATGCACACACACACTCACACATAAACACACTTTCACATTGACTTTTGTCTTCCTGAAGCTCCACACTGTGGCAAAGATCCTAGCCTGTCCTATCCCATTGTGTTCTGAAATCCTTATAGTGTTCCATTCCCTCTCTCTTAAGCAGGATTCACATTTCTATCAGATTTCAATTTGGAAAGAAATGATACATTTAATATTTTCAAGGATTCACAGTAAAGTATGAGACGCGAGATAATGGGTTTAACCCTCCCATTTATACTTAAATTCTAATACAGGCTCCTATTAACCTGAATGACTTTCTACTTGGTAGAATGTGTGGGGAAGATATTTTAATTGCAGTATTTTCCTGGACTCCTCCACAAGCGCACCCACATGATTCAGGGGCTGGGGGGGGGTAGGGAAGCAGTCATTTAGCATTCCAATTCTGAAAAAAAAAAAAACCACCTCAAAATATAGGTTATTTGGCTAATTCACTAGATTTGTTTAGAATGATGACAATGGGTTTATTATCACCTATTCATGGCTACTTTGGAGTGTCTCCCTTTGGTTTTTCCATTGTCTATAACTGACTAGTTTTGTTTTTTTTTTTTTTTTTTTTAACAGAAGACAGCATATGTCTACATACTGGTACCTCTCTTTATATAATAGATATATTTGTGAACTAAGTCTTATCTATATTAAAATTTCATAAATAGAATCTAGTTTAAATGCTCGAAAACACACACACACACACACACACACTCTCTCGAATGGATTCACCAAAAAGTTTCACAGAATGTTGGTCTTACTTTTTTCTCCTATCAATCGTATCCTCACTTTAATGGTGTTTGACCAGATGGAAAGACACCTTCTTCATCAATTATTTCCCACTCTGCTTTAGGAGTGAATATGTACTTCTGAGTAATATTTTATCATATGACACCTGAGCTACAGCTTCATGGGCATGAGAGTTGCAAAATGAAATTGAACCGCTCTAGCACCAAAGCCATAAGCAAGATGACAGATATTGATTGTGCCCTAAGATGTAATGTAGGCACCTAATGGGGCGTAGTAATGTACAATGAATCATTAGAATATTATTTTAAATTTTCTGTTCACCTGGGGGATTGCTAACGGGGTATTTCACCTTCAAGTCACTCCCCTGCGTCCCCAGACTAGGACAGCACTTGATAAGGTCATTTGGAATATGGTGGATTTTTATCAGCTTTGGGAGTACTAGTGATTATTTTCTAGGTCCCAGGGATCAGATGCCCATAATACTGAGGATTAGGAATTTTTGAGTATTTTTTAAAATGCATTTTTGGTTAGTCAAAATATAAAGGTGGAAGATTTCCTGCGAGAACTGGACCCTACTAGTACCAACAATGTGACAAACAAGTGTTTATTGCACACTTGCCATTTCTGATGGGACTAGGGCTTCACATGCCTTATTTACCTCATGTTCACAATAACCCTCTGAAGGAAATGCTATTTACTTTACAACAACTGAGGCAGATGGAAGTTAAAGAACTATGCTGAGATTGTCTCACAGTAAATGTTCACAATGTGAAAATATGGATTTTTTTTTGGTATATATGTAGACCACCCACTCTTAAGTACTATATAATCCTGCCAGAAGAAACACTATGGCACCTGAAGTCATTCATCAGGGAATAAGATGACTGCTCATCTTGTAACTATAGTTCTTACTCTAAAACAGGTTGCATAAGCCAACCTTCTGGTCATAGTTAAGAGGTGCATGAAAATCTTTCCAGTGTCCTCTCTGTGGCCTTCAGTTCTGAGGCATTCCTTATAGTCCTTTGCTGCCCTTAGCCATTAACAATCTTCCGAGAACCTCATGCATCAGATGGGATTCCTGCCTTGATTATTCTACCCCACCAAATTACTTGTCATGGGCTCCTTTTTGTTGTATACTCCAAAGACAAAGTGTTTTGGACTCAGTGTTTTTGTTTCCAGTATATCAAATCAATTTTCCTTTCTGTTTTTCCCTCACGCTTTATTCTTTCGGTTTTTCCTGGAAGCTAGAGGCCAATAAATACCCCACTTTGCTTTTGAGGCACTTGTTATTTGAATAAAGTAGTATGGCAGGGTGGACGGGTCATTACTTTTTGGCATTAGGCTCAGTAGGTCCAAATCTCATTTCTTTGTCTATGTAACAGAGAACTGAGGCTAATCCAATCAAATATGTTGGTATGATACTTCCAAATTAGCATTTTATCAGGGCTCTCAAAGCCTTGGATCAAATAATTATATGATGGGGAGCAGTGAATACTGGCAGAGATACAAGTATTTTAATACTGTGGAATCTGTGTTTCCCTCATATTTCATCATATGGTCAAATGCATATTACACTCACATACAACATGAGTCTGATTCAGCAGTTTTCTCCTGGGATTTGCTCAATCAGGTAATTAAAAAGCTTAGGGACTTGATCAGTGTTCCTCATGAATCCTTTGATTCAGTCAATGGAATCAACAAATATTAGGTTCCTGCCTACTGTGTGCCAAGCTTCCATGAGCTTCTAGAAATTTGGCACTGACCAAGACATAGTCTCTGCTTTCAGATCTCTCCATATTGTATAGAAACAGAATGATTTATGCTATAATACAAATTTCAAAAGATCTTTGAAACATAGATGTGGGTACTCTACCAGTCTCAAAAGTTCAGCAGAAAGAAGAGGGGCAAGCAAACTCTTCTCGGAGGAGGTAATAAGAAGTCAGTTATAAATTCTGTTTGTGAGTCAGCTATACAGAGAATATGGGACTGTATGAACACCGACGGAAGTTCGAATTGACAATAGCAAAGTTCTATAAGAACAGCAGCTATACATCAGGCTTCATTTAAGGACATTTAAGGAACTGATCTGCAGAATAACAAACTTTCATTCTATATAGGAAGAGATATCAGATCTATCCTTGCTTCTCCCCCAGAACTTCTCTCCTTACCTTGTTTGACCACATTATAGCTTCCACCTAAATGCTTAAAATAATCAATATTGGGGATTACTTCCAGGTACAAGGAAAACTGTGTGTCCCATTGTCTTAACCTGGCACTCTCCCCCCACAATCCAGCAACCTCCCTTTCCCCCAAACAATCTTTGCCACAGCTTACTGTGCTACCATTTTACTGGGGAGTGCAGCAAGAATGAGGGGAAAGATGTGTAAAGGGAGCAAGTATAAAAGTATTGTTACTGAGCTGGACCAAATTTGTGTTAAGCTGTCTTCTCAGCCTTGTAGGTTATCTTCAGGGAGGCCACATGAATCTGTAAATCTAAAGAATCCCTCCAGAAAGAGGAAGGGAGAAAAACTTATCCACCTGTCCTAATATTGCTCTATGTCCCTTGCTCAGTGAGTATTAACTCCTCTGCACTTGTGACTTACACGTGCGTGGGGGCAGACCACATGCCCTGGTGCGTTGAGTCTCAGCTCTACAGCAAAGTCCCAGGGTGGGAGGCAAGAGGTGAAAGGTATGAAAATGAGGTGAACCACAAGTTAACAGTGCCCATTTTTGCAGCAGAAACTTAACTTCAAGTCTGTGGGAACAACCCAAGTCCTTGAGAGGACTACCCCATCTAGAAAGCCAGGATTGAGTGAGGTCCTGAAGTACTGAAACTAAATCCACTACACCTTCCATGACCAAATGGGCATTCCCTTAGAACCAAGGTCCCAACCTCACCCGCCCCCTTGTTTCTGTGCCCCTACTTCTTGGGTATCTGTGCTTTTGACTCTTTGGTTTTGCCTTATTCTACATTTTGGTGAATAAAGAAAGCTCAGTATTTCCTTTGTTGTCACATAGACCTTGGCTGGGATTCTACCCTCTACTCATTGAACAAAATTACTTAAATCCATTGAGAGTGATATTTTTTTTTTAATTTGAAACAAAGAGATAATCTCATCCCCTAACAAGGGTGTTGGATTATTAAATGAAATGGTATCTCTGAAGGACTTAATAAATTTCTTGACCCATAATGGGGCAAGAGAGATATTAGGTTTTTTCCCTGAATTATCCCCATCATCCTAGTTTATGTTCACTATTCACCCTGCTCTAAGACATATTTATGCCTGTGTCAATGCATGGTGAGAGAGTCTCTACAGTACTTCTATAAGGAATACTTTTTAACAGTAAAACTTGGTGAAAATATCTGTGCTGTCATTAACCCATTATCTCTCAGATCAACACCCACCTTGCCAAACCCTGCTTGGTGATGTAGAGCCTGGGATTCAGCAACTATACCTCTCCTTTGCTAGGAGTTTCCATGTCAGACTGCCAGGAAGAACTAAGACCAGAAGGCTAGTGGAAAAATAAGGGACTCGCTTCTTCAGTTATGTTTGCTGTACCTGCATGTGTCTCTTTGACAATGGCCCTCTGCCATGGCAGTGGCAGTTGGTTCCAATTCCACCTCTTTTTTGGGTCTTCCCCAACCAGGACCTTTGTTTCCCCTCAGAGATAATAGAAGTGATGGCAAAGCATCAACTTAGAGCCCAGGTCCCAGTTCTGCAATGTTCTTTGAGTTTCTAATTTTGTACTGCCAACTGAACAGACCACTTTTCTCCAGAGATCTGAATCTGTTTCATGGGCCCCTCCACCAAGCTTCTTGATTCTAATAACCCCACATTCTGCCCCCACAACCATGGAGGTGGCAGCTGCTTCCTGTAGGTACCACCTCCATGGAATCTCAGAGCTAGTCTTTCAACATTTATTTAACTAATTTCCTTGTAATAATAGATCCCTGTTATAGTATCTGGTATGGTTTCTGTTTTCCTGAGTTGGCACTGATTGATACAAGGGCTACCAATATAAATCCTACCCAAAAGGAGAAAAAAGTTACCAAAAGGCAACATGCATGTTGTGAAAAGAGGGAAAGGTGAAAAAAATCACACACACGCATACACACATGCATGCTTGACCCTTGAACAACCCAGCTTTGAACTGCATGGGTCTATTTGCATGCAGATTTTTTTTTTTTTTAACAAATGCAGTACAGTATAGTAAATGTATTTTCTCTTCCTTATGATTTTCCTTACATTTACTTTTCTCTAGCTTACTTCATTTTTAAAATACAGTATATAACACATACAGCATACAAAATATGTGTTAACTGACTGTTTATATTGTTGGTAAAGCTTCCAGTTGACAGTAGGCTATTAGTAAAGATTTAGGGGAATGAAAAGTTATATTCAGATATCCAGTGGGGGATCAGTGACCCTAACCCCCCAACATGTTTCAAGAGTCAAATGCATATACGTGTGTGTCTATATGTGTGTGTGTCAACACACAGCTGGCATGTGCTTCTCAGCTGATAGAACCTCTATCTACTTCATTCAACAACTTTTAGTGTATTTGGATATCTGAGATGTTTATCTGATGTTTATCCTGAAGTTGCCAATACAGCCAATGTTTTTGGGGTATCAGTTTATGGCCTTAACTTTTCATGGTCTCTGTTGGCATCTAATGCCAATATCTGAGGACAAGTGTATTTTTCTGGCATATTTTAGAAGATAAAATCTTCTACAGCTTCTTACAAAAGAATATTTTCTATCAGAGTTATCAAATTGTGATATGTCCAAATTCATTATTTTACCTTAGCTTGAGTTTTCTGAGGAATTGGTTCTCCTTAAATAATATTTCCTAAGTTGATTGACAGTAAGTAAGGACAGGCATGTGATAATGGAGAAAGACCGCATGTTTTAAAATGCTTACAAATGGTTGGCCAGAGTTAGAGCTGTATTTATAGAGTTCAACACCTTTTCCCTTATGATATAAAAGAAAACTTTAATCAGCTGGGGTGGTAACTGCAAAGGTAGATAAAATGAGTTGAATGTAGTTGAATTCTTACAGGGAGTCTCCAAAGGGCTTGAAATTAATGGACCTAGTGCAACATGATGACTTGGTGCTTGCTCAAGGATCAGCACCATGCAGCCTCAGGTGACATGCTATGGGCAGGGACATCTTTGATAGTAATTAAAATTTATACCAAAGACATATGCATAATAACCCACAAAGATTTTTATACATATATTTGCAAATGTTTCTATAATTCTTATGGATAAAACCAGAAGTTTTTTTTTAAATGATATTGAATGCTTGTTCCTCTCCCAAATTACCAGGTTGTTATTTAAACTAGATGACACAGATATTTTTTAAATACCTAAAATACCTCACAAAAGCCCTGACAGGAAACTTACCCACAGAAAACATCATTTCAATACAACTCTTTCCTGTGACCCCAGCACCACCTACTTGTGATTTATATGGGGAGGCCCAAAGGCAAGGTCTTCCTTTACATGGTCCAAATTTCTACTACCACTGAGTCTTTTGGAGTACATCAGACCAACGATTCTCTAAAAATATTCCCTGTCTTTTGCCTTCCCTTTTGCAGAGAACCCTGACCAAATGGCACCAATAATTGTATATCCAACCCATATATGGCTATAAAATCCAGCCTCCCCAAAAGTCATGTTTGTTATATAATTTCCTTTTGAGAACCTCCAGCACTTCCCATTCATTATTTTCACAGAGCAAAGTATGATGTGTCCAGTAGCTATGATGGAATTCCCTAATCCTTGTGATAGGAATCTCTTTACTATAAATTAATGCCCTCCATTATTCAGTCCTAGTTTCTTTCTACTCTAGAAAATGGTGTCACTGTTTTCCATCCACAGGTGCCAAACTCATACTTGCTTCTTTCTGCCACATTCTGTTTCCCTTGTCTGGAATCTCTTTCTGAAGCTTTCTATCTTTAATACGTAGCTCATGTTAGTTCCATCTCCTCAATGAAGCTTAGTAGCAGTTCCGCGCTCAAGTATAGGGCTTCATAATAAGCATCTCTACAATATTAACTCAGTTCTCACAAAAACACTATGAGTAATATAATGGTATTATTCCCATCCTATTGATGAGAAAACTGAGGCACAAAAAGTTGAGTAACTTGCCAAGGATCAACTCCACAGAGCCAGGATTTGAACCCAGGTAGCCTACCTCCAAAGTTCAGCTCTCAATAAGTATTTTTTACTGACAGATTTTTTTGTGTGTGTGTGTGGGGTTATTCCTGACTACTTTAATCCACCACTGCTCTGAATTCTTGCATTATACCTTCTCTAAAATAGGCAATTAAAGTATGTTTCAAGGTGAAATATCAGGTTACATTCTAGAGCCTATAGAAGTAGAAAATATTCCCTCATACCTACAGATGAGGGTATTGAGGCCCAGAAAAAGCATGCTATTCCTAAAAAACTCACAGAATTTCACCAGAAGCCAGATCTCCTAGTTAGAGCTCTCATCAGGTTATTGCCATCTTCCATGACTAAAGTTCAAGGAAGTGTCTGCATTCCTTCTCAGGTATAAATGAACTTTTAATTTGTCCTCTCAGCCATTCTAACATTGTACTATTCTTTTTTTTTTTAAACATTGTACTATTCTATCCTCAATCCAAGCAACTAAAATTAAAGGAGCAACTATTATTACTTTTTCATTGTAATTCATTCCTCATGTTCAATTTTTGTACCATAATGAGTAAATCCTCTCATCTTTTTTCAGTCAGAATTACTAAGACTGTCTCCTGCTACTTTATGGCATTTCATTCCCCATTTTGATAAGCCCCAGCTTGTGTGATATGAAATTTGTGAATTTGTTGGCAGAGAGATTTGGGCAAGTTCCCTTTTCTTTATGGGCCTCAAATTTCCTCTTAATGGTTCCAGGACATAAGGAAGTCCCTCTCTTCTATTTCTGCCCATGCTACACCCCCTTTTGGGCAAACCACTAACCTGAATTCCAAATCTTTCTCCTTTGAACTACTATAATTCCTTTCTTTTCCATATACTACAGCATCCCTCAGTTCTAATATCATGTATGTGTTGCTCATGTCTGTATCCCCAGGGCTAAGCATGGCATCTGCGCATATGGCAGATTTTCGGTAAGCATTTGCTGAATGAAGATAGCATACAGTAGTCCCCCAGCTCTTATCTGCAGGGGAGATAGTCTAAGACCCACCCCAACCCCTGGTGAATGCCTGAAACCACGGATAGCACCAAATCCTATATGCGCTGTTTTTTTCCCTATACATACATGACCCTGATAAAGTTTAATTTATACATTAAGCACAGCAAGAGATTAAAAATAATAATAAAATAGAATAATTATACCAACATGCTATAATAAAAATTACTGAAACCACAGAAAGTCAGACTGTAGATCACAGGGAACTTCTTTATTCCCAAAGAGAAGAAGCTATTTCTCCATCTCAACTTGTAGCTAGTGGCTGTACCCCAACCCAGAGCCACACTCAGGTGTGTTCACTGTTACTACTGTGATGGAATATGCTAGTAATACTGTATAATTAGATATTATTAATACAATTGCCTCTGCAAAGCAACCTCTATATATTGCCTATATTTAAGACATATATATATAAATATATAGCCTATATTTAAATAGACATATTTATATATCTATGTATAGATATATATATATATGTCTTTTTAAATATGTCTATTTAAATATAGGCTATAAATGTATAGCCTATATTTAAGTCAGATTTTTATCTCATTTTATATAAAGAAAGGAATATAGTGAAATGCAAAATATTTGCTTCTTTAAGCTCTGGGGGAATCTATGCATGTGCATATAAGACACTTATTTGCCTCATCCTTTGAAATGAAAAGGTATTTTCAATACTAAATGATGCTTTGGGCATGGTTATTATTTTGCAGTATACATGAGTGTGTGACTACCATTGTGATTTCTATTATCCGATTAAAAGAAAATTAAGTTCTTTTGGTTAGTAGATCACTGATAACCAACCTTACTGGCGCATTTTACAGCCCAACGAAAGGCTTTTAACATTTCATATAGGTGGTGGTGGGGGGGAATGGCAAATTAGCTTTGGGGATAAAATGATATTATAGGTCATTTCATCAGAATAAAAACTTCTGGGGACACCTCGATGGCTGTCAGTTCAGCACCTGGCTCTTGTTTTTGGCTCAGGTCATGGTCTCATAGGTCATGAGATGGAGTCCCACATTGGGCTCCATGTTCCTGAGAGTGATTCCTTCTCCCTCTGCCCCTCCTACCACTCTCCTCCCTCAAAAATAAATAAATCTTTTAAAAAAGATTTTCATGGAGCACTGGGTGTGGTGCATAAACAATAAATCTTGGGAAACCAAAAAAATAAAATTAAATGAAAAAAATTTTTTCTGAAATGATAATTTCTATTAAAGAACCACTGAACAAATAATAATTAGATATTTTTAAATAATCTTTTAGGTAAGAATGCACAAGTCTATCCAGTTATAACAAATTAACTCAATTGATGTCCCTTAACCAGAACAGAGGTGAAAAATATATGACACTATATGAACTCTCTGATAACAGATTTTATAAAGGAATGATAAGCTTTACTTTTTTTTTAAGATTTTATATATTTATTTGACAGAGAGAGACCACAAATAGGAGAGAGGCAGCCAGAGAAAGGAGGAAGCAGGCTCCCTGCTAATCAGAGAACCGGATGTGGGCCTGGATTTCAGGACCCTGGGATCATGACCTGAGCCAAAAGCAGAGGTTTTGACCCACTGAGCCACCCAGATGCCCCAGGAATGATAATATTTAATTCTTGATCAAAGGTTTATATTCATTCATTATTCTTTTGGCAGGGGGTGCGCTTTACAATTGTTTTCATGAATAGGAGATACACTCGGGGGGAGAAAAAAAAATGTTGAAGTACAAAACCCAAGTATGCTCATCAGTTCTTAGGAAAGTCCTTTTTGTCTCATGAATACTCAATCTGAAACCATTCACTGAATACATCCTCAGGGTGATCTAATTAAATTCTGGAATTACAGATCTGAAAATTAATTCTTCCAGAACTCATTTGACATAAATTTATTTATCTTGAGATCATGTTTTTTTTCCTTCAGTGAATAAAATCTTCTAGCAAACTATAGTAAAACGTTTCTAAGGAAATGCCTATTTGGTGGAAAATCTCCTAGGTAAAGTGCCACTGGAAATTGGTCTTCTGCTAGTATGCAAGGAAAATGGTACTTCTAATTCTGTGGAAAAAATTTGTGTAACAGATGGAGGGTCAAGTTGCACTTTTAAACCTATAAATGAAGGAAACATATTTCCTTTCTTCATGGAAATTTAAGAAATAGAACCACCATGGACGTTGATTCTTATACAAGGATATACATTGCAGGTGTAATTATAATAGTGGAAACTTGGGATAGAATGTTCACCATTCAAAGACTGGTGACACAGATATATGTTACCATACCTCTGAATAATATGAGCCATTAATAATGATATTTTCTTTTTTTTTTTTTTAAGAAACTTTTTTTTAGACTTTGTTTATTTGACTGACAAAGATTACAAGTAGGCAGAGAGGCAGGCAGAGAGAGAGGGGGAAGCAGGCTCTCCGCTAAGCGGACAGCCTGTGCGGGGCTCAATCCCAGGACCCTGAGATCATGACCTGAGCCGAAGGCAGAGGCTTTAACCCACTGAGCTACCCAGGTGCCCCAATAATGATATTTTCAAATAATGATATTTTCAAAGACTATGTCATGAAGGAAAACATTAAGCAGGAAAAGCTTACTCACAATGTTTTATACCTTCACTATATTCTCTAATTCCAAAATTTTAAACATTTTTTTAAAACTTTGTAAAATTTTAATAATTTCTTTGGTCCTTAGAAGAATAAAAATAATTTTAAATGGAAAGAATTACATATGTAGGAGTCCATCAGGTTCTAATTGGTATCCTTGGAAAGGCAGATTTCTTGAAACACCTTAAAGCAACACTGGTATAAATCAGATGTGAGAAAAAGGACAAAATGCAGAGGTATGAGCTTGCCAGGGGAGAATAGGCATTTGAAAATACCTTAATGATAATTATGGTTCTGATTTGATGCTTGTTTTATATCAGGATTATACTATATTTTCAAGCATTAACAGCTTTGTACCATAGATAATATCACAATTTAAAATTTATATAACTAAATGCATCTACTGAAGTCATATCTATAAAATTCAGCTAATTTTTATTAAATATGTTCTCACAGACGTTTTCTGAGTTTGCATTACCAGACCATATTTACATCATGGATCAACTGAGGCTCAAAGTTTTTAAATATCTTGCCCAAGAATACAGTTAGAAAAACAAAGCAATGAATCAAACCTAGATCTTAAAGTTCCAATCTAAGACTTTTGCCAACATTCAGTAGAATTCTTTCTCCATATCTTCCTTCTCTTCCTCCCTTTTCCTTCTTCATTTAGACAAATTCTATCAGTTCTTCAAATCTTGCCTCCTCCACAAAGCTTTACTTGTCTGTACCCAATTCACAGAAGCGGCCCTCTGAATATCTATGTAGTCTCCTGGGATTGATTATGGATTTGAAGCTCTTTTGGGTTCCCTTTCAAGGATCCTTTCCTACTTCTCCTTTCCCCCAAGCTGGCATTCCATGCAAAGCTGGTAGGACAGTGGAAAGAGCCCATGCTTAGTTGTGAAGGCAAGCAAGTGCAGGACAAAACCACCAATAGGATACTTCAATTAAGGCTGTATGAAGAGGGAGAGCAAGGAGGGGAGAGCTTACCAAATACAGAATGGCACCAAGAGGGTAGAAGATTCTCTGGGCAGAGAGTTGTCAGAGTTCAAATTAACCCTTTAGAAAAACACACATCCTCCAGTGTTATTGCTCTAAAAGATACCACTTAAAGGGCATTCATTGACAATCAAGCTCTGGTGGAGAAACCATGGTGACCTTATAAAAAAAATCCCTGGACCAATGTAGTAATATTTACTGAGCTTCCATTATGTTCAGACATTTGTTAAGGGTTTTTGGATGCACTATTTCTTGCAATCCTGACATCAGCCCCTTTTACAGGTGAGAAAACTAAGTCTTTGGGGGTTAACAAAACTTGCTGAAGGACACAGCTAATAGATAATAGAGCTGTATTCAGACTCAGTTCCATGTGCCCTCTTAAGTACCCATAAACCTGATATTTTACCATAGAGATTGCTGATGAAAAAAAATAATCACTTATATATTGGTCCAAGGTTCTTTTATCTCCAAGAGTTTCCAACTAGCCTCATACATGCCCAAATTCAGATACCTTATTCTCAAACTCAAGGTTGTGGGGAGGGGTACCAATTCCCTTGCCAGGCCAAAGGGTGAGTCAAGAAGCTAAAATGTAATGTCTTTGAGTGCTGCAATAATGGGATAAAGGTTCAAAATAAGGGTTTGGCTGCTATTCCTGCCTCCTAGGACTTGAGGTTAGTATTGACAGCATTTGTGAGAAAAGTACTGTTTTCCCGTTAAGTGTGCTTGAGATATATATATATATATATATATATATATATATTTTTCTCTCTTTATTTTTTTTTTTTTTTTTTTTTTTAATTAAGAATCACAAGGGTTAGATGCCAGGACTCCAGCTATAGCAAATGTTGCCCTCCCTACTCATCTGGATATGACTGGGAAGCTTCTGTCATTTGCCTCATGGGCCATGGCTGTTAGGCACAGCAGAACTTGGCCCATGGTCTATGCATCTATTGGCAACCCCTCAGGAAGGCTGACTTTGTGTTTAATATTGGTTTCACTCCTCCCTGAAGAAAAGAATGGGATGGATATATAAAAAATAAAGATGCAGGAAAGAAAGATACAACAGGAACATTATAAATGCATCAGGGAATTAGACATGAATCACATTTCACAAAGCCTTCTGAGGGGATTTGGATTCTGGTCAAACATTTAAAGCAGCTTCTGATCACGCTTTATTTTGAAAACAGATTCAAATAGGATGGAAATATTCACATGTAATCCAAAGGGTGTCTGAGGGAACAAATGCTCCAAATGTTCTTTCTGGCAGAGGTCTTCAAAGAACTAAGAAAAATCTGGGACTGAGTTAATGTGTTAGATGATGTAAAATTAGTTAGGATGATCAATAGGCATTTATTATATTTCTATCATGCTTCACCATCTGCTAAATCAGCCTTGACAAAGACCATAAGGATATGATTCCAGACATAAAAGACCTAGGCCAGAGCCAGGGCTGAACTTCAAAAAAGACCTTTTCATTAAACAAATGTTGCAGAGTCTGGTTTAATTCTGGGAATGCCAAAAAGCAAGTGTTTCTAAACTGTATTCTGCAAAGCAGTGCCCGCATGAGATCCTTGGGCCAAAATTAATGTCCTATAGCTATATAAATTTAGAGGACACGTACATTATGTACCCTCTCCCTTAGACATTCACAATGCATATTGAAAGAATATGAATGGCTATAAAAATTATATAATTAAGAAAGCTGCTTAATTTACCCTAATTCTAGATGTATCATTTGATCAAGTGTCTCTCTTTTTAAGTACTACTATTACTATTACTGGTAGTATTACTAAAAATGAGTAATATTAATTTAGCACTATGTGTTAGACATTGTTTAGAAGTGAACCACAAGTGTTAACTCACTTACTCCTCCTGTCAGTCTAAAATATAGTAGGCATTACCACCATCATTTTACAGATGAGGAAACTGAGGCACAGAGTAACCTACTCAAGCTCATATAACAAGTAAGGCATAGAGCTTGGCTTAAAATCCAGGTGACTCAACACCCTACCCAGTCACTTCATCATAAGCCAAAGTCACTCAGCCAATATCAACAAATGAAATACAGGTCAGGTATAACATATCAATGGCTAAATGTGCAAGCTGATGGTAAAATCTGTAAAACAATAAAAAGTTTAAAGCCATTTTTTCAATGCTTTCAAAATTTGAAGAGTTAAAATTATGTTTGAACACTGTATGTAACTTTCTGAATTTAGCAATTATTACTTGAGCAAACTAAGACTTTATAGGGATAACTTATATAACAGCATTTTTCTATAGAATCACCCCAATTTGTGATTTATTTATCAAGAATAAAGCTCTTCTGTCTGCTAGTGCATGCAAAACGTTCCCTGTTCTTTCCCTTGAATGTTATCTTCATGATTTCTCTACTCATCTAGAAGTTACATATGATTACTGTTATTGTTTTTCTTATTAGATATTTATATTTAAAAGATAAGTAATATTAATTCTCTAGATTTCTATCTCAATTTATTTATACTTTATTAGCTTTTGATGTTTAAAATTGGTCAAAGTCCGTTTGAAGGAATTTGATAGCAATTACTATTTGCATAAATTTTTATTTCCTGATAAAACTAATTGAACCTAATTTGTTTAAATTGAGTCATTAAAGAAACTTTAGGCCTTTACCACTTAAAAATCACATTTTATAAAGTTTTAAATATTTGTTATTAAATTAAATGAAACTTAACAGTCTAATAACCAGAAAATCAATTTTCTGAAGCTATAATGATCATCCTATCTCTTGGGAACTTTATACTTAAATGGATTTAATTTTTATTTGACATTTATTTTCCCACCATAGTTGTAATGTTTTTGATTAAAGCTGAAGTCATCAGATTTATAAGACAAACAAAGAATTCACCACAAAAGAAGCTGCATGAATAATTGGGCAACATGAGGGTTTTCTCAAATTTCTATTTGTGTGTCTAATATTTTCTTTCTTCAAAATTTATGACTCATTTGCTTGGAAAGTTATTAAGCAAATTATCACAAACAAATGGTTATTTCTGGGGGTGGAGGAGAAATGGCAAGATTTTGGTCAAAGGGTACAAACTTTCTGTTATGAGATAAATAAGTTCTAGATATCTAATGTACAGCATGATGATTATAGCTAATAATAAATAATACTTCACTGGCATAAAACGGGAAAATATTTGAACTTTAAGTGTGTTCAAGGGCAAAATATGAAACAAAGCTTTTCTATAAGATTTTTTAAAAATTTTTATTTTTTAAATTTCTTTTCAGGGTTCCAGAATTCATTGTTTATGCACCACACCCAGTGCTCCATGCAATATGTACCCTCCATAATACCCACCACCAGGCTCACCCCACCTGCCACCCCCCCACCCCTGCAAAATCCTCAGAATGTTTTTCAGAGTCCGGTCTCTCATGGTTCATCTCCCACTCCAATTTCTCCCAACTCCCTTCTCCTTTCCATCTTCCCAAGTCCTCTGTGTTATTCCTTATGCTCCACAAATAAGCAAAACCATACGATAATTGACTCTTTCTGCTTGACTTATTTCAATCAGCATAATCTCCTCTAGTCCCATCCATGTTGATACAAAAGTTGGGTATTCATCCTTTCTGATGGAGGCATAATACTCCATAGTATATATGGACCACATCTTCTTCATCCATTCGTCCATTGAAGGGCTTCTTGGTTCTTTCCACAGTTTGCCGACCGTGACCATTGCTGCTATAAACATTGGGGTACAGATGGCCCTTCTTTTTACTACATCTGTATCTTTGGGGTAAAT
The DNA here is from genome assembly GCF_002288905.1 of Enhydra lutris kenyoni. Lineage (NCBI taxonomy): Eukaryota > Metazoa > Chordata > Mammalia > Carnivora > Mustelidae > Enhydra > Enhydra lutris. Next base: position 99,483,646 of record NW_019154085.1, on the reverse strand, counting down.
ACCCAGTAGTACAATTGCAGGGTCATAGGGTAGCTCTATTTTTAATTTCTTAATCTCCACATTGTTTTCCAAAGTGGCTGCATCAACTTGCATTCCCACCAACAGTGTAAGAGGGTTTCCCTTTCTCCACATCCTCCACACGTTGTTTACTGTCTTGCTAATTTTGGCCATTCTAACTGGTGTAAGGTGGTATTTCAATGTGGTTTTGATTTGAATCTCCCTGATGGCTAGTGATGATGAACATTTTTTCATGTGTCTGATAGCCATTTGTATGTCTTCATTGGAGAAGTGTCTGTTCATGTCTTCTGCCCATTTTTTGACATGATTATCTGTTTCTATAAAATTTTTTTACAATAGTAGGTAGAGCTCAAGAGACTAGTTATAAGAGCACACCATTATCACCAAATTCAAAGTACTTTTAAAGTTTAGTTTCAAAAAGTAACTTATTCAAAAAATTTAAAGTACTACCATATTATCCAGCAATCCCATTTCTGGGTATAGATCTAGAGGAAATCAAAGAGTACCTTAAAAACTTCAAAGAGATTTCTGCATTATTATGTTCACTGCAGCAATATTTAGAGTAGCCAAGATATGAAAACAACCTAAGTATCTACTGATGGATGAATGGATTAAAAAAATAATTAAATAACAGCCTATTATTATTCAGCCAGAAAAGAGCAGGAAATCTTGCTATTGTGACAACATGGGTGAACCTGCAACACATTGTGCTAAGTGAAATAAACCAGACAGGAAGACAAGTATTGTATGCCCTCACTTACATGTGGAATCTAAAAAGGTCAAACTCATAATGCCATAGAGTAAAATAGTGGTTGCTAGAGAGTAAGGGGTAAAGAGGTTGCCAGTGGGAATGGAAAGATGTTGGTCGAAAATACAAACTTTCCATTATAAGATGAATCAATCACTTCTGGAGATCAAGTGTACAGTATAGGGATTATAGTTCATAATATTGTATCCTATACTTGTAATTTTCTAAGAAAGTAGATCTTAACTCTTCTCATGACAGACACAAAAGAGGTGGTGGATGTGTTAATTAACTTCACCATGGTATTATTTCATAACACTGTATACCTTTAAAAATTACATTGTACAAGGGGAGTTAGAGAGGAGAAGGGAGTTGAGGGAAATTGGAAGGGGAGGTGAACCATGAGAGACTATGGACTCTGAAAAACAATCTGAGGGTTTTGAAGGGGCGGGGGGTGGGAGGTTGGGGGAACCAGGTGGTGGGTATTGGAGAGGGCACGGATTGCATGGAGCACTGGGTGTGGTGCAAAAACAATGAATACTGTTACGCTGAAAATAAATTTAAAAAATTTAAAAAAAAATTACATTGTACAACCTAACTACACACAATGGTTACTTGTCAACCATACTTCCATAAATCTGGGGGTATGGGGAAAAGTCACTTACTTCTCTCACATTTTGAGCACTGGAATGAACTTACACAAAAATGCAAAGTATATTTAAAATTATTTACTGGCAAAACTTATAGATTCAAAAGACAACTCAACTTTGAAAAAGGAGTTAAAATGACTCATTAGTAATGTTTAATCAGCATTTTATTGAAAGTCTGAAGAATTATTAACACTAATAGAATAACATCTGGGTGCATTTAAAGAAATGCTTTATTATTTTAAAATACTTGACATGAAAATATTGATAGGGAATCCATATGCATACATTATAAAGTATTTTAAACATTATATTTTCTCTTGAGAGAAAAAGACAAATCAAAATCATTTGAGCTAGAGAGTTACAATTCCTTGGTACATAATTTAAGAAAATAAATTTTGATTGATGGTAAGAAAGGTATTGTAGACAAATGGAGAAAAAAGTACTACATATAGTTCTGATATCAGATACTATCTACTTATGATGATAAAGAATTATAAGAGAGCCTCATTAAATTGTTTTCCTCAAAAATAACTTGCAGCTATTTCAAAGATAAGCACTTGAATTAAAATATTATGTTCTTGGAATAAAACATTATGTTCTTATTAAAATATTAATACATTTTATTTAGATGTTTTATGCTAATTTGATATTTAATATCCTGCCTAAAACTCTGTATTTTACTTTTCTTACAAACTGCAAGAAAGAAAATGTGGTTTTTTGCAATGAGCTTCATATGGATGTCCCCAAGTGTTAGGAGAAATATTAAAATATCATGTACAAGGCTACGCTCTATCAGCATCACACACAAAAAAGGAATGTACCTTTGGAGACACTGTCTAGTCATTCTAATCTACTCAAGACAGTAGCACTATGGCCTGGGTTTCCATAATTCTTTAGCATCAATTACAACCAACTGATCAGTATCAACATCCTGTTTCTTCTATGACTCACTTGGTGGTTGAGTGTGACCTTGATGAATCCTCTAGGCAGTTCAATATTCTCTCAAACTGTATCAGAGTATAAGCAACCTTATCACCTCAGTGAAGAGGGTAGAGTGGATAGGAGGATGGATGTACCCTAGCCCCAACCTTTCTTTTGTACAAGGTGGCACTGGATTCTTGCCTCAGGGATGTTTCCTATCTGTAACTCTAAAGTATTCATACTTTCCTTTGCTGGTAGGTCAGATAATCTTGGATTATCAAAATCAACTCCTCAATCAGGCATTTGGAATTTTTAGAGTCCAGTTTAGAAATAGATAATACCAAAAAAAGTAAATATATAGCAAGAGAGAAGAAAATGAGAAAATTGAGGAAAGAGCTAACAAAGGGAAGAAGAAAGAGAGGAACCCAGACAGTCCAGAAAAACAAAAAGAAGATACAATAACCACCACAACAAAACAAGCCCTTTAGGCTTCAAGTTATTGTTCCAATTAGTTGTTGTGGTCAGCCTGTGCGTCCTACTACCACGAAAGGCCTTTCAAATTTACCAACCTCCTCTACAGAGCTTTGTCTAGGAAATCTCTCCTTATTCCTCTATTTTCTCTTCAGTTTGAGCTACAAAAACAATCATTAGTTTTGTTTTTGTTAAGCCTTTGGAAACCTCTCTTTTAAAAAATCTTAGGAGTGGGGCGCCTGGGTGGTTCAGTGGGTTAGGCCGCTGCCTCCGGCTCAGGTCATGATCTCAGAGTCCTGGGATCGAGCCCCGCATCGGGCTCTCTGCTCTCTAGGGGAGCATCGGGCTCTCTGCTCTCTAGGGGAGCCTGCTTCCTCCTCTCTCTCTGCCTGCCTCTCTGCCTGCTTGTGATCTCTCTGTCAAATAAATAAATAAAAATCTTTAAAAAAAAAAAAATCTTAGGAGAAGCCCAATAAGTAAGGCAGAAAAATCACATACTACCCTGTGTTGAAACCAGGAAAGAACTCCATGAAATTCCTATAAGGGAAGGCACTTGAATTGTTGGCTGTGTTGTTTTATGGTCTTCCTATATGATGTTACATATTTATTTGAGTGATTTCTGATTGTGTGTGTGTGTGTATATACACACACACACACCTTTGAAGATCTAATGAATACCATATGAATGACCCAGGGCCCTTGTTAAAATACAGCTCTGATTCAGGAGACGTGGGGTGGAACCAAAGAGTCTGTATTTTTAACAAACTCCTACATGATGAGGCTGCTGCTAGACCTATGACCACATACTGACTCCTGTGTTACTAGCTGTAGGCTAAACCCTGTGACAGATAAAAGAATGTGTAGGGGCACCTGGGTGGTTCAGTTGGCCAAGAGGCCTACTCTTTATTTTTAGCTTAAGTCATGATCCCAAGATCCTGGGATCAAGCCCCACATCAGGTTCCACATGCAACAGGGAGCCTGCTTGAGGATTCTCTCTCCCCCTCTTGCACCTTCCCCAATTCTCACATGTAAGCATAAGAGATATACATGCTCTCTCTAATAATCTTAAAATTATTAAAAAAAAAGTATGGATTTTTACTCCCTCCCATTAAAGAACTTAAAAATAAAAATAACCAGTAGAAACTGATTAATAAGCAATAAAACTAATTATGTAACTAAATGGCTTCTCCATTCAGAACTTGGTCTTATTAAGAAAGTCCTCAAGCTCTCCAGATTGAAGTTCTTCCTATGCTCAGATTCATTTCAGTTCCATGATTCTAAAGGCAAAGTGATATAAATCTAGCTGAAAGTGCACAGTGGTTTGAGCAACCCCAGGAGAGTCAGAGTAGTTGGGTACACCTCAAGTTAGACTGGGGCTATACACTGGACTGGGACACTGGGCAGGCTCACAGCCTCTCCATGGCATTATTAGAATCTACAGTATTCAATGCTGAAGTCATTCTCTGGTGTTCTGCAACACTAAGACCCTCATAATATTGGCCTTGGTCAAAAGAAATGGAAGAGAATGTCCAGTCTAACAGGTTGATGCAAACACTCAGACTCAAAGACTCCAAGGTTTAGGCAGCTAAAGCAAATGAGTAAAGGTGACCCCAAGCCAAGAAGGCTGATGCAGAGCGTGACAAAATGAAAGTGCTGCTACATGACTCCAGACAATTTTGCAACACAGGAATACAGGCATATTTATTGCACACAAGCAAATATTCAGATTTTTCAAGTATAGGGGTCAATGGCAGGCCACTCCCAAATGTCCACTTGGGCATACTGATTATTTAAATAAAAGTATTTAAGAGACAGCCAATGCAATAAGGACATTCAATTTCTCCTCTGTCCCCCTGAAAATGGGAAATTAATGTCTCATGTTAATGGTACTCTCCCTGTACTGGGAGGTAAAGAGACATCCTCATCAACAAAGATGGGACATTCAGGGCTGAGAAGGCTACTGTTATTTTACTAATTTACTACCCAACCCAAAATTTTGTTTAAATTTCTTACTAATCAAAACTCTGAAAGTTTTCTTTGTCCTGTCAATTCTTCATTGATTTATTGTCTGTCTAAAAAGTATAAAATCTGCTTGCCTTGGTCATTTCTTTAGGTCTCAGTTTCATTACTGGCCCTCCCATGTGCATGTAAAAAAAATTTTTTTTCTCCTATTTACCTGTCTCATGTAATTTAATTCTAAGTCTAGCTGGAAGATTTTGAAGGGTAGAGGAAGAATATTTCTCTCCCTGCATAGGTTTGTAAGCTCTGAAGGAAAAACCAAGTCCTATGCGTAGCCATGACAGCTTCTAATCAAATTTAAGTTGCCCCCACAAAGTGTATCCTTTTTTTATAACCAAAAAGAAGTTATACAGCTGCCTAAAATATTCTTAGTCAACATTTCTTTCTTTTTCTTTTCAAAGTTCTTGCTTAATGCATGGCCCTTGTGGTTAATGATGGGCTGAATACTTCAAGTATAGACTGTTTTCTTCAGCTGTCTCCAAGGCTGCCTATTGTCTGAGAAGCACCTTATGGCTTTAATATGGTTACTGGTTAGCATCTTGTTCTTTTGGGGAAAAAAAAGTTCAATAACTTTGTTATTTTATAAAGGCTTCATGGCACTTTGGTAGCTGAATGCTGGGGTCATTGAATCTTTTCAAGTGTGTCCAAATGATATTGGAAGAAAACATATTTGAACAGATGTGCACTGAGGTCTCTCCTTTTTCATACAAACAAACCTACCTCCACTTTATCTTTTGCTCTTTCACCAAATCCAACCACTCAGAGAAGGTTTGAGAAAAAATAAGTAAGTCCATTCTTGTTTTACAAAGGCTCTCACTATTTTCTAGTTAAAAGGTTTTGGGTTTAGAAAAGCTTTGGTAACAAAAAAAGATACAATCAATTTCATGACCACACCACTTAAATTATTCACTCAACAATTGGGGTGTGATTACTAAAGAGCTATTTAAAACAAAACAAAACAAAAAACCACCTAGTATAATATATTTATTAAATTGACTGATAAACACAATATTTTGTTTAACTTTTCACTTGAAAAATTGCCAGACGAACTTGAAAGAGTCCATCTTGTGTGGCTACAGATATACAGTGTTGTGGGGTTTTACTTTACACGGGTAGTGAATCGAGTAACTGAAGTTATGAGATCTAGGATTCAGGTTACTGAGTAGGAAGTTTATTTTCCCAGATCTTCAAACCAAAGTCAAGGATACTTACTAGTAGTTATATAAAGTTAAAAAAAAAAATGCATTTAACTGTATAGGCAATCTCTGACAAAATAAAACAGAGATCTATTTGAAACTCTTAACCAAGAAAGGAAATTGTAACACACAAGAAGCCTACAAAAAATAAATAGCTGATCAATATCACTTTAGGCTGTTCTGCACTCCTTTCTTGGCAAACTTTTACCTTTAGTCCACCTAACAATCTGTTTGGATAGGACTGTGGACGCAAGTGCACCCAGCCAAGATCAGCCAACCCTGGCCCACACCAGCAGAAGTACCCAACTGACCCTTATTTTTGCAATGTAATATGTGATCACTGTTTTAAGCCACTAGGTTCTGAGGTAGTTACTCAGCAATAGATAACTGATACATTTGGCTTTCACAAATTTTCATTTCTACTAAAATGGAATTCACAGAGCTTATAAATCATAAAAATCTATCTTTACTGTATTCTAAGCAGTTAAAAATAGGTTCAATTAAACCATAAATTATAGTGAAAGATCTATTTGGAAAGACCTCTTTTTTTTTTTTATTATCTCCCTTCAAAGAAACAAAAAAACTTAAATAAACTGAATTAAGTAGCGATTTGTGTTTAGATCCTAGCAAGAAAGAGTTATATTTGCAATTCTCTATAACATATGATTCCCACTGAACATGCTGCATACACATTAAACCGTACTGCTCTAGTCATCGGCACTTATTTATCAATTATGCACAGTAGCCGCAATGGGTTTCAACAATTACTCACACTTTACCATTTGGTTCCATGTATTTTTCATCAGCATCCACTTAATGTGATAGTATACCCACTGCATACTGCCACCGTCTTAGTATTCAGCAGAGAAATCCTGCCACAGATAAACCTTGCATGTGGTTCTAAGAAAGGTATGTTAGCAATTTGCTAATAAGTTTATTTGATAAGGAATGTTACAACTCTTCTGCCATTTTTTTTTGCTGTATCAAAGCTCATTATCATGATCATTAAATCATAAGAGTATTTTTAAAATATCTGTGTTTACTGCAAAATTCTATTTATATATTATATGACAGAGTTTTGCAAAGCCTTAAGAAAGGAGTAGGCAAACATTTCCTGTAAAGGTCCAAATAGTAGATATGTTAGACTTTACTAGCCCTAATGTTTCTGTCACCACTGGCATACGCTACAGTGGAAAATGAGCCACCCACAATATGTAATCAAATGGGTGTGACTATGTGTCTACAAAACTGTATTTACAAAAACAGAGGCTGGCCAAATTTGGCCTGCAGGCTATGGTTTGGGGGCCCCAGGCTGAAGGCAGTGGTGTATGCTTCCATTTATTATTTATTATGTCACAGAGGAGTGCAGAGGCTTAAAAGAAGATTGCAAGTGTTCTTTGAGGGCAGAGGTAAGGGGCAGCAGGAAATTAAACAGTCTCTTGATAAAATTAAAACTGGTCAATGGGGAATGGAGAGGAAGAAAAAGGGTAAGAAATATGCAGAAAGCCAGCTCTAAAGCAGTCATTTTCCTAATACTGTTCCTTTCTCATGTGTCAAACATTCACTAGCTTTTGAATGTAATTTGGCATGGCCACTTTGCAAAAGTGCTTGGCAGTATCCACTAAAGTTGAATATATGCATACCCCCTAATTTAATAATTACACTCAACTATGCAACCACCAACAACAAAAACAACAAGCCTGCGCTTACTAAAAGACATATACACTACTACATTTATACTCATGCTACTTTTAATTAAAAATTTTACTTTAAAATAATTGTAGATTCCCATGCAATTATAAGAAATAATACAGAAAAATCTCATGCTTCCTGTACCCAGATTTCTGCAAGTGTAGTATCTGGCAAAACTATGGAACAATAACTGGTATACTGACACTGTTATAACCTACTAATCTAGAGGATTCCTTCAGTTTTGCTGGTACTTGAGAGCGTGAGTGTGTGTATGCATGTGCATGTTGTGTGTGTGTGTATACTTCATTCTGTGCAATTCCATTACATCTATAGGATCTTGCACTCACTAAGAATACAGAATATTAAATAAAGGGGCACCTGGGTGGCTCAGTCTGCCAAGCAGAGGCTCTTGGTTGCAACTCAGGTCATGATCTCAGGATAGTGAGATCAAGTGCAGTCTGTGCTCAGCGCTGTGAAGTCTGCTTGAGACCAGCTCTCCCTCTCCCTCTCCCTCTGCTTCTCCCTCCACTCGCACGAGCACACAAGATGTGGGCTCTCTAAAATAAATAAATAAATCTTTAAAATAAACAAACAAAAACAATATAAAATAGATCCCTCACCACAAGAATCCTTCAGATTACCCATTTATCACCATGATCACCTCCTCTTTCCCCCTGCTAACCCCAGACAAGCATTCATTTCCTCTATTTCTAAAATTTTGTCATTTAAAAAAATATAGATAAATAGATTCATACAGAATGTAATTTTGAGGGATTGGCTTATTTTACTAAGTGTAATTCCCTGGAGAGTCATCCAAATTGTTGCATGTGTATTCCATTGACTGTTGAGTAGTATTCTATGCTATGGATATACCACAGTCGTTTAGACATTCATCACCGAAGAACGTCTGTGCTATTTCCAGTTTGGGGTTATGAGTAAAGCTGTTATAAATATTTATGTACAGGCTTCTGTGTGAACATAATTTGTGATTTCACCAGGATAAATGCCCAAGAGTACAATTGTGGATCTCATAATAGTTGCCTGTTAATTTTTTAAGGAACTGACAAATGTTTCCCAGAATGGCTATACTTTTTTTTTTTAAGATTTTATTTATTTATTTGACACAGAGAGAGATCACAAGTAGGCAGAGAGGCATTCAGAGGGGTGGGGGGGAAGCGGACTCCCTGCCAAGCAAAGAGCCTGATGCAGGGCTCGATCCCAGGACCCTAAGATCGTGACCTGAGCTGAAGGCAGAGGCTTAACCCACTGAGCCACCCAGGTGCCCATTTTTTTTTTAAGATCTATTTATTAGAATGCACATGTGCGTGATGGGGGAGAGGGGCAGAGGGAGAGAAAGAATACCCAAGCTGACTCCCCGCTGAGCACAGGAGCCCCACATGGGGCTCATCCCATGACCTTGATATCATGACTTGAGTGGAAATCAAGAGTCTGCCATTTTACTGACTGGGCCACCCAGGCGCCCCAGGAGTGGGTGTACCTTTAAACATTCTCGAAACAATGTATGATTGATAGAGCTTCTCCAACATCCTTACCAGCACTTAGCGTTAACTCTGTTTTTATTGTAGTTATTCTGATAGATCTATAGTGGTAACTCATAGCAGTTTTAATTTGCATTTAGTTAATAGTTAATGATGCTGAATATTTTCTCATGTGTTTATTTACTGTCTATGTATACTCCTGGGAGAAATGTTTCTTCATGTCCCTTTCCCATTTGAATTTTTTGTTTTGTGCCTTGGAGGTTTAGAGGTTTTTACTAGACACTAGTCCTTTGTCAGAGATGTGGCTTGCCATGTTTTTCTTTTGTTTGTTTCTTTAAATTCTGATGAGGTCCATTTTTTCATTTATTCCTGTGATGAAGTCTAATTTTTGGTACCCAATCTAAGAACTCTTTGCCCTAAATCCTAACAATTTTCTTTTTTTTTTCTTATAAAAGCTTTATTTTATGTATTTTATATTTAAGTTCATTTTGAGTTAATTTTTATAAAATATGACAGGTTTAGGAAGATTCTGGGTTAATTTTTATAAAATGTGACAGGTTTAGGAAGACGTTCATTTCTTTTTGCCTATAAATGTCTCATGGCCACAACACCGTTTGTTACAAAGGCTGTCCTTCCTCCATTGAAGTACATTTGCACTTCTGTTGAAAATCAGTTTGGCATATTAGAGTGGCTCCATTTCTATCTTTTCTTTTCTACTTCACAGATCTATGTATTTATCCCTTCATCAGTATCACACCATGTTGATTTTTATAGAACTATATAGTAAGCTAACATTAGAAGAATTAACTACTTATATTTTATTTGTATATTTTAAGATTATTTTAGCTATTCCAAGTCTATCTCTTTCCATAAAAAAAATTTAAAATAAGCTTGTCTGTGTAAAACAACAACAGCAAAAACAACAACAACAACAACAAAACTGGGATTTTAATAGGAATTGCATAAAACCCATAGATAAATTTGAGGAGAACTGACATCTTTTTTTATCTTGAGTGTTTTAACCTGTGGATACAGTATATATCTTCATTTATTTAGGTTTTCTTTTCTATTTTATCAATATTTTATCATTTTCAGTATATAGATTCTGCACATGTTGTACTAAATGTGCACCTAACATAACTTTTTGAAGAATTATAAATGATATAGTGCTTTTAATTTAAATTTCCAGATACTCACTCTTAGTATGTAGAAACTAACTTGTTAAAATGTCAGGATCTTGCATCCTGTGATTTTTTTTTTAGAACTTTTATAATTCTATAAATTTTGTTTTTTGGAGATCCCTTCAGATTTTCTATGGTACTAATCATGTTACTTGCAAATAGCAGCAGCTTTATTTCCTTTCCAATCTGTGTGCCTTCTCTTCCCTACCTTTCTTCCTTCCCTCCTTTTTTTTAAATTTTAGCTTCTGCCTTGTAGCAGTGGCTAGATTTTTCAATACTCATTGAAAAAGCATGGTGAAAATGAATATTGTTTCCATATTACCAGTCTTAGGGTAAAGACCACTGAGTCTTTCATCATTAATAAGATGTTAGTTGTAGGTTTTTTTGTAGATGCTTTTTATCGCACTGATATGATTATCTTCTATTCTTAACTTGTGGGAAGTGTTTGCAATAAATGGGCAATATGTTTTACCAAATTATTTTTCTGGGTGAACTCAAATGATCATATGATTTTTCTTTCTCTAGCCTACTGATATAGCAGACTACAATTACTGATTTTCAAACCAACCATTCATACCTGAAATAAAGCCTACTTGTTCATACTATATCCTTCTTATACATTTTTATTCAATTCACCAATATTTTGTTGAAGATTTTTAAGTCTAAGTTCATGAGAGATATTGATCTATAGCTTTCTTTTATTGTGCTGTCTTTGGTTTAGGTATTAGGGTGACACTAGCTTCAACAGTTGAGTAGGAGTGTATTTTTAGTTAACCAAACTTAGATGCTACTCGATAATCTACCACCAATGAAAACAATTATATATGACCATATTTCCAAAAATGTAATACTATAAAGCAATGAGAATAAATGGACTACAACTACACAAAAAAATATGCATTTGTCCCACCAACATTACCTTAAGCAATAAGCCAGCCACAAGAGTATATTCTATAGGATGCTACTTATAAAAAGAACCAAAAAAGGGAAATTAACCTATGATGTTAGCAGTCAGAATAGTGGTTAACCTTTTAAAGAGTAGTTCTTAACAGGGGGCATAGAGGAGGCTTTCTAGTCATGCTCTATTTCTTTTCCTGTGTGTTGATAATACAAACATGGATATTTGTGAGCAATTCATTGAGATGGGTACTTACTTATCTATTCTACATGTCTGCTACACTTTGGTTAAAAAATAAAACAATACCCATCACCAGCCCCCCAGAGAACTCCCCTCGCAGGTACTACCTCTTTATTTCCTATTTCAATTTCCAGGGATCAGAGCTACAGGACTCAATACTCATACAAACGTAAGGCTGAAAACAGCTGTTTTCATACTGTGTTTGACTAGGAGGACATTAATTTCATTGTTTTCATAAAGAGCCACCATCTATTTTTGTTTTTGTTTTTTTTGTTTTGTTTTTGTTTCGGGTTGAACAGCCTCATTGCTGTCCAATGTACAAACCAGCTGAAAAGTTTGACAGCCATTCATATTTCTAGCAGAGAGAAATGAACTGAAATCTTTCTGAAAACTATTTTCTATTTGATATGCACACTTTCCTGGTTGCTTTGTACTTGAAGATAGTGCTATCACAGAGTATTCTCTATGACAATACTCAGCTAATTAAAAATAACTTAGCCCTATAGCATCTGTGATTGTAGATTTCCATTCTTTAGGGTCCTGTGCTTAAGAATGATAATTGAATAGTGATGTATTAAATACATACTAGAAATGAAAGCCTGGATGAGTAAAGCACATCAAGAATAGGAGAAGATCCCAGCTTTAAAACAAGAAGCAGAAATAGTAGATTCCAGTGGTTACCGGTACTATCTTAGAACAGTAGAACAAACAATTCACTGAAACTACTTCTACCCAAGAGATTCAAAGTTCTTAAGCTTTCACAAACTCAGAAAGACCCCTGGCCCTTCTAAATGCCTCTCCTGGTCTGAAAAGCCGTACACTTCAAGAAGCCTGCAAAAAACACTCAGCCAACCTTCTTAGGAACAGGAAAACTTCTTTGAACAAAATCAATTCACTCCAACCGCAATGTAGAGTTGCTATCAAGTTCCTCTTACAAGAAACAGAGTTTTCTATTGATCCACCCACCTGTGTCACCTTACTTCTCCACTTCTCTATTTCATTTTATAATGGGTAGAAGAGGAAAAGTTGTCAACAGGAAAAGTTTCTAGGTGATATCCTGCATTTTCATGCTGACGGCATACAAAACTGTGATCTGAATGTCACTAACCAGATGGACCAGGGGTGCTGCTCACTCTTGAATGTCCATGAAAATCAGCCACCGTGGCATTAACACACGGAGATGCTCAGATGCCAGATTCACAGGTTACGATGGGGCCCTAGATTCTGCATTTTCAACAAACATCCCAGGTGATTCTGATACACAGTATTTGACTGGGGAGGAAGGGAAGGAGAGAAAAAGAGAGAACAAACCAGGCTGAATAAATGAAAACCCCAAGACCCAAGATTACCTTTGGAAGAAAATAAAGTTTGTTGCTTTCAAATACAAATGGCAATAACAACTGGGTATAAATAGTGCTGTATGTACCAGTAATATGAAGTCTGATTTATAAAGTTAAGATATCAGTAAATATCATAGATCACACTTTCCCCTCACTCATTCATTCATTCAATAACTATTTATAGAACAACTTTGGGCCAAGACTAGAGCATGCGGTGATCAAACATACCTTAAAAAGCTGACAGTGTAATAGGGAAAACAGAAAAATGGGTAGGCACACTTGTGGCTGAATTGTGCTATTTTGTCGACCTCCTTTATTTAAGCCTTATGTCTTCAGGACAAACCAACCACTGCGAAGATCAAGAATCCAAGTCTCAGAGAGCCTTGAGTGCAAACACCATCCACGCTCCTAGGGACTCTGGCTCCATCTGTCTCTGGGGATCCTGGCATGAAGGCCTGCAGACCCCTTTCTCCTTCCAGGGAATTAAGACTCTTCAAGCTGACCTATATTTTTGGGTCAAAACAGCTAAAACAAAAACCAAACAAGAGAAAAGAGAAGTCCCTACGCATATGGCAAGTCTTCCATGTTCTCTGGGTGACAATGGTTCCTACTCAACTTCAAGGGTCAGAGTGCAGCTGATCCATCTCTCAGGGTCTGCAGCCCTTCTGGAACACAACCCCTACCCAAGCTTGAAACTCTCAAAGAGATTTTCCATGTTACACCCCCTGTTGAATGCCTAAGCAATGCCTTGCAAGTAGAAGGAAAGCTACTCAGCTAAAAGCTACTCCTCAGGGTGCCTGGTGGTTCAGTGGGTTAAGCCTCTGCCTTCAGCTCAGGTCATGGTCTTAAGGTCCTGGGATCGAGCCCCACATCAGGCTCTCTGCTCAGCAGGGAGCCTACTTCCCTCTCTGTCTCTGCCTGCCTCTCTGTCTGCTTGTGATGTGTGTGTCTCTCTCTCTGTCAAATAAATAAATAAACAAACAAACAAATAAAATAATAGCTACTCTTCCACTAAAACTAAAGTCCTAGGGCCAAGCATGGTACTTACATGGTACCATAATCCTTCCTGCACCTTAGGGTGACCTTCCTCCTTTCCTGGGGCACATTCTTGCTCCAACCAAGACAGAGGCCAGTAATGAGTATCCCTCTGAATATTGGAATTTGAGGTTCCTTCTTAAGAATCTTTCAAGTGTTCCCTAGAACCCTCTGTTTATAGGATTCCCTGAGGGATACCCTTGTCAGCATGTGCCAACAAAATCTTGTTCCTACACTTCCAGTCATGATTAGAAACAGGATTGATCTGGCCCAGAAAAAGAAGAGGCTAGTGTATCTGCCCAAGCTTTTGTTGACAAAATGAGTGAGAAAAACAAATTATGATTTTATGTCCTTGTTTTTTTTATTTTGGTGTTACACCATCAGCATAGCATTTCAGTAGAAAAATAATTATAGAATAGTGAACCACACACAAAATCACAAATCACCCTACCAGAATTTTGTGTAGGCCAATGAATACATGTATAAGCATTCATTTGGATGTGCACATGCATGTATTTATGTACATGCATAATTTATGTATCTATGTATTATTACATATATTTTTTTATTTATACTAAATTTCAGTAAAATTTGAAAACTGCCTCTTTCACCTAACAATGTATTGTGATATCTTTCCATTTCAAAAAAGTTACAGTTACCACCACTTGTAAGACTACATTATGCCTATTGCACAGATTTATCATATTTTACCTAACAAATTATCTAATATTTGACATCTGGGGCTGATCATAATTTTTCTTTATTATATCCAATCCCATATCTTTTTTTTAAGATTTTATTTATTTATTTGACAGAGAAAGATCACAAGTAGGCAGAGAGGCAGGCAGAGAGAGAGAGGGGGAAGCAGACTCCCCACTGAGCAGAAAGCGCGATGCGGGGCTCGATCCCACACCCTGAGATCATGACCAAAGCCAAAGGCAGAGGCTTAACCCACCGAGCCACCCAGGTATTCCCAATCCCATATATTTTAGAGACATTTCTGAGAGACTGTGATGAATTCACTTTTCACCTACATCTGTGAATCTATGCAATCATTTCATTAGGTTCCTAAAGTAAAACTGACAATTTTTTACCTTAATTAAAATAATTAAATGTCTACATTAACATTGTAGGAAAAGCAAGCTACTCCAGCAGAACAGACTTGATCCTAACTGGGGTTGAATAAGAATTTTAAAGCCTAATACTCATTTAAACAAAGTTCCCAAGTTAATGTAGTTTGTCTAAAAAGGTAGGAATATGTTCTTGTTCCAAACATAAGCACTTTTTCCAGGGGAACCATTATTGATAATTGGAATGCTATTTGTCATAGAAAAGTAAATAATCATAATGAGTGACTGTCATACACTTAACACTGCACTCATTTTATTAAAACATATTCTTTTGTTACTTTTGTTACTCACCACTATGAATAAAAAGAAGAAATTTGGGGCTGTACAGTTGGGGCAAGTCTGTCTAGACTTAACACAGAAGACTCATCAATAAATGAAAAGGCTGAAGAAAGAAAAAGAATCAGTATGATTGGCAGAAAGTGTTCATGGATTGACACAGGTCTCAGCTAGTAGGACGCACACCACCCAAAATTTGTACAGACTGTCTACAACAGTATCTTCCATCTTTGTCAACCCACATGTGGAAAGGAGATTGCTGAGTCACTCTGAGAGTTAGAATGACGTATTGTGAGAATGTGGTTGCTATGGTAACAGGAGGGCCTCAGCTGAGGCAGAGGAGCATTAAGAGCATTGTATTATCGAGATAAAGCTATACCATATATGATTTTGCACCAACATTTTTGTGAACTAGTTTGGACATTTCACTTTACTTCCTTCCATAATCCTTGAATATATCACAGAGCTGATACAATATACCAAAAGTTCTGCTTCCTAGAGGGATCTCCATCACCCATGAAGTTCTTTGTGTTTTCTGGGAAATGACAAGAGGTTGAGGGGAGATAAAAGTCTGACAACCATTTTTTTCTGCTCCTGGTTAGGACTCTACTGAAACAACGTGAAGACAAATGTTAAATGGAAAAGCAATTTAAATCCATGGGAAGAGTACTACGATGACAGGTTGTTCATTATTGCTCACACCAACTATCTTATTCATCCTTCTATGCTCCCAGAGGAACATAGCCTTCCCTAGACTCTCTGGGGAGTGCAACAGGGAAATCTGCCTCCAAGATAGGTTTTACCATGATACTGACAAAGACTCTCTCCTTGTCCCAACTTGGGTTCCTCTGAGCACTTTTTTCAATGAGGCTTTGATCTTAGCCTATAAGGACCGCTCAAATGACTCTCCAAACCCCTTCCCTAAGAGACTTAACCAAACTTTTGCATTTGCTTCTAACAACTCAAGGCCCTGCCCCAGGATGACCCAAGCTCCCCTTGATGCAAAAACACCATTTGACAAAATACAACATCTTTTCCTGATTAAAACTCTTCAAAGTGTAGGGATAGAGGCAACATTCCTTGATTTCATAAAAACCATCTATGAAAAGCCCACAGAAAATATCATTCTCAGTGGGGAAAAGCTAAGAGCCTTTCCTTTAAGATCAGGAACATGACAAGGATGCCCACTCTCACCATTATTTTTCAACATAGTACTGGAAGTCCTAGCAACAGCAGTCAAACAACAACAACAAAAAAGTATTCAAATTGGCAAAGAAGAAGTCAAACTCTCTCTTTGCAGATGACATGATGTGGAAAACCCAAAAGATTCTCCCCCTCAAAATTAGTAGAACTCATACAATCATTCAGTAATGTGGCAGGATACAAAAACCAATGCACAGAAATCAGTTACTTTCCTATACATAACAATGTAACTGTAGAAAGAGAAATCATGGAATCAATTCCATTTACAATAACACTAAAAAACCTTAAGATAACTTGGAATAAACCTAACCAAATAGGTAAAGGATCTATACTCTAGAAAATTCAGAACATTTGTGGAGGAAATTGAAGGAGACACAAAATGATGGAAAAACATTCCATGCTCATGGATCAGAAGAATAAACATTGTTTAAATGTCTATGCTGCCCAGAGCAATTTATACATTCAACACCATTGTGATCAAAATACCAATGGCATTTTTCCAAGTGCTGGAACAAACAACTCCAAAATTTGTATGGAGCCAGAAAAGACCCCAAATCACCAAGGAAATGTTGAAAAAGAAAAACAAAACTGGGTATATAACATTGTCTGATACAAAGCTATATTACAAAGCTGTAATCACCAAGATAGCATGGTACTGGCACAAAAACAGACGCACACATCAATGGAACAGAATAGAGAGCCCAGATATGGACCCTCAACTCTATGGTCAATTAATCTTCAACAAAGCATGAAAAAATATCCAATGGAAAAAAAAAAGACAGTGTCATCAATAAATGGGGCTGGGAAAATTGGACAGCTATATTCTAAGAGTGATTCTCAACCATTGCCTTACCACATACACAAAGATAAACTCTAAATGGATGAAAGACCTCATTGTGAAACAGGAATCCATCAAAATCCTAGAGGAGAACTTAGGCAGTAACCTCTTTGACATCAGCCACAGCAACTTCTTTCAAAATATGTCTCCAAAGGCAAGGGAAACAAAAGTGAAAACGAACTTTGGGAACTTCATCAAGATAAAAAGCTTCTGCACAGCAAAGGAAACAGTCAAAAAACAAAGAGGCAACCCACGGAATGGGAGAAGATATTTGCAAATGACACAACAGATAAAGGGTTGGTATCCAAGATCTATAAAGAATTTCTCAAACTCAACACCCTAAAAACTTGACTTAAAAATAATTAAGTCAAAAAATGGGCAGAAGACATAAACAGATACTTCTCCAAAGAAGACATACAAATGGCTAACAGACACATGAGAAAATGTTCAATATCATTAGCCATCAGGGAAATTCAAATCAAAACCACACTGAGATACCTCCTTACACCAGTTAGAATGGCAAAAACTGACAAGGCAAGAAACAACAAATATTGGAGAGGTTGTAGAGAAAGAGGATCCCTCTTACGCTGTTGGTGGGAATGCAAGTTGATACAGCCACTTTGGAAAATAGTATGAAGTTTCCTCAAAAAGTGAAAAATAGGGGCACCTGGGTGGCTCAGTGGGTTAAGCCTCTGCCTTCAGCTCAGGTCCTGATCTCAGGGTCCTGGGATCAAGCCCTGCATTGGGCTCTCTGCTCAGCAGGGGCCTGCTTCCCTCCCCCCACCGCCTCTCTCTCTGCCTGCTGCTCTGCCTACTTGTGATCTCTCCCTCTCTGTCAAATAAATAAATAAAATCTTTTAAAAAAAAATAAGTTAAAAATAGAGCTCTCCTATGACCCAGCAATTGCACTACTCGGTATTTATCCCAAAGATACAGATGTAGTGAAAAGAAGGACCATAGGCACCACAATGCTGATAGCAGCAATGTCCACAATAGCCAGGCTGTGGAAAGAGCCGAGATGCTCTTCAACAGATGAACGGATGAAGAGGATGTGGTCCATATATACAATGGAATATTACTCAGCCATCAGAAAGGATGAATACCCAACTTTTGCATCAGCATGGATGGAACTGGAGAAGATTATGCTAAGTGAAATAAGTCAAGCAGAGAAAGACAATTATCATATGGTTTCACTTGTATGTGGAACATAAAGAATAGCTTGGAGGACATTAGGAGAAGAAAGGGAAAAATGAAGGGGGCGGGGGAACAGAGTGGGAGGTGAACCATGTGGGACTACAGACTCTGGGAATCAAACTGAGGGTTTTAGAGGGGAGGAGGGCATATGGGTGAGCCTAGTGATGGGTATTAAGGACTGTACCTATTGCATGGAGCACTAGGTGTTATATGAAAATAATGAATTATGGAACACTACATCAAAAACTAATGATGTACTGTATGGTGACTATATCTGCCTGCCTGAGAAAGCTCAATGCTTTCTTATTTGAGCCAATACTTTGCTTACTTGAGGCAAAACATGGGAATAGGATAATAGGCCCTGAACCCCCTCTTAGAGCAGTTAGTAGAGAAAGCATGAAATTACAAAACTTTTCTCTATCCCTTTAAGATATAAATTTTCTACTGCCCAAAACTGTCTCCCCAAGTACTTGAGATCCATCTCTTTGAAATACAAATATTGAAAAAATAGCTGTTGCTCTCAGTCCTTGTAGGAGGGTAATGGCCTAAGAGGGCACCTTGCTCCAACTTCCAACACTACCTTCTGTCATAATGATATGAGAAGTATGTTTCTCCTATAAGTGTCAATGAGCAAATCTAGATGGCCTAGTCATATGAACAAAATCCCCGCTTAATACACTTTAGTGCCTTTCAACTGAATACCCAGCATTTAAACAATCCTACCTTTTGTTTCAGTGGAGTTGACCTCAGGTCAGACTGAGGTCTCTCTTCTGTTGCAATAGTTATGAGTAAATGAAATCAGGTCAGACTGAGGTCTCTCCTCTGTTGCAATAGTTATGAGTTGCAATAGTTATGAGTAAATGAAATCTTTACCACATTTAACAGGTGCCTGGCTTTGCTTCTTTTGACGATACTACTTGTTGATGCTATGTAAGTTTCATATCCTACAAATCCCAATCTATACTTTTGGGTATTCTTTGTGATTTTGTCAGATAGGATTCCTGTTCCCCTGATAGTTCTAACCTCCACTAATCATTTGCAGTGCTTTTCTTACCTGCGGGAACCTCTAATTCCTCAGGCTTCCTGGTCTTGAAATGTGCCTGTTCATCTTTACTCCATTTCTTCTCATGGTCTGACAATGCATAAATTATACATAGAACCATTTAAACAGATAACAGGGGACCCATAAGGTACCAAAATAGATTAACAAACTCATCTCTAATTCTTACCCCCAAAAGGATAAGAATAAAATTATACAGTTATAACTAAAAAAAAAAAAAAGGGAACCCTTTTCAATCAAGAAACAATTTTTTCATTAATATCCATAGATAATCACATTCAAATTTAAAACAATTACATTGCTTATCTTCCATATAATACTTTATCAGGTCTGTTTAATTCTACTTGTTCTTGAAAATTTTAGAAGTAGAGAGGTTTTAGGTGTGAAATTAGGTAAAAACTCTGCAGAGATAGGTTTTTCAATCTTGTCCCTAGCTCCACCTGATTATCCAGGGTCTATCTATCTTAGAGCACATCAATGCTGGAATTTTCTCTGCTCTAATCCTTTAACACTTTTTATACTGCCTAAAGCAAACAAATGTCTCTTGACTTAGCCAGGAAAATGATCCAAATATCTCAAATTCAAACTAGTTCCCATCTTGAATTTATAAGAGCTAAGGAGGTAACAACAGAATGCTTATATTGTCACCATCATATTTTTACGACTCTTCACTTAATAATAGTATTGAGGAAGCATTATTGACCCAGTCTTAATGATATGTTATGTGTTTAAAAGGACATATAATTAAGCTGTGAAATAATGATGTGAATTTTAGAGGTCACAAGATTAATCTAAAAGTTCTTGCCTTTCTTTCTGTTATTCTCTTCCATATTTTACTAATTGACAACTATCTGTTGAGAAGATACGCTGTCCCTCGAATGTGCTAAACAGTAATAAGAGATCCAAACTGTCATACCATTACTATAAAATAAGACCCCAAACAATGAGGTATTTAAAATCCAGCTGGTTGGGGCACCTGGGTGGTTCAGTGAATTAAGCCTCTGCCTTCGGCTCAGGTCATGATCTCAGGGTCCCGGGATCAAACCCCGCATGGGGCTCTCAGCTCAGTGGAGAGCCTGCTTCCCCCTCTCTCTCTGCCTGTCTCTCTGACTACTTGTGATCTCTCTCTGTGTCAAATAAATAAATAAAATCTTTTTTAAAAAATCCAGTTGGTTAGGTAAAACCTGCATGTGTAGAGCAATTAGCAATTAAAGCAGTGTATTCTAAGTGAAAATTGCATGAAATGTTTTGTATTCCAATTTTCAGTGTGTGGAAGTGAGATATCTTGGCTCCTATAGATGTGGGAAAAGAAAAATATAAGAAATAGAACACATGTCCCTTGTTTAAAGGAGCCCATAATTTAATTAGAGAAAGAAAAAGATAATATGTACATGAATATAGCCAGCTTTTGGCAAGTAAATAATGAATTTCTAGAAAGTCCTCAGGTCCCGACAGCTTTATGTGGAAATTCCATAAAACAGAGATAAATGAGCTTATATATTTAAGACTGTTGTGATTGCTTGATAAGTCTATACTGGTTATTTACAGCAAATGAAATGCTAGAGAAGAATCAACCAAAGACAGCATAGCTGGTGGGGGGTTATTATGCCTTAAGCCACTTGCTCTGCCCTAGACGCATCCTATGCACACTACCCTGATCCTAGTGTACCTATAATAAGACAGGGAATCTGAGACTGACTTCTCTTTTAGTAACCTAAGCCTTTCTAGAGAAAGATGATTAAATAATTTGCAATCCTACGGAAATCATCAGTGAAAAACCACTAGAATTTACTCAAGAGATAACTCTTTAGATTCTAGAAGTTGTGCCGCTTGAACAGTCTAGAATTCTTTGGACCAGAATAACTGGACATCTTGACCCAAACTATGACTAAGACAAAATTTCTCAAATGTAATATAAATGCCTTCTATTATTAAAGAAACAGAACTCAGTCTTGCCAATTTTTAATTCACTTGGTTTTAATCACCCAAATGCAAAGTGAACATATAAATTCCTCTATCATTAAAGGAACAGAACCCTAATCTTGCCAGTTTTTAATTCACTTGATTTTAATTATCCAAATGCAAATGAATATACATTTTGTTTATTTGTTCAAGATTTTATTTATTTATTCATGAGAGACAGAAAGAGGCAGAGGTAGAGGCAGAGGGAGAAGCAGGCTCCCCAAGGAGCAGGGACCCTGATGCTGGACTGAATCCCAGACCCTGACCTGAGCCAAAGGCAGACACTTAACCAACTGAGCCACCCAGGTGCCCTTATGTCTTAACTACCTTGAAATGTTAAAAGGTCACTTAAAATTGTAACTTTAAATGAGAAATGAAAAAAATTTATTTTAATTTTACTTGCCAAAATGAACACAATCCTTCAGCTGGTAGTGGATGGGAACCCCTAGAAGCAATGAACTCTTAGTTCTGTTTACTATCACGAATAAATGTAATAGCAAATCCCAGTGGGAACCAGGATGTCAACTCCAAGTGATTAAAAACAACAAAAAGAACTATTTACAGAAGGGTTGAAAATTTCCATTTAACAAGGCTGCCTTAACATTCCTCAGGCGCCGCAACAACACAGCACGATTTTGATATTTCCGTGTTTGTGTGAGTGTAGAGTGGTCAAGGAGCAATTTGGTCTGACTGGTCAACTAGCATTGACAGGGAGGGTCACGGAAAGAAGCCCAGCTGACTCCTAAAAGAACCACAAAGGGAAATACCTCATGCGTGTCTACCCTCGTCACTTCATGGTGCCCATTTGTTTGGTCTTGGTAGTTTACAGTTGCCTCACCCCGGTTTGTTTTTGTCCTATGATCTTGACTATTCCTCTCTACTTCTAGGTAAAGCTATGTGTGCCAGGAAGGACTGGTGCTCTGTTGATGCATTTTATACTGTTGTTTACACTGCTGTTAGGGTGACTATTTCCACTTACACTGTGGAAGTGTCAGGAGATGGTTTGTTCTTCTTCAACTTCCTTTTCAGCCATTTGACTATCTCAAAGATACAGAAAATCTCTGCCTTTCACTCTCCTAGTGCAAAGTTAAACAAAATGGAACATAAAACCTAAGCACTAAAACACTAAATTGATTTTTATTTGAGGTCCAAGTCCTCCCCTTTTAAACAAATACTCAGAATTCTAAATATCTAGTGCATTTTAGAAGTGTTTGCACTCTTGAACTCAATTGTGTACCAAGCCTACATTTGCCATGGATTATCACCAAGATACCTGAGATGAAGGGATAGTAACAGCCCCTGGGATTTCTCAGAGAAATGTTTCAAGAGGAATCAAGAATTGTATTTCTCTCTTTCCACCACCCATAGTTTAGAGCTATTTCTACCTTTGTCATGGTTATGGAGACATGGGCAAGTTTCTTTCCTTGCTGTGTCTCTCAACTTCTGTATCACTAAAAAATTCATCTCCATTTATCTTCTTTTGTACTTTCATTCGAATCTTTCATCTTTATCTACAATGGACACTAGAAACAATATTTAATCATGGGGAGATTAATCATATGGAACCCAGAAGTCATGAAATGAAATCACATATTTCAAGGACCTGATCCCATTAATTTTGGAAGTGCTTTGACAGTGTCCTGACCCCCTTAAAGTCCCAACAAAATTATTTTCCAAATTCTACATCCTCTGGGTAAATTTTCCTTTCCTTTGTATCAGCATTCAGAATACATTTTAAAGTTCCCATTCAATTTTACTTTTTTCCCTTTTATTTAATTACTAGAATTACAAGAGCTCTATCTTCTACACATTTTCATGGCAAACGTACACTATTTCAGATACATTAAGGCTAAATAGTCTTTTGTGGACAAGCCTCAGGGGAAACATAACTGCCATTTGTAACTGTTTCTGCAGGGAAATGAATTCTGAGTTCCAAACAACTGATTTACAAATGAACATTTGGAAAGCTACCCATTTGTAAGTGGAAGGACATCTTTCATCCAACATTTTCTGCATTCTAAGCGGTAAACTTGACAAGGTCGTCCAATAGAATGGTCTTAGGAAAAGTTTTTCTAGATGAACAAGATGTGGTCAACGCCCTCAGTTAGCTGGTGCCAGGACACTGACATGCCCTGGAAAGATATGACAAACCTCTCATTACTTTTCTGGAACTCTAACTCACTCAGAAGGGCAGACCTAAACAATGTGGTATCAATGTGGCCACAAACCTTAGACTTTAGAAAAGTAACTTAACCTTTCTGTTTTACTATAAAATGAAAAAACAACAACCTGATGAAATACTGTAACCATCAGAGGAGTTTAAATGGAGTCCCTAACAGCACCCTAAATTTAAAATAAATGGCTAATAAATGGAGGTACTATTATTAAATGATTCAAAGTATCGATCAGCATCAGAAAGACTCAGGAAGAAAATCAAATTGATTCATCAAAAAACAAGTATTGAGCTGTTATTATCTAAACAGCACTGTGAGAGGTTCGCTGGGGATATATAGGCTGTAAGAAATACAAGGGGGTCTAGCCTCAGGATTCTAAGTCTCAGAAGGCAAAAAATATGAGCCAACTATGCCCTGCAGACCCTTGTCTTGTCTGTCCCTCAGAATGTTTAAAAATTGGAATTCAAGTCAATATTTAGAAACACAAGATTTCACATGAAATTTTCAGATTCTCTCGAAAAGAAAAGTGCACTCACTTTTCTGTATGGCAAAAATCAGGTGGGGTTGAAAAGTAGTTGTCTCTTTTACATGGGCTATCAGGTCTCCATCTCCCCACATTCCCCACCTCGTTTATGTCCATGATTAACCCAATGGCCCCACTAAGCAACTGAGTTTGTAATCCTTGTGCATAATGTATTTAAAAGGCTATCTCTTAAAGAATCTTTTACCACGTATTATCTTCATAACCAAGTTAAAAATGGTCTATTTAAGAGAATGGTCGAGTTTCATTTGACCATTCTCTTTCACCATACACAAAGATAAACTCTAAATGGATCAAAGATGTCATTGTGAGACAGGAATCCATCAAAATCCTAGAGGAGAACTTAGGCAGTAACCTCTTTGACATCAGCCACAGCAACTTCTTTCAAAACATGTCTCCAAAGGCAAGGGAAACAAAAGCTAAAATGAACTTTGGGAACTTCATCAAGATAAAAAGCTTCTGCACAGCAAAGAAAACAGTCAAAAAACAAAGAGGCAACCCACGGAATGGGAGAAGATATTTGCAAATGACACAACAGATAAAGGGTTGGTATCCAAGATCTATAAAGAATTTCTCAAACTCAACACCCTAAAAACTTGACTTAAAAATAATTAAGTCAAAAAATGGGCAGAAGACATAAACAGATACTTCTCCAAAGAAGACATACAAATGGCTAACAGACACATGAGAAAATGTTCAATATCATTAGCCATCAGGGAAATTCAAATCAAAACCACACTGAGATACCTCCTTACACCAGTTAGAATGGCAAAAACTGACAAGGCAAGAAACAACAAATATTGGAGAGGTTGTAGAGAAAGAGGATCCCTCTTACGCTGTTGGTGGGAATGCAAGTTGATACAGCCACTTTGGAAAATAGTATGAAGTTTCCTCAAAAAGTGAAAAATAGGGGCACCTGGGTGGCTCAGTGGGTTAAGCCTCTGCCTTCAGCTCAGGTCCTGATCTCAGGGTCCTGGGATCAAGCCCTGCATTGGGCTCTCTGCTCAGCAGGGGCCTGCTTCCCTCCCCCCACCGCCTCTCTCTCTGCCTGCTGCTCTGCCTACTTGTGATCTCTCCCTCTCTGTCAAATAAATAAATAAAATCTTTTAAAAAAAAATAAGTTAAAAATAGAGCTCTCCTATGACCCAGCAATTGCACTACTCGGTATTTATCCCAAAGATACAGATGTAGTGAAAAGAAGGACCATAGGCACCACAATGCTGATAGCAGCAATGTCCACAATAGCCAGGCTGTGGAAAGAGCCGAGATGCTCTTCAACAGATGAACGGATGAAGAGGATGTGGTCCATATATACAATGGAATATTACTCAGCCATCAGAAAGGATGAATACCCAACTTTTGCATCAACATGGGTAGAACTGGAGAAGATTATGCTAAGTGAAATAAGTCAAGCAGAAAAAGACAATTATCATATGGTTTTACTTATATATGGAACATAAAGAACAGCATGGAGGATATTAGAAGAAAGGAAACAAACTGAGGATTTCAGAGGAGAGAGGTGGGGGAATGGGTGGCCCAGTGATGAATATTAAGGAGGGCACATACTGCAATGAGCATTGGGTGTTATACACAAACAATGAATCATGGAACACTACATCAAAAACTAATGATGTACTCTGTTACTAACATAACAAAAAAAAAAAAAAAAAAAGAAAAAAACAGAATAATTGAACAACTACATTGTGATTTTATCTTCAGTTCCAATAATCCTTGGCTAAATTTATGATGTTGAAGGAAAACAAAACTCTAATCTCAATAGAAGTATTTAACTCTAAATAAATAAATAAATAAATAATCCGTTTATTTTAGAAAGTCAAAATGTATCTGTATCATAAAATCAGTAATTGCGCACCTATCCCTATGGGATTCTAAATTAGGCACTTAAGGGGTTGCTTTTCAAAATAGTTTGACATCTATTTAGTCTCTGTATTTCAATACTAATAATAGCTCAACATTTACTAGTGCTTAGGGCCAAGGTCTCGTCTAAGCTTTCACCTACATTAATTTATTTAACCCTCACCATTACTTTTTGAGAAAGGTAGTAGTTTTTCTTCCCCATTTAGCACAAAAGGAAACTGAGATAATACCCCAAGATATTAAATGACCTGCGTAAGGTCACATAGTTGAGCCAGAACTCAGACCAGGCATTCTGGTCCCAGGACCAATGCTCATAACTATCATACAATACAGACCACTCAATATGGTCCATCTTTTCCCTGATAATTTTAAATACTACCATTACAATATGATTAAATTCATATAACATACACATACTACATAGACATATATATGCATGATTATGTTATTTTCTATTGATAAAATATAGTCAATATCAGACTGCTTTAATGATTGTAGCTTTATAGAATATTTTGATATATTTCTTAACTATTCCCCAAAATGTTTTCCTTCAAATAAATTTTAGAATAAATTTGTCAGGTCTGAAAAAAAAATCATATTGGGTTTTAATTGGGATTCCATTAAATTTATAGATTAATTTTGAGAGAATTATCATCTTAATAATATTAAGTCTTTCTACCCAATCATAGGATAGGCTGATTGAAAATATCCTTATGCAGTCAAATTGACAGGGCTTGGTGATAAATTGGAAATGAAGGACAAGGAAAGGAGAGCTTTGTAGATGTGTTTGTTTGGTTTTGTTTTTTAACAGATCTTCCCTTGATCTGTTCAGGGACTGTGCTGTAGACATTAAGAAGCACTGGAGGAGGGAAATCATCTTCACCTTGAGCCATCTGCAGTGTAGAAGGGAATAGAAAAGCACCTCAAAGTGGCATACCTAGCTTTATAATAGAAATGGTGGATGAAAACTGGTGGGAAGGAGTTCCTCCAGGGAAAACCAGGAGAGACTGAAAGAAAATGCAGAACACAGGAGAGAAACAGTATGAGCTAACATTTACTGAGCTCTTACCCTGTGCCAGGCCCCTTTATATACAGCTGACCCTTGAACCACATGGACGTTAAGGGCACCAACTCCCACATAGTCAAAAATCCATATAAAACCTGAGTACTAAGAGCCTACTCTTAACTGGAATACTTACTGATAATAAATAGTAGATTAACCCATATTTTATATACTGTAAGTATCATATACTGTATTCTTACAATAAAATAAGCTACAGAAAAGAAAATATTAAGGAAGCCATAAGAAAAAGAAAATACATTCATAGCACTATACTGTAAAAAATCCACGTACAAGTGGACCCACACAGTTCACACCCATGTTGTTGAAGGGTCAAATGTACACTCATCTAATAGCACCTAAAAACAGGTGGGTGAAAAATAAAATTAAATTAAACAAATTAAAAAATGAAAACAGGTGGGTGATATTGTCCTCATCTTACAGATGAGAAACCAGGTTCAGAAAAATTAAAAATTAAGTAACTTTCTCATTTTCACAAAACAAGAAAATGTTAAAAGCAGAATCTGAACCGAGGTCACTGAGTACAATGTTGTACCGTAGATGGAGTTTAACAGGTTCCCTCCACTCAGGAGCCCCTGGTTTGTCAATGATTAGAGAGATGTCCCATGGCAGCTCTTACAGATACAGCTGTCATTATATGCAAAATGAGAAAAACTAAGATTACCAGTTATACCACTCCATAAACAGCATTTCTCTTTAACACACTAGGCAATTATGTAGACTAACAAAAGTTAATATAATTTACTCTAAAAATAAGTTGAGCAATTCCACTTAGCAGAAGATATAGTTACAGATAAAAATAAAATTAAAAACAAACTTTCGCTCTGAGAAGGACACTTAAGCTAAGAAAAAGACAAGTCATACACCGGAATAAATATTTTTAAATGACTTATCTAATAAAGGACCTGTATCTAAAATAGCAGAAAAACCCCAAAAAGGATTTAATAAGTCCCAACAAGTAAACACACAACCCAATTAAAAATAGGCCAAAGAACTGAACAGATACCTCACCAAAGAAAATATACAGATGACAAATAAGTATATGAAAAATGTTCAATATCATTTTTCATCAGGCAATTGCACATTAAAGCAACAAGATGTCCCTACATGCGTATTAGAATGGCCAAAATCTAAAAACAAAACAGTATAATGCTGCTGAGAATAGCAATACTGCTAGTCAAGAATTCCCATTCATTGCTGATCAAAATGCAAAATGGTATAGACACTTTGGAAGACAGTTTTTCAGTTTCTTATAAAGCTAGATATAGATTTACCATATGTCCTACCAATTCCATTCCCAGGTATTTGCACAAGTGAACTGAATTTACGTCCACTTAAAAACTGTCATGTGAATGCTTATAGCAGTTTTATTCAAAATCACCAAGATGTTCTCCAAAAGGTGAAGGGATAAACGCATTGTGATACATCCACAGAGAATGTTATGCCATACTAAATGCAATGAATTAGTAATCCATCCTACAATATATATGAATTTCAAGTGCATATTACAAAGTAAAAGAAACCTATCTGAATAGACTACATACTCTATGATTCCATTCAAATAACATTCTGGAAAAGGCCAAAGCATCGACAAAAACTGATCAGAGACTGCAAAGAGTTGGAGATGACATCTCTGACGAGATGACAGAGAATTTTCAAGGGTGGTAAAATATTCTGTATGGTACAGTAGAGCTTATGAGTCTCTGTGTTTGTCAAAATCCATAGAACTTTACTAAATAAAGAGTGACTCTTAATGTATGCAAATTTTTAAAATAACTAGCAGGTTAGGCGATCCTAAGATGGAATGTGTATTGTGACAAAAGAGTCTATATAAGTCTATAAGTATAACCCAACCTCACTGAAGAGAGTGGGTTAAAAAGGATCCACCTAAGTAACTTTAGAAATGACTGGGAAGTATAAAACTAGAGATAAAAGCAACTGTATATAAACACTGCACTTTAACTGGTAGAATATTCTAACTGATACTCAAATATTTTTCAGGGGCATGCAAGGTGACCATTCTGAAACCACTGTATATATAAACCGGGAATCAGAAAGTAAATAAATGGATGGCCAATGGCAAAAGTCAGGTTTGTCATTATGGGAGTATAAGATTACAGACAAACAAAAAGGGAAGGTTAAAAATATTCTATGTGTTATATTAGAATTGGAAATGGTATAAATTCAGGTTTAAATACTTAATATAGATGCATAAACTTAATACAGATGCATATAGGTAGAGAAATAGTTATATATACATATGTATATTTATATTTTACAATTATATACACACACACACACGGTTTACTATTTACTCACGTATGTCCTAACTCTGCCTGATGAGAGAGCCTAGAAGCAATAACACCTCAGTAATAATGAGCATGCTCGGCACCCAGATCTTGATTTCTAAGGCCATTCTCCAGTAAAAGGACCCAGGGCTCCTTGAAGAAATGGAATTCTGGGGCCAGGGCAGGAAATAAACAAGATAAGCCGGGAGCATCTTGTAGTGTTAGAAAGTAAAAAAATGCTCAAGAAGCAAAAATAATGAGAATATGTCAAAGGGACACAAAAGCTGACATGAAAGAGGTCCCAATGTCTAAAACTAGAACAATTTGAGCAACAAAATAAACGAAGTAGAATTCGACTACAATCCAGCATATATTCTTGAGTATATATAAATAGAGATGTGATTGAATAAATAAGTAAACAGTAGAAAAGCTACAAATGTCTGAATAGACGAAATTCACATAATTTACGTAGATAACTCACCCTCAAAGAGATGCAGCTTAACCACCCACCTCGTAAATCTAGGCTATGCTTAGTAACTTGCTTCCAAGAGTAAGGTGTGGGAAGGGAGGAGGCAGGAGCATTTTCACAACAGAGAAAACTGAAGCATTACCTTTGCTAAGTAATCATGGTTAACATCATCAGTAACAAGACATGTTAATAACATATGCCATGTTTGAGGTTTTCCTCCCCCAAATCCATAACTTCAGTCCAACTATGAACAGAAACCAGACAAACCCAACTTGAGATAACATTCTACAAAATAACAGGCTCCTCAAAACGCCAAAGTCATCAAAAACAAGAAAAGCCAGAAAAAAAGCCAGGGAAGACATGTGACCGAATGTTGGTCATGTGGTATCGTGAGTGGGATCTTGGAACAGAAAAAGACCATCAGGAAAAAACGAATGAAATTGAATAAAGTATGGGGTTTAGATAATAAAACATATCAATGTTGGTTCTTTAGTTGAGAAAAAGTTACCAAATGTACAATGTTAACAATGGGAGAACCTGAATTGGAATCTTTAGAAACTCTCTGTACTACCTTTACAACCTGTCTATTAATATGAAAGTATAAAGAAAATTACCTTGTAGTGCATGATAATGTTCTGTTCTAATAAAGCTCTACATGTGTTTGCTTTGATCATTCTGTTCCTGCCTCTATTCTGACTTGAGCACAGTCTGTTGCCATTATTTCTCAACTGTGCTGCATCAGGATGAATCCCACAGTTCCTCTCCCTTTCCACTCATGAGGAGGACCCCTGTGTCTTCAGTGGTCCAGGTCTCATTATCTCCTAACCAGCCCCCCAGCTTCCACACACAGCTCTCATCTCTCTCCCTCTTTCTTCCCCTTTTCCATTCTTGATCTAAATATTAAAGCTATCTTCTCTCGTATTCGGTATATACCAGATATTTGCATATATTGTTTCTAATCCTCTAAGCGAGATGAGAAAACTGAGTCCCGGAGTGTTCCAATAACTTGCCCCAGACTGGGTAGCTTATAAGTGCCCTGTATCTGACCAAACTGAAAAGCTACTATTTGTCTCCCCATGCAGAGGTCCCCTGCCAGCAAGACACCGCTGTGTCTTTCTTAAAGCATTCTATGTTTGTTTGCTTCAAGCATGTAATATCACATGATAAAGAAATGTACTACCTGACTTTTAAAAGGAACCTGATCATTATTGGGAGTGAGGGAGTGTATGGGAGAGGGGAGTGGGTGGAGGGAGGCAAGTAATCAAATCCTAAGTAAAGGCAACCTTGAGAAAATGCAACCATAATAAAGAAAA
Source organism: Enhydra lutris kenyoni (assembly GCF_002288905.1). Classification (NCBI taxonomy): domain Eukaryota; kingdom Metazoa; phylum Chordata; class Mammalia; order Carnivora; family Mustelidae; genus Enhydra; species Enhydra lutris. Next base: position 99,452,334 of record NW_019154085.1, on the reverse strand, counting down.
TTGCTGCCACCTGGTGATCCAATGGGACCAGGAAAGAGTATGCCTGGCATTTCCAGTCTTCTTCTCCTCCCACATAGAGCATTGTTTATGCTCTGCTCACTGAGGAAACCCTATGGGCACGGCAGGTGCTTGCCACCAGTGGTCCTCCTAATAGAAGGAGTGAGGCACTTCATTAAGAGTCCTCTGTTTACAGACTGTGCCACTCTGGGGGGAACAAATGCCTCCTAACTTCATCCAAGCTCACCTGCTGAAAATCCTAAGAAACCCAAATGCTAAATGAGAACTCATTCAGATGAAGCTTTAAACTGATGCGTTTAAAGAGATTGAATAAACTCTTTATGTTACAATCTGGCATGAGCTTTTAATATTAACTACTACATATTTTATAGACTGTATTTGTTGCCAAACACTAAAACAAACATTAAGATGCTTTTGCCTCAACTGGTACCATGAATGCTTCCAAAACAGTAGTATAAAAAGCCACATAAAACACAACATAATCATGGAAATCATCTGCATTAAACTCACATTTGCCATAAAAGTGGCAGTTATTTCTCATCTCCAAACAATTATATCTCAATTACTTACTCTCTGTTAGGGAACATTTCATCAAAACCTCTCATTTAATTGATGTAAGGATGTATTTTGTTTGGGGAGAAACATAATCTTTAATTTGGATTAATTAAAGGAAGAGACATTCTAAATTAGTGAAAGGTTGATGTCTCCTAGAAAATATGCAGCTCTACTGGCTTCATATACAAAAAGTAACACAAACTAAGCCACAAAACCTACTGTAGAAGAAGAAGGACCAGAAAGAGAACGAGTCTTTAATGAGTAGAGACAAATAATACTCAGTGCTATTTTCCACAAAATGAATCACTTGAAAAAGTTTGTTACATAAGAAGCTTAAATGTACACTCTGTATTATCATGTATACATCTTGAATAGGCTCACTAGTACTTGTTTTTTTAACTGCCTAGTTATAATAGGCACAACTAAATCATTATATTCAGAATTACTGCAGTTTTCGGGCAAATGAGCTTTTTCTTTTTGTAGGAAGGGTGAAGCTTAATTAAATCTAGGTAGATCAACAAATATTAAATTATATGCAAAAGATCTATAGCTTGTAGAAAGTCAGTAGTACCCAAAATGTAAGAAAGAACTGAAGTTGACTACCATTAAACTTTCTTAAGTCTCCAAAAGCTTAAAAAAATCAGCAACAAAATTTTCAATGCAAAAGTGTATGTTTTATATTCTTAGAATTTTTAAAAAAATTAAAAAGAATGATTTCAAATGTATTTGGTTGCAGTGCAATAATTTTGGGATACTGTATTTGTTTTCATATCCAGCCCTATTATCATCCTAGCGTATTGCTACTTATAATCAGTAGGAAGGAATGGAAGACATTTTCCTTGCTTTGATACATCTTGGTAGATCAGGAGATGAGAATGACTTTTATCCATTGCATTTTAAGCCCACTAAGGAAAAACCTGTCACTACACAGGCCATGACAGCCAAGCAGTTTCCCCAGGAATGAATGGTGGGGAGCCAAGGTGACAGCAGGATGTAACTTTCTTCACTACAAGTCAAAAACAGAAGAAGAAGAGAAAGAAGGAGGAAGTAGGGGAGAAGGAGAAGAAGAAGAAGAAAGGAAACAGCTTTACTAAAGCAACAGCGTGTTTTTGCACTGTGACATATAAAATGAGAAGATAACTACTAACAAAGATTTTATAGTGAAAATGTAATGTGGGAAGGGCAATGCCTTACAATAAACTAAATGACTATCAAGTGCTATTTAATTTAAATTGCTTTTATCCTTTTGGAGTAAGCTTATTTTGAGACCTCTTGTTATACAGAAGAGATCATTTCCTCTGCAATCCCAAACTGACCCTGTTGGCTCCGCATGTATTAGGAAATGGGAGGGAAGCTCAGGTAAAACAAAAGATAACAAGGTATCATTTACCCACGTCTCAGAATGTTGTGACTTCAGGCCTTGCAAGCATACTTTACATAGATCTGGGTCTTTCTAGTGCTATGTGAGGTCTACTTATAGAAACTAGTGGTTCTCACCCCTGACACACACAGCATGTAAGAGATACCACTGGGTAATAAAATCAGTGATATGAATATTAACAATTTAGGTCCCTGGAACAAAATCTGTCCTGGCGTAACAACTAGGTGAGTGGTTACATCACACAATGGTACACGTTTCTTGCTGTATCACAATGTGCAGTTGGCCAACAGAGCAAGGTCATAGCAAAGGTAAGAACATGCATGGTATAGAGAATGGCAACAATTAAGAACCAAATGTCTTTGACAGTCATTCTGCAAACATTCATTTAGCTCTTTCTAAACTGTACTTTCCTTAACATATCTAGAATTAGTAAATGTAGCAGTAGTAGCCATTTGACTATGCTATTCTCCTCCAAGCTCAACATTAAGAATATAATAAACTACAGGTCTGAAGACACTTATTTAGGTAGACAGGCTAATTATCTGATTTTTATAAAACTTTTTATATCTGAAACAGCAAATATCTGATACAACTTTCAGCCACATTATCATTTCTTTTTGACACTTCAAACACATAAAGCAAGATTCACTCTTTCAGAAATCCTTGGTCCTCTGGAATTATCAGTCAAAAAAAGAGAATGGGAATTCCATGAGAAGCCAAGAAATTCACTTAACCCTGGGTTTTTAATAGGAAGAAAAGTATATCACATTTCTAAATGTCCAATATATGGACTTTACGGGCTTATTATGGTAAGAATTTGATTCTGATCAGGGTGATTTAGTATGTTATAACAAATTTAATATCATTTTTCCTTGCTGTAGTTATATTTTTATTAATCTATTCATTATAACCCGTTTTCCAATAACACAGAAATGACTGTGAAATTGCCAAGATAATCTCCAACACTGAATTTATTTTTATCAATGATCTCTTTAATGTAAAATATGCGGGCAGGGTGGCCCCTAAGAATAAAGTAGTAATAACACTGGAGCTGGTTTTATTTATTGAACATCTTTAAAACTACTTTACATATATCATCTTATTTAATCCCCATGATTCTAATGGAGAGCACTATCACCCCACCTTACAGATAAAGAAATGAGGTGCATAAAAATTTTAAAAACTTGCCTGAGATAATATTGCTAAAAGTGGCAACCTGGGAGAAGAACTGAGGAAGTCTGATTCAAAAGCACACAATTAACAAGTATGCAATATTGCCTCCTGAAATAGATGATTTGCCTTTGGCTGACAAAATATACATATGTCACAATTTTCAAGCTCATCTGCTTTTAAGAAAATGATAATCTCTTTATTTAACAAAGCCAATCTCAAAACATAAAATTTCAGATAATCGTGACAGGTAGAGAGGGGAAATGTGAGTGGCCAAGTTGTGTTTCTCCCACCCTCAGATAATACCTATTTTATGAAAAAGTGAAGAGTTCAAAGTTCCCAGATGAGGAGAGTCTATGAAGAATTCCAAGCGAGATGCTACCAGGATGAGAGTTTAGATTCTCAGGAATGGGGTGCAACTTAGCAAGGTTCTGCCGGGAGAAAACTGTGGCAGAATAACTCAGGCTACCCCAGAAGAGTGATACACAGAGGTAAGATGATGACTCTGGAAAGACCAGGAATGGATGATAAGATGGCCTTTTTGGGTCCCAGTTCCTGTACCTTCCTACCTTGCACCTTCGCAAACTTAATGCCCCTGCAGTTTCAGCCTGTCTTACCCCTGAAAATAGATTTCCAACAACACAAAAGGAATATTGTTGAGCTTCTCTCTGGGTTAAGATTTGTGCTGTCTTCTTCAAGTCTTAATAGGCATAAAGAGAGGCGCCTGGGTGGCTCAGGTGGTTAAGGTGTCTGGCTCTTGTTTTTGGCTCAGGTCATAAGCTCAGAGTTGTGGAATTGAGTCCCACATCTGGCTTTGCACTGGGCATGCAGCCTGCTTAATGAGCACTGGGTGGTTGTATGTAAGTGATGAATCATTGACTTCTACTCCAGAAAATAATATCGCACTATATGTTCAGTAAAATTAGAAAAGTCTCTCCCTCCCCTTTACCCCTCTTCCTCTCTAAAAATAAATAAACAGGCATAAAGAGATAATGCAGGGGATTTTATCGGTCATTATTTTAATAGGAACATTAACCATTATCAACTTAGGATGGTGATAGTGATGCTGCTTTGGCCGCAGTACAAGTAGGCATGGAAGAGTGGAAATGTAGGAGGGCGAAAGTCCTACCTATTTTGCATTTCCCTTAATATCTAAGGCTTGGAGTTCTGAAAATCACAGGAGAAAAAGCCCTTGGAGGGGAAAGAGATGGAGCATTGAGCGTTATCTCTGGGGCTCAGGTATCAGTTCAGCCATGTGATTTAGTGCTAGACCCCTAGTTCTCTGCCTGAATTCCACCATTATAAGCCCAAATGATAATTGTTCAATACTCTGAGTGCCTTTAAGTGGCTCAACCATCCTCAGTGTCAGAAAGCTACAAAATAAGAATGGGCCACCTTTATTTCCAGTCCCACTTTTCCCTCACCTGTGGCACTGGTCACCAGTTAGTCCAGGCTTCTCAACCGGGGCAATTTTGCTTCCCAGAAAACATATGGCAATGCCAAAAAACTCTTTGGTCACAACTGGGGACAGTGCCCCTGACGGTAGAGGCCTTGGATGGTGCTCAACATCCCACAATACACAAGACACCTCTCAACAATGAACAATCTGGTCCAATGGGTCCCTGTTGCCAAGGTTGAGAATTCCGAGTTAGACCAAGGGAGACCAAATGGATACAGGGAATCTTATTCATTAAATTTATATTGACTGACAGAGTTTCGGTGGAAGATACAACAGATCCATTATATCTGGTATCATCTGAACATTTGTAGTTTTTATTTCTTCACCCAAGACTACCCTCCTAGATCTTACTCTTGGTTTATTCCATGAACTCATTTCAAATCTTCAGATCTTCCACCATGATGAAGCTGGTTAGGCTTGAGTAGTTCCACTTCTCCTGTCTCGTCACTCACCCATGGCTTTCTCAGTGTGCCATCAGCAACAGAACTCTCACTCTATGACCATGGTGACCAGGCACAGAGGATACAAACTGCGCTGTGATATTCACTGCTACCTTTGCCCCACTTGGTGCCAGGTTTACATGGTCCCATAGCCTGTTGCCCTTAAATGGCATCTAGCATGTCAGCTGCCTCCTTTGCCCTACTTTGCTGACCAGGAAAAATTCAACCCAGTACTTTAAATGCTCCAAGTATTTCTCTAGCAGTTACCTTTTCAAAATTGATTGCAATTAAAAAATTGATTACTATTTATAAAACTACATAGTATAAGCATTACTTCCTCATATACTGCTATTATTAATCCAACCCCACATATTTCTTTCTCCATTTTGTCATATCCTATCAATGATATGTATATGTATTTCACAAGATTGCGGTTGACATTCAATAAGGAGCTATCTAAAACTGTTTTGCAAATACTTGGAACACACATGTTTCTGCTGTGGTTGCTATAAATATATACTTACTCTGGTTCTATCTAGCCAGGCCCAAATTGCTACAGAGTCCTCTGCTTGGGTCTCTAACATTAAGAAGTCACTAGTCCAAATGGACTTAAAAATCACTGTGCCTCCATACCTGTGTGAACTTGTTCTTGATCCTGAATATCCTGGCTCTATCAGACCCTATGCTATCCTTTGAAATTAGATTACAGTGTTTTATCCCATTTGGTATTCCTATCAGATGCACTTTGTGCACGATACTGTTTCTCTTGCCTCACCGAAACCCAGGGTTTCTGGTGCTGGTATTTCCAGGTGGGCCCCATCCATCAGCGAACCATGTGAAAATGTGAGACATTGCAAAGGCAAATCTGGAAGCATGCAACCAGTGCCTGGAGAATCAAGTGCCTGCATGTGTTAGAAGGAAGGTCCCTTAAGGTGGGTATTTTCCCTGTGATCTAATAAAAGGGACCTCAACTGTGGAGTCAACACAGGGCTGGGTAGGAGGCCCAGATCTTCCCCTACGTCACTCAAACCATAAAATCCCTTAATATCTTGTGATAGAATAAGAATTGTGTCTGCCCTGCAATGTTAAAAGAGATACTGAATCCAGACAGCCTCACCAAGATCATCTATTTAAGTGCTGGTTCCCACTTCTTTCCTTAGTAGGAAAGTGGTAAAAAATAAATGAATTTGTTGGTATGAGAATTTCTGGCACAGAACAGGTGCTAAGAAGATATTTTCTACTTATGTGAATTTTTCATTCTTAAAAATAATAAATTCTCCACATTTGAAATTACTTTCATGCCTTTTCAGTTAAACTCTAATGAAAGAAGTTAGCAATAAGTCAACTGCAGTTATATTTACATTTTTAAAACCCAGCTCTCATACTGTCTGTCTGTCTGTCTCTCTCTCACACACATACACACACACACGCCCCCACACACACTGAGGGAAGAAAATCCTTTGAAAAAACCAAGAACATATCTGGCTTTCTTTCACATACTTGTGTCTTCTGCCAGAATAAGAGCTGTGTGACTATATACCAAATGAAAGAATATATTAATATGAAGGATAATCTGAAGCAAGAACATAGTCCCCACATAGGATGGGCTTCACTTACTTATTCATTCATTCATTCATTCAGCAAACCCTTTTTGAGCATTCATTCCATAAGGACAGCATTAGACATTAAAATAGCAATGACAAATGAGATACTGCCTTTGCCTCAAGAAGCCTGTAGTTTGCTGTGGGTGGAATGTACAGTGGAAAGTGAATAAGAAAGAAGAAGGTGGAGAAAGAAGATAAAAAGATAAATATATATAAAAGCAAGGGTGTGTTGCTGTCCCAGGGAAGCACAATGCGAGGAGTCTTCCTAGGGCTGGAAAAAAGGGAATGAGGAGAGAAGAGAGGAAAGATTTAGAAAGGAGGTGAATTCCTATGAAGTGAATCCAAACCAGGGAAGAAAAAGGAGAGACACAGGGCATTCCTCTGGAAGATGACGGGAGGCTTAAAATGACAAGGGATTCTGGACAACAGAACCTGACAGTTCCTTTGAGTGGTTGGGAACATCAACATAGGAGCCAGGAAATCCAAGCTATCAGCTTGAGTTTTGTAGCAACTTGTCTGGGTTTAAGCAGGAGTCCCACCGTTTCAGTCTGAGAGCTTGGGCAAATTAATATCCTCACTTATAAAACAACAACCCCTTCTCTGATAAGTCTTTGTGGACTTAAAAGCAGCTAGAATAGCATGTATTGTGGGGTGTGGGCACTTACCAGGGATATAGAAGAGATAATGATGGTGATGATGATGACGATCATGGGGGTACTGTTCCCTTTCTTACATGGATGCTTCTACACATTCCACCATCTGGAATGCCCTTATCCCCAAATTCTTCACCAAAAGCATGACTGTTTGCCCATCAATTCTCGGTTCAAATGTCCTTCCCTTCAGCAAGTTGGAGTAAGGTGCCCCTTCTCTGATCTACCAGAGCACATTCACACTCTATTTGCACTAATGACTTAGTTTATCTTGTCCTCCTCCTTCACCCCAGGCAAAGAGAGAGGAGAAAAGAAGCTAGACTATATGCTTCCTAAAGACTGGCTCTGTGTCTTATGCCTTTTGGTATCTTCACCTACACAACATAGTATTTATTGTGTATTCAATAAGTATTTGTTGAAATAACACACTGTTGGGAATAGAATTGGAAACTAGACTACAGAACCATTCTTTCATAAAATAAAACCCTGAACAAATCAGAATTCTGATAGGAAATATAACAAATATCAAAGCCTTCAGGGAGCAAAAAGCACTTTATTCCCCTGTGACTTAGAGACTTTGAGAGCAGCCCAATCCTCATAATGCAAGATACTTACCACCTCTGGCTAGGAGCCTCTGCAGCACTGACGCAGGGGTGACCCCACCAAGATGAGCAGTGTGCATCAGAGAAGACCTGAGTTGGAACCAGAAAGATGCTATGAGAAGTGACAAGAAAAAAAGAGTAACTCTGGGAATGGGAACATCAAGCAAAGAAACCCTCATCTGGCAAAGAGCTATTTCAGAGTCAGAAAGGGGACCACACTGGTTGGAGAAGAGTCATGGGGTGGAGCAGGAGCAGAGACAATGGGATACTGTAGAGTCAGAGGGAAGAACAGGTGCCAGATAATGCAGGGTTGTCAGGGTAAGGTGAAGGCTTTGGGGTTGTTTTCTAAAAGCAATGTTAAGGTTTAAACCAGGTGTACAAAGTAACTGAAGTTTAAAATCACCACTTGGCTGTTGAGTGGAGAATGAATTGTGATAAAGCATCCTAACAACTTTAGCATCCTAAAGTTGTTGCCATAATTCAGGTAGGTGTGCACAGAGTTTGGGTGACAGGGGTGGAGGTGGATATGGAGGTAAGACTGAAGATACATTAGGAGGTAGAATGGGCAGGATTTTCTGAGAGACTGGCTGAGGAAGAGAAGAAAGATGAATCTTGGCAGAAACCACACTGGCTTGAGTCTCTGAAAAGAAGATACTGGTATTATTTAATGAAGTGAGTAGGCAGCAAGGATCAAAAGTCTTGATGGTAATATAGTATGTTTATAGTGTCTACTGGACATCTAAATGACAATACTCAGTACAGAGCAGCATCTAAAAATAGAAGGAGAGGGAGAGGTCTGGGTAGGAGACACAGTCTGTTGGTATTCAACATCTGGTAATTAAATCCATGGTATTTATCAACACCACTCAGCTGGAAGTTACAACCAGATGTCCTGACCCCCCTAAAAATATTTTTGGTGGGATCCCATATCTTCTATCATCTCCCCATTAAACATCCCTCTGGGTTCTTTCTTTGGGAAGGGGAGTAAGGCTTTGCTCTGGTATGCCGTTAGGTGACGCATGCCCTCTCCAGTTACCACAATTTCAATTTATATCTAGCTGTAATATTTATGTTACCTCTTAACCTCTGAGGCATTCAGTGTTTAAATGCTCCTGAGGACTTCAGAGTTCCAAGTCCCTAGAGGTGCCAGGGAAGAGATCACTGTGATAGTCCCTGAGCAACCTTAATTATTTGATGGAGAGTATCACTATCCTTTGACTTCATCATCCCCAAACTCATCATCCCCCAAAAGAAAAAAAGCCCAAAGATATGTATAACAAGCAAACAAACAAAAAACCCCAAGCATATGACAATACAAAGCAAAATCAACTGAACACAGAGTCATCTGGTATCAAAGGAGAAAAGCCTGCCTGAAAAGATAATATTGTGATCCTCTCTTCTTGTCCTTTCATTCTAAAGTCAAGACGACATCTCTACTATGAGGCAATCAGAGACAATATTGTATTTGATCTTATTACATCATTGTTGACGCAGTGCTCAGACCATGACACTGCCTGTCTTTCACAGTGTGCTGTGTATTAAATGTCCATCAAAGATCACGGTGGTACATCCTTTTGGTTTTCTCCCTCCAAACCACCCAACCTTGACTGCTTCTAAGAGAACCCCATGTTTATTTGGATAACCCCCTCCCTGCTTTCTACATGTGTGTGTTCAACTATAATAAACAGAAAATACATGTAAGATTTAATTCTAGGCAACAAGAGTTGAGGAAAACTCTGTGTGGAACTCCTAAAATGAAACTCAAGAGAGAAACTTCTCTTTGTCCACAGAACATTTTCAGGTGTCATTTCTGCAGGTCAGTTGTGAAACAAGAGCAGCCATGTAATGACCATGACAGAAGCTAGTCTGAGAGAGACAAAGGAGAATGGTTCAAATTGCCTGGGTCCTAGGTCATGCTTTTGGCCACTGAGTTAACTGACTCGAAGTGCTCTTTTTGTGAAATTATTATTTTTTTCTGATTCCTTTAACCAGCTCAGCTAGAATTTTCTGTTATTTTGTGAGGCGTGTGTATGTGGGAGGGGGTTCTTGTTCAAAGGTTGCTTTTCACCTACTTTCCGTTTTTAAACTTTATTTTTTTAGTAATCTCTACACCCAATGTGAGGCATGAACATATGACCCCAAGATCAAGAGTCGAACACTCTTCCGACTGAGCCAGACAGGCTCCTGTATTTTCTCTTTTTAATCCTCAGCTTTCTTGTCTGCAAAATAAAAGTCTAGCATAAAGTATGTCTATGAAACATTTAAAATTCTACGGTTGCAGAACTGTTGCACATCAAGTGTACTTTAATATTTTCTGTCTCCTCTGAAAGATGCTGTGAGATACTGAGGGAGATGCTTGGAACTAATCCTTCAAGAAACCCAAAGCATCTGTATCAAAAACAACACATGGCTTATGTAATTAGGAGACTAGGAAAGGGAGAACTTCCTCACCTCTACATCTGAAATTTCCAGGCATATTTGGTGCTTAAATCCAACGCCACTAACAGAGGTCAGTCATGTGGCACTGGTATTGCTCAAAAGACAATTAGCAACCAATATGTCAGGAAAATGGTTATCCAGATTTTAAGGAGGAAAATTTTGGTATGGCGCAATGATTGTCATTAGTCAAACAAGATTCTTTTGGATTAAAATGGTACCACTAAATTAGAGCCTTTAAAGACCAGCTATTATTAGCATTCATGAAAGTGGGTGGTATAAAATCAAGCTTTTGAAAAACCTTTTGTTCTTATTAAGATATACCTTCAGTAACATCTGTCTGGCTAATAATATCTCAGACAGTACTTGGATCATCCTAAAAGATGGACTAGGAGCACATGACCATTTTTTATTTCAACCTAAAGACACAAACCTTAAGAGTGCTTCCCAGGGCCATAGAACTGGATCCCAAATTTAGATCCTGTCTTTGTACTTCTTGGTTTTAAGCTCTTTCCTCAGAGTACAGCCAAATTCTGAAAGACAATACAAAGTCCAGATCCCACCTGTACTTGCAGACTCATTCCTCACCCCTCCTGATCACTTGTACTCTATAACATAGTCACACTCAACTAATAAATGTTTCAGGACAGTTACCTTGCCTTGTTTCTTCATCCTTTGCACATGTTTTCCCTGTGTCTGAAATATTTTCATCCCCTCTCTTTATTAATCCAACCTCTATACAGCATCTGCTTTGAGCTTTGTAAATGCCTCCCCCCAAACCTTATATTTACTCCTCCAAGCATTCATCATTATGTACTGTAATAGTATTTGTTTGCATCCTGGGCTATGCTCCCTAAAAGCAAGCAACATAGCTCTATTCATATTTGAATCTTCTTTCAGTAAATGTCAAATGACTGAAACAATGAGTGAGTGAGTCCAAGCTTCTATCCATCATGCCATGTGCGCTTACTCATCAACCAAAGTCAACATTGCTGGACTCCATTTTATTTCCTTCAGAGGATATAAATATAAAGGAACAATTTTACTACAGCTGCCCTTCCTTGGTCAAGAATACATGCCTTGCATAGTTTCTCTACCCTAATTCTTTTACTGTCTCAAAAACAATTATTCAAGTAAAGGGCCCATCTCATTAAATACAGTAAGTACTCTGATGCTATTTACTTTCCATTAAAATAAAGTGGAGTCCATTTTTCTTAGGGCAAAATCCTGGAAGCCAGAGTTGTGAAAAGTGGTGTTTTTAAATCCAACAGCAGTGATTCATTTTGGGAATTAAGGTTTCTGATGAGAAAGAGCCTCACTAAAGGGCCAGAGCCAACAGTTCCCCGATAGGGTCTCATCCATTACAGTCAGCATCGACTTGGATCTGCTATGCTAACTTAGGTTCCAAAACAGAGGGGCAAAGATTGTCTCTATTAGTACAGACTTTCCCGAACCCTAATATAAAAGACACTTATAATGCAAAACCTATTTTTGACTTACAGAAGCCACTTTTCCTCAAGGGGATTAGCATATCTGTTGTCACAATCCTTAAGGCCCGTGTGTCATCTCTCCAAATGTTGTTTGCGTACTTTAAGTAAAATGTTCAGTTTGGCTTAGGTCAAGGAGGACTAGTATGTCTCTGAATCCAAAAGTCAGACTGCATCTCTTGGGAAGACTAATGAGTTTATAGCCCCCTTTGTTCTTTCACTCAAAGAGTCTTAACTGAATGCCTGCTATTCACTAGATATTGAGCTAGGCACTAGAATCACCAAAAGTAAAAGACAGAGGCCCTTTAAGAGTTAGCAGAAAGACTTACATAGAAGCAAATAATTACAACTCAGTATGCACCAAGGAGATTACGCGAGAACATAGGTGACTAGTTGAGATCCTTACTACTGCCCAAGGGAATCAGAGAACTGAGAAAACTCTGTGATTTGAAGTAAAAAAATAGGAGGTTATTAAAAGGACAATTGGGTGGAAGGGCAGATAAAGCAAAGGAAACAATGAGTCCAGAATTAGCAGAAATGCTATATACATAGTATGAGAAAATTTCTCCTCAATTCGTTGACCAATGCAGCTCCTCTCGATACCTTCCATTTTTGTATTTAAGCACTGGGATGAGTAACTGCATTTTTTATTGAATTAATCAGTCCTTTAGATAGCATTTAAACTCAATATTCTTCTTCCCCTACCTTCCTGGTACAGATCCATGATGAGATCTTGCAGATGTTACTACAATATTAGAAGATACTTTTCAGCTCTCTGGTGACTTCAAAATGAGTTTTTATCATCATTATAGTTAATAATAATTGCAAATAAAATTCTTAGCTTTTATGTCATAAAAATTGATTCTCGCTATACAGTTCTCTATGAAAATGTCATATCCCTTAAAAATTGCTACTAGAACAAATTATAATACAAAGCACTTACATAGCATTTTTGTTTGGGGAGATAATTTAAGTTTATTGCCCTTCTGTTAGTGGGAAGAAAAGCCTGAACAGGGTTAATTGCCTTCCCCAAGGCCACATGATCCATTGTGGTACACGGAGAATAGGATTTCAAATTAAGGATGACCCTCCAAAGGAAAACCTATCCAATCTGCCCTAAGTCCCCTTGAAGGTAGTGGGGTAGGCTTCATGCATTTGATCTTTCTTCCCAATCCTAACTGTAAAAAAATAAATAAATAAAAATAAAAATAACATAAAGCTCTATGAAAAATTTCCAAGAGATAAGCCTGTTCAGAATGTAAATGTCCAGCTTGAATCTAATTCTGCTAGTGTAACACCATGCTATGGCTGTCCAGGGGAGGTCAGGTTTAAAAATGATTAATTTTGTTTCAGTTGTGTTATACTGCTTCCAATCGTATCCTACCAACCTGGAGCATATCCAAGGGCTAAAGAACATTAATAAATGAGAGGAGGAAGGTTAGGGAAATATTCCTGGCTACCACTGTTTTGCCAAGTTTCAGATGAAGCTGGCAAGAAGGGAGAAACTTTTCCAACATACTCTCTACATAATGTGACTATTTCCCTGGTTACCAAAAGGTGTTGATTATCAGATGGCCTCAAACCAAGTCAGAGAACAGAACCATAGGAAGCCAAACAAAATGTCCATACATTTCCTTTAAAGAAATATGCTGTGAATTTAAAAGACAGAGTGAGGTTTCCAACCATATTACCAATTAAACAAGATCTGAAATATTTATTTAGCTCACTTTAGAGCTGAGAGACCTTACCAGTCACTTAATAATCAACAAATGCATATTCAAAGTCTACTGTGTGAAGGGCTTTGTATTAAGAAAGCCCTGTGAGGGATAAAAGAGATAGACCTGAAGATATCTCAACTCTCACAGAATGCTTGTTATTAAACGATCCTATGTATCTTCTGAAGTTGTTCAGACTCCATCCGTGATACATAAACACAGATAATTCTTACAAGCCGACTACAGAACAATTTTGTTTTATTTTGTAATTCTCTAGTTTAGGGTTACTGAAGCCTAAGTAGTCAATCACCCAGAGGGCTTGTGAAAACACAGGTTGCTGGTTCCTACCCCCAGAGTTTCTAACAGACAAGGTCTGATTAAAGCCCAAGAATTTGCATTTCTAACAAGTTCACAGGGGATGTTGATGCTGCTGGCCAAGCGACCACATTTTTAGAAGCACCACTTTATCTTATATAGAAATACAGCATCTTATCCCTGCTATATTTGTACAATCATGCCTTTTCAGTGAAAATTAGTGATTTGTCATCACAAAGTTGTCATCAGGAATGTCTTCACTGCCTGACCAAAACAAGAATTTCCAGAAAATTATTAACACCTGTTTTTTCCAAGAAGCAAATGAAGTAATACTAAGTATTTTCTGAAATAGTTGCAATTTACCTAGAAATGCATTATACAACAATACCTCTTTGAGGTAAAACTTGCTATTCAAACACTAAATATCAAGTTAAAGAAAAGAAACTATGTATTTTATTAAGAAAAAAGTGAGTAAAACAAAAGTAGCCAAATGTATTACATTGTCACTCTTTACTAAAAAAATAAAATAAAAACATTTAATGCTTCCTTTAAAAACAGTATGATTTATAGTCATTTGAAATAAAATTATCCTCTAGTCTTTTAAATTGTAAATACTTGGCATAAATGCAAACTGTAAATGACAATAAATTGGTCATCAGCAGAATTTCTAACTTGTGGTCCTATTCATGTTTATCACAGGCTGTTATTTTTGCTTTAACCATATGAGGAAGCTGTGTCAGAATAATTAAAAGGATGTAGACCATTTCCAAGAGAGAGAAAACAATTCTTCCACACACAATATTCCTCACTCTATTTTTTTGTAAGTCTTCTCTTTTGGCTTCAAATATCACTACTTAAAAGAATGGCCTATTCTCCTAACGTTGAAGAAAAATCTGTACCTTGCCAAATGGAACTGTAGGGTTTACTGAATACAGATGATAACTCTTTCTTGAGTGTGTCTGAGTCTGTGTTGAGATCATAACGTAATAAAATTCCTTTCTTTTTTTTCCTTACGACTAAAGTCCTTAGGCTGAAGACCAAGGAGACTCTCTAAGACAAAATACAGTATAGAAGCATATTATAATTTTTGCTTTTAGAATTTCATGTAAGAGTGAAATTGGGGGCCAGTACATTTTGCACATTGTAATGACATAAAGAGGTGGAGTTTTTCTTATATACTCTCTATATTTCTAAATTTTTATAGATGTAATTATGAAATACTCTTTAAGACTAAATGCAACACCATGTGAAATACAGACCTGGTGCCCATCCTATAAGCTGGGAGTGTGGAATTACCAACCAGTAAAAATTGGGGCCACCTGGTACATTTCCAAACCAGTGTCACCACACCAACTCATCACATTGTCATATCCAAAATACCAACTGCTAAAGACAGAAATCATTTTTTATGACCATAGCCTCAAGCCTACAGATTTAATAAAATAGAATGCACACATGAGAAGATTTTCATTCTCTTTTACTTCCTAATTTTATCTCCTGTTTCATACACAACAATTTTGGATGGCGCTCTGGATTAGAGGTGGTAAGGGGAAAATGTCTGTATTTGCATAACACTTTAATATTACAATATAAAAGGCTGTTAAAATTGTCATGAAACATATTTGCTCATAGAGGATCTACTCTGAAGACCATGAAAATCTTAAACACACCTTCAAATATGTTTTGTAAAAAGTTGTAGCTACTCCTCCAGTAGAAGGTACTTCTGGGATCATTTTTTACAAAGAACACAAGGAACCTGAGTGTGAAGGTAGTGACAGAATAACCCAGACAGGCCTTAAAAAAGGGGGAAGGGAAATAGACTAACATGAAAGGGTCACTAGATGGGAAAGGGAAAGAAATACTGTGTACCATAGTTTGGAGTTTCCATTATAAAATAAAATACATAGATTCCTGATCCAGGAATCACCAATCCTGAGGATTCACACACAACTTCCAACTTCAAAGAAAGGATGAAGGATGGACAATTCTTCTACTACCCTTAAACATACATGGGTGCTAGACTTCTACTAAAATATGAAAGAAGGAAAAAATTCTCATTTTTTTAGGTAAAGTTCTAAATTTGTAATTCCACTGGGGGAAAAAAAAGTAAACCAAGTTCAGAGATATGACTGGAAGATTTAATTTGCTTTCAGTTTAGCCAAGAGAAGATAAAGCCAAGTTTGTTGCCCAAAATGGGGAAAATTTTTCAGAAATGAAGTTTATAATAAGCCAAGATTAGATCTGTATTTAGCATTCCCAGATTGTCCCTGAAACTTTCCATTACAGATCTCAGAGTAAAAGATCCTTTTTTTAGAATGCTGCTACCTTGACGGTAAGATTTGTAATCATTTCAAGAAAAGCTTTACTGCTTTTCAAGCTCTGAAATGGGAGCGGGTTTTATGAGTGTATTGCATTCAACATTTCCTCCAAAGTGATCAGAAAACACACCTGACACCTTTATTTGACTTCCGTTGCTCTGTTCTCTCTTATCAGTTTTGACTATAGGAACATACCTGTTCAAGTACATCAGGAGAAATGTGTCAGGGACTGGTTGAGCTGGAGAATGGCCAGAATGACAAAAACAAATGTCAAGCAATCTGAATAATCTTGACCACTTTATTCCATTATGAGTCCTCCCAACCCCTCCTTCTTCAGTTCTGCCACCACGATGACCACAAACAGCCTTCACTGATAATAGTCGCTAAATTTGACTCACTGCAGAGATCATCACTTTTTAAACTTCAGGTGGGGAAAAGACACACAAACACACCTGTTCTTTCTCTCCCCACATATTTTGGCCTTTAAAGCTATTTTTAGCCAAAGCAATTCATTTTTGTTCATTCTCATTGCATTCTTTTTAGCAGTAGTTAAACTGTCAAGAGAAGGAATAGCCAATATTTACTATATTGGCAATGGTGGGGAACAATTCCCTAGAGGATTATTACACTGAAGTATGGGGGGAAAGTCCCTGGAGGTTTTAGACTTTTTAAAATGGAGCAATTTACAACTTACTAAGTATCTGGATATTTCTGAAGCCCCAAAGTGGGTCACTTATCATTATCTGCAGGCCAATCAGCTTTCATAAGGGAGTTTTGTTTGAAGTTTTCAAATAGTAACTTTAAGAGTGAGGGGGAAATTAACTCTAAAAAAATCATGCTTGAAAACAAGATAGATTCCAAAAATGCAAAAAGTCTTTTCAGCTCCAGTATCTAATAGCTTTCCCAAAACCTCTCATCTTAGGGTTTTTCCTTAGGTTGTTACTGCATTTTGTTCATAGGCTAATGCATTACCTAAATATAGATAGCCATTTTTAGTATAAATTCCAAAAGCCATAAATGTTTCATAATTGAGCACATAATCTGAAGTAAGAGAGCTTTTCCACTCATCCCCTTTTACTGTTGCAAATTGGAAAATACTCAAGTAATTACTCCCTTAATAGTTCACTGCTTGCAACTTTATATACTTTATGAACATCACAAGCATCTTTTGCTCCCCAGAGCAATATGGAAGGGGGAGGGGAGCATAAAAGAACTTAACTTGTACAATTAACCAAATCATCCATTGCTTTGATGCAAGATTTCTTCATTAAGCCATTAATATAATACATTGCTAAGTGGTGGGTTGTCCAATTTTTATGATGCCTTTCATTTCAATTCAATGGCTGCAGTTAGGATGAAAAAAAAAAAAAAACCAGCATCTGCAAGATCAGCAAGATGATGCAAAACCCTTACACTAGAAACATTTTTTTCTGCCTCCACAATTTGTCTGAGGGCAGTCAATGCCAGAGTACCAATAAGGGAAATGATTATTCAAGTCCCAGAAAGTAGCATTCATTTGTCCTTACCCAATAAATAAAAGGGCAAGTAAAACATTTGATTCCTATGACCTCAAACACTTAAACAGAAAACCACTGGTCATTTTATGGTTTTCTAAACATACTCAAAGGTAGACAGCCAGTTTGTAATTCTATCCCACTTTAGCCTACAGCACATATTTTTGACCAGAGTTTATATATCACAATGTGGAGTGTCATATATGTATTTTTAGTCATTGTTCAGTGATGGTATGCTTACTTAAATGACAGATGTGGGAATCTAACATGCACAAAAAAAACTTATATCTAAAGCATAGCATTTTACTTCTAAAGTTGGACATGGTACAAAAAATTCAATGCTCAGAAAGATGTTGCTTATGCCATTAGAGATAGTGTAAATTATCTCAATTTGAATTTTTTATGATTTCAGTTAACTTTATGAATTTATATATGATGAAAGTATAATTATGTATCATTTGATACATCCTGGATAACTCATTGCTTTTAAAAATAACTGCAGATAAATGGAGTTCAGTTTATGGTCTATTTATAACTGAAAGACTGACCAAGGGTAGGTAAGTTCACAAGAAAAAACTTACTGCTACAAATTACATGTCTAAATTATAGTCTATGCAGTATTTTCAAAGGCCTGAGATATAAAACAAAAGTAATATAATCATAAAATCCAGTCATGTCAAATTTTAGAATCTCAATAAAAGATATGCAACTGTATATGAATTAGAGATTGCAGTAAGTAAAAATGATCAATCAGGTTATCAGCTTTTTCTATAAGAGTTCCAGAGGATCCCATCACTTCCCCCCAGGATGCAAAATATCCACACAGATGAACTTCAAGATAAAATAAATCCTCCATTGGGTTATTATAAGTCTGGTTATTTATAAGTCTTCATGTAAGTAAGAACATCAAAATAAGAACAAAGAGGATAGCATAAACATTACTTAAAACTAAAACGGAACAGTCAAATTCTGAGCTTGGTCCTTTTCTTTTAACCATATCAGACAAGTCTCAAATTTAAAACAAGCACTTGTATTAAAGAGCACCCCCAATCACCTCACTGGCTTTGAGTTACATGATGGCATATATGAGAGCATACATTTGTATACTCCCTCTGTAGACTTTTAAACATTCTCACTATAGTTGCTTTAGTATAACCAACAGTTTAACACTCATAATGATGAATATGCTTTTCTTTGGAAAGGATATGAAGTCCCAAATCCATACGGCAATGAAAGGCTGTTATGAAATTTGTATTCAATTTAATATTATCTGTTTCCAGCAGTTTGCAAATTCTTCACTGGTTTCATTAAGAAAACTGACATGGAATAAAAACTCCTCTAAAAGCTTAAAGCTCACTAAACTTTCTTCCTGAAATATACCACTGACAGATTCTCAGTCAAAAAAGTAAAAGTCATCAAGGTAAAAGAATTAAGTGAAAACTACTCTCTCCAGTTTATACACACATGCAAACAGAACCAAACTCTTCACTGAGATCCAACATTTAATTCAAACTCAAAGCAATGAGATATCTTTACTGTCAGTGCCCTGACATACCAACACCCGTGTGTTCGGTAGACAAATGAAGATACTTATGCAGAAACAGAGGGAAGAAGGAAACCTGGGTCCTACCTTGACTGTTTTGGAGGGTTGACACTTGATGTGATGGGACACACTGGCCGTTTGGTTCATGTTTCAGGACCCTGGACAGCACACGAGCCTAGGTGGAGTTCCACAAGGAACTGGAGAGCACGTCTCTTCTATTGGACTTGAGCAGGGGCTGCTGCTGTTGCTGTTGCTAGTGCTCTTGCTCCTGCTTCTGCTACCGCTGCTGCTTTCTCACTCCGAAGGCTGAAACACTGTCAGATTGGAGGGATCTGTATCTCAGCCCTAAATAAAGCATTCATTTGGTTCATCAGTCTCAAAGCTCTTGACGAAATAGAAAGCTTGATGAAATAGAAAGCTACAGACTGTTTCAGTTCACTTGTACCGTACCTTTTCAGTACTGAGATGTGACAGCTTCACAGTACAGCCAATGATCTTGGCTCTCATTCTCCTTTCAAAGGGACGAATACCAGAAAACATACAGAGATCAATTGCAGTACCACAGTTTAAAGGGACACTCTCAACTCCCTTGCTTCTAATCAGTTTATACTTTGTGTGTGTGTGTGTGTGTGTGTGTGCAAAAGAAATCTCTCTCTCTCTCCCTCTCTGCTGGATTTTTCTTTACCATAGTCCATTCTTATTTTGATAATAAATTTTGTTTCTTCCTGGATAGTGTTTGCAGTCAAAACAGCAGTAAATGCTGGGGAAGGACCTGTTGCCTGGTTTAAAACTGCAGATTTTTACGTAGTATGGCAAAGGATTTACAATCTCAATGGATATTTAAGAAATTCTGCAGTGACAGCCAGCTAAGATACCAATTCTTCTGTAAACTGTGAGAAAGCTTATGGTATATAAAAAAAGTTTTCAAATACAATAGTTACTAGATGTTGCACCAAAACAAGAAATCATTTCCTTTTTTTTTCTTTTCTTATTTTTAATCACCTTTTCCCTCGAGGTCATTTTTTAAAAATTCCCTGGGACAAACTAGTATTCAGCTCATACCAGTCCAACTTCCCACATAGTTACCTTTCTGTCCCAAATGACATTTTTTTTTTTGGAAAATAAATCATAAATGCTTATGAACAAGGTTTGTACAGAGTAGCCAGTTCCCATTGTCACACTGGCACCAACTAGTATGAATGTATCCTAGTTGGAAATAAGAGATCCCATAGGCTTGACTTAATGGAGTATATTATTTTCCAATATCTATTATAAAGTATTGAGTGCAGCTTAAGCTAAGTGTGTATGTCTCATTTTTTTGAAGACTAACACTTTTTTCTTGTCTGAAATATACCCTGCTGGTGAAATGCCAAGTTTATAAGAGTGAACTGCACGAAGCTCTCAGCAAGCTTTATGAGTGGGCCAAGAACATTACGGATAGTGTAAGAAGAAATAAATGAGTGAGTTTGGTGACATGGTTAAATTTATACCTTATTCTTTAAAGAGTATTTCTTGTTCTGAAATAGGAAAAGGAGCTAAACATTTTGAACAGCAGTCCAAACATTTGAGAATGTCCCAAGGGTGGCAGTTCTTGCAGCACCACCACAGAGGTAAGGATTAGGCAGTAGCAAGATCAGGCAGTCTGAAACCAGAAAGGTTAACAGCAGGAGTACTAGGGTAATCAAGGAAATTATGAATAAGGCTATGCAGTCAATATAAAACAGGCAAAAGTTTTGTCCAATCATCTGGGGTAGCAGTATCATAACAATACGTTGAGCACAACCAGAGGACCAAGAAATCTTGTGATTCAAAGGTTAAGATTTTAAATCATAAATGTGGCTGAAATTTGGAGAACAGTGTGGAAATTCCTTAAGAAATTAAAAATAGAGCTTCCCTATGATCCTGCAATTGCACTACTGGGTATTTACCCCAAAGATACAGATGTAGTGAAAAGAAGGGTCATCTGTACCCCAATGTTCGTAGCAGCAATGGCCACGGTTGCCAAACTGTGGAAAGAACCAAGATGCCCTTCAACGGACGAATGGATAAGAAAGATGTGGTCCATATACAGTAAGGAGTATTATGCCTCCATCAGAAAGGATGAATACCCAACTTTTGTATCAACATAGAGGGACTGGAAGAGATTATGCTGAGTGAAATAAGTCAAGCATAGAGAGTCAATTATCATATAGTTTCACTTATTTGTGGAGCATAAGAAATAACACAGAGGACATGGGGAGATGGAGAGGAGAAGGGGGTTGAGGGAAATTGGAAGGGGAGATGAACCATGAGAAACTATGGACTCTGAACAACAATCTGAAGGTTTTGAAGAGGCAGGGGGTGAGAAGTTGGGCCAGCCTGGTGGTGGGTATTGTGGAGGGCACATCTTGCATGGAGCACTGGGTGTGGTGCATAAACAATGAATTCTAGTACACTGAAAAGTAATTAAAAAATAAAAAATTTTAAAAAATAAAATAAATGTGGCTTATACTGTTGTGTACATTATATTTTTACTGCACAGTGATAATTTAAATAATATGTAAATTGAAAAAAATTATATTTGAAATTTTAAAACATCATGTATTTGAAAATTATGAAAACTGCTTCTCATTTGTGAGATGCAGCTAAATCAGTATTTAGAGAAACTCCATGTACTTAAACGTCCATATTAGAAAAGCAGAAAGGCATAAAATTAATAATTAAGAAGCCAAATGTTGATCTCCAGGAGTTATAAAAAGAATGATAAAATAAACTCAATTAAGATAGGGAAGCAGATAATAACAAGAATGGAAAAAATTAACGAAGTAAACAGTAATACAAAGCATATGACCCAGTGAATAAGCCCATGAACATGTCAACATAAACTTAACAGTCTGATATCTCTAAAGAAATAAATATCCTACACCATTCGGGTTGGCTCAGCTCCACTTTCTTAGATATTACTTGGTAGCAGTTATCTGAGGAACCTCCAAACTAAATACTGTGGGTAATCCAAGCAGAATGGCAAGGGCAGGAGTGTCCTGAGGCACAGGGGGCAAAAGTTCTGATAGGATCTCTCCCCCACATCATATGGTATAAAAGGAACCATCAGTATGAGAGCCAATATTTACAAGCCTGCCACAAAAAGGCATGGGCAGCTAGATTACAATCACTGTGGTCACATGAGAATCCATTGCTTTTCCAAAATTCTTCAAAACTCCTTTGCATTCCCACTTAGAAGGTAGATAGGATGATGCAAATAAGACACTGGCATTATTATATATTGGTAAGTGACCAGAATCTACTTAAAATCCTTTCCCAGTGTTGAATTTCATAAAAAGTGGAGGATGCACATGAAAAGACATGACTAGTCTACACTAGATACTCTCTATATCCCACACCTCTCATTATATCAAACTCTAAGTCCCTAGAAAATAAATTGTTCAGAACAAAATGTATCACCCAAACCTCATTTTTGGTATTGTTTTTCCTGTGACACTATCATTTCATGAATCAAGAAAATTAAAACCATCATAATTTTAAAACATTTCTATTTCAAGCATATAGATTTTTCATAATTTTTTGAAATCTGCTGTGTCTTAATGTGTTCAGTTGGAATATACAACCAGAAAAGATAGAGATTTTAAAACTTTAGCCAAATGCTAAAAAATTATACTGTTTAAGAAGTATACATTCATATACAATTATTCTAATTGGGATATATTTGGTTCAGTATGTTTAGTGTGAAAACAGCTGCAAAATTCCATCATAGCTTTTCACATGGTAGGATTTTTTTAAAATGTTTAGATCTACTCAGGAAATACTATACAGTGAATCATAGTGAATTAGAAATTTTAGGCAATTTAATCTAAAGAACCAATTTTAGATTTAACCAACACTAGTGATAGTCATATAAAAATATATTATTTTCAGGTTCCACAGTTTGTGGGAAATTAGGAATAAGTCTCTTTCAGCCTCCTCACAAAAAGACAAGAAAGATGCCTAGTAATTTTATGAAATTTAACTTCTGAGGTTAGTTGAATAAATATTGTTGGATCTTGGAAACAGAGAGCTAAAACTAGCTTAATGAAAATATTTCTTTAGAAAAACCTTGTCACACTGTCGGATAGATCTACTACCAAGCACTTTGTCTATGATTCAGGCCCTATCTGCTCTAGCCCTCACCAGCTGGTCACCATAATGACCTACTAACTGCAGGCTTGGGCAACTCCAGCGCCTTAGTCAATTAAAATGCTTTCTGAAAGGCTATCAGGCTGTTTCTTTGATATTTGTAGTCCATTATAAAGAATCCAAATTCCACATAAACATAGAGGAAACAAACTCCTCCTCTTAACACCCATTCTGTATGTCTTGGTCTTCTGCTTGGCCTATCCACAGAGTCTCTTGCATTTCTCATTAGAACTGGAATGTAATTTCAAATCATCAGCTTCCTTTACTTGGAATGTAAGGCCTTCAGCTAACCTCTGCCTTCTGCCTCTTTCTCCACAAATGGCATCTGCTTCTGATAGCTCCTCAGCTTCAGATCATTCCCTGATTTCATCCAGGTAGATGTCAAGGCATAATTCTAATTCCTATGCTGTCTTTAGGAACGGATCTTTCCTAGAAACAACATATATCAATCAAGACAAACAAGGTTATGCTACAATAATAAATAATGTCAAAATCTCAGTAGCTTAAAATAATGAAGGCTTATTTCTCATGATGCTGTATGTCATTACTATGCTGGCAAGGAGGTTCTTCCTCTCTAAGAGAGCTCAAGGTGATGGACACTCCATCTTGATGTGAACTTCAACAATCAGCATGGCAGAGGGAAGAAAACATGGCAAATGATCCTCTCATTTAAAGGGTTCCACCCAGTAATGGCATATATCAACTCTATTTGCATTCCACTGGCCAAAGCCAGTTAATGGTCAAAATCAAATTTAGGTAATAAGGAAGTCACTTCACCACGTGCCCAAAGAGGAATGGAATCAGAATTGTAGTGAACAGCCCTAATAATCACAACCCTTTTTCTGCCCTTATTCTATACCTCAGAGCCATATGCCCCTCTATTCCAGTCAGCCTCACAATGTCAATATGCTAAAATCTGAGGCTCTGCAACCCATGACAAGTTCATTTGGAAGAGATTATAGATAAATATAAGATAGAACTTCCTTATCCTATGTGTTCTGTAACCAAGAGGGTTTTCGTAGTATCTTTTCCTGGGATATTCAGGGGTAGAACACAGTTCTATGCTAATCCTTTTTTGAAGGAAAATACCAGGGTTGAATATAAGCTAGGTTTGTACATTTTTCCCCTGCTGGTATATACAACTCTGCAAAGGCTGGGGACTTTGGTTGCCAGCAGAGAAGTCAGACATGACAACATGCAGAGTACATGTTCTTAACCATTCTGCTATACCAGGAAAAGACATATTCTTTTATCCTTCTAAGCATTGTAATTCCACTAACACGACAAAAAAGTGGAAGTCACAGTTTTCATTCTTTCAATAGGAATCATTTCAAGGTCTGCTTGAAAGAGCATAAGGATAGTACTATGAACTCTCAAGTAGCAAAAAATTCAAGTTTATGAGGAAAAAATAACACAGCTATCTAAACTCACTTCTATTTTAGGTGGCCAACTTCTGTATGACTCATTGTCTGCAGCCCACCTCTCCAGAATCCTGTCACATAATATTCAAACTAAACAATGTGTTCAAGGAATCAGGAAGATGGTAATTTATAAAGCTGTGGATATATGTCAATCTCTTCTGGGAAGCACTTGCTTTACATTTTCAATATGTCTTCCAATTTAAGTAATAGTGTTTTATTATTCTCACTCATGAGGTACTGCCTAAAGCCAGATAGATGTGAGGAGGGATTAGAATTGATAAGTACGTGAAGTTATTACGGAGCTTGTGCCAGTTAAGCTCTTCAACTGGCTACCCATTTCTATATCCAGTAAGAACCAATCCAACAGCCATTAATTAGTATGAATTGTCCCTTTCTATATTTGTTTTTATTGGATTTGTTTTCCCAATTTTTTTCACTCTTCTTTCTTTGTTTCATCTCTTACCACAAACTCCTTAGGCTGGATAATTGGCTGAACCCTGGTGTCCCTTCGTGATTATAATTTGCTCCTATCCTGAAGATTACCTGCTTCAAATTACACTGGGTACATATTAAACATGTATAATATAGGGTATACAAAGGGTATATAACTGTCACAGATCAGCTGACTGACATTCCTGACAGGTTTCACTTCCCCCTCTTTTTGTCAACCAATACTAAACATAAACATCTCAAAAATTATTTCTTACCCAAAGTGGAGTTCCACACCAATGGAAAGACACGGCATTATCTCTGCTAATGTCATTCAGTCTTAGGCTTTCATTTTTAATGGTGACATTTATGTTTTGTAGAATAATTCTCTTTGCAAAACTGCCAACTGAAAATGTGATCCAAACCCTAAATTTATAGAACACCGAAATAGATAGCCGTGATTCCCTCATGAGAGATTTCTGGATCTCTCCTCACCTCTATTCTTCCAGTTAAAATAATTCAGCAAACAAGACCCCCAAAAGTGCCATAGAAATGTCCAGTTCTACATACAGATGCTTCCATGAATACATAGAATACAGAGAAATAAACACTGGAACTAACTCCTCATGTAAGCAAAAACAATTTCTGCTCTGCAATCTCTGACAAATGCCTTCAATAAATTCTCTCTATGGCCAAAGTCATAAATTACTGTGAAGACAGAAATGCACACATAAAATCCACTGCACTGTAGTTCCCCGGACACCTAGGAACAGACTACTTCATCCAGTTTTGCTATTAGTGACAGTAGTCCCCCAAGCTACCCTACACTATTCTGAAGTTCCAGGATCTAACTATTAGGAACTTTGACTATAGGTCCCTGGTCACCCATTCCTCCTGATCTCAGTCCTTCCTGTTCTGAGGAATATCCCAACATTTATGACCTGCATGAAATTCACATATAAGGCAGATAATTGATAAGCCCAAAAAAGCAATCACTATTACTATTTAGGGAGCTTTGGCAGGCATTCAGACCTGGATTCCACTGCATGCCCCTTACTACTCAATCAGCAGAGAGAAGAACCACTGATTTCCAGAACATAGTCTCCTCTCTTTTACAATAAACAGATAGTAAACACATATCTTCAACTGCAGATAGTGCCCAACCAGGGGACTAGCTTCTATGATTGCAGCAGTAAAGAGGTACCTTTGCAGTTGTGGTTTGTAACTTTAGTATTTTGTACATTTTGTAAGAGAACAAAGCTATTTATTTGGAAATTTTCTCCTATCTCAATTAATGTCACATATTCACTCTTTTGGAATGAAAATCCAAGAAGTCTTGAAACAAAATTTTTATCAGCTTTGGATAATGCAATTAAGGGACCCAAATTCAAATGATCTCCTTTTCCATGCTAGCCATTGTGCCATTCCAGGAAGATCCTACTATCAAAACTAAAAGGATTACTTTTGAACTTCTCCAAAAAGATTGGAAATATGCTAATTTTATTCCCTCCCTGCCATTCCCAATCACTGCACACTCTTGCACAGTTGTTTAAAACTTAAAGTTAGTTCTTGGGGTGCCTGGGTGACTCAGTTAAGCATAAGACTCTTGTAATTTGCCTCAGGTCATGATCTCAGGGATGTGAGCTCATGCCCTTTGCTGGGCTCCACACTGGGCAGGTCGCCTGCTTAAGATTCTCTCTCTCAGGTCCTCCTAGTTGGCACAGTCAGTTAAGATTCCCTCTCTCCTTCTCCATCTGCCTCTCCCTCTCTTTTTCTCTAAAATAAAAAAATAAAATAAAGTATTAGTTCTTTCATCAATTTTTCTTCTGTATTTCTCCAAATAAAGTTAATCTTCCTTCACACATTTTATCTTTGTCTCTTTTATGATATTAATCACATTCTGATTTTGGTAACTTAGTTTTATAATATTTCTATGTCTATTAACTTTCCCATAAGGTTTTTGGGTTTTTTTTTTTAAAGATTTTTTATTAAAAAAAAAAAAACTAATGCAGCAATTTTCAGAAAAAAGTCTGAGGGACTGGAATTCAGATTGCTGATTATAAGATCAGCTTGACAAAGAAGAGCTTTCCATTTTCAATTTCAATTCGACAGACAGAGATCACAAGCAGGCAGAGAGGCAGGCAGAGAGAGAGGAAGGGAAGCAGGATCTCTGGTGAGCAGAGAGCCCAACGTGGGGCTCGATCCCAGGACTCTGGGATCATGACCTGAGCCGAAGGCAGAGGCTTTAACCCACTGAGCCACCCAGGTGCCCCTCCCATAAGGCTTTTGAGAGATAAAATTATGTGTCAAAATTCTTCATACACCATGAAATACTTTAGTGCATACTATGTACACAGAAGATCAATCGCATATGATATGAATTATCAAATAAAGCCTATTTATCAAGTCTGGCAATAAATTAGTCACATTTATCTTTGCTCAGAGCACTTCTGGTAGAATGATAAAAGATACATAAGATTTCAGTGGGTCAAAGGGTGAACTAAATATGAGAAAATAGACACAGGAAATATAGACCACTCTTAAAGAACTTAGCTGACAAGAGAAATATGTGCTTGGAAAAGGTAACAGCACCATATAAATAAAAGTTATTATTATTAAATCATGAAGTCTATAGAAACTAAATTTTTCTTCTCTCTAAAAATATACTAAATCTCTTTATCTTCTTCTCCCAACAAATGTATCAGATATGAGTCAGCATGTGAACCAAATAGCAGATGTGCTTATTAGAAAATTTAAACAAAATACACAGAGTCTGAAATAATAGTAACAAAGGAGGTAGCAACACCGTATGTTTTATTCAGAATTGTGAAAAACCAATATTGAAGTTCTAGAGCTTTCTCACTTTTACAATATAAAAATGTTCTCATATTTAGGGGGACATCCTATTCATTATTAGTTCTAGTTCTTTTTGTGCTTCTGAGGGCTAAACAATGTGATGATTTAGTATTAAAATATCCTAAAAAGATGTTTTCTTATTAAGGAATTTTTATTAAAGAACTGTTTGAACTCTAATAGTTTCCAGCTCTTATCACAGTAGTTACAGCATTCATTGGTTGATTGTGGAAACATTTTGTGTACCTATTATATTCTAACCAACATGCTAGATATTAGGAGATCAAAAGTGAGCAACAATAATTCTCCTCACTGAGCTCACACTTAAGTATGAAGAGACAAGATCAAATGGTGGTGCCAAGTATTGATCAACCTGCTCTCAGTGCTTGGGGTCAAAACAGCTTTAGAGAAGACATAAAGTACGAGCTGGGTCATCAAAGGTGAAATATAGGAGTTAACCAGGTAGAAAAGTGGAAAGAAATATGAAGAAAAAAAAAAAAACTATTGCAGCAATTTTCAGAAAAAAAGTCTGAGGGACTGGAATTCAGATTGCTGATTATAAGATCAGCTTGACAAAGAAGAGATTTCCATTTTTATTGAGACCAGAAAGAAAGAGGCTCATATGAGGTCTGTTGCAGGACTGTCTCCACATCAAGGTCAGAATCTGAAGTCCATGAACAAATTCTATGCTAAATAAGAATGCTAACTCTTACTTATATAAACAGCTGCTTCCTGAGAAGAATTGTACACAAGCAGATCAAAAATAAACAAAAAGGTGTCCTAGAGAAATAAGGGTCTTACAGCCACAGCTGTAATGCTAAAGAGAGGTTTGCAAGAACATCAGGGCCAGCTTCCTGCACTACACGGGTTAAAGATCACCAGAGTTCCACTTTCTTACTCCACTATTGCTGGTCGCCTGAAATGTCCATACCATTCACTATGGTGCTTAAGGCATTTCAGTTCTTCTTTAAAGTATAAAAAAGGGTAAATGCAGAAAAAAAGATAGCAAATTGAATATATGCATCTAATTTTGCTCCCTTCAAAACACCCACCAGATGAGTAAAGACTTTTTTTTCTTCAAAGACATAAACTTTCAAGAATGGAAAGCACAAGAGAGGATTCAACAGCAACAAATTTTTGGAAGACTGAAAGATGAGCATTAAGTGATCTAGCGGACTGAAAGCAGAGGAAGTCTAAATTTGTTACCATGGAAAACTGAGAAACAACTGTATTTGACATGGGAATCATCAAAATATCCCAGAAGAGACAGAAGGGGAGTTTAGATGAAGAACAAAATGAAAATTGATTTAAAGTTGTGTTTTTTTTTTTAAGAAATAATTAGATCTGTACAGCCCTTCCCCACTCAGTGCCTCAAGTGACAGTCCAACCTCAACTCCAGCAGAATTCTGGACATTTATCAGTAAACTTCTGGAAATTTCAACTCTGTGACTATAATAGAAGGTATCAGCACAAGAGAACATGAGATCCATTTGAAAAGTTGGATGCTCTTCTAAAAGCAATAGTATTAAATACCAAACACATATGAGTATCGATGAAAGTCCTTTCTACCTTTTTTCATGTCCAGACCCGGGTAGGCATATCTGTACTTTCCAAACAAGAGATTGGCAACTCCAAGGAAAAACCCAAAGACACTGACATTAAGAGACACTAACCATCCACCCTGATCACCCTGTAAAGAAGAACAGAGTCTATGAGCCGTGATCATGTGCTCAGAGGTTTAATCACATTTTAAGTTCCTATTCTAAATCATGAGCAGAAAACTGAGGATTATTAGACATTTGAGAAGATTCTCTACCTCCAAGATAGAGACCAAATTAAATAAAATGAAATAGAGGGGAAAAAAAGCTTAGAAGAAATAAATTCTATGAAGAGAGAAAAAATAAATAAAAAAAACTATCATTAAGAATGATGAGAGAGGAGGGATTCCTGGGTGGCTAAGTTGGTTGCATCTGCCTTCGGCTTCGGTCATGGTCTCAGTGTCCTGGGTTCAAGTCCCATGTTGCGCTCCCTGCTCAGAGAGGGGTCTGCTTCTCCCTCTCCCTCTGTACCTCAGCCAGATCATGCTCACTCTTACTCTCACTCTCTCAAGTAAGTAAATTTTTAAAAAAAGCATGATGAGAGAGGATATTAGATCCATAAAACAAAATGGAAAAAAAATGTTTAAAAAAATCAGAAGAGCATTCAAGGAAATAAACCTCTGAAAAATAAAAAATGATATTAGAATTTAAAGATTGACAGAATATAAACTTAAGGAAACTCACATAAAAAGAGCATTTTTAAAGAAATAGAAAAGAAAGAAAATAGACGACTTGTTTGCAGTGGTCTGATATATAAATTCTGGAAACTCTAGAAAGAAAGGGAACAGAAAAGAAGAAATGATCAACCAAATAATTGTTCAATTTTTCTATGAATGGAATGGTCAGATATTCATAGTGACAATGCCCACTGAGGGCCCAATACAAAAACAAAACAAAATAAAACAAAAAAACTCTGAAATTTTATAACATACTGAACAAAGATGCTAAGAGATACAATGAACGAAAAATAAAAGTGTTATACACAAACGATGAGGAATCAAGGTAGCCATGAGTTTCTCAACACAAATTCTGGAAACTAATAGGCCATGTGGAACACACTTAAAGAATATTATGTCTAACACAGAATTCTATAACTAGTCAAACTATTAATCAAGTAGGAAGATGAAACAAAGATATCTTAGATATGTAAATTATAAGATTATTTCCCTCCCACATATTCTTTCTTATGTTTCTGTATGACATGGTCATCAAGACTGTTCTTGAAATTGCATAAAGCAAGACTATTAATCAAAATAAATAATTGCACAATTAAATTATAAATTGGCTAGCTAATTTTCAGTGGAATTGCCTTTTTACTTGAAAAAACAACTGACATATAAATGATGGTTATTCATACTTGAATATTTGACAGATACTTTCTCTAAAATGAGCTAAGTAAGCCTATGATCAGAAAGACAGTTGACACTATCTGTTACCAACACTAAAATCTGAACTATCAAACCAAAATTAGAATTTAGGAAACTCTCTGTCATGTGAGATTACCACTTTCCCAATATCTAAAGACTTTGGTAAGATTGATGGTGATATTAACAAATCAAATATTTTTAATATTACATAATGCAATTTGTCAACATTTGTAACATCTAAGTCAATAAACCAATATTTTCCAAATGAACAATGAATAATATTAAAGAATCAGGTATAGGTAAGATTCAAAGTACAAAACAGATTAGTAATCTCTTCACAATGAAAAGTTAATTGATATGGTTTCAGATTCCATATTGCAACTAATATTTAAGAAACTACCATTAGTAGAGTTTTGGTGTGGTATCAAAGAAAAAGACCCAGCATTATCTGAAAAGTCTATTATCCTCTCTTTTTCAACCATATTACTGTGTGAGCTCAACCGTCTTTACGCACTTTAACCAAACAACAAATTGCAACAGATTGAGTGCTGACATAGGTATTAAAATCCATCTGTTTTCTCTTAAGGCAGACATTAAAGAGATTTTGTTTTGCTTTGGAAATTATAGTTATTTTTCATAAAGATATGTTACTTACATTATTACATAATGGGTATGTTATAATGATTCTTAAGTGAATAAATACTTTTTAAAATTTCTTAGTTTGAATTTCCAACAGAGTCAGTATCAATAGATATGACCCATATAAACAACAGCTCTTTGGGTTTCTCAATTTCTTAAAAAAAAAAAAAAAAAAGAAATGGTGTTCCCTAAACGAAAATGTTTGTGAACCACTAGTTTAAGGTAAAGAGGAAAGTGGATATGGAGAACATGACTTTTTAACAGTTTTTTTTTTAAATAACAGATATTATGGAAAGGCATAACAAACCACTACTCCAGCCCCCTCCTTTACAGATGAGAAAAATGAGATTCAGAAATGGTAAGGCATTTGCCCAAGATGATGCCAGTCAAGGAGTCCATGTCTCTCTCCTCTCACCTCAAGCTCTTTTCTTCTGTTGCTTCTCAACTTCAGTTTTCTAACCTACATATTGCTTTTTCTGCAGTGATACTGCGTATGTACATACATGACATGTGCGTATATGTGTGGAATTGTACTAGAGATGGCTATCTTTTCCTTCCAGTTTCCTTAACTTCTCAAAAAACTTGTTCTCCCAACCTCTAGTAAGGAGTTAACAGACCCCACAAGCGCATTCCTCATGGTGATAACTAAAGGGATTGACTAGAGAGTGACATACAAACAAAAAAAAACTTCTCTTTCTGCGATTTAGAATTGAAAAATAGCAAAAGAGCCAATGTCTATTGGGAACTTAAACCAGAAAAATTAAGTAGCTGGAGTTGGGGCCAAGGCAACCATATCTCGGTTACACTTGCCAATGCTAAGAAAATGTGAACAGCAGCACAGAAAAGACAACAACAAAAATATGCAGAGAAACAGAGAAGTGGGCTGGCCCTCAACTCCCTTAATTCCTGGTTCCAGGACCATGTGTGGTCCAACAGTGCTTATTTTGGTTTTCCTGTGGTTCCATTTGACTCCTTAACTTTGCCTTACCTATTTTGAATTACTTGCAATTGAGCAACAAAGTGTGAGGACAGATGTGTACATTTCCATATCCTCAATATCTGAAGGACAGCTTCAGATGGGTGGCAGGAGCAGGCAGAATAGAAAGCCCTGATACTTGCCAGACCAGAGTGGTAGCTAAGGCATAGTACACTACAGAGATCCAATATGTATGCATACAGTTGACAACTTGAGAGATCACATCAGAGATTTGTAATTTGGACCAAAACATAGTTGTCAAAATCATCAAAAAACTGGATATGGCCAAGTTATTCAGGGCTTTATAATGCCTTATAAAGTCTTCTTAATTATTAAATTAATAAATGAAAGCATAAGCCAGTTGTTGCCAACACTAGCTAAAGGTTAAAATTATCTGAGAAGCATTTATCCAAAACTTCTTTGTGGCTGGTGTCAGGTGGGGCCCATACAAAAATATTCCTTTTTAAGACTGCCTTGCCCCAACCAGATGATTTTAGTGTAAGATGGTCAAAGCTCACTAAGACCCCAAAGAAGAAACTCAATAGAAAAAAAAAATTGCAGAAATTTTCTGCTACCTCATTGTAATCCTGGAAAGAAAGGAATAAGCAGTATTTATACTGAAGAGGAAAGTAGAAATTTTCTTAGAAAAATCTTACAGTATTCCTTAGGAGTCAGAAAGAATAGAGCAGTCAACTAGCAAAGAGCTAAGTGTCAAACCAATGGAAATCCAAAAAAGAATACCACTGTAAGGAATGGGGAGAAAAGAGGTATATTAGTGACTCAGGTGATGTAAGATAGTAAAGAATTTTGATTAAGATATGGCTGAAATGTCAGTAATGATATAGTCCCCATTACATACTAATGTTTACTATTTCTGAAAGCTCTCTCTGAACCATTATGTTCAATGTGGTAGAAAATGGCAAGGGAGTCAAATGGGATTTGTCTCTCTTACTCCTCGTTGATAGGGACTCCAACCCTAGCAAATGTAAAACCCCTCTGATATGGTAGAGGCTTCTCAAACACAGGAGTCAGACACACACAAAGTACCTAAGTAGGCAGCTGTGTGGATACTGCTATGATCTAAAAGCTTTATCTTCCTCCACATGGAGGTGTGGCACTTAAGGGTCAATGATACACAGTAATTAAAATCTGTACCCAATACCTATCCAGAGGTCAGAGAGGCCATAGATTCAGGGAGAATCTCTTCACTGCCTTTGGCTTACAGGCCAAAGACTGCAGAATGACGCAGACCCTGCAGTTCAGCTTTCCTATACTTAAAGATAAGGAAGATGAACGAGGCTCCAAAGTAAATCTCCAAACACACTGATTCTTTATTTATGGGGCCTAGGAGATAGAGAACATTAAGTGAACTCAAAACAGCATGTTGCGATCAGATTTTCAGCTGTTCTGTGTCACTGGGAACTGCAAAGTAAAAAGAACAGCCCTAATATCAATAATAAATGCCTACCGGAGAACTCCAGCAAAGCTACAATGATTAAATAACACCAAGGAAGAGAGGCAAAGTCTAGAAGACACTTTCTCTCTCTCTTGCTCTCTCTCTGGCAAAATGCCCAGGCTATTGGTTTTCCTTTGCTTCTCCACTTAGGTGTCTGCCAGCCCACCCCTAACCTCATGGAAATTTGTTCCAATGACAAGGTAATTGAGATCTTAAAGGAGCTTCAGAAATTATTTCAAGTCTTTGAACTTCTCTCTGAGCAACACGAATAACTTTAAAGTTGATGAGTCCATTCTTCATGCTGTTTTAATATCCAGATGTGGAGTCTCGTATTGATCAGGAGACAGAAGGAAATGAAATAAGCCATTATGGTGTCACCATTCTGAATCCGTCTCTCTCCCAGCACTTTTTACGTGTTACTTTTTCTCAGAGTAACCACACAAGATGTGTCAAGTAAAACTGCCCTTAGAGGACAAATCAAGAAACTGAGACTCAGAGAGATTAATTTGCCCAAGGGCTAATAAGCATCAGAGCCGCTAAACACTGGAGTCAATAATGAAACCCAGGTCCTCTTGATACCAGACCTTCTCCATTACTCAAGCTCTTCCATCAGCGGATAGCAACTCAGAGTGAACTTCCTGGCACCACCTACTCCTCAACTTCTCACCATTGCCTGGTGGCTGACATTTAATAGAAAGCTAATAAATACTGACTGCCTGAATGGCTGGGCCAGTGTTCTACAGAGGCCCCTGATGTTGAGAAGTGACTCCGAACAGAGAAGCAGCAGGAGGAAGACAGTAGCAATACCACTGAGTCAAAGCTCGGAGTTTCTTATGAACGATTTAGCTTGAACGCCAGCCCACTTGGTTGAGGCACTGAACCAGTCACCTAGGCATGTCTTCTTGAGGCAGCAGAAAACAGTGCTTTTAACTTGATACTCTGCTACCAATAATAAGTTCTGGTTAAGGAATGCTGTGGCTACTCAACCAGTATCACTGGTGGACTGCAAAGTTTTAGAACAGAGTTCATTGTGGCCAGTGTTTGCAACTCACTGGACAAGTACAGAGATGTTGCGGAGTGTGCTTGCGCTAAATGTTCCAAAGCATTTTCATCGACACAACTTCATTCCTGCACTGTCTCCCAGCACAGAGAAGTCTCTGCAACCCTGACATCCATGTTAGCAATTTGTCCTGACACCTCTTCTCAGTCTTTGGGGTTTTCTCTTAGTCTTCCTTAAGTCTTCTTATCTCTAACATCTCAGTTCATGTGCTGGAATGTTTTTCCCCTTTCAAGCAGAAAATGGTCAAAATCTTTAATAACGGTTTCAATGTTTCTTTCTCTTTTGTCTATAGCACCCACTAGGTGCTATCTCTGCTCTGCTCCTAGACCCTCTTCCCGTCCAGACAAATGTGATCACTAGAGGCAAAGCCATGGGAAACACCCTTCTACTAAGGAAGCATTTTAATATAGAAAACTCATTACGGAGCCCACCGGCTGAATATCAGTCCTACCTCTTCCAAAACTGGATACAGATTACTCCTACCCAGGTAGAGTCTATTCTATTCTGTCCTTTTTCTTTTTCACTACTCCCCCTTTTTCCAAAACTGAGCTCCTTAAGAGTATATCACTTATCTACTTTATTGTTACAAAAGTTGAAATGCCGGGGTGCCTGGGTGGCTCAGTGGGTGAAGCCACTGCCTTTGGCTCAGGTCATGATCTCGGGGTCCTGGGATCAAGCCCCACTTCAGGCTCTTTGCTCAGTGGGGAGCCTGCTTCTCTCTCTCTCTCTGCCTGCCTCTCTGCCTACTTGTGATCTTCCTCTGTCAAATAAATAAATAAAATCTTTAAAAAAAAAAGTTGAAATGCTTATATACCACCTGATCCCTAGAGTGAGCCAGGTTCTCAGAATGGACTGGAGTTACTGGAACTGGAGGCCAGAGGCCCAAAGGGGGTGAGGGACTTGTGTACAGGATACCCTGAGTGGATGTGTCAGAGGCTGGTCTTCATTCATCTTTGCCCTACCCCTGCTAAGAATTGTCTTCTTTCAGCCATCAATAGAAACTGGCAGAGATTTTGATAGAAATAAGAAATGTGGATGCACAGCGATGAATTTAGAAGTCAGAATTTAAGAGAGTTTGTGCCAATTTCAATGCAATCTTGTAGAGATTTTCAGACCCCAAGATTTTATGAGGATATGGTTGTGGCTTATAGAGACAACAATTAAGGAATTTAGAAGTAAATCTTTTAAGGACTATTTAGGGCATATAACTATATGCCCAGGTCTCCATCTCCAACCTCAGTACCAGCAGCAAAGTGCTAAAGCCCACATGACCAAAAGCAAACAAACAGAAGATAAGGCACAAAATGTCTCAATGAAAACTTGAAAACCTTAAGCAACCCCAGTTTCTGGTAATGCTGGGATATAAACTTCTCTAAGTGGAAAGTTTTAGGCAAACTGTAAGTATAGTTTCACAAGCAGTCCATCTATCTACAGCAAAAAAAAAAAAAGTAACATATTAAAATAATGAAACATAATTGGATTTTCATCCATTAAAGTCTACATTTCTGAAACCATGTCCCAGCTCTGTTTCAATAACTATGCCCAATGCCTAATCCAGTGAGTACCCAAACTATCCTTTCGATCAGTTGGAGAGTTCCATTATTTAATGTCAGACTTGGATTTAAAAAGGAGGAAGGAACCTCAACTAGCCCAATCATTATCAAGTCAGCCCAGGAGAGATATAAAAAAGATTGTCATCCATGAGCTATAACTGTAAGTGACAAGAGGAACCATTCTGAGCAAAAACTCCATTCACCAGGTCCAATCCTACACACACTTCAGGTTTCATAGTATAGCAAACTATAAAAAGCAGAGTCATTCTTTGGGGATTTTCTCTCTGTTCCTTTCTTTATAAATTATAAATGTAACTACTCTCTGGCATAATTCATTAAAAAATACTCTATCCATCTAGTCCTTCATCTGAATATATGAGAAAGAAACAGAGAGAGAGAGAGTAAGAGAGAGAGAGAGATCTGAAGAAAAATATGCATCAAACATTTGTCATCATTTATTCCTAGGAAGTAGGACTTGAAGGAAGGTTAAGAATGGGGAAAGAAAGACATTCTTTTATATTTTTTAAAAAAAATGTATACAGGACTGGATTTGCTCATATTTTCAATGAATATGCACTACTTCTGTGATTGTGACAGGAGAAATCCAAAAAGAGAAAATTGTTTTCTAGGTTGTCGAGTGTTAGTGGTTCATCCATTAGTACACACTTTGTCTTGCCTAAGATGGGATTTTCACTTGCTGCTCCTTCCACGCTTAAGTATTATGAATTTGAATCCTATTCTGAATTGAAATATTATAAACTACAAGAGCTGGAAGATCATGGAGGGCAAAATGAATACTGGAGGAAAGGAAACTAGATAATGAGTCACTTGTCTATAAGCTATTCTCTCATTCATTCAGCAAACATTCTTTGAGTATCTATTTAGTCAAAAATTAGAAATGTGTTGGAGTTACAACCATTAGTTCAATGCATATCTATCCACACAGGACTAATCATCTAGTACAAATTTGTTTCATGTCGATAACATGACTGACACAATTCTAAAGGCATTCATACTCATACCTCCATAATTTTAGATAGAAATGAGTACTCTCATTACAAAGAAATTGAGACTCAGAAAACATAAGTGGTGATACATTCAAACTCAGGTCTCCTATCTTCCAATCCAAGGGCTCTTACCACTTTTGTACTTGCTTTCTTCTCTTAGGATTTATCTCAGGAGACCAGAGACAATCAGAAGTAAAACTGTTTTTCTGGGTTTTTTTGGTAAATGATAGTTTAGTATTTTTTTCTGCCAAATCATAGTGATCTGCTTATCAATGTGACTTGTTTATGTCATTGGTTTTAAATATTACATTAAGTAGATCAGAACAATTTCCTTAATCAAGATTTGATATATACTTGGCAAACCCTTTTACTTAAGTCATCGCTCATGGAAAGGGGGAAAAAAAAGTTCATTAGAGGGAATTATTCAGTATTCTCTGATGCCTAATTAACATAATAATTAAAAATCATAAAACTGATTAAAGTTTATGTGGAAGAAAAGAACTTAACCTTTGGACTGCTGGTATTTATCATCCTTGGTGACCTCTCAGGCTGAATAACTCTGGCCAAAAATAGGACTCTAATGAAAAGTGTATTTAGGTTGCTTTTCATGCTTCCTCACAAATCTTTCTAAAGACCTTGAACACTCTGTGGATTGAGGATGTCATGACTTATAATAAAGGCTAGAATAAAAGATAGTTTATTGAACCTGTAATGAAAAAATACATCTTCTGTCTTAGGATTATAACTTCTTTATAATTATGTCTTATAGGGATGTTAAAGACTGCACTGTATTCCCCCAAATTCATATTTTGAAGCTCCAACCCACAAATGTAACTGCATTTGGAGATCGGACCTATAAGGAGTTAATTAAAGTTAAATGAAATCATAAGGGTGGAGTCTGATACTGTAGGATTAATATCCTTATAAGATGAGACACTAGATATCTTGCTCTCTCTATATATATGAACAAAGAGGTCATATGAGCACACAACAAGGTAAATGCTGCTTGCAGGCCAAAAGAAAAGGACTCAGAATGAAACCTATCTTGCCAACACCTCAATCTTGGACATCTCAGCCTCCAGAGCTATAAGAAAATAAATTTCTGGTGTTTAAACTATACCAGTCTATTGCATTTTGTTATGACAGCTTAAGTGAACTAATACAAGGGAATATGAATGTTCATTTTTATGAACAGAAAATTTTAAGAACTATCTTTGAGTAGAGAAATTTAAGGATGCTATTCTGGGCATAATGTTTTGTTCCAACAGATAACGAGTTACAAGAATGATAGCATAAACTTCAACATAATGTGGCATCTGTCAGTCTTTTGCACATTACTTAGAATATGCAACTTATGGTGATATTCCGAAAGACTAGTTGAATTCCTTAATTTTCAAAGAAATAAGTTTAGTTGACTGTCAACCTGGTTTTCCCTTCCATAACATGGGAGCTTCTCCACTGAACTCACTTTTACTTAGCAAAAGCATCAGTTTACCCTGCTTAATAAACCCTGGCATTAAAGAGTTACATGGGTAAAGAGGAAAAATCAGTATAATAAATCCCATGGAAGGATTTATACTGTAGATGAATTTTATAGAAAGGGAGAATACACATTCAGCTCACAGGCAAACATTTCCCCTATTTTCCCTCATGGCAAATATCAAGGCCCACTTTTCTGCCACGCCTTAGGGCAACCTTAAAACCCCTTTCTACATGGAAGTCTTGACAGCCCTTTCAGTTGACAAGAGTTGGCATGCCCAACAAATTTAATTGCCAGATGAGTTTAATAGCCTTCCATTTTTTTCAAAGAGCCATAGGCCCAGGTATAGTAGAAAATAGGCTGAATCTAAGATAAATTAGGTTAAAAGCAAGTAAAACCGCCAACTCTCATATTACTATATTGGGGAGAAGATAAAATTAATAATTTAGAACATACCATGTTATCTAATAATTGCTTATGTATTTATCCACAGAATGGCTGTAGGCCAACATTACAGGTTGGCTAATGCAACTTGCACTTTCAATACTCTTTTCCCTTGCCTATTTTAAGAGCCTGTTATATAGTATGTAATGTAGTCATGAAGCCTGGGGATCTGGCAGTTCCTGTGCCCATAAAGCAATATGCACAAACATAAATGCCAAATCACTAAGGATGGTAAAATAGAAACATGAGAGAAGCCTAGATCTCCAAGGTCATTACTAAACCCACCTGCCCTGGACTGTTAATGCCAAATTTCTTGTATTGTTTGGCAAATATGCCTTTAGGCTTTTCATGTTGAGCTAATTAGGTTTTCTGTATTTTGTATTTGAACAAATTCCTGATTGATATAATAATGCCTTTAAATTTAAGAAAATCACAAAAGTTTAAACAAAGATTCCATATGATAAAATATTCATGAAAACCATAAAAACCTAAGTATATAAAACCTAGCTATCATCTACAATTGAGGAACTTTTTCTCACTTTCTTCCTCTACCCTAAGAGAGGGTACCAATCTACTTACACTCATAAACAATTCGAGTAAATTCAATTCAAGTAAACACTCAAGCTAGAGGTTTTTTTTTTAAAAAATTCTAATTTAAATTCTAATTAAATGTTTTTACAATTCTAGAGATTTTATTGGAGCTTCTTGTGATTTCTAGGTATACAATTACATCATATACAAATAAAGATAATTTTTAAATTTCACATGTATTACATATATACATGACATATTTTATTTTCCTATATTACTATAGTAACTACAGCTTTTAAAACAAAATTTAATATTGTAGTGATGACAAACATGTGTTCCAAGATTCATTGTTTATGCACCATACCCAGTGCTCAATGCTTAATACCCACCACCAGACTCACCTAACCCCCCAACCCCTCCCCTCCAAAACCTTCAGTTTGTTTCTCAGAGTCCACAGTCTCTCATGCTTCATCTCCCCCTCCGATTTCCCCCAATTTACTTTTCCTTTCCTTCTCCTAATGTCCTCCATGTTATTCCTTATATTCCACAAGTAAGTGAAACCATATGATAATTGACTCTCTCTGCTTGACTTATTTTACTCAACATAATCTCCTCCAGTCCCATCCATGTTGATACAAAAGTTGGGTATTCACCCTTTCTGATAGAGGCATAATACTCCATTGTATATATGGACCACGTCTTCTTTATCCATCCATTTGTTGAAGGGCATCTTGGCTCTTTCCACAGTTTGGCAACTGTGGCCATTGCTGTTATGAACATTGGGGTACATATGGGCCTTCTTTTCACTATATCTGTATCTTTGGGGTAAATACCCAGTAGTGCAATTATAGGGTCATAGGGAAGCTCTATTTTTAATTTCTTAAGGAATCTCCACACTGTTTCCCAAAGTGGCTGCACCAACTTGCATTCCCACCAACAGTGTAAGAGGGTTCCCCTTTCTCCACATCCCCTCCAACATTTGTTGTTTTCTGTCTTGTTAAGTTTGTTCAACATAGTACTAGAAGTCTTAGCAACAGAAATCAGACAACGAAGAGAAATAAAAGGTATTCAAATTGGCAAAGAAGAAGTCAAACTCTCTCTCTTCACAGATGACATGATACTTTGTATGGAAAACCCGAAATACTCCACCCCCAAACTACTAGAACTCATACAGCAATTCAGGAATGTGGAAGGATACAAAATCAATGTACAGAAATCAGTTGCTTTCAAGCTAGAGCTTTCTAATTCTACTTGATTTTATAATTCTAGCTTTTTTGTCACTTGCTTGCTGACTCATTCTATTTGCTTCCTCCAATTCATTTTTATGTTCAAGTTTCTCTCTTTTCCCAGTCCTGATTGTCTGCATAAAGGAATACCATCCTATAGGCCATCAGTGTCCAAATTGTGTCCCAACCCAAGCTTGGCAATATGTAAAAAAGCCAGTACCAGCCAGTGTATAGACTGTAGAGTTAGTCTGGTTTCTTTAAGCTGGTTAAGTTTCTCTGGGTACCTACTGAGAAGTAACCTTCTTG
Organism: Enhydra lutris kenyoni; assembly: GCF_002288905.1. Classification (NCBI taxonomy): domain Eukaryota; kingdom Metazoa; phylum Chordata; class Mammalia; order Carnivora; family Mustelidae; genus Enhydra; species Enhydra lutris. Next base: position 99,410,611 of record NW_019154085.1, on the reverse strand, counting down.
CCCAACCCTATTTGCACCAACATGCTGACTACTCAGACTTCTCCCTTAATGTCCCACACACAAGTCTACTTTAAGTGACCCGTGCATTGGGCCACAATAAACTCTGAAAAATGTTTCCATCTCCCATTCCCCACTTCCAAATTTAGCTTAAGAATGCAAAACAGTCTATTGCATTTGAAACTATCCACATTGATTCATCTAACTATGGTTGGAATAAGCTATACAACACACAGGCATGTATATTTTTAGCTTTTTCTAGGGGAAGACATTTTTAAAGCAGAACTTACTACCAGATTTTTAGGCAAAAAAAAAAAAAGTGTTTATGTGCTAATAAAATATAAAGCAAAATCACTTATGTCATTAGTGGTGTCAACAGCTTACACACTTAAGATTTTCATCACTGATAAGATATTTAGAACTGGCCCACACTTTGCATTTAGCCAGCTGGAGCCCAGCAACGTTTGATCATTTGCTGACTGCATCCTCAGAGGTGGTGACTTATTCTAGCAATCACATTTTCATCTCTAAACTAAGAAATAGTTGATATGGCTCTTGATAAGCAAATCTACTGATAAGGAGGAGGTACTAAAATCATTGTTATCTCAACGCCCAGAAAGATAATAAATCTGTAATCAAAAAGAAATATTTAAGAGTAGAACATTGAAATCAGGTTGGACCAAAAAGTCATAAAGACCGTAACTTTCTTATGTGTAAATTTATCCCAGAGCCTTAGATCTACTCTCTTCTTTCACTGAACCCACCCCCCTTCTCTGAGGCTCATCAGGTTTTAAGCTTTAAGACTTCTTACTCCCTGCCTATTGTGGGATGATTTCTCTTGATCAGCTGCTGGATTAAGAACCTGCTTCAAACTGAAGGACATCTGAAACTATATATTTCAGGTCTCCTTTGTGACTTCTATTGGGAAGATGACCATACAACTGTATAGTTATTTTGGGAGGGAATGCAGATTCCAGTCAATAAAAAAAGCATCTAAAAAAAATCAAGCGGTGAAATAAATTACTTTCAACCTCAGCACAAGTGCAGGATAATGGCACTGCTCCGCAGGCAGCCTTCTTGTGTAGAAAGACTTTCAATTTGGCTTCAGCCAAGTTTCTTCCTGAGTATTTGTTCTGCATGGGGGATCACATGCGTCCTTGTCTTGCCAAACTACCAAAGTACAGGCTTTTCACTACTTTGGTCCTCTCTCCTTGCTCTGTCAGCATGGGCTCCTGAAGCTCACCTCCATCCTTCAGAATTCCTTTAAACTGCTCGGCACATATGTCAGGATCTCCCCAAAGCTCTTTCACCACATATGATACAGTGGGATCTTTGCCGCTAAGCAAACCTCCAGCCCAGAAGCAAAATGTCAATGCCCCCTTGTTGTAGGCACTCAATCTCCACAAGTAGACTCTTTGAGCCTTCTTCTGTGGATCAGATAAGTAAGAGGAATGAAGAAATTCTTAAGGGTCTCTACCCCTAGGAATTCCTTTCATTCTGCCTTTCCATGGGTGCCTTTTAACATGGGTAAAAGAGGACAGGGGAATGAGAGGCCCAGGATCAGTTTTTCTATCTTTTAATAAGTCCTACACAGATGACTTAAGCACTGCCCTACTGCGCTCCACTTCAAGGTTTATGCTAGATTTCTTAAAGAAAATGTTCCACTTAATTTTTGTTATGTAATCAAAGAAGTTAAAAAAATTATATGCAGATTATCTGGTTTTTTTAGTCTAGGTTTGAATTTTATAGCATTAATGATTTCAATATTAAATTAAAATTCACTTAGTACATAGTTCTAGCTGTAAAATCACTTTCCTATGGCATCAAAACAAAATGAGGTTGCCAGGGAGAGGGGCTTATGGAGAGGGTGGCTGGGGGATGGATATTGGGGAGGGTATGTGCTATGGTGAGTGCTTTTTAGTGTGTAAGCTTGATGATTCACAGACCTGTTCTCCTGGGGCAAATAATACATTATATGTTAATAAAAAAAAATAAAGTTACCATTTTAACAACAACAACAACAACAAATCAGCTAACCCTTGTGACAACTACAAATTCCTGCCACTTTACCCATCAAGATCAATGTGTCCAGAAGTCTGACTGAGGTGAGCCTAGAGCCATCCAGAGTTTTCTCAGACATTTAGACAGTGATTTGGATTGCTAACTACCCCTCACCATGCCTGTGCAAGGGTTCAACACAAAGCACTGAAAATTCCTCCCAGCCCACATGCTGCTTATTCCTTCTCCATACCAGCCCATCACAAAGTCTCAGCTTGCTTTATGGTATACCCACAGCAATAGTTTACAATTAATTCCTCAAGTGAGCCAAAAGCTGCAATAGAGCAAATATAAAATATTTTGTTCTAAGAGGTCCTTCTCAAGGGGGAAAAAAAAAAATCAACCACCCAGATCCCGATATGTTATTCTTTGTTTCAGGCTCTCAAATCCTTCTTCCCAGAATCTGCCCCATCAAAATAACAACATTTAAATATCTGTTTTACTATTCAGTATCTCTATAGGGGTGGGAAAAAATAGAAAAAGGACCTTGATCTCTAAACTGTACGTAATGGAGCAAGATGGAAATTACAAAATGTTGTATCCTATTGTGTTTCTAAATCAGAAGTAATAATGAATGAATTTGTTTATTCAACTAGTATTTGTTGGATACATTACTATGTGTCAAGCACTATTTCTGAGGGATCCAGAGCTAAAGGAAGTCTAGAACTGTAGAGTGACATAGACATGTACATAATCATGCTAGGTTATTTATTATGATGCTGACTTCTTGCTGTTTTCTCACCGTGGAGTGAAATGGAAAGAACTTCCTCCATATTTCTACCTTTCTAACTTGAGAAAACATCATGGACTCTGGTATGTGGGATACAAGCAAAAGCAGAAGTTGCAGGGCAACTGAACATCCTTTTTAACCCAGATTTTTCTTTGGGGGTTCAGAATTACTGAGAAATATGGAAATCGGAGTTTGGAGATACAAGATAAACCTGAAGACCACAAAAGGAAACAAGGGTTTGGAATTGGGGATTTTCTGTGATTGATCCTCAATGCCCCTCTGACCTGAGGAAGAAACATTGGTGGGAAATTGTAACATACTAAACTAGGAGCACTGATGAAGAACTTACAGATCCATACTAGTCACCAAGAAAATGGAGTTCCCTTTGTGGGAATGAGATCACATGTCTTTGATAAGCTCAGAAGGGCTTAGGAAAGGAGCATGTTGGGGACTGGTTATCATGACAGAGGTCCTTCTACCTTTCTCAGGTGATCACTGGGTTCCTGTATTATTATAGGAAACATGACTGAAACTTATTTAGTTTATACTCTCTCAAGCAAGAGCTTGGATCCAGATTGATTTGACTTACAAAAATTAAGAAATTTGATGTTTTTTGTACCCGCCTTGTGTAGGAAGCTCACTTCTGCTATGCAAATAAATGCAATAAGGATGTGAACCATCAAAGAAACATGGGGACCAAAAGGAAGAAACTGTTGATCTTTCTGCTGACGTAGGAAGGTACCACGGTAGAAAATAAAGTTGGCAAAATTGTGCCAACTGACCAATATGGAAAGGTAATTCTAGGCGAAGACAGAGTGGTTTATAATGCATTAAAGTGATATCCTAACAATACCAAATAAACTAACATATAACTTAGTTGGCTAAGCTAGTCACTACCTTCCCTGCTTTTTTGTATGATAATAAGTAGGTAGACAGACAGGTATAGATACACATATAGATACAGATGAGGAGACAGAGACAGTGACAGATGATAGAGAAACATGTATTTGATGAAAATCAAAAGAATAAAATGGACTACTATGAATATATACATTTAATTATATGGGTGTGCATGTTTGCTTTTGAAGATTAGAAATAAAAGGAATTCACACAAGTGTTAATTCTGATTCATTCCAGGAATGGGGATTCCATCTGCTTTTTCTTTTAGCCTTTATACTTTTCATTATATTTTCTTCAGTATTTTTCAACATATTTTAGTACTATTTTCTTCAAAACTTTAGTTCCTTGTTTATGGCCTTTTTTTTTGTTTTGGTCTTTCAAGTTTCTATCAACACTTTCACAACAGATATATATTATCTGATGATGAGAAAAAATAAAAGTTGTCTTCCTTGGTATCTAATTTTCAGAGCAAACAGAAAGGGAGAGGAAACTACCAGTTTGAGAGTTTATGGGCAGTGAGGACTCCAGAACTACTATTTATAGAACGAGCAGTTAAGACAAGCTATGGAAATATCAGGGGTGTGAAGATCTGTGGCCACTGCAAAGAGCTGTTCAAATGCAAGTGTGCTTCTTACCATCTAAGATGTAAGCCTGACTAAGTGTCAAGCCTTCCCCACCTCAAGACTGCACCTGCTGTTCCCTTTTCTGAGAAGCGCTCACTTGCCTCTACTTAATGTCATAGAGGGCTCAGCCAACTGCTCTAACTGCCCATGCTAAGGGAATTCCTCCAACCTCACCCAGTCAATCCTTACCATATTCCCTTACACTATTTTCTTCATAATGAACACCATAATCTTAAAAAAACTTATTGTATTTACTTTTCTGTTATTGCCTAACTCTGCCCACTGAAAGGGAGTCTCTAGACTGAGGTTATGTCTGACGTGCAATGCTCCCCCACCAAAGTCTGGGACAACTTCTACATGAACTTTCAAGATATTTGTGGAATGAATGACAGAAATTTTTTTTCTTTAGTATCTTAATTAGGCATTTACCAGGTATCAAAGCTGCTTATTTAGAAATCCCTTATTCCATGGAGCTGGTGGATAATTAACGGACAATTCTTTCTCCATTTAAGTAACAGAATACCTCTCACTCTGCTAAGTCAGAGTGTAAACACAACAAAATCCCTTTTATTTTCCTAATTAATCCACAGCCTTATAGGAGGAAAATTCAATATCCTACCCTCTGGTTGTTGAAAACAAGTAATAAAAATCACTTGGCTAGCAAAATTACTTACTAGCTAGTCATTTTATTAATTACCTAATTTTACCAAGATTTGTTACTTATACCTTTATTCTTTTACTTAGAGGTACCTATATAACCTACTATTCTCAGAAAGCTTTGGGGAAATTGAAATGCTATTGATTTTATTAAATATTAACTTCAAACAGTATTTTTGGTACAATATTTTATATTTTCAAATCCTTTAAGAATACTTTCATCTAAACCTTGGATTGCTGATTGATCTCAGCTATTGCATGGGAACAAATTAATATATCCTAATAATATTGAAAAAACTAACATGTAACCTAGTTTGGCTAAGTTAGCTCTCATTTTCAAGCCATTCATGAACCAAACTATAATTTCCAATCCAGAAATATGTTAACAATCATTTAAGGAAACATTATAAAAACTACTAAAATAAATTTCAGTGACATTATAAAATAGAAACAAAATTAATCTGATTGAAGTTATTTAAATCTAAGATACTTTATGTTTTTAAATAAGTAAATATGTAGATTATCAGATTTTTAATAATGTAATAAGATGGACACCTAAATTTTAACTTATTTGGAAGGCAAAGAACATGCTAAAAGCATGGATTCCTTTAAATTATGTGTGTGTGTTGATAGATGTAACTCTGGTTACAGTCTGTTTTTTTTTTTTAATAATTAAATACTACGTGACATCTACAAATAAGAAATAAATTAGTCAGCTTTAAGCTTCCTAATCAAAGTTTTGGGACATAATTTGTAATAAAGCACATACTACTAAAAATTACTAAAACCTGGTAAATATATGTGTCTCTTGTTAATAGGACATAGAAAATTTTAAACCAAAGCAAGAATACTTAGAATTTTAAAAAACATCAATGTTGTAATTTGATTAAGAAAAAAACTTGATGTGAAAGAAATCATGTAGGGTGGATTTTATTGAATTTAACATGACATTTTTGTAATTACCCAACACATTCCAAATCCTTTAAAAGAATCTCTAGTTCTTTGGCTGTTTGAAGGTGTTTTTCTTATGAACACATTGCAGATCATAAGAATAAGTGTTGATAATAGCTGAAAAGAAATGCTTACTTCTAAAAACATGGGAAGAAAAGCCAGTTTTTGTGTTCAGTGCTTCTTAGTGATAGTCTCTTTTCTTTGCTCCTACAGGACTCTGCCTTAAGAGGAATGCATTCTTTGATAGTACTTAAAGCATAGAAGAGTTAAAATCACTAAGGGAATATTGTAATTAACCCCACTATCCCACTCTGTCATATATTTGAAATCAGAAATCCCAATAAAGCCCCCCAAATTTTCTGTTTAACAAGTCTATCAACCTACATTTTTAATACATGTGAAGACTGAAAGCTCTGAGGCCTTGCAGTACCTTACTTATTAAAGGAAACTTTGCCAGAGAGGTCTAGATTCTTCTAACACCCTGAGGCTGTGTACTTTTGTTTGGGATGGGTGATGAATGAGGAACACGCCTTTTTTAAAAATAAACTTTTTAAGCGCAGGCAAATTCTTCAGGCAGATAAAAATTTTAGGAAAAACATATGCTTATCTAGAAATAAGGGATCTGGAAATTGATATCCTTAAAGCTCTCTGTGTCCAGTTTTAAGACTGGTATATTAGAGTAACCATCACTTGATAGACTGAGAATAACTCTACACCATCCCTCCCTGGGGTACAATTTCTTTTTGAACTCCTTTATCCAAAGGTCTTAGGACATTGCCTTTGGACAATGGAGCTACTCACTATCCCTCCCAAGGTTAATAACTGTCATCAGAGACTCCAGGAGGTCTTATCTATACTCTTTTCAGGGAAGTCATCCTTGTAACTCAGAGGTGGTTTACATTTCTAAGGGAGGTAGCCCAAGTTATCCCAAGGTGTCTACACTTACTCTTCGGTGCTGAACGCTGGTAGAATGACATGGGCTATCTTTAGTGATTTCAATATCAGATTTATGGCCTATATGTCACTAGAAAACAGACAAAAACATAAATTTTCTCTGGTATAGTATCCGATCTACTTTTACTAATATGAGAAAGGATACATTTGAATAAAGCAATATTGATAAATAGGAATAAGAAGTATTGCTTAAACATTTGAGTTTGAAATAGAAATGATTCCCTGAGAATCTCCTAAATATTCAGATTTTATTGTGAGGTGGGCAGAAGAGAAAACTTCCACTTGTAGCCTACTCTGGCTATTTCCATTAGTTAGCTCATTAAATTATGCAAAAGTGAGTCAGCACAGTAGAATAAGGGCTTTGGAGTTGGAGTGATCTGAGTGCCCATTTCTGGTCTAGATCTCGCCAGATACGTGATGTAGGGCAATTGAGTTTTAGTGTGGCCCACTACAAAATGAAGATCAAATTATCAACTTCACAGGATTTGTGAAAATTAATTGAATTAACATCAGAAAAGCACACAAAACCATCACATGGTTGGGAGAGTAACTAAATAATAGAATGTTGGCTCTTCTTCTTTACCCATCATTTGCCTTGTGCAAGATTATTCAAAGAAAAATGAAATATAAATATTTCTCTCAGAGAATACAAAATGCAAAGAGATAGCCAGGTGTTAAAATAAAAAGTTAAAACATAGTTAATTAGAGGCTATAAAACAAGCATGTACAAAGTACTATGGAAAAGAGCAAGAAGACAGGAAGTCAGCCTTTCATATACCATCTGATTTAATTCAACTCAATGTAACAAATCATCAAGATCGTGTTGTCCCTTCAGCATTATTGAGTCCAATGGACCATTCAGAGTATAAACTGTGAACTCTGTCCTTTGGTAGTTTATAATTTAGTTCAGAAGACAAGACTTACAGGAAACACAATATTTAATAAATATTTATTGAATGCCTATTATGCGCCAAGAACTACACAGTGGAGGGTATGTATGGTTCCTTCCAGAGCTAACTTCTAGTGGTGTATGTTAATAAGTAAGAAATTACTAAAAAGAAAAAAAAGAAAGAAAGAAAGAAAAGAAAAGAAATTAATCAATTAAAAAATTAATGCCACCAACTGATGAGGTGCCAAGAGGTAATAGAGAGAATGAGTGCTGTGGGAAGGTCATGGAGGGAAGAGGAGAGCATACATCACTGTCAGGTTGCCCTTTAAGTTCATCCTAAAGACCCAGACAACCTTTCTGATTGTGTTACATGGAAATTCAGAATCTGCCACTTTACTTTCCTGTGTGAAAGAGATTCTTTTGGGTTTTGCACATCATATAGTTTAATATCTCTGCTTTTCCCTGAAACTGTAGAAAATGATATGGCCCCAATCTACCAGAGCCAGGTATCCCACTTGTGACACACAAACCATTAATTCTTATCAGAAAACCATTAATTATTATCAGAGATTTTATATATATATATATGTGTGTGTGTGTGTGTGTGTGTGTGTGTGTGTGTGTGTGTGTGTGATCTTTGTTGTAGCTGTTCTGAACTCTGCTCATGGATGCTCACTGTTTTGCTCTCTGACTGAAGGTGCCTGATGGTGTCAGATATAGAATCACATGAATTGATTAGGCATAAGGAATATTTTAAATACCAATCCCAAAGGAGAGTTTAGAACAACAGATATCAAATATTGTAGCTATTAAATATGATTCAAGATACTGGAGCTGACATGAGAGTATGGATTTGATGTAATATCTTTAATTTTCCTAAACAGGAGACATTTTTTATGGTAACATGATAGAGCAAAGTACATTATGGCCAGCCATGAGAATTCCAAGAAACTGTCAACCTGAAAAGAAATCGTCCAGAGAGCATAAGGCTAAGAAATGTTCTCCAATTTCACTAGCATTATTTACTTTTGACTTTAGGATTCTTGGAAGTACCATTTTCTTTGTATGTCTGGTAATGGAATTGAGAAAGCAAGTCATCTTTCCTTTCCTGCCCATGCACCACACTGACCACACCTCACATTGCCCCATGTCTGCCACATCCCTAGACTCCCCATATCTAGGAGAAAGCAGTGTGGCAGGGAATAAAAAGGGGAGACACTGAAAAGACACCCGTGCACATTGTATCTCCACTACTTGCCTATGGCCCTGAGAATTATGAACCTTTCTTAATCTCAACTTCTTGTTATCTTGAGGATAACAGTATAGCCCATGAAGGATTACTGTGAGAATGCAATTAAAGAGGAAATAATCACAAAGCACCTGGAAATCAATAAACAAAGTTATATAATTATTTTACCAACAAGCATGTGGCAACATTTAAGTAAGGAAAATGGCATTGAATTTTGAGGGAATAATAATTACCAATGGTCCTCACTTTTAAAGCCAACATCTCGATATTCTAAAATACAAAATAAATCAAGTAAATATATTAAGGACCTAAGGAAAGGGAGGAAGAGGAAGGGGAGAGGAGGAGGGGAGGTGGAGGATGAAAGAGGGGAAGGAGGAGGATCCAAGATGGTAGTATATGAAGATCCTAAACCACCTCCTCCTAATTGACATACCTAATCTACAGCTACATATGGATCCTTTCCCTCTGAAAAATATATGAAAATAGATGAACTGCTCTCTATAACAAAGGAGAAAAGGTCCATATCAAGACAAGTAAGGGACATAGACATGGTCTTGCAAAACAAACAACCACCTTCAGTGCAGTGACACACAATATGAAGGGATCTCACCAGAGAGCCATGTCCCCAGGAGGAGCAAGGGGTTCATTCTCCACATGGAACATCCAGCCTCCTGTGATATACATCATGAGAATAAGTCTTTCACAACATCTGGCTTGGAAAGCCAATGGGGCTTATATCAAAGAGCTATACAGGAAACTGAGATTTCCCTCCAAAAGGGTTCACATGTAGTCCTACTTGCCCTGAGACCCAGGGGTGGGGGAGTAGTTCAAAAAACACCTAGATATATATGTGAGGAAGATGCATTTACTGATCTAGGGGTCCCCACTGGAGGGGTGGGGGAATTGAGATGCGCCCTGGAGAAAACCAGCCTGGCAGACACCACTGTTTTAGTCTTTACATTGCCTGCTAGCACACATGGGTGAGCTCAGCTGGCATCCTCCCACCACCTTATGGCAGCAGCACTTGCAGAGACTGGAGAGGATGGGTGATTGCACTGCTCCCCCACTCCCTGGCTTGAGTGGGTGAGTGTAAATAGTCCTGGAGTTCTCCTGTTCCTTAGCTAAAATCTGTGGGTGTAGGCAACTGCAACTTCCTCTGTCCCCTGGTTGGGGCTACCATTTGCAGCCTAAAGCAAGTGTGCACACACAGACAGGGATCTGGGCTGCTGCCTTGTTGAAGCTCACAGGTGCCCAGAGACAAGACATTTCCTGCTGTCTTTCTAAAGTCAATGAGATGCACAGTCCACTTCACCATCTATTGCCTTGCTAAAGCCAGAGGGCATGTGAAATCCACACAAGGAACACCCCTTGATGGCACAGCTGTGGTAGCCAAGAGGTCTGGAGTTTCAGAGCTCCAAGAGACTGTAACAACTGGAAAGACAGCTTGTGGCAGGCCACCACCCCCATGGCACTACACTAAGAGAAGATTGAAACACCACTTCAGTCTTTCTGTGAAAAACGCCTATTTACTTAGCCTGGAACTTCAGCCTGAGGAACAGGCTTCAGGTTTCCCACATATCCAGAGGCTAAGGAGGCACACAGGGTAAATAAGCAAAAAGACATCATCCTCGCACACTGCCTTGACCTCATGAGTGCTTGACCAGACTTCTCAGAAAGGAACTCATATACTCATCTAGATTCAATTTTTTTAAGGTTCTTTTAAAAAATTTGTTTATTTGACAGACAGAGATCACAAGCAGGCAGAGAGACAGGCAGAGAGAGAGGGGGAAGCAGGCTCCCCACCAGGCAGAGAGCCCAATGTGGGCTCGATCCCAGGACTCTGAGATCATGACTTGAGCCAAAGGCAGAGGCTTAACCCACTGAGCCACCCAGGTGCCCGTAGATCCCTGATGTTTTTAACTGTTGCTCAGGCAATATGTCTAAATCCCTTGGTGTAGAGGCCAACAGGGATCATGACTGCCAACCCACAGTACTGTATATATTTGCAACTTCAAAAGCATTTGCCTGAGGGTCTGTCTTCCAATCAGCCTCAAGCTAGATGCTCAATGAGATTCCTCCCCCTGGATCACTGACAGATCTTGGCACACCCTCAACAATGAGAACATAATCAAGAGTAAAGCCGGTGGTTTAGACAATCACAAAGGTTTGAGACACAACCAAGAGCTAGGGAAAGGTTGAACAAGAAGGATCATCACCCACATGAGGCCATTTCTTTAAGACTGAAAGAACTACCTGTTTTGCCTAATACATAGAAACAAAGAGACCCAAACAAAATGAAAAAACAGAACTATGTTCCAAATGGAAGAACAAGGCAAAAACCTCAGAAAATATACCTTAATGATACAAAAGTAAGTAATCTACCTCACAAAGAATTCAAATTAATGGCCATAAAGATGCTCACCAACTTGAAAAAGAGATAAAAACAGGGAGAACTTCAACCAGGAGATAGAAAGCGTAAAGAAGTACCAAACAGAAATCACAGAGAAAAAGAATACAACAACGAAATTGAAAAATACACTAGAGGGGTTCAACGACAGACTAGATGAAGTAGAAGTACAGATCAGTGACCTGGAAGTGAAAGTAATGGAACTCAACCAGACAGAGCAGCAAAAAGAAAAAAAAAAAGAGAGAGAGAGGTTTTCCTTTCTGTATTTTCATTGCTAGTGTATAAGAAAGCCACTGATTTCTGTACATTGACTTTGTATCCTGCCACATTACTGAATTGCTGTATGAGTCGATTCCATTTACTATAGCACCAAGAACCATAAGATACATGGGAATAAACCTAACCAAAGAGGTAAAGGATCTGTACTCGAGGAACTACAGAACACTCATGAAAGAAATTGAAGAAGACACAAAACGATGGAAGACCATTCCATGCTCTTGGATTGGAAGAATAAACATTGTTAAAATGTCTATACTGCCTAGAGCAATTTATACTTTTAATGCCATTCCGATCAAAATTCCACCGGTATTTTTCAAAGAGCTGGAGCAAATAATCCTAAAATTTGTATGGAATCAGAAAAGACCCCAAATTGCTAAGGAAATGTTGAAAAACAAAAATAAAACTGGGGCATCATGTTACCTGATTTCAAGCTTTACTACAAAGCTGTGATCACCAAGACAGCATGGTACTGGCATAAAAACAGACACATAGACCAGTGGAACAGAGTAGAGAGCCCAGATATGGACCCTCAACTCTATGGTCAAATAGTCTTCAACAAAACAGGAAAAAATATTCAGTGGAAAAAAGACAGTCTCTACAATAAATGGTGCTGGGAAAACTGGACAGCTATATGTAGAAGAATGAAACTCAACCATTCTCTTACACCGTACACAAAGATCAACTCAAAATGGATAGAAGACCTCAATGTGAGACAGGAATCCATCAGAATTCTAGAGGAGAACATAGACAGTAACCTCTTCGATATCAGCCACAGCGACTTCTTCAAGATATGTCTCCAAAGGCAAAGGAAACAAAAGCAAAAATGAACTTTTGGGACTTCATCAAGATCAAAAGCTTCTGCTCAGCAAAGGAAACAGTCAACAAAACAAAGAGGCAACCCACGGAATGGGAGAAGATATTTGCAAATGACAATACAGACAAAAGGTTGATATCCAGGATCTATAAAGAACTCCTCAAACTCAACACACACAAAACAGATAATCGTATCAAAAAATGGGCAGAAGATATGAACAGACACTTCTCCAATGAAGACATACAAATGGCTATCAGACACATGAAAAAATGTTCATCATCACTAGCCATCAGGGAGATTCAAATTAAAACCACATTGAGATACCACCTTACACCAGTTAGAATGGCCAAAATTAGCAAGACAGGAAACAACATGTGTTGGAGAGGATGTGGAGAAAGGGGAACCCTCTCACACTGTTGGTGGGAATGCAAGTTGGTGCAGCCACTTTGGAGAATAGTGTGGAGATTCCTCAAGAAATTAAAAATAGAACTTCCCTATGACCCTGCAATTGCACTACTGGGTATTTGCCCCAAAGATACAGATATAGTGAAAAGAAGGGCCATCTGTACCCCAATGTTTATAGCAGCAATGGCCACGGTCACCAAACTGTGGAAAGAACCAAGATGCCCTTCAACGGATGAATGGATAAGGAAGATGTGGTCATATACATTATGGAGTATTATGCCTCTATCAGAAAGAATGAATACCCAACTTTTGTAGCAATATGGATGGGACTGGAAGAGATTATGCTGAGTGAAATAAGTCAAGCAGAGAGAGTCAATTATAATATGGTTTCACTTATTTGTGGAGCATAACAAATAACATGGAGGACATGGGGAGAAAGTGAGGAGAAGGGAGTTGAGGGAAATTGGAAGGGGAGGTGAACCATGAGAGACTATGGACTCTGAAAAACAACCTGAGGGTCTTGAAGGGGCGAGGGGTGGGAGGTTGGGGGAACCAGGTGGTGAGTATTAGGGAGGGCACGTACTGCATGGAGCACCGGGTGTGGTGCAAAAACAATGAATACTGTTATGCTGAAAAGAAATTTAAAAAATTTTCAAAAAAAAAAAAAAAAAGAGAGAGGTTTTAAAAATGAAGGTAACTTAACATCTGTAACAACATCAAGTGGAATAACATTTGCACTCTAGGGGTCCTAAAAGGTGAAGAGAGAGAGAAAGGTGCAGAAAGCTTATACGAAGAGGAGTACCTGGGTGGCTCAGTTGGTTGAGTGTCCAGCTCTTGATATAGGCTCAGGCCATGATCTCAGGGTCCTGGGATTAAGCCCCATGTCAGGCTCTGCACTCACCAAGGAGTCTCTTGGAGGATTCTCTCCCTCTGCCCTTCCTCCCCACCTCTAAAATAAATAAATTGTGAAAAAAGAAAGGAAAAAAAGAAAGCAAGCAAGTTAATGCGAAGCTAAGAAAGTAAGCAAGCAAGCAAGCTTATGTAAAGAAATAATACTTCAAAATTTCCCTAACGTGGGAATGGAAACAGACATCGAGATGCAGGAAGCCCAAAGAGTTCCACATAAAATGAACTCAAAGAGAGTCACACCAAGAAGCATTATAATTAAAATTTCAAAAGGTAAAAAGAGAATCTTAGACGCAGCAAGGAAAACCCAAATTGTTACATACAAGGGAAACTCCATAAGACTGTCAGTATAATTTTCAACAGAATCCTTGTAAGCCACAAAAGAATGGCATAACACATTCAGAGTGTTAAAAGAAAAAAAACTTTCAACCAAAAATACTCCATCCAGCAAGGTTATCATATAGACTTGACAGAGAGATAAAGAGTTTTCCTGGCTAGCAAAAGCTAAAGAAATTCACCATTACCAAACCAGCTTTACAAGAAATATTAAAGGGACTTCCTTAAACTGAAAAGAAATGACACTCAATAATAACAAGAAAGCATATGAAACTAAAAATCTCACTAGAAAAGGTGAATACGTAGTAGAGCTAGCAAATTAATCACTTATAAAGCTACTAATAGGGCTAAAAGGTAAAAGTAGAAAAATTACCTAAAACTGCAATAATGAGTTAAAAACAGTAAAAAGATGTAAAAGGTGATATCAAAAACAAAGTGTGTAGTGAAAATATAGATCTTTGGTTTATGTTCAAATTTAAGTTGCTATCAACTTAAAAATAGGCTGTTACATCACCTAGAATGATATATTTGAACTTCACAGTAACCACAAAGCAAAAACTTATAGTAAATACACAAAAGAAGATGAAAAAGAAATCTAAACATAACACCAAATAAAACCATCAAACCAAGAGGGAAGAGAGAAAGAGAAGAAAGGAACAAAGATAAACTTTAAAAACAGCCAAAAACAACGAAAAAATGGCAATAAGTACATATCTATCAATTATTACTTAAACAGAGTACATTCTCTAATCAAAAGACCCAGAATAGCTCAGTGGATTAAAAAAACAAAAAACAAAAAACACCCATATTCTGCTTACAAGAGATTCTGTTTAGAAGTAAGGACACATGCAGACTGAAAGTAAAGGGATGGAAATAGACCCTCTATGCAAATGGAAATGAGAAGAAAACTGAAGTAGCAATACACCTATCAGACAAGATAGACTTCACAACAAAGACTGAAAAAAAAAAAAAAGAGGGTGTTAATAATGATAAAGGGGTCAATCCAGCAAGAAGATACGGCATTTGTAAATATATATGGGCACAACTAGGAACACCAAGATATATAAAGCAAATATTAACAGAGAAAGGGAGAAATTGACAGCAATACAATAATAGTAGATGACTTTAACACCCCACTTACATCAATGAATAGATCATCCAGACAGAAAATCAACAAGGGAACATCAGCCTTAAACGACACATTAGACCTCGTGCACTTAATAGGCATAAAGAACATTCTGCCCAAAAGCAACAGAATACACATTCTTCTCAAGGACATGGGAATATTCTCCAGCATAGATCACATGGTAGGTCACAGAATGAGTTGCAGTAAATCAACAAGATAGAAATTATATCAACATTTCTTCTAACAATAAGAAGCAAGTTCATAGTAATAAAGAAACAAGGAACAAGATACCCAAGAAACAAGAAAAACATCAAACAATTTAACTTTATACCTGAAGGGACAAGAAAAAGATGAACAAACAGAGCCCAAGTTAGTATAAGAGAAAATAGTAAAGATCAGTGTGGAGATAAATGAAATAGAGACTAAAAAGAAAATGGAAAAAAAAAAAAAAACCACTAACAGCTGGTTCCTTGAAAAGATAAACAAAATTGACAACCTGTTAGTGAGACTCACCAAGGGGGGAAAAAAGAAGGCTCCAATAATTAAAATCAGATATGAAAAAGCAGAAATTATAACTGATTCAATAAAAATACAAAGAACCATAAGACTACTATGTGTAATTAAAACCAATGAATTACACAACCTAGAAAAATAGATAAATTCCTAAAAATTTATAATCTTCCAGGACTGAATCAAAAAGAAATGGAAAATTTGTGGGGCGCCTGGGTGGCTCAGTGAGTTAAGCATCTGCCTTCAGTTCAGATCACAATCCCAGGGTCCTGGGATTGAGCCCAAAGTCAAGCTCCCGAGCCTGCTTCTCTCTTTCCCTCAGCCTGCTTCTCCCTCTCCCTCTGCCTGCTGCTACCCCTGCTTGTGCTTTCTCTGTCAAAGAAATAAAATAAAATCTTAAAAAAAGAAAAGAAATGGAAAATCTGAATATACCATTTACTAGTAAGGAGACTGAATCAGGAATCAAATGCCTTTCAACATGCAAAAGTCTAGGAACACACAGCTGAAAAAAATATATGCATCCCTATGTTTATTTAATTATTACTTATAAGAGCCAGGATATGGAAACAAGCTAAATGTCCATCCATGCACATGATGGTGTGGACATGAATGACTAAAGAAGATACGGAATATATACAGATATCACACAATATACATATGACTGAATATAAACACATAATGGAATATTACGGAGCCATAAAAATGAAATCTTACCATTTGTGAGAATATGGATGGGCCTTGTGGGTATTGTACTAAATGAAATAGAGAAAGAAAAATACTATATGATTTCATGTATTTGAATCTAAAAAATAAAACAAACATAACAAGCAAAACCCAGATGGATAGATACAGAGAATAGATTTGTGGTTGCCAGGGGGGTAGGGGGGTGTTAAATGGGTGAAGGAGATTAAGAAGGACAAAATTCTAGATTTAAATAAATCCTGGGATGTAAAGTATTGCAATGCAGTAACTTTGTAAGGTGACAGATGGTAACTCTACTTATTGTGGCAACCATTTCACTATGTATACAAATATTGAATCACTATTAATATTGTATGTCAAAAAGATGACAACAGGCACCTGGATGGCTCAGTCAGTTAAGTGTCCAACTCTTGATTTTAGCTCAGGTTATGATCTCAGGGTCCTGGAATCGAGCCCAGTGTCTGGCTCTGCGCTCAGAGGGGAGTCCAGCTGATGATTCTCCCCTAGATCCCTCCTCCCACTCGTGCTCTCTCCCTTCCTCTCTAAAATAAAGAAATCTTAAAAAAAGAAGATAATGACATTTCACAAACAAATCTAGTCAATTAAAAGATGATTTAAGGGGCCTAGTCTAGTTTAATAGTCAATATGGAAGTCTGTGGAGCAGTGTCTATAAAGATCTGGAAGAAAAGGTTGAGTGATCTAAGAATATCCTACCCAACATCTTTTGTCTTTAAGCACGAAGGCAACATAGCAATGTTTTTAAGCATGCAAGAACTCAAGAAATTTAACTCCTAGAAGCCATTTTAATACCAAAATCCATCCAACTGTTGGATAAGTAAAAATAAAAACCAGGAGTAGAGAAAGCATTGCAAAATGACTGCTATGAACATTGAATTCAATTAAATATAAAAGTAAGATTACAGGGGCACCTGGGTGGCTCAGTGGGTTAAAGCCTCTGCCTTCGGCTCAGGTGATGATCTCAGGGTCCTGGGATCGAGCCCCGCATTGGGCTCTCTGCTCGGCAGGGAGCCTGCTTCCTCCTCTCTCTCCACCTGCCTCTCTGCCTACTTGTGATCTGTCTCTCAAATAAATAAATAAAATCTTAAAAAAAAAAAGTAAGATTACATAACTATGGAATTATGGTTACAGACTATAATTCTATACTGACTATAATGTATAGGCTAAAATAGTTATCAACTTTCAAATTATAAAATATAATAACAGTGAAAGCCAAGAAGGAAAGAAAAAAAGTGAAAAAAAAATGAGTGCTAATTTCCTTATCTCTCACAGAGAGAGTTAATTGGTGTAGTATAAAATTTAAACATGGAGTTTAAAAAAATATAATCACTGAAAATTCTTACTGTTTCACAATTCTTTTTTTTTTTTTTTATAAACATATATTTTTATCCCCAGGGGTACAGGTCTGTGAATCGCCAGGTTTACACACTTCACAGCACTCACCATAGCATATACCCTCCCCAATGTCCATAACCGCACCCCCCTCCCAACCCCTCTCCCCCCATCAACCCTCAGTTTGTTTTGTGAGATTAAGAGTCACTTATGGTTTGTCTCTCTCCCAATCCCATCTTGTTTCATTTACTCTTCTCCTACCCCCTTAACCCCCCATGTTGCATCTCCTCTCCCTCATATCAGGGAGATCATATGATAGTTGTCTTTCTCCAATTGACTTATTTCGCTAAGCATGATACCCTCTAGTTCCATCCACATCGGCGCAAATGGCAAGATTTCATTTCTTTTGATGGCTGCATAGTATTCCATTGTGTATATATACCACATCTTCTTTATCCATTCGTCTGTTGATGGACATCTAGGTTCTTTCCATAGTTTGGCTATTGTAGACATTGCTGCTATAAACATTCGGGTGCACGTGCCCCTTCGGATGACCCTATGACCCAGCAATTGCACTGCTGGGTATTTACCCTAAAGATACAATTCTTTTGTTTTTACACAGAGATTTTATAATATTTAAAATAAATGTATCTCTTCAAACATAGTGATCCGAAGGGGCACGTGCACCCAAATGTTTATAGCAGCAATGTCCACAATAGCCAAACTATGAAAAGAACCTAGATATTCATCAACAGATGA
Organism: Enhydra lutris kenyoni; assembly: GCF_002288905.1. Lineage (NCBI taxonomy): Eukaryota > Metazoa > Chordata > Mammalia > Carnivora > Mustelidae > Enhydra > Enhydra lutris. The sequence continues at coordinate 99,392,009 of NW_019154085.1, read as the reverse complement.
ATGGATAAAGAAGATGTGGTATATATCTACAATGGAATACTATGCACCCATCAAAAGAAATGAAATCTTACCATTTGAAATGACATGGATGGAACTAGAGGGTATCATGCTTAGTGAAATAAGTCAATCAGAGAAAGACAACTATCATATGATCTCCCTGAAATGAGGAAGTGGAGATGCAACGTGTGGGGTCTGGGGGGTAGGAAAAGAATAAATGAAACAAGATGGGATCAAGAGGGAGACAAAGCATAAGAGATTCTTAATGTCACAAAACAAACTGAGGGTGGCCGGGGGGAGGGGTGTAGGGAGAGGGTGATGGGGTTATGGACATTGGGGAGGGTATGTGCTATGGTGAGTGCTGTGAAATGTGTAAGCCTGAGAATTCACAGGCCTATACCCCTGGGGCTAATAATACATTATATGTTTATAAAAAAATTTTTTAGATTTTAAAAAAAAGTATCTCTTGTCATTAAAAAATACTTATCTGAGTATTTATACAATTACAATTCTTTCTATTGGATTTCTTTTTCTTCTAGAGGAAAAAATGTAACTAATTTGATAAAAAAAATGAGGAGCTTTATCTCATTTAATAAATTGTCTACATCTATCACGTATCCAACTATACACCTATCTCTACCTTCATACTTACAATGCTTTTTAAAAATCTATGCTTCTGATGTTAATGATGATTATTTGTCAGTGGCAGGATTTTAGATAATGTTTTAACTTTGTTATACTTTCTATTTTGTTTGACTTTTAAACAATGACAATATGTCATTTAAAAAATCATTCAAGTCATTTTTGTTTTAAAATATTTAAAAAGTGATTTCTTTTGGGAGTAAAGCTCGGCTAAGAATAGTTCTTTTTCATAGAACCATTTGGTACTATTTGGGGTGTGTGTGTGTGTGTGTGTGTGTGAGAGAGAGACATTTTCTGTTACACAAAAAAAGGAAGGAAGGAGGGAAGAAGAGAGGGAAGGAAGAAACAAACAGATTGTACATGATCTAGTAATAAATTAATTTCTGATTTGTCTCATGTCCAAGGACACATGACTTGAGAAGCAGGCCAAATTAAGAGACTGTATCAGACACCTTTTGTAGACAACCTTAGATTTCCCTTGTTTCATTGGTATCTGGGTTCCACTACTTCTTGTATGCACAGCCTTCAGTGCCTTGCCTCTCACCCACACGGTGCCCCTCCTATCTCCCTTTCTATGTTTCCCTATGAAAGTCATCAGGGAACCTCACTAGTGTCCACATGCCGTACAATCTAAGTGTGGGGAAATTAACTCCCTATGACATAAATTTATACAAGTAAAACACTGGAGCCACCAGATACATTTTGCCTTTTTTCACCCCAATGGATAATGCTAAGACTCAGTTTTTCCTGTGGAATTTGAACAATTAGTTACACTTCACAATTACTGTCTCCTAAAGCATTCTAAAAAATCCTTTCTTTGTTTCATTCTTGTGTCTCTCACACCCATCTCACAGGATTAAACTCTCTAATAAAATCATGGGCCTATACTCCCTGTATTGTTTCCTGAGGCTCTGCTTTCTAGATAAACCAGGCAGGACACATTATCTACATAATAATGTTCGAATCTAACTCTACTAAAAGGAGGTGGCCCTGCAAATTACAGGACACTTAACAATTCTTTTTCTCTTTGGGTGTTTAGACAAAGAACCTTGGAAAATGAGTATCTGTGTGCACTGAGAGTGTGCACACACATTTGATAGAAAAGCTACACTTACAAATTGGGAGTCATAATGAGATCTTCTATATCACCGTCAGAGGAATGCAACCAGCAACTTGGGGTGACACACCCCTCTCTACCTTCTCTACCTTGGAGGACCTAAGCTTCACTTCTGCTATTCTCCCTCTATTCCAAAGACCCAGAGTTCCAAAGGTGATCACCAACTTTCCTGCAAAAGCCTCCTTTCACCAACCCATGCCTTTATTCAACCTGTGCTAAGGATTATGTTGCGGGGAATGATTTAAACTTGGAAGTGTGTACAAGGGGAGATCACAGGAAAGTTAGGGTAAAAATGACCCCAAGGGTAAGGAATAAAGAGTCCAAAAACTGTCAAAGACAAAGGATATGACAGAAAGCTGCTTTTAGAAAAAGAAAAAGGAGAAGAGGGAAAGGGGGTAGGAGAAGAAAGGGAAGAAAGTGGAAAGAAGGGGAAGGGGAGGAGGAGGAGAAGAAACCCTACAACCTAAAGAGCAAGGGAGTTAAAGTGGTATTTGGCGATCTCTTTCTCCAACGCATGTGTTATTCGAAGATGTTTATAAAGCACATTAATGTCTTAAATACTATAATATAAGCTAGTTTTAGTTATTGAGCAGAGAAGAGCTGTATGAAGGAATGTCATGTAAAACAGTAAAGTTTTGTGGTCAAGAAGGAAAAAAGTAAGATCATGATCACTGTCCATGGGCGGAAAACCCAGTAATTTTCCCAGTTTGGAAATGTAGGAGGATAGAGGGGTTGAGATTGTTACTAAAAGGAAGGACTAGGACATTTCACGGAAAGTTGACAGTGGAGAAATTTTGTTACACCATATTTAGTAAACATGCCTAAAATCTGGTTTGGTTACAAATAGGTCACAAGTTGTGAATAATTAAATTAAGAGGTATAAACCATGTTTTCAAATAAAGTCTGTATTTTTTTCTTTGCAGAAGAATTCACATAGACCTGCCACACGTATTTCTACAGGCTGCACATTGCAGGCTAGGTAACAAATCTATGTGAATGGTGCCTCCAGGAATTGTATATGGTCAACTTAAAATTGATGTACTTCTAAAATTTGGAACTTTTTTTTCCCCTATTTATTTCAAAGCATTTGAGTTAGAAATGTCTTTTAGACAGACAGTTCTCTAATGGAACTCTTCTGACAGTAATAGACACTGTTCAATGGAAGCACCTCTATCCTAAGGGTCATCTCTATAGCCTCCTGTCCTGACTCTATACCACTTCAGATTCTTGACCTCCACATTGATTTTATATGACATAGACTGTGGTTCCAGGAGGACTTGCCATCAGACTAATAAACACAGCCTATTTTATATTCCTTGTTCCTTAGAGTCCAGATATGATCCACCGCTCCATAATCTAATTGCCTGTACAGACTAATTACTCAAGAGTTATTAATTCAATGAGTGGTGAGAAGAACTAAGTCTATTATTTCTTTTGTATTTTCTCACAGCCACTGAGAAGGGATAACAGCCGAAGGCAGCATGTGAGGATCAACTAACAAATTTCCTAAATAATAGAGTTTCTTCCTTCAGAAATATTGCTTAAAGCAGCTGAGGAACTAAATGAGGTTTCTGTAATGAAGCTGAAAAGAAAATCTGGCAAAAGCAGTTCCTTCTCTCCTCATCAGCAAACCATGGTCCCATGGGTTGGTGCTAACCTTCAGGCCAGTCTTCTGATTGCATGCACATGAGAGAAGCTGGGGTCTGTGGGCACAGAGGAGGTAATGAGAGACCCTCAGAGAGTGTCTTAGCCTGTTAGCTGGGGGATGCCTCCAGGGGTGGGACCTACTTCTAGAAAGCTGCTCTTCCTCATATGCCCCTTCTCAGAGCTGTGATAGATGTCTGTTGTTTAACTCAGGAACTCTGGAAATGTGAGGAGAAAGTAATTAAAATCAGCATGATGAAATGGAGCATTATTCCATTAGAAAGATGAGGCACGATTTTAAGAGAAAGAATACAGTCACCAGGTGGAAGCACTTCCAGGAGGTGTGGATGGCACCCCAGCTGACTAGAACTGAAATTCCCCGACTGAGCCTGTGCAGATGGTCTCTGCCATCCTGTCCTCCTCACAGGTGCCATGGACCCTCATCTCACGACATAGCACCGTGCACTTCAACTGATGCCCAAATGCTGGTGTCCTCAACTTCCCACATAGATAATGACACATCCTCAAAATCCTGGATAATGCTGATTTCACACATTTTGATCACTGTGGTAGGAATCACTTTGAGTGAATACATAGGAAGACATATTGGTCCACAAAAAAGACCACAAAAAAGCTACATAAAATTTATGTGTTGTTACTAATACTGAAAGGTTGTTCATGTGACAGTTTTTCTTGATAGGTCAAATATATTCAGAATCCTCATTGGAAATATAAAAAAAGGACTATTGGCAAAACCTGTAATTATTACACAGCAATTACTCTCCTTCAGAGATAAGTTATGCCATAATTTTCTCAATATAAAACATTTTGCATTATTTTAAATAGGGTCTTTATAAATTTAATTCATTATAAAAGTTTATATTTAAATTCCAAATATAAATCTAAATATTGATTATTCAGGGGGAGAAAAAGACTCTAGAAAACTTGATCTGAGAGCAGTCATATATGAAAAAGAAGTAACTCAGGCATCTGCTGAGGAGTTAGCAAGGGGAACATGGTGTTCACAGGTTGACCAGCAATTCCAGATGGGTCTCCTGAGACTATCCTACAAAGGATACACAACTATGGACTTAGAATCCCACTGTGCTCCATTTAGGGTGGGTTTTACATGGTGTTCCTTGCTCACCTCTCTTCTCCCTCCTTCTGGAAATTAGACTTCAAATTCTCACTTCTTATGTTTACTTTATATTTTGAATCCTGGCTCCATTTTTTTTTTTTTTCATTTTAACAATCACTTTTTGAAGGCCTGCCTACACCAGTAATTCTCTAACTTTAGCTTGTATCAGAATTATCTGGAGACCTTGTTAAACCAGATTGCTGGGCCATGGAGTTTTTCTTTCAACAGGTTTGGGAGAGAATAGGAAGAAGTTAAAAAAAATAATAATGCTTTTCTAGCAAGCTCCCAGTGATCCTGATGCTACCGGTCCAGGACCCACATTTTGAGAACCACTGGCCTCCATTATGCTAGGTATGGTGTTTAGGTTAGCACTACTTGTAAGAACACTATAAGGTTAGATATTTTTATCCCCATTTTATTAATGGAGAAACAGACACTCAGAAAATTAAATAGCTTGCTGAAGGACACATAGCTGATTGGGACAAGCCAGGATTCTCACCTAGGACTCTCTCACACTGAAGTCTACGTTCTTTTAAATATATAGTTCTTATTTTCATTTTTTCACAAACTTAAGGCCAAACCTTGACTAACATTCTTAGAACTATTTATAAGAAAAGAGAGGAATCCTTAACATTTTTGTCTCCTGACTTCTTAGTCCAAGAATCTGCTTCAGTTCGTGAGTGAGAAAACTGCCAGCTGCTGCTGCTTAAAACCCATCTCCCTGGCACTGATGTCCCCCTCATCAGATTAGCTGTGTGACAAGCAATTAAGGAGAGCTATGCCAATCTCTTTAAACACCTGCAATTTATTACGGAGCCAAACAGCTCAAGTCCAAGGGTTCCATTCAGAAGAATGGTATAAACAGATGATGCCTTATTTTTCAGGATCCCCAAGGCTGATAGTCAACCTCCATTAGGAAAAATGAAGATTTATGCAAAAGCTATCTAATGTTCTCCACACGGCAGGCCACTGACAAAAAAATTAGCTGCATTCAGTAATAAAGTAGCCTTTGTCTTACCAGGCTATACAGCCCTTTGAGGAGAGCATGAACTATTTTTTGCATATGGAAGAACACTCATAAAAGTTGTATTGCAATGGCTTGAGCCAAAAATCTACCCCAAGTTCTAGGAAATGTTTTAAATTATTCATAACTAAATACAGTCTTTATAATCCATAGCTATATACACTACATTAATCTAGCTGACCACTTGAGTGATAGCTGTTATTAGCAATGTTGGTATTGCTCGCCATCCTTAGCTGGCCTCCAGCAACTGCAAGCTTCATTCTGTCCCAGTAGGAGCAAGTAACTCCCAGTGCAGATACTTAAGAAATTCCAGATCCCCATGCTGGGGTTCAGTAACACAGTATGATTGGTAGAACCTATCTAGTGAAAGAAACATCAATCCACATGTATCAATGATAGAGCATAGGGTTTAGTGTCATAAACACACTCTTTGGATAATAAAGAATGTTTGGGATGGATGTTGAGTTTGGCATGCCTACTTGTATTGAAATTGTGCAGCATGTGATTCATCAAAGAATTATCAAACTTGTTATTACAAGAAGGGAGATGCATTCAGGAAAAATATTAGGCACCTGCTATAGATACTTTACACAAGGAGGAACTGACCATGTTCCTAGTTGTGGCTAGACCTAATCCTGTCCATGCCAGGAACCCTGGAGGAAACCTAACCAGAAAGTCTCAAATGATTCCCTTTATTTTGGTTGAGAGAGGACTGCCAGCCCTCACTTATACCTGCAGAAGCTCAACAGAAAGAATCCTCACTGCCCTTATTGGAAGACTACCCTCAATGGAGAGAACCCAGTCTGCCAGCTCATTTGACACCTGCCTAATGGGAAAGAAAGTCCTTCTAAACTTAGCATCTTCCTTCAAACTTGTCATTTACCAGACGATCTGCAAAGATGCAGGGAGGGTGGTTGCAGAAGTCACACTTACTGAAGGGTTGCTGAGTCTGGAGATATTAGATTAACGAGGAGGCAAAGAAAGATTATAAAAATTGTAAAGAAATTCCTTCTTTAAGGAAGGAAGCCAAGACAAACCATCAGAACAAATAAGCTGACCACATTAATAAGTCCGGCCAAGCTCAAACTACTGCAGCCTCTGAATGCCCCTTTGTGTGGATATGAGTTAGGAAATACTTACGTGGCTCAGATCAGCCAAGGTGAGCAGTATGGCTCATATTTCCACCTGTTTAAGAAAGATCAGTGCCAAAATATCACCCTGAACTCACAGGAAAATCACTCTTAGGTGAGCAATCATATTCGTATTTAGACTTTAAATAAAGTTCCACTCCACAGGAGGATGTGGAGAGATTTGGAAGGATCATGTGCCCTACCAGCATAGGGAATTATATTCAGTGTTCAAAAATCACACTCAGGTATTCTGTGTTTTAAGTGCCCTAAAGCTGAAGCTTCCAGACTCATGAAAGGAGACTGAATAGAAAGAAGATGTTCAGGGACTCAGACTCTAAGATAGGGGAAAAAAAAAAGTCAGAGCCAACCTAGAATTCTGTAACTGGCTTGGAACCAGGGTTTAGTAGCTGAAGACATGACCAGGATCATCAAGACAGAGGTTATAGCTGATCCAGGCAAAATTACACGAGCCATCTACTCTTCTGATGACATTTCTTCCCTTCATGGCTGCTCCTAAAAATAACGCTCTGGTCCTGTTCACTAACTAAGGTACATCCTGCCTGAGTTAAGCCTTAGCCAAGGCTCCAACCAAAGTGGTCTTTACCAGGCCAATAATTAACACATGGGTATTCCGCAGCATTAGGGACCACAGCAAAGGTACCCAGCAAGTGTCAAATAGATACTTCTTAGATGAAATTTACTGAAATTCAGAAGTTCATGTAAAGGCACAAAGCGGATTCTCAATGACTATTTCTTGGACAAACGGGGGTATTCCACACTTAGTGGAATTTGCAGGTGGACAGTAGGTGGTGGGAATGATAAGAGTTGATGCTAAGTAGCTAGCTACTCATGGAAAGCAGTTATAAAGAATTTAGACTTTATGCGTAGGATAGAGGGGAGCCATTGAATGGTATTAAAACGTAACATGAAATGATCTCACGCACAGTTCAGAAAGATAGCTTTGGCTACTGGGCAACGAATGGGCAGGGAGGCAGGGAGAAATACTGTAAAACTATTGCAGTGATCAGAGGAAAAGGAAGTAAAAGAAGGAATGGGCCTTCTGTGATTACAGGCAAGTGATTCCCACGCTGACCTTGAGTTTTTACTTAAAAGACTCCATATTCTGAAGGTTCTGTCTCTTCTTTAGCAAACACAGGACTATCTTGTCAGTAGCCTCCACCACGGTGCATGAGCCTGAATCAGGCTATGTGTCTTGCCCTACTGATCACAGATTGGTTGGAGATGAAAATGGATGTTCATCGGTGACTGTTCCGGAAGTTGGGGAAAGAAAAAATGGCAACCAAAAAATGCCAACATTTAGACTCCTAGTGGAGTCCTTGGCTAAGGACAAACTTTCCCTGACTCTGCCTTTCCCTACCTCACCACTCCCCTGTGAAATAAGGGACTCATAAAGGCTCAGTTGTTGAGCCAGAATATGCTTCATTCCCTAGCATCTCCCATAACCCCAACAGTATCGAGACTCAATCAGCCATGAAAAAGAAATAGAAAAGTAATTGCAAATGTCATTTACATCCTACAACATTGCTTCTTTAGTGAAAGCCCTGCTTCATTGGCAAATAAATTTCTCTCCCCACTCTACTCACAGTTCTATAAACAGGCCTTTCATATTTTTTCTCTGTACCTCTTCTCCCTCTGTCCTCCCTCCTTAGACCATATCCTTGTTCTCATAATCATGTTTGTTCTTCAAGGCCCAAATGAAACCTCATTTCCTTGAAGATGCCTTCTTCCATACTACACATTCTGAGGGATGGCTCCCTCCTCTGAATTCTTGCAGCCTACTTCTTGGGACCTCCTAAGAGAGTGAGCCAATATGCAAAGCTGAAGCAGGGAAATCACAGCCCTCAGCAACTCTCTAATGGAGAGACAAATGAGTAACTAGATGTGGTAGAGCACTCCCTCACTAACATGCCCACATTGTAACCCCCCAGAACTGATGAACATGTTATGCTACATGACGAGAGAGAATTAAGGCTGCGAGAATTGCTGATAAACCAAACTTAAAGATATTATCTTGGATTATTTAGATGGCCCAATGTAATTACAGGTATTCTTTAAAGTGGAAGAGACAGTCAGAAAAGGAAGTCAGGGTCCAAGAAAGATGTGAAGATGCTGTGCTGCTAGATTTGAAAAGGAGGCCAACGAGCTAATGAATGAAAGCAGGAACTAGAAACTGAAAAAGCCAGTCAAGGAAAGAGTCTCCCCTAGAGCCTCCAAAAAATGCCGCCCTGCTGACATCTTAGTTTTAGTCAACCGAGATCCATTTCAGACTTCCATCCTCCAAAACTATAAGAGAATAAATCTGTGTTGTTTTCAGCCACTAAGTTTGCCATAATTTGTTATAATAGCAAAAGAAAACTAATATGCCAGATATATAGCTTAATGCCTAACACCATTTAACTCAATTATTTCCCTACAATAAAAGTATATATTCTGTAAGTTATCATAAAACACTTTTTATAGTGTTATAATACCTGAGTATTACTGAATATTCTTAGCCAATGAAAATTAGGGAGACAAAACTGCCTAATCCCAGACCAATAAACATAAACAAACCATACTATCTCTGCTCTCAGTCAGAGAACTCTACTTTGCTATCTCCAGTGAGTTTGTTTTACAGCGTGCTATTCACACCACTGAGACTTTTTATCATTTACTTTTTTGTAACACACAACAGATTTAACCCATAATGGTTGACCACAGTTATACAAATAATGGCACTAAGCCAGTCACACGTAAGTGTACACACACATACACACACACACATACACACAGAAAAATGCCCCACTGAAATGTCTTCAAAGAAGTGCTTTCTAGGAAACAGTCCAGAGAACGGACACTAAAGAGTAGCAGGCAAAGGGGTTTTGATACTAATGATACTATAAGATCCATCAAAGATCTACCCATGACTTGGAAGAACTCACTGTACATTTAGTAAGTGGAAGGAAACATGTCTAAGACACTTGAAGTAATGATTTGAGAGAATCTGAAGAGAACAAAACAACAGAATTTCCCTCACAAAATACTGAGAATGTAGTCCTTAGAGATTTTGCTTTATGAACCCATAATAGCTGAGGTGCTGAAGTGACTCTTTCAGGAAGACATCTCCATGGCTGGACAAGGGTGTATGTGAAACTACTTCCAGGAGTAAAGCCCAAGAGTGCCGTGGTAAGTGAAGAGGAATGGGGCACTACTGGGGCAGAGATGGGATATTCAGTCAATGTGGACAAGTGGGTTCCCAAAGGAGGAAAGGGCCCAGCGGAGTCTTGAAAAAAAAAAGGGGAATGGGCTAGGCAGAGACAGATGAGCAAGCAGAGGGAAAAGCACAGGCATGGAGAGAAGACCCTTTGACACACTGAATATGCTAATTTGTACTATTATTTATATATTTTTAGCTTCATCTCAGGTCTCCCAGCTAAACTGTTGTTGCAAAATTCATGCCTTATACTTCTTTATGACCATAACACTGGCATGTAGGAGAAGAAAGTGGGAAGTTATTAGCTGATGCTCTGACTTGCTCTTTCATTGGCTGAACTGCCCTTTGCTTTGTTGGCATTTGCAGCCATTTCCCACCTCCTGCTCAGGCAATACCACATGGCACTGCTAGTTCTCTGGGAATGTCTTGTTCTTTTGTGTTTTTGTTTTCACACTTGCTCTTCCCTTTCTTGGGGGTTTTCTTTCTTCTCTCCTCTCCTTTGTCTGCAGTGAGCCACTGGCCCTCCTTCAAAATGAAGTTCACACCTTGCTGGTCATTTCCCCCACCCCACTGCAGTTTCTTTGCTTTTTTAACATGCTCTTCTATTTTTGTTTACTGCAATGGAGATTATTTCATGTGTGACTCCCACCTTTGACTAGATTGGAGCTCCTACAGCTCAAGTAAATAAGCTTCATCATTGTATGCCGCAATACTGGTCATGATCCTTATTATTTTTTCTATTCATCATTGTGTCCCCCAATACTTTTCACAGTCCTTATTATTTATGTATGTTATTAAGTATTGTTTATATTGTAATTGGTACTTCTATTAACTATCAATTATTCCATAAGTATTGTAAGTATTTTTGGATGCCCCACTATATCCTGGGCGCTAACCTAAGATCATGTAAACAAGAGAGACAAGATGAGCTTAGATATTAGTAAAGAAAACCAAAACAACCAAGTAATAGCCATTATAAAGAATAACTTCATAGAGTGATACACACTATAAAGAACAAAGGAGGGTAATAGGATATGTGTTTGTTGAACTGTATTATCGAATTCATGAGAAATTTCAACATGTGATTTGGCACTGAATTTCAAAAAGTCAAACTCCAAATATGTATGAACAACCCTTATTCACCTCAAATCATTTAATTTCAAAGAGAAACAGAAAGGTACAACAATTTCAAGCTAGAAAGATTTACAAATCTTTCTTCTTTATCCGCTTACCTCTAGTAAGAAGAAAAGTGAAAAGTTAAGACAAATATGACACCAAAATATTAAATTACACAAACTAAATAGGCAATCAAGCAAAGGAAAAGCTCAGGAATTAGTGGGTGAATAGATGGTATTTATCTAGTGAGAAACTTAAATAGCTTTTAAGAAATTACCTTGAAAAAGATCTTGATTTAACAGTGTCAAGATAAAGCCGGTCCTACTTCAAATGCTCTTCTGAGACACTCTCCTAGGTGAGTAAACACACACACACACACACACACACACACACACACACACACATGCACACCACTAAAGAATTAAAAGGAAACAGAGGAATTCACTGCGAGCTTGCACTTTCAATATAGTTATTTTTATCTATAGGAAACATGCAGTGAACAAGGAGATACCTCCCGCAAATCTTCCATGGTGGTCTCATAAAGGACATACTCTGCTTTTATTTCACCAAAGAAAGAGGTAGACCAAAAATCAAGAGATCCTAGTTCTTTCTAACCCTTGTAACTAACCAACTATGTGGGTTCAGGTATGTCACTGCACTTAAAACCTGTGTAAGCCCTAGTTTCAACATCTGTAAACTGCAACCAGATAATACCCTTTTTCCAATCTAAGTGTCTATGATTCCAAGGCACTAAAAACTTAATTAAAGTTAGACTGCCTTTTTTGTTTTTTTCTGTTGGTTCCGAGTAGAGTCCAATTCCAGGACTCTAATTTGTTTATGTCCTCTTGATTCCTACAGGTCAAGTTCAAGGACCCAGAGGGGATCCCATAGGACCAGCCAAGAGGGTCCATGGCTTCATTGCATAGGACAGAAATCAAATGTAGGCCAGCAGGAGGTGAAGGCTCGAGCTTACTGAAAGCATAAAGTGCAGGTAAAGAGTGTCTGGGAGACTCAAAGGAAAGGAGAGAAACTCATTTTTGTTCACGTTCTGGCGGGGGGCAGGGTGGTTATTGAAGATGGTGATCTGGTGTATGTGTCTTCTCAGACATCCAGGAACCAGTGAGAGCAAAGACAAGGGCCCAGGTGTTACTCCTTAGACCAAAGGGCCTTGGAACCAAGATGTCTAGTGCCAGTGGTCTGAAATATGCACATGATAGCTTCATCTGGTCATTCTCACCTAGCCCTTCCTTAGATTTTATCTGTTCAAAAGAGATCATTAATTCCTTGTCCTTTACAAGGACAACATTCTGAGGAACGTGTAAAATGTGTTTTAATGTGTAAAATAGGGTGGGAGTACATGATCTGGCAAGAATAGAAGCAGAAAAAGGAACAAAAAGATTTTTTCCTGTCTCGCTCTATGCAAAGGTTTCCAGGGTACTCAAGACTACCAGTCAAATTGTCTTGAACCAATGTTCTCATTTCATTTGTGCACAGTAAAAGATCTGACTCAGTATCTCTTTTTCTTTAATGAGAATACTGGCAGTCCTCGCTTTGCATGGTAGCCAGGACCATAAAAACAACTGGGCAAACAGATCTTCAATATTTAAGAAAATTGGAATTGTTCTGTGATCTTTAAAAATTTTTGTCATAATATTAAGAAAGCTACTGTCAATTATAAATGTATAAAGTGATGAAAAAATAGTAAAAACTAGTATTTATCTAGCACACTGTAATTTAAAACATTAGAGACACTGAGAATGACAGCATTTATTTCTTTTTATAAAAACTTATGAAGAGTCCTTTGAGCAGAGCTTCCCTCTCTCACTGTGTAACTTACAATACAGAGTGAACGTCCTTTATCTTGACAAATTGTCATATTCTGAAGTTTAGATTGGCTTCTGACATCTTATCCTCTTCAATTTCAATGCTATGAAATATCTCCGAGATTTTCTTTAATTTCCAGGTTTTTACTGGAATTACTTTGTTTAGGACACCTTCTCCTTTTCCTTGCAACCACTTTACATTGGTAAGTCTGCCCTCACTCAGTTTCCTGGGCTGTATGTTCAGTCTTTCACATGACTGCGGTGTCAACAGTCCCAAAGTCAGCTCTTTGTTCTATAACTCCATGTAAGTTCAATTTGAATTGCTCTTCCAGCACTATCACTTTCTCTTTGTTTACTGCACCATCACCTTTGTGGGCTACTTTTTTCTTCTGATTATCTATTTTTGTGAAATGGCAAGTGGATTTATCACTGCAAGACAGAGACACAACATGACCACAGGCCTTGCTGTCTCTGCATAGATGAATAATAGGTGTGTGGTGACAACCACCACGGAATTTGAAAGAAATGAGTAATTGGCCACTTACCATGAGGTCCTCTGTTATTTACTTAGTAATCTGTGCACTGAACCAGCAAAGTTTGTTCTTTACACAATTATGTACAGTTAATACCTTGGGGTAATTAATACTTGAACTGTATTTTCAGGACTGGTGTTACTAAACACCAGTGTGGTAACTTTAATCCATGCATATCAGAACCACACAAAGCAAGACCTGTACAGCCAACTTAGCTTTTTTTTTTTCCCTTTTGCCAATATAGATAAAATCTCAAAAATTCCTTTTCTTACCTATTTGTTCTTACTATTTTTAATAATCTCTTTAATACTTTAAAGTTACCACAGGAAAAATCTTTCTTCCAATTCTCTATCTCCTCTCCTCCCCACATTCTTCCAAAGGAAACCAAAAACAAGAAATGATCTTAATCATATCTTATTTGGAAAAAAAAAAAATTAGAAAACTATCCAAATAAAAGAAAAGAGAAGTCATATGAAAATTACTTTTAAAAAAAAAAGAGGGAGCTCTAAGTTCCCTTGAGCTTAAGTCCTTCTAGAGTTTTTAAAAAGTCTCCATCGATTTCCCAGTTTGGTTTTAAATTAAATTTACTCTTCTCAAAAACCAACACTGAAGATTTTAATGTGTTGCAAGTATGCAATATTTCAACTACTCTGTGAATTCAATGGATTCATGTGGATAGGCCAGGGGACCTGTTATTTACACAACTGTTATATTCATCAAACATCAAAATCCAAGTTACAAATGAGCTCTCAGAGCACAACTCATCAGAAAGTAGAGGGCTTCTTTAAAATCACAATAGTAAGGGGGTGTTTCCCCATAGCACCAAAATACACATTTCTCTAAGATACAAAGGAGACCACATTTGTTTTTATTGGTTCTTTAAATTTTAACTTTAGTATTTTTCTCCTTAAAATATGCTCCCACTCTCAATGAGATTTAGCATAAGATGGCAACCAATTTGTTCATCCCTGCATACAGACTCTCCTCTCCCAACCTCAGAAAAATATAATCCATCCAGGAAAGAGTCATTAAAATGGCTTTCCAAACACACACAGATCATTTTAAATTTTTATTAAAGGCAAACAATCTTGGCACATGATTTCATGACAGAGGTATTCTGGGAGAATACTTCTGTCTCAGTTGCCCATTTTATGGTAGCTGAAATAAACTTAAGTGATAGTGATTTCTGAAGTCACCTCAGCCAAGACATCTGAAATGCAATTTGCAATTGGCTAATAGAGGTTAGGATTGGAGAAAACAGCCAACACGTTCCCCAAACCTTCAACTTTCTGACTCACGGAGTCCCAGCCAACTTCTTAATAATTCCAACCTGCCCAAATGATGATGGAAGAATAGGGGAAGTCTCAAACCGTCACAAATCTGGAAAAATCCAGGAGAATGAAGGTAGCCTGAGATTCTCACAGATCACTGAATTTGAGGAGAAAGACAAAAAAAAAAAAAAAAGTCATGGTTGGTCATGGGTAGAGAGGAATAATTTCTGATTGGGGAATATATGAGTTATAATAAAGCTAAGTAGGAGGAATTTAATGAATGTTAGTGGGATCTCTCTGGTAGGCATGATCCATTGCTAAGACAAAAAGCACACCAGTTCCAAAACCTCGCATACAAGCAGAGACTAGAAACCGGAATGTCAAAGCACCACCAGAACAAGCAGAATTGATTTCTGATGCTGGACCTATCTGGTTATTATCTTTTCCACCTGATTGGTCAGGTTTAGACAAGTCTGGAAGCTAAGGATGCGATCCTACCAGAGGTCTCTAGGTAAATACCAGCATGACTAAAAATAAAAACAGTAATCAGAAATTCCCCTATTAGTGCACAAAGGAAGAAATGTGCCTTGCACTGCTATAGGTCACTGTATCTCATCATGTACCCATTCTCCCCTCATTTTTCAGCCATGCCCAGTCTAGACTGGAACCAGCCAAACTACTCAGAAAAAATATACTGAATTCTCAACCAACATCCAATGATCTAGCTTTAAAGTCTTGTCCAAGTCTACTTATCTCTTTTTCTAAGATTGCTAGTATGCTCAGAAAGGGTTTCAAATTTGTACTTTATTTTTTCCTGAATTATTCATCACCTTTTTCTAGTGTAGGTAGATTGAATGTAACACATTAGAATTATATCTTGAATTTGTTCCCCTTATTTCCCATTTCCTCCAGGGAAGGGTGTTTCTCTTTAGCCTCTGAGCATACCTGTCAAAGAACAGCCTTCAGTGATAAGAATAATTGTTTAATATGCTCTTCTAGAGAGTCTGTAATTCCCCAGAAAATAAAATCTACATCATAAGAAGCTATAGAGGACACAGTGAAATTAGTTTGAACCAAGGCCTAAAGCAAGAAAAAAAATTTTTTTTTAAATTGCCTTTGCTAACTTTTATCTCATTCTTTTTTTAAACTATTCATTACCAGATGTTAGTTTGGGGCACTCACTTCCCGTCTGGCAGTAAATGTGTGAAGTTATGTCATCTGAAGCACTGAGAACATCCATATTCTTCTGTCCATGGTACTTGTTTCTGCACTTGGTGACATACCTTCTAGCAAGGGCAATGGTCAGATTCATAAAATGTTAAAAAGGACCTGCAGTTCTTCCCCTCAACACCCCTCCATTTATGTATGTACAGATCACATGTTTACGTATGTGTAACACACACACTCTATGTGTCTTCCAATAGTACCCCTTGTCCCCTGCATCTGTTTAAACACCATGATATGTCTAATAAGGTACTGCATGTAATGAGGGACATATCAAAGAAGGATAAGTGGTTCTTCTCTACCCGGATTTGTAACCTAAAGGAGGAGACAAGTAATATTTAATTGTCTTTAAGAAGACATAAAAACATGCCCCCAAGTATTTATTAATGATAAATTTGTCCAAGTCTTAAGAAATACATTTGGTAGATTTGAAAGGGAGACAGAGCGTGAGATGTTGCTCTGTTTGCCCTGTCAAGGAGAAAATGTGATTGGAAGACCGATCCCCCATAAATCACTTTGTCCAAAATAGATGAATATCAAAGCTTCTTTGGCTCTTGTTTCACAGGACCCTGACACTCAAAAAATTCCATTAATGTAAGGTTTTAAAACTCTAAGCTGGTCAAATATAGGGCAGGTGTCAGTTTGAAACTCCTGATTTTTTTTTTTACATTTATAGTATATGAAGAAATGATATGAAATATTTAATTCCAAGTCCAGTCTATCAAGGTTAGGGAATTCCACTAGACTTATCATAGAATGTAGTAACTGATGCCATAGCTGAAAGCCATGTAGAGCCCTGATGTGTCACGTGTCGGCCTCTGTCTAATTCACCTGTATGGGTCATGCTTCTACATGAACTCTCCAGAGCCCAAAGGTACTAAGGAAAATCTATGGGGCTCAAAATTTATCTTTGAGCCAACTCTCAACTCCCTAGCTGTTCTATGTTTTGAAGGTCTATTTTTAGGTCAGCAGCTTCTACCTCTCCTCCCCCCAAAAATGCATCTCTATACTTAGTCCATGAATGCTTATGGGATTAGTATGAATGCAAACAAACTTTATTATTTATTAATGCAAAGTTCAACTCGATGACATTTTTGAAGATTTAATAAAGCAATCAATAAAACACATAAGTGACTTTTGGATAATCTGTGCTACTGCTCTGGAAAAGAAATAGAGGAAGAGTTATTCTCTAATGAGTAGGAAGTGGAGGGGGCATCCTTTTATTTCAAATAGGTCAAATATTTCTTCCTTGGGAACCAGAATGATGACTAGCAGATTCTAAGACAGTAGTGCTCAACAACCACTGTCCATTAAATCATCTGAGGAGCTTCTTAAAGATAGGCACACTTTGGCTACACTACCAGCATAGATGTCTATTTATCAATATGGGGTGGGGTCTGGCTATCACCATTTATTCGAAGTTCTCCAAGTGATTTCAATGCACAGCCAAGGTTGGACAACCTCTGCTAATATAAGATGACCCCTCTAGGAGATCATCTATTTTCTCAACAGGCCCTGTGAAGACCTTTAGGGTGGCCTTGCTAAGACCCTTCCATTCCTAGAGCTAGGTAAGAGTTAATTTTACATTTAATATCCTCCAAGGGGAAAAAAAAAATGTTTTCCACTCTAGAGTACTTTAACAATCTTTTAGATGTTAGCCCTCCTTGGCTCAAGTCTCAGAAAAGGCCTACAAGGTTTGCAACCCACTCATCACTCTCCAAGTGAAGCAACACATTTCTTATGCAACTGAGTTAACCTAATTAACAATTATTAGCCACAAATGTGACAACTACTGTAAATAGTGCACTTTCTTTTATCTTGGTTTTTCAAAGAGATCTTCAGGGAAGAAAAACTGTACTCTTGATTTTGCATTACCTGGCAGCTAGCAATTTGTGGCCTGAAACTCCAAACAACAGCCTTTTGGGGTCCCTGTTAACTTTGTTCTAAACTTTACACAGCTAATTAGAAGTGTTTCAAAGGTCCTGATTTTAAACCACTTAGTTGATGAGAAATGCATGCTTAATGGGCATCAAGACAATTTAATGAATCTAGAAGGAAAGCAAAGCAAATTGATTATTATGCAATGACTTGCGAGAGCTCCTTGCAACCAGCTTGTAAATAGCAGAGCACAGAAGTAACCAGAATGTGGATGTTGGCAGCTCAGATTATTAATGAGGACACCAATTGTGCTAATGATCAAGCAGCATCTTAAAAAATTAAATCTTTGGGGGCTAGAAGAAAATATTCCAAGTTAATATCATTCAAATAGTAATTTGAAAAATCTTACTTAAGCCCCATATGCTATTTGAACAGCTTCAGAAGGGCAAGGGAGCAAGAGTTGGGAACTATCGGGTTTCTTTGGCCAAGAAGATTTGAAAGGTGTCTCATCCCTAAGAGTTCTGTGGCCTTCACATCCAAAGTGATCATACTAGTCAGTGGTGGTTGAGCTCTAACTAAATCAATGTTAACAGGCTTTTTGTTCAATTAGTCATGGTTAGCATTAGAACTGTAGGAAAAAAGTAACAGAGTAGGTACCATCTTGATTTAAGGAAGACAATCCATTATACTATTTTACCAACCTTGGGATTGGTGGGCTAGGATTCCTACTATATCCTCTTCCACCCTTCATGGAATTAGAAGGGAAGTCAATGTCACTTATACCTTTAAGACACCTAGTGGTTGCCACTTACACCTACAAGAGACAAATCAACTTTTCTCAGCCCATACCTTCTCTGTCCCCTTTCATACTTCTCATTTCTGTACCCTCTTACATTGGGAAGTCTTATTAAAATACATTTCTAGTTCCCTTCCCCTAGTTTCTGACTCAATAGATGTGGAAAAAGGTCCAATAATTTGCATTTCTAATATGTTTCCAGGTGATGCTGATGCTGCTGGTCCAGAGACCACACTTGGAAAACTACTATCCTAAATGTTTGTTTATTCCTGCCAAACAGGGAAAATTGCCACTGCACTCCAAACATACCCTGTGCCTGTCAACTGCAGGTCACCCCTGTCCATAAACCCAGCATTAATAAGAAAAGTCTCCTAACATGACACTTCTTTCATGGGCTCCATCTGAAAACATTCCCTTCAAATCATCTCAATGTTCCCTTTCTAAACATATTTTAATTTGCTGCGTCATGGTACTTGGCACTGACATAGTTCCCAGGTCTAAGCTCTGGGCTTCTGTCCCTCACGAACACCTCTGATGACACGGCTTGCGCTGCCTGTGGGCAATCCCCTACCTGGCCCATTCGAGGCCCTGGTGCCGTCTGTATTGGCACAGGGTTGTTTACATATATGTAAAATCACACGCCCTTTTATAGAACACCCTAGAAAGCAGAAGACTAGAATATCAGCATGGAGAAAGATACTGAATTATAAAGACACTGTTGCGAATGATAAAGATGCACAGCTAATACACGTGCCCGCCAGGTTTTTAATTTTCTGAAACGGGAATTTTAAAAAGTAGGTTTTATCTTTTCTATGGACTTTAAAACGTCCCTACTTCCCCTCTCCTGAGAACAGTCTGGCTGCAGAGGACTTCTGGCCTGATCTTAGGCTGGCCCTTATGCTCTTCTCACCTCCTATGGATTCCCTTCACTCCTTTGGGTGAGATGAAAGGTGAAAGCAAGGTAATGTTCCTACCACTGGTGTCTTCAAGAAGAAATTTCATTCTTTTCACTAAAAGGCACCTGCTCCTCTTCCTGGGGCTACCACACCAGTCCAGGAAGTCAGGATTCTGTCTTTGGATGGTCTCAGTGTGTTTTCCAACACTTACTAATTACCCTCTACTTGTGCCTTTACAGATTTTAACTGCCCAATCCAGCTTTGGGTGGTCTGAGAATAAAGTAACAAGACTTATAACGCCTGAACACATTTATTCTCACTCACTTTGTTTGGGTCACTTTTTTTTTTTTAATAATTTTTTTTAAAAAATTTTATGAACATATAATGTATTATTAGCCCCAGGGGTACAGGTCTGTGAATCGCCAGGTTTACACACTTCACAGCACTCACCATAGTACATACCTTCCCCAATGTCCATAACCCAACCACCCTCTCCCTACCCCTCTCCCCTCCAGCCACCCTCAGTTTGTTTTGTGAGATTAAGAGTCTCTTATGGTTTGTCTCCCTCCCAATCCCATCTTATTTCATTTATTGTTTTCCTACCTCCCAAACCCTTTGGGTCACTTTTATTCTGCAGTAATGAAAGACTACCATTCAAAATAGTCCCAGTACAGGCATGTGATGCAATTATGCTCTAAATTGTTGTGTCCATAGACAAGAAGACTCCCTGTAGAAGGTGGTCTTCTGCACTGAAGGAGAGGTGTCAATTGTCACTACAGCCCCACTGGGTGCCATTATGAGTGGGCACAAGAATTTGGGAAGAAAAAGTAAGATATCCAAATAAAAGAAGGAATTTAGAAAAAAATATATACTCCTTTTCTTTCTTTCTTTCTTTCTTTCTTTCTTTCTTTCTGTGACTTATTTATACTCTTTTAGGCTAAGTACCACAGCTATTTTCTTTGGTAACCTAGAACTTTCCAGAGCCCCACAAGAGCACATTCTCCTCATTTCTCCATAGTGGGTCAGGCTCCTGTCATCTTTCCTCCGGACTCTTATATTTGCCTTCTAATGAACATCCCTGACCTTGGTATTCTCCTGACTCCAGCTCCTTCATGCTATCCCCAGGGTGATCATTCTAAAATAAGAATGCTCTGCCTGGGAGCATAATGCTTATCAAGACTTTTGGACAAAATCTAAGTCCATTGGCATTTTACACACAGCCCCTCACAGCCCAGCAGAATCCTTGCCTTATAGCCCCATATTCTTCCATTGTCACTCTTCCATGAACACCTCCATCAGTCACAACAGTCTTCCCTTCTGTCTGTACTAGCCCTATTATCCTTTAGATGCCCCCAATGCAAAATGGCACTCTCAACTAGGGCTTCATATGGGTTGTGCATGTGGTTTCACCTGCCTGAAATGGCCTTTTCCAACTTCTCACCTAGTTGACACCTGACTCCTACTCATCTTTCAATTATATCTCAATTATCATTGTTCAGGGAAGTTTTGTATAAGCACAGATATAGAGGGGAGAAAACAAAATGAATATATGTGAATTATAAATCCAGTTTTGGCTAGAGCTCCTCAACCTTTTCCCTTCATTAGCACAAAAGCTTCTACTGAATTAAAACAAGCTTTTTAGTTATGTGCATTTCCCTTACTGCTAGTTGTAAATCTATTCTCCCAGACTTTAACTCCTGATTCAATAAAGTGTACAGATGGTCTTACAAGCAATAATTATTAGAGTATTAAATCTGATGCATCTCCTTTGGGAGGAACCTCCTTGAGACTTAGGAATCATGGTTAAAGATGGGAAAAGTGCATCAAATTTGCTTATGAGGGTTGGGCGGTCTCCAAAGTCAGATAAAGGATTTTGGACTGGAGTACAAATTTTGGTAAATATAAGTGGAATAAAAGTAGGTAGCTATTTTTAAAGAATTCATAAGTACAAATCTATAATAATTCCATCCAGGACAATAAAAACACAGGAAACTGATCATAAAATAAAAGTCAGTAATCTTTGAGAACTGAGGGAATCATGAGAAATGAGAGCAGCCCATAGGTTGGTAAGTGTGGTCATGGTTTTTATGGTTGAGAAAAAGTATCTAGGGGTCAGTTTCTTACAGTGACTGATAATGCCTGCCGGATTTCTGCCCTCTCCCACCAAAAAAACCCAGTCATCAATCGGCCCAAATAACAAACTATGCTGAACTAACCTAATTTACCTTTTAGAAAAGGTCAGTATATCAGGGGAAATACCATGTATCTGACACAAATGGGTTGCAGATTAATACTATTCGCTTGCTTCTGATATCCTCAGGCATGTATTCATAAAGCCGTTTTCCCCTAAACTCTAATACAGCCTTCAGTAATTAACATTGGTATTCTTAAAAGCTCAATAATAATTCACCCCTTATAAATATATGCTATATTAACTCATTATCACTTAATAATTTATACAATTACTTTATAATTACTTGTAAGTCATTATAAGCATCTATTTACAAAATGAATTCATTGACATGGGACATGCTTTCTTGCATTTGGGTTTGAAATGCATTGGGATTCTTCCACCTAAAACTACATTTTTATGTGCATAAAATATTCCAACAAGCTATTGGGGGGGGGGGGGGGAGTATGGAAATAACTATATATCTTGAAGATATTGCAAAATTAAGATTGTAAATATGTTCTTAGGAAGAAAGGTCCTCATCAAATCTGGATATTGGTGATGTTTGTCTTCTGTTATGGCTATGTCCTTTCCTTGCACAATTTTTCTCACTCCTTTCATTCCCACCATCCACCAATCACATACTCTCAAATGTCCTCATGATTTCTCCATCCTCTCCTAAACTTTACAGCTATCTAAATCAGCCTATAGCAAAAACTTTGAAATTGATTATTTATACCCAATGAACCTGGAGTTTTGCCAGTTTCTTTGAGTATAGTTTCTTCCTGCAAAGACTTTGCAGTCTAGTGTAGAATTTATCAACAATTTCATATTTTTTCACATAACAATATCTGTAACATCTACATGCATTTTATAATAGATAATAAATCATAATAAATGTAAGTAAGCAATGTGGACAAACTACAAAGAGAGGATTGACTAATTTTGTCTGGAAGCCGTACAGGGGAAATGATGGACTGACAAATGGGGAAAAAGGAGAGAGCAAAGAAACATTTCTGGGAAGACTATAATATTTAAGCCTTATCTTTACTTTGGGACTGATAGGGGTTGGGAGTTTTTTGCCCTTGAGAAAGTATTTCAAACTCCAGGATAGGATTTGACAATGGATGAGATTTTTCCATGATTCCTGAAATCTATTCACACAAAATCACATGAGGAGCAATATATTAACCTAAGTATAAACAGGGTAGAGTAGCTTGTTTACAGACCTACCTGGGCTGATGACTTTTAAAGCAGCCAAAGCTGCTAGCATGTGAGGCAGAAGTCATCAACAATGATAAATATAGAGGCAAAAAAAGAGTTACAAGCTAATTTGCATATTCCTTTACATAACTGTGTACATTTACTACCACCATCAATTAGCATTAATATGAAGGCCTACTATGTACTATTTTATGTACACTGTTTTAATACAATCTAGTAGGTATTTTTATCCCCATCTTAAAGATAAGAAAACATACCCAGAGAGGTTAAGTCTTTTACCCAGTATCACAGAGCTATGAAGGAGAGAATCTAGAATTCAAATTGCTTTATTCTAAAGACTGCTTGTTTTGTTAGACCATGATGCCTATTTCCCTACCCTGACTTAAAATATTTTTTGAGGTCCTTCTGTTGGAAGTTCAGTAAGGTGCTCTGCCCTTAAAGGAAAACTCTCAAGGATACTGCTCTGTCTCTGTAGGCCCATGGTAACTCTAAGTACCTTCATCATAACCGAAGTAATGGCCATCTACAATCATTACTTGGTGGAGTGTAATATGGCCACTTTCAACAAAGTAGTTCCTTTTGTTCTGGGCTATTTTTTCCAACTCATTAGTTTCAGTGGAATATGCCTGTTGATTCACAAATTCACCTTCCTTGCACTGTAGAAATTTGATGAGATCTAGGACAACTAAATGACCAGGTTTCTCCTTCTCAGTATCACCTACACAAGATCACTTCCAGAAGCCAAATTCCTGGGTCAATCTTACACACCAGCAATACGAAGTGCTGTTTAGAGGACCCTTATTCAAAAGCATCTTTCTGTTCCATATCACCAGTCCCCAGGAATTATCAATGACGCTTCATGATGGAGCTCGTGCCTCATGTGCTGCCCTTCTATCTTTGCTTAACTTTTTCCCGTGAAGGTTACCTCTGGGAGTACAGATATGGAGGATGATTTATCTTTGCAATCCCAAAGCCTAGCATGATGTCTGACCCACAATCAATACTCATTCAACATGTGTGGAATGAAAGAATGAGTGAGTGGATGAGTGAATTCATTCAGGCATTCAGTCTTTAATGAGCACCCCCAACAGTCTGCCCAACTGCTCGGACAATGGAGGAAAATGAGGAATATGGCAATTTAAGCTCCTACCTTGTTAGGGCTTACATTTTAGTGGAGTCAATAGATAATTAGCAAATGAGTAAACAAATCATATACATTTGGATAATAATATGGCTTATCTTAACAGACCACTCACTATGTTCCAACTAAAAACTACATTCCGGGGTCCCTGGGTGGCTCAGTCATTGAGCGTCTGCCTTCGGCTTAGGTCATGATCCCAGGTCCTGGGGTCAAGCCCCATATCAGGCTCCCTGCTCAGCAGGAGACCTGCTTCTCCCTGTCTCACTCCTCCTACCTGTGTTCTCTCTCACTGTCTCTCTCTCTCCCTCTCTCTCTGTGTCAAATAAGTAAACAAATATTAAATAAATAAATAAATAAATAGCTATGTTCCAACTAAAATTTGAGGCAAAACCTAGCTAATGGGAATTCCAAAGAAGGATGGAATTTAGTCAGAAGAAATATAATCACAGATGGAAAGCCTGAAGTACTAGGAGTGAAGAGCAAAGAAGTGATAAAAATGTAAATAAATCTAAATGAATGTTGACATAAATCAATAATGATAAAATTCTGTGGTACTCAAAGTCAAATTAAAAATAAAATATACAACAATAATGACCAAAAATAATTAAATGTCTCTGGAAAATAGCACATTAAGTCCTACTCACTAGATCCCTTTCCCCAGTATGAGTAAGTAGGATATCAAGAAAGTTCTAGAGGTTGAAAGAACTGAAAAAATAGGGAAATCAAAACAACAACAACAACAACAAAAACTGAGAAGTGTAACAAAAGTCACCCTAAAAATCATCTAGTCCAACACCTTCATTTTACATGATACGGAAATGAGGGCCAAGGAAGAAGAAATAGAAAAGCATGTTCACTTCCGTGAAGTGGGTTAGCCCGAGGGGACAGAGTGTAGTCTACCTTCTATCTCCTCACCTTTACAATACCTTTGACCTAGCATCCAAGATGCCACAGTTAATTTAACAACATCACTTCAGTCAAACTCATCATTTACCGCTAAAACGCAGGAGCAGTGCTTTCACTTAATCTCCTCTGTTCTGGGAGCTTTCAGCTCTCATTTGTACAAGCAAAAGGTGTAAATTCCTGATAAAGCTGTGGCTTAGAGCATGCTTATTTTAACTCCTTTTTTCTCATCTCCTGAGTGCTGAACAAGATATTCAGCCCCCCAGAAACAGAGCCACAAGAGAAATGACTTTTCAAGCACCTCCCACCTTCCCCCTCTTCCCCTAAAATTTGCTTCAAATAACACTGAATATGCGCCAGCAGCAGCTCTCTTCATATTATACTTTGTGCAAAAACTAAACCTGTTCCTTTACTGATCCCAGCTTTCTAATCATTTTTAAAGAGTATTAAACGTTAAACAGCCATATCTGAGGAAGCAACTCTTCTAACACCAGAAGAAGAAATACACTGAACATTTTCTTAACCTTTAAAACATGTCAAGGGCATAAATCAAAATACACCAAATTGCCTCCCGGTAAAAAGCACACTTCTTTAACACAAATGCCTTGGCAATTCTGTAGGCAAGAGGTCATTTTCTTCAAGAAATGTTCAGAATGGGTATATTTCCTTTAAAGTGTCTTATGGAAAAAAGCTTACATTTCATGCTGGGTGGCTGACAAGTCAAGGTCTGAGAAAAACAAAATAAAAAAGAAAGCAGGAAAAGGTCATTTTAGAGATTCCCAACAAGGGTTGCTGAACTGTTACAGAATAAGAGTAGCAATGTACTGCCGGCAGCATCTGGACATTAAACATTGCTCTACTCTTAGAAAGTAGTTAAATTTTCTTTTTCATCTCCTCAACTTTTAGGCACTTTTGACAGCAACACTGTTGATACACACAAAGACCATGTGAGTCTTCGAACATGCACTGCATAAGACCCTGTTTAGACCAAATAGCTCCTCTCCCTAAAGTGATTCCTTTAGAATTGTAGGTCACAAATGAAAATCGAGATAACTGTACCCTGGTCTAATGGCTTCAATTTGTAGATAAGGGAATTGAAGGGTGAAAATATTTGTCCCTGGTTATGTTCGCAGCCAGTCAAGAACCCCAAAGAAGAACCTGGGCCTCTGAGACTCAGTGCAGTAGACTTTTTACCATTATCATTTGGGCCACAATTTTTAAAACACGATACTCAAGCACCAGGACAAACTCCTTCTGCTGCTGAGGCACAATCTACCTACCTACCTACCTTCTTTCCCTTCTTCCTTTCTTTTATACACCCCCCCACCCCCCATATTTTTCTTTTTTCCTGCTCATTTAGAAAGTGATTCATAAAATCTCTCCTCTCTTGACATCCAGGGATTCTTGAATAGATTTTGTTACAATTTAAAACATGAAAGAGCAAAGAAAAATAAAATTACCTTTGAGCAACAACAACAACAACAACAAAAACCATTTAAACTAAGAGGACAAGGGATAAGAATGATGGAAAATAAAGTGAATATATTCAGCTACTTTTGCGGCGTTAAAACATTCTATGAGTCAAGTGGCAGCCTGTCCACAGCAGGTTTATTATAAAGACATAGTATCATCCAAAAGAGTTTTCAGATTAAGCTATGGAGCAGAGACCTTCTGCCTTAATAAAGGACAATTGAGGCTGAATATATTTAAGCAGCAGTTACCTAAGAACACAGAAAGTGGTACATTAGGCTCATTAGCTCATAGCGGGGGAAAAAGTGGCTAAGGCAATTCTATAAAACAAGACAATCCAAATGTGAGATAAAAGTGATTAAATGATACCTCCAAGATAGACACTAAAATATGATAGTGCTGTGGTTATTACTTTTAGCAGTTGGCAGTGATGTATGATAATTCAAGACTGTTCCATGCAATAATTTTTTGTGGCTTTGGACCCTTGTGCAAAGATTTCTAGTTAATTTAGTCAGGATTTTATTGGACCCAGTTCTCAAGTGGGAAAAGAGGCCATTTTTATCTAGTGTTCCATTCCAAGAGTTACCATACTTCAAACTGGCTTTAGTAGAAATCTGAAAATTTTACCACTGCATCTATACCTAAGCCCAAAACCCAAGAGAATTAAAAAAAATGAGTGATTTTTAAATATCTTTACCTTTAAATACATAGATAACTGAACCCAGGGACACCAGAACTTAAATTAGTTATGCAATTGCCTCCATTTTCTACTTAAGTTGGCTGAGTAGATGTGTCCTAAGCATAGTTTGATGGACTGGGCAAGTATCTTAATGCTCTAATACTCATGTGTGTTCGAACAGTATTTTATAAATTATGACCATCTTTGAAACTTTCAAAAAATACTCTTAACTCATGGAAAGAGTTGAGTTGCCATGAAGAGAGCCTTCTAAGTGGGCATCAACAGACGTTGTTCTGCTTTTGGCTCTGTTCTAGATAGTTCTGTCATGCTTTTAACCTGTTTTTCCTACATTATGCTTCAGGAAATTACAACCTCCAAATCCCAATGGCTTACAACAAACATGTATTTCTCACTTGTGTTTCATATCAGATGAGGTAGATGGCACCTCTGTTCTCACTCTTCTTCATTCTGAGACCCATGCTTAATGTGCAGTCCCCATTTGGGCATGCCGTTCTGTTGCAGCAGGGAGAAAAATCAAGTCATACGACAAAGCCTGACTTGAAAAAAGCAGGAAGTATAATTCTCCCACAGTAGAGCAGCAAATAATTGAGAAAAATATACATCTGCCACAAATTGTCCTCTTGTTCAAATGTTAAACTTCCTTCTTTTATGGATGCCAAAATACATTCATCCTCCCTTGGAAAAAAGTCATAAATGTCTCATATAATTAGAATTTAAGACCACTATCCTGAGACTTCTTTAAAGTACCTCCAGTCCAGATCAAGAAACCTATGAACTAAAAACACTAGTTATAAGCCCCCCTTACATCCAGCAAACAATGGTCAAAGAGGGGTAATCAAACACACAATTCTATCCAGAAAGGAGAATTGTAGGCTCAAAGAATCATCAGACTATAGCAATTCTAAAATCCTGCTGGGGCAGGTGTTACAACAGCCCACTTCTCTAGGACTAGGGAATGAACTCTGATTAGATTCCAATTGTAGTTCTTGGTTCTGCCCTCTAGAACCCCTAAATTTCCCATTATCCTTCTTGACCCCATATAAGAACAATATTCAATCTCCCTTACAAGGTTGAAATCTTTCTCAGTCTACTATTTGAAGAAGTTTGAAGCCCTAAAGATCATGTTAAGTCTTGAATATTCAAGATTACTTTAATCCAAGTTGAGGATTCTTTGGACCCTATAACCTTCTCAAAATTCAAGTGGGCTTTTTATCCATTTGATTCCCTTCAGCTCCAGTGCAAAGAGTGGCACTCATGATTTTTCAGACTAGCTTCTTTTTCAAGACTTAATTTCAGACATGGACTTATCCAGCTTCTATGAGAGAGTATATCCTAAGACTCTTTTCCATAAGCTCTTTTGGCCAAATGAAAATATTTACTAGGCATTACACTGATAAGCAGAGACCAATGCCCTCATCCTTGACTTGTTCTTTGCCTCTGGTCTGGGTATTAAATGGCTCTGGGAATTAATTGTGCTCAAAACATTTCTCAATGTTATCCTCTACTGGTTGGTGATGGGAAATAATCCCACCTTTCGACATTGATAATAAACCCCCCAAAATTAGGAGCATTCTCTAAATGTAATGGTTATCTTGTAATCTTATAATTTATAAAACATATAATTATATCATAAAATTCTATTATGAATCAAATGAATTAATATATACTTCATTCACCACCATGAAATCACACATACATGTGCAAGATATAATCTATCCCTTCTGCAGAATATGCTTGATGGACTCAAGAACATATTTCATTAACTCCATAGACTCACAGAGGCCAAGGTACACATTTTAGGAACCACAAATCAGTTAATGTTTTCTCCATATGCAAGAGCAAACTCTACCCAAGGAGAGGTAATTGACCCATTATTACACTATTTAATGGCAGAGCTTACTACTGGATGCTGGCTCACAGTTTGTTCTTCTTTCCACCCTCTTTCCACAGGACCACACTGCATCATGGTTATAACCAAGAATCATAATTACTACCAGGTAGTACTTTGAAACATAGGAAATTGCCAATACTTGACCATTTTTTACTTTCGAAAACCTCAATTGAATATAGTTTAACCTAATATTGCAGTCATTTTTCCCATGTGTTTTGAAGTTTAGAACTCTTTTCCACGGAGTCAATGCTTTCCAACATGCAAGGCATACTGTACATGATTTGGATGATTCATATTATTTCTACAGTACTTATAAATAAGGTTAAATAACATTGAATTATGTCAGTATGTTGGAATACATCTCTGAAATTCAGAGTGTTAATTAAGAGTTTTGGTGTGATATGTGTCATTTATACCAACTGCCCTGTGGAGGGTAATCCTGATTATAATTTCTTACCTAAAATCAACATAGAATCAACAGATTTCTTATTCTTATTTCTTCTTCTTCTTTCTTATTTCTTCTTCTTCTTCTTTCTTCTATTTATTTCTTCTTATTCTTATTTATCTTTTTTAAAAAAGATTTATTTTAGAGAGAGTGAAAGAGAGAATGTGTGGGGGAAGGGGCTGCAAAGGGAGAGGGAAAGAAATCCTCAAGCAGACTCCCCTGCTGAGCACAGAGCCTGCTGTGAGGTTTGATCCCAGTACACTGAGATCATGACCTGAGCTGAAATCAAGAGCTGCCACCCAACTGATTGAGCTACCCAGTTGCCCCTCCTATCATTTTTTGAAGTGTTGCATTGGTAGACGTAGCTGGGCTTAAATCATTCACCCACCTAACATTTATTCACAGCTAACCAGGTAAAATGTAATACCTAACCCTTTCCTTACATATTAAATCTCAGGTCTGTTCAATCTTTAGAAAATCAAACTATTTTCTGCAAAACTGAGGGGAGTATAAATAAGTCTATTCACCTAGAAGGAGACACCAATGTGGATTTTCTCTTTTTTTATTGCCATGAGAGACTCAGTGAAAGAAGCAAGATGGTTGACTGTGTATGAAGGTCTACTAGCTCACAGCCCATGTAACAATTGGTAACAAAGAGTATTGGAGGGGGAATTATTACAATTATTTTTCAAACTTTCTGATTATGCTACTGTGTCTCAATTTGATGCTCTTCTGATTTTCACATCAGTCTAGTATGAGTAACACCAATCAAAAGAAAGCAAGCTTTATCCTGAAGTTCTGTGGGCAATTCTGGGTTAGAATATGATAGCATCATTTCACTTGTATAATTACTTTCTATCTGTGCCAAATAAGACTGATTTTTCTACTTACATAAATAATAGAACATTTCTGTTAAAATACATTTATTTAAATTATAATAGTAAGTCAAGAGAATAATTTTAAGAAATAATTTAGGTGGTATGGAAATTATTGAGAAACCTTGTTTAGAATACATCTCAAACCCAGTATGGCTCTCAGCAGATATGTCTTCCAAGAGACCATCTGAAATTCTGTGTGAATATTTTAATATAATACTACAGCAGTTTGGTTGACAGGAACCAAGATTGCTAGAAGCTCTAAGATACACGTGATATTTCCACCCCAAAATGTTCCACTAGACATTTATATAGGTGAACCATCTATTTTGTCTTTGTAAAATTTTTAAATAAAATTCATGTACTTCAATTATGTAGCCTAATACAATTTTACAAAGGAACACACTTGTGTAACCACTACCTAGAACAATATATAGAACATGACTACTCTCCCAGAAATTTCCTTCATGTTCTCCCACGCCCTCTCCACCACCTTCCCAAGTTAACTATTCTGCCCACAGATTAGTTTTTGCCTCTTTTGAGCTTCATATAAATAAAATAATTCATTACACACTCTCCCATGATTAGCTTCTTTTGTTTAATTTTATGTTTGTGAGATTCATCCATGTTACCATGTAAAGCACTGGTGTGTTCACTTTTATTGCAATAGCACAGTCTATTGTATAAATATATGGTAAATTACCTTCTACCATCCATGAACATATGGCTTGTTTTCATTTAGGGCTGCTATGAACACTCTTGCAATTGTATTTTCTGAATATACATGTTGTTTTCTGTTGACTATATATACCTGGGGATAGTACTGTTGGGTCATATAGTAGGAGCATGCTCAGCTTGAGTAACCCTTCCTACACAATTTCCAAAATGATTTGACAAGTTTACGATCCCATCAGCATTTTATGAAAGTTCCATTGCACTATATTCTCATTTGGTATTGTCAGACTTGGGTCTTTATTTATTTATTTATTTATAGATTTATTTATTTATTTATTTATTTATTTGAGAGAGATCACAAGCAGGCAGAGAGGCAGGCAGAGAGAGAGGAAGGGAAGCAGGCTCCCTGCTGAGCAGAGAGCCTGATGTGGGGCTTAATCCCAAGACCCTGAGATCATGACCTGAGCTGAAGGCAGAGGCTTTAACCCACTGAGCCACCCAGGCACCCCAACTTGGGTCTTTTATTAAACCGTTTTTATGAGTGGATATATCTAAATTCAGACATCTGAGCCTAGATCCTATTTGCTTATAAACAGTAGTGTATTTGCAAGGTTTTAATAATAATTGATTTTTTTTTCTGAAATTCAACTATTACATGCATGTAGGGAAGACTTTATCCTATTTTGTTTTAAACTTTACCAAAAGATGTTCATTCTATCAGAAAACCCTATCATCAATGGCAATATGACTTGTGGTCCTTGAGTAGATAATAAAACCAACAGAGGTGCATTCCTTTGCATTTCTAGGTGCCACATTCACAATGCTTCCATGTAGAAAAAAAAAAGGAGTAGAGAAGTGACTATTGTGTGTGTGTGTGTGCCAGTGTTTATCACCTCTATATTGAAATACATATATTGAAATACATATTATATTGAGCATTTCTATATTGAAATACATATTATTTAATCAAATTATTTTCCTTATTGTTCTTTATATTATAATAAGGACATTATAATGATACTTTTAATTTGTGTGTGGTTAGGTTATTAAATGGACACTTTATATTTCACAATAGTAAAGATGACTTCATAAAATATTTCTTATTAAAACAATGTACTGGTTTGACAGGGTTGAGAACAACTGCTCTAACCAATAAAACTGTGCCTTAGAATTATAAATCGTTTGGGTGTAAAGAAATAGAGGGAAAAACTAAGGCATCCAAGGAAATCCTGTGTATCAGTGTTTTCTGGAGGGAAAAAAAAAATCTAGTCTAAGTCCCTACACCCAGCTCCTTCATCCATTTTCAGGCCCCAGGGTTCTCTGCCATACTTGCCATCCTTTCCTGTCCATTCTAGAACACATAACACTGTATGGATAGGAGCTTTACTTCAGTAGCTCCTCTATAATAGGGAGTAATGGTCATCCTTACCTACTCGGCAACATGACTTGAAACAACTATTTTTAACATCTTCTCTCATGCTGAAAAAAAAAAAGGTATCTAAGGTATCTTTTGTAAAATCTGAAACTTGCTTTTTTATAATTTCAGGACTTGTCCCAAGAGATCAAAGATAGAGGTGATATATGGCCTTTAAATCTTCCACATCACTCTCCACAAGCAATAACTTTGCCGAAACACTTTCACTTTCTTAAAAGTGCACGGTAGGTCATCTTAACTCACTTTAAATAGCTATGCCCAAGGAAAGTCTGCTTGATGTAACATAAACAATAAAGGCTACAGGTAAATCCATTAGTTCTAGAAAAAATGACCAATGAGCATAGCCTTGATAAAAACTTCATTAATTTAGTTACTAGTGCTGGATGATATTCATACTGGTATATATCTATTTCTAATAGAGGAAAGATGAACACCTAGCTTGGAAATTCGCAACAAGAGGGAGAGAAAGAGATCAAGAGGAATCAGTGTAAGCAAAACTGATGTTAGAGCTATAGAAGTGAATTTACCAGCTGGGGTCATGTTACTTTCTTAAGAGATAAAACCTCAGTTGTACAGGATGAAATTAACCCGAAAACCTCCAACCCATCAGGAACTTTTCTATGTTTGAGTTTAGAGAAGAAGAGCTAGATATCTCACAAAATATAAAAAACAAAGGAAAACTCAGCAGAGATTGTCTGCCAGTAACAAGAATAAGGAAATCAGAAGGTATGTTTATGAAATTAATGTATATTCCAAAGCTAGGAACAAAAGCTAAGATTGTATATAACAGAACTGGGATCCAAAGCGGCTCTGACAAGCTGAAACTCTGCACCAGTGGTTCTCAACTCTGGCTGCTTGTCAGCAGCAGCTGGGGAGCTTTCAAAACAAGCCAGGCCTGAGATCTATGCACAGAGATTCTAATTTAATTAGCGTGGGTCAAGGCCCAGGCATCAATAGTTTTTAAATGCTCCCCCGGCGATTCTAAAACATAGTCAGGGTCGAGACCACTATCTTAGATCATGCCAAAGTTCACTCTAATAAAGGTCAGATGCCATGACTATCAGCAGTGGTAGGCAGGTGATTGAGAGAAAAATGATACAATGCAGACCTAGCGGCTATCTTAGAATGGAAGAAAGGAAGATTCAGAGAGAACATAGTTAAAATTCATAAGGAATAGTAACAGAGAGCATCATCAAGTATTTTCTGCATTTCAGACATTGAGCTGAGGTGCAGAAAAATGACAGTAAGTTCACTGTGTATAGAAAAATGGACACAATGAGGCATAAATGCATAAACATGCATGGAAAATTTGGTCAAAGATGCCCAAAAAAGTAGTTGATAGTTACCTTTGGGATATGGGATTAAAGATAAACTTATTTTTATCATGTAATTGTACACTCAGTTGGACTTTTCTTTCATTTTCACTAAGTGAATATTAACATGATTTTTAAAATATTATTTAAATGATAGCAATTTCTGATCTTAGCGAGGATCATTTTTTTATTTCCTATCATGCCTCCCCAACTCAAGCCATTTGTTGCTTCTGTCACTGATAAAAATTATCAGGATTATTTGGGGATAATCCCCTTTTCTCGCTCTTCATTCATTACACATACCTAAAAGAAGCTCTACTAATTAGCAATAGACCCCAATACTCTCACCTGACACCAGGATCTGACCTTGCAAGGTCAGACGTGTCCAAATGGGTTAATTCTGTGCCATGGAAAACTGCCGTTTAGAGCACACTGCCGGGGGTAGAGTAATAGAAATGCTCAGGTCTTTACAGTTCTCCTGCATGTGTGTGGGGTTCACGGAGGGGCTAGAAAGAATTCTGTGACTGCTGTGAGGGAAGATGATAGGAATAAAATAAATTTGCATTAGTTTGCAAACCCTTCTTTATGTAGCTCCCTCTGGTTGCCAAAGCTCTACAGAACTTTAAGCTCTCCCTTCTAGTGATCAGGTTCACCTTTGATGTTCTCTTTAAACATACATCTCCAGAGCAGAAATGTGGGGGTTATTAAGGATAAGAAAAGAGGAAATTGCTAGTCTCCCTTCCCACCCCCTACACACTTACTCCTCCACTCAGAAGCATCCCTTGTTCCAACCACCTGCCAGCAAGAAAGCACTTTCATTTCATATGGAGGAAAGAGCACCACCCAGGCAGTAAGAATACCTGAGATCTACTGCTATACTTAATGCACAGTTGTCCACTCCATCTGTGAAAGGAGGAAGACCAAAAGGATAAATTCCAACTTTTTAGCTATGTTTGACATCTCTGGATAGTGCTTCTATTTAGCAAAATATTAATCTTTATGATACTAATGTATTCTCAAGTTCAACTTACTTAAAAACAGTGGCTTTATAAAATCCAGACCCAAAAGGTGGAAATGACGTAGATTGCCATGCCATGCCAACACCAAATATCATCACAAAATGGCATTCCCATTCTCAACCCTCCACTTGGCCTGGAGAGTTGGAGACCCAGATCATTCCAGTGTCCTCATTGCCACAATAAACTTTGATATGTATTCCAAATACTGAATGTTCCTGTTACATGTGACTAGAGGGTTTTAAACTTGCATGCTCAGGTGTATCTGAGTGTAGGAAATATAATAAATAATACTGTATAAATATGGAAGCCACCTTAGGACCCTAATAGAAGCTATATTCTAGTAGTAAAGGATAAAGGAGATATCAGGTTCTTGCTTTCAAAACAATTTTAATCTATTTGAAGTTTTCTTTCTAAAATGACAGTTTATAATTTAGATTTAAAAGTGTCTGAGATGGAATCATTTTAATGACTTGACCAGAAAAGTGACAGTTTATTGAAGAGGTGATTAATATGGGAAAATCAATTTTATTCTTGAGAAAACAAGTATCAATGAATCTCTGTTCATGCATTTTAACAAAAAATTGTATGTTAAGCTTTTCTACAAGAGAGATCATTATCAATCAAATTGATTTTCATTTCCAAAATTTTGTCAGAAGTTACCACCATTCTTTATCCATACTCTGACCCAAAGGAGAAAGAGAAAGCTAAAATGGGATCAAAGGAATAAAATTACATCTTGATTTACAACTCATGTTTTCTTACAAATCCAGCTCAAGTGTTTAATCAATACAGAGCACTTAAAAATTATGTCAGTTATAGAATGCTTTCACCTGGAAGTAGTGCTTAAGCTAACTTTTTATTTAAGAAAAATTTTTTAAAAACTTATTTCTCTTTATCACTTATTTCTCTAAATTAAATCTAACGCCCAAGACATTACATCAAATGTAACCTACATTTCTAGCTTTTATTGAAGAGGTTTCATAAAATACAAGGATAAATATTCAAAAATAGCACCTAAGTATTAACAGGCAGATTTGTGGGATTGTGTATGGACTGGTCCAGGACATCTGGCCTTGCACTGAGAAGCCCATATTTCACTTAGACTTATTGGAGATAACCAACAGTTGCTGGGAATACCTTAGTCAGTTTCCAGGTATAAGGCACTGAATCAGAAGCATCCAGTTTCCTCCAGGCTGATGTTTGGAAATTAGTGTCTTTAGTTCAGAAACAGAACAATGAGGAAGTATTTGGCCTGAGTCAGTAAGACCATTAAGGGCACAAATGAAGTAAAAATGAGCCATGTCATTCAACCTTGAACTATCAGCTATAAGGTCAACCCCTTGAAGCTGAATAATGTCAATTAGGATGGCCAAAAGGAAACACAGTTTTGAAGAGTCAATAGCAAGTATACCAAGCTGGTGGATCTTAATAAGAAAATAATTATAAATAATTTCTACAAGCATGTCAATTAATTTATGGGCGATTAGCCATAAGTAGTTTTCAAGGAGTTAGTGACATTATTTTAGAAAAACAGCAGGTTGTGCTGGGTGCTTGACATGTGAGTTTTTCACTTAATTTTCACAAAACCTCTGTGAGCAGGTATTCTTATCTTTAATTTACAACTTATGAGGAGAAGCTCAAAAGATTAAGTAAATTGCACTAGGTCACACCAGAAGTGATGGAGCTAGGATTTGAACCCAATGTGATCTGATTCCAGAGCTCATGAGCTTTAAGTTAGGCTGTCTCTGAGAGATAAAAGACATCTCTGACATAAAAAATACTTCCTAAGGTTACTGTCAGATGCATAATTATCCATTGCCACTTCAGTGCTGCAATCACCAAAATGTTAATACCTTGTTGGCATAAAATAATAAAGTTATTGTTGTCCACTAATCTATGATCAGCTGAGAGGCTCTGATGATCTTGGTACAGTTTGGCCAACTAAACCTAGTATTGCTTATATGTCTTGTGGTGAGTTAGTGGGTCAGCTGAGGATTGCTAATCTGGAAAGTTCTCTGCTGACATGATTTGTCTCTCTTCCACATTTATCTTCCAATAAGCTAGCCTGGGCTTGCTCCCATCACAAAAACAGTTCTAAGAAAGAAGAATGGAAGCAAGAAGGGCCTCTGGAGACCTAGGTCCAGAGCTATCATACTGACACTTCCACAACATTTTGTTAACCAAGTCAAGTCAAAAAGTCAATTCAGATTCAACAGATGAAGAAACAGATTCCACCTCTTGATAGGAAAAGCAGGAAAGTCACATTGCAAAGAGCATGTAAGGAGGTGTGAAGAGTTAGAACAATGTTTGCAATGAATCTGCCACAACGATGCAGAGATGAAAAGAACAGGGTAGACAAGGAGTGATTACTCACCATTTATTTGTTCATTCAACAAATATCACCTGGTCCCTCCCATAGTTTAGGGGGAAAATAGTTCCCAGGGTGCAAGTTTCCAAGAGTTCTCTCCCTGTGAAAACATACATGGCAGGCTTAATTTCTCCAGCAACAAGTAGTAGCAACACATGCAAAATGTTGTGTTTGAAGAAAGCTCTTTAGCGACTCAGTGACCAACATTGGTACTAAACGCTGTTGATGTACATACACATCTTCTGCCTAGCATTCACCCAAATCCCAGACTTCCAGAAGAAATGCCCGTTTTCAACATAAACCTCATTGTCTGCACATTTTGGACATAGGGAACCACTCTTATCAGTTAACTATTGGCTAGAAAGACTGCAAGGGTCAAGTTCCCAGATGTCAGCCAATGGCCAACCTCATAAACACTTCTCTAAGGACAGCAGTCTTTGCCTTGCTGTGTTAATTCCATTGTCAGACCTCTTTGGTGCACAATACCCTTTAGATTTCTTCGTGTAGATGTCAGGTAGGAAGAGGTCTATATAGATCTTGAGTTCAGAGAAAAATTCTGACCTGAAGATACAAATTTGGGAATCATCAACATAAAGATGGTATTTAAAGTAATGAGACTAAACAAGGTCCCTTAGGGAGCAAAACAACAAAGGTCCTGTACTGAGTTCTGGGGTTTCTAACATTTGGAGATCAGAGAGACAAGAAGATACAAGTGGGAAAAAGGCAAGGGGCGGGGGCATAGAAAAACAAAGCAAACAAGCAAAAAACTGACAAGAAGTAAGTAAAAATAGAAAGATAAGAGAAGCAGGAAACTAAGTCATCCTGAAAGCGACATGAATAGATTATTTAATAAAGTACAACACAAGATGAGGAGTGAGAAATGATGACTGGGTTATGTTTTAATGTTTATAGATAATCCACACCACTTATTCTGAAATAATTCTGAAATAATTCAGACATACTTAACCCATATCCTTGGCTTTTTACTTCCCTATAGGGCCTCATACAAGCCTGGAAGGTGATCGATTGCCCATGAATACAAATAAAGCAAGCACAATCTGGTACCATTCACTGTGTCCCCATCAACCAGCCTTCCCTGAGCACTTAGCAAAGACAGCTGTAGAGCAGCAAGTCCTGGAAGCATGCAGGACCAGATGGGAGGAGAACTATCTGCATGGGAGGGAAGAAAATTCCAGCCAGAGGAGAAGAATCAAGATACAGCTATTAAATGACCTAATGTATGTAAATCACTTAGTCTGATGCTGTAAATGCTACTCCATTTATCATCCTTGTCATCAACAACAAAAACATTAGCATTATCTAGGACTGATCTAGTTATAGCAACTCTTACAAAAAGAGAAATGAACCACAATATGACAGAGATTTTCAAAATTCCCAAGGACCAGACAAGGCCTTCTTACTCCGAACCAAATCCCAGTATGATATTCTGTCTCTAAATACCCTACACTTATTCTGATACCTCTGATATTATTTATGCTGTACCCCCTTTACAGAAATAGAATTGCATTTTTTCACTCTGATTTTTGCTTAAAGTCTCAGCTCTATTGATATGTTAGACTGATTAGGACAGGTTCTTTGAACAATCTAAAATAAGAAAAGCGTTGGGGCACCTGGGTAGCTCAGTCAGTTAAGTGTCCATTTCTTGATTTTGGCTCAGGTCATGATCTCAGGTTCATGAGATTAAGCCCCATGTGGTCTCCATGCTGGGCACAGAGCCTGCTTGAGATGCTCTCCACCCCCCAACCCATGCTGCTCCCCTCTCTCAAGGAATTTTTTTTTTTATTTAAAAAATTTAAAAACCAGGGAGCCTGGGTGGCTTGGTCAGTTAAGCATCTGCTTCTGGCTCGGGTCATGTTCCCGGGGTCCTGGGGTCACCCCCCCTTGGGCTCTCTGCTCAGTCGGGAGCCTGCTTCTCCCTCTCCCTCTTCCTGCCACTCTGCCTACTTGTGCGCTCTTCCTCTGTCAAAATAAATAAAATCTTTAAATTTAAAAATATAATACAATAAAATGAGTGTTTCCTTCAATATCACACCCTAGGCTCCTCACTGAATCTTCTCTAATTCCAGACTCATTTGGGACTCAATGCTCAGTCAGTGTTCAAGTAATAGTAGGTATTAGGATAATAAATGAAAGAACTAACTAAAGAATTAGGGCCATCCATTGGATTTGTTTTTCCATCTGCCTCTTTTCCCATCTCTCACTTACCTCTTTTTCTTCCTTTTTTTAATTTTTTCCTCCCTTGGTCATTGCTGTTGTAAAGATTTTTACAGCATTGACCTTGAGCAGTCATATTGACCAAGAATCATTACAATCACAGATATATTTTAGACCAATTATTTTGAGAACGTGGGTTATAACTCATTAGTGGATTGTAACATCTTTTTCATGATTTATTAATATAACAGAATGGAACAGTTTACACTTGGCTAGTCTAGAAAAAAAATAAAATACCATAGCGCATTTTATACAGTAAAAATAAAAATAATTTCTTGAAGTTCTAGTTGTGTGTGTGTGTGTGTGTGTGTGTCCATGCACACTAGGTAGGAAGGAAAAATGAATTTCAGACTTGGTGATGGTCCAAACAATCCAGAAACACACTCTCGAGAAATTGCAATAAATGATCATTTTGTAATGCAGAAGATCATGGTCTTTATAATCGGTCTCAACAGAAGTCACAAAGACATAGTAAATATACAAAATAAATTCACCTTCTGTGATTTCCACACCATCTCCAAAAGCTGCAGAATACCCCACTATATGAGGTCCATCCAGCTGATGCTACAATGTATTGCTGTGCAGGCATTTTTCTAAATGCCTAATTGTTTCATTTTATTATCTGGATGGGAGGTAGTGAATACTTCTAATCCATAAAAACAGGCTTAGCATTTTTATTCAAACGTCACTGGATTCTTGCAATTTTTAGCAGCATTTGGGGACATCTTGGGAATGATTATTATATTGTCTGGCTGGAAACACAATTTGAGGTTTGGAAGGAGACATATGCCAAATCAAATTCCCTAACAGGAGGCTCACTGGACATAAATTTTGCTAATCTCACTTGGTACAGTACTGAGCACAACAGAGCTCTTGGGGAGTCAGATGCTGGTTATAGTGCCTGGGAAAGATCACAGAATCCCAGACCAAATGCCCAGGTATTCCTCCAAAGACTTGCTTCCTGGAAGTGCCCGACAGTCATCTAGCTTCAAAGTTTACAGACTGAAGTCTAGATCCAAGTGAGGGCTGCAGTCATGTTTCGGGTAGCTGTTTTATAAATGATAGACATATTTAAAAATCAGGTGATTTCACATAGAATCCATATACCTAGCTTCTTTTGAAAAAGTCAGAATGTATGGCAACTGGGCTGACATTCCATTTTAGCAGGAAGTAGCTGGGTTTCCGTAGCAGCTGCCTTCTTAGAAAAGGCAAACCTCCAGCTGCTCAATGCAAGCATATGTACCTCCACCTGCTTCAGTCACTTGTTCTACCTGCCTGGTCCCATGAACATTTAAATTTGCTCTCTGTAATCTAGCAACATGTATCTAATTACAATAGAACATTTGGAAACAGAGATGGGTACTGTCATAGAAGTGAAGCCTGGGAGCTAATTTAGTCAACAGGTTTTACATTTTCACTGTCTCTTGTCCTAAGCACATCCTTTCCTTCCTATCATAGTTGCTCAGCAAATGACCGTTGATGACTGTTTCACAGAGAAACACACTGGGTAGTGCACAGGAAAGAAAATCAGAAAGCCACATGTTTTGGCATAAAGGAGCCTTGGGAAATATCATAATAATTTTATAAATATAAAATATTATAAACTCTTTCCAGAACAAATACTCCCATTATCTAGGAACTGAAATTTCCATGCCACTTCTCTGGAAGTTCAAAAAAATCCAGTTGTGTAATATTTTTAGATGCTGCAGTTCAGAGATACTCAAGGACCCCAAGTTACAATGATAGAAGAATAATGCCTTCATCTCAAAGACCCCAGGTGTCTCATTGGTCCTTCTGAACTAGAAGCTCTGATTCATTCTCTGCAGCCTAGAAGTCATTTTCTTTATTCCCACATTCTGTTCAAATTCTACATCATCCACATCGCTTTCCCGTTCTAAACCATCTGTCTTCTTTTCTCTGGATTATGATAGCTCTTCCTACCTTTTCCACTCTTTGGTGGGGAAAGGGCAACTACTATAAACTTTTTCTTGATTGTTCTGTCTACACTGATTAATCAAATAAACAATTTGATATTTGTAAGACAGTTATTTTTGAGCCACGATTATTGGGCCCCACTCCTTACCCCCAGAGTTTTTAATTTGATATTTCCAGGGCGGGACTTCAAAACTGCATTAAAACAAGTTCCCAGGTGAAGCTGATGTGGTGGTGGAAGGACCACACTTGATACCCAGTTTTCTATAATATAATGCTTCCCTAGGCAGCTATCTTTTGGAGCCCCAAAAGAAAAAATCAGAACCTATCAGCAAAAATTACCAAAATAGATTGCAGTTGAATATAACTACAAGATTTCTTAGAATTTAACTAGTCCTATAATAGAAAGGTCTAGCTTTCCCAGGGTGGGAATCTCACAGCACCTGAAAGCAAGATGGCCATGACTTAGAAGTCCTAAAAATGGAAAGTAAAATTAAAAGACCTCTAAAGTTTTTGCATCTTTAAGCTGCTACAACATTTTGAATAAATGAATGAATGATAATCAGAAAAAGTATATTTTATGTGCTTTGTGCAGCAAGTCTATACTCTAGCCCATACTTCCCCTTAATTAACTGAAGTCTGATCTTTTTTGCAGTTGTTATTTTTAATGTACTTCAAAAATTGCTCCTCTATGTACTTCACGTTCACAGATTTAAAATGATGAAAGAGCAAGAGAACTATGTTAGGAAGAAGCTTGCTTTTATCCATCCGTCGCATACTTCAAATAAGCAGGGAGTTTAAAAAGGTCTTCACTCCCTCTAGTCTGTATCCTGACCAACAGAGAATAAAAAATTTAAATGAGAGAAAATCAATTATTGATCGGCATTCTTTCTTCACAGACACTTTTGTGCAATTACACTATGCTAGCATTTGCTTCAGTTTCAACAGCATACATCATACTAATTGATTTTGCTTTATTGAAATAAAATTGTAAGGTTACGTGATCTACTTTAACCCTTTATCTTCCAGGAAATATTGTCTATGCCAAGATAAGTGCCAGGTGTTATCACAATGCAGGGCTTTTTTTTAATGTTTATGTCTGAAGGGAAAAAAAAGCCTTTTCAAGAAAGCTTTCTACAAGATGGCTCTAGCAAGAAATAACTTGGGCAGATTTTTAAATACCTATATTATAGATTCAATAAACTTGTACTGAGGGCCACATATCTGTTTGAAGCATTCATTGATTTTTTTTTTTACTAGTTTGTTTACCAAATATTCATTGTCACACCCCATTTGTATCTGAAGGGAGGACAGAAGCAGAAGGTAAAGGTGCATGGATGTATTACTAGTTTTCATGTGAACCGATCAGTTTCCCTGTTGCCTCCTTTTCCTTATTTCCTTCTTTCTCTCTCTCTCTCTCCTTCTTTCTTCCACCTGGCTATAAGGAGACAAAGTAGTCAAAAGGACTAGGTGAGGCTCCAAACATGGGTTGGACAATAGGATATGCAGTTGATGTTCCCCTTTAATGCACTGAAAAAAGTAACAAACCAGTAGTGGGAGACAAACCAATGACATGTAAATGAAAAACTGAAGGAGACTGGGGTGTGATGAAGGCATGAAATAAGCCAGTGATAAGATAAAGCAGAGGGATAAAAGCTCCCTCTGAGCCTACAACTTGAGACTTCATACATTATAGGTAAATACATATATATGTATGATTACATAAATTCATATGCATATATTATATACTATCAAAACATTTCCAAAAAATTTACATATATTACTACATTTTACCCTTAAGTAGATCAACATCCTTCTCCCAAAACTAATAGTTCCCTAACT
This sequence comes from Enhydra lutris kenyoni, assembly GCF_002288905.1. Lineage (NCBI taxonomy): Eukaryota > Metazoa > Chordata > Mammalia > Carnivora > Mustelidae > Enhydra > Enhydra lutris. The sequence continues at coordinate 99,348,928 of NW_019154085.1, read as the reverse complement.
ATAATTTTATTACCACACCTAACAATAATTACCAAATATCATCTAATAACCTTTCCAACAGTCAAGATTTAGAAATTTTAATGGCAGAAACCCTATCAATAAGTAATATAAAGCATATTTCCTTCAAGTTTATTTTATAAATGTAGTTAAAAAGCAGTTGATAATAATTGGGTACAACTAAGAAATGTTGTAGTCTATCCTGAGACTTTTAACTCTCCAATTCTAAATTATATTTTAAAATAAATTTATTTTTTTAAAAAAAGGTGTTCGGGGGCACCTGAGTGGCTCAGTCAGCTAAGCGTCTGACTCTTGGTTTTAGCTCAGATCATGATCTCAGGGTGGTGACACTGAACCCTGCACTGGGCTCCATGCTCAGCAGAGGAGTCTGCTTGAGATTCTCTCTCTCTCTCTTCCTCTGTCCTGCTCTCTCTCTCTCAAGTAAATAAATCCATCTTAAAAAAAAAAAAAAGGTGGTCACTGGGTAATTTTTGCCTATCAATTACATTGTTTTTTCGTAAGTGTTAGATCTTCATAACTATAAAGATCTAGATTACTTTTCATATTTTGTTAATGGTGATAATATGGTATTACAAAGCCTTTATTTAAACAGTACAATGAGAGTTCCTCAGAGGCCCTAAAAATCAACAGTCTTAGCAACAGCCTCTCATCTTGGAAGAACATACCCACAAACACATAACTTGGCAGAGGAATAAATAAAGAAGGAAAGGTTGAAGACAGAAAATAGAGAGATAAAGACAACAACAGGGAATATATGTAGTGACAGTGAGAATATAATGAAATCAACCTCACCTCCACTAAAAATTTTGAGGATGTAGGTAAATAATGAGTAAAAATTGGGACACCTCGGTGGCACAGCTGGTTCAGCATCCAACTCTTGATTTCTGCTCAGGTCGTGATCTCAGGGTGGTGGGATCAAACCCCACTTTGGGGCTCTCTGTCCCTCCCTGTCTCACACTCTCACTCTCAAATAAATAAATAAATCTTTTAAAAAATGAGTAAAAATTTAAAGGGCAGCCAACTCAAAAAGATATATACATACTATACTTATAGGCTATTATTTTAAATAATTTAGCTAGATAATCAGGAACAAAGAAATTGTGGTAACTAGTGACATACAGCATACTAACAATCTATTCTTTATTTTCTCTATACTATAAACAAAATATCATTGTCAATTATCTGTTCATGTTTTTTATACACAAGATTAGAGACCATCTTAAATATCACTGTACCTCACACAAAACGTAGCAACCTAATGCCTTTCACATAGCAGGGACTCAAATATTTGTTGCATTTCCAGTTGATAAGGATAAAAACCCAATTTCTTTTAATTCTTTGGATACCAAATTGAAGTTATAAATAAAATATCCCAGGAGTCCTTGGAACCATTAACTTTTCTTTTTGAGAATATCTGGGCTGTAAAAACAAATGAGCTTCTTATCTTTAAAGGATAGGAAATAGATGGTAAATGAATGCTTACTGTAGCCCAAGATTGCAGTGGAGTGTCCCCAGCTCTAAACAATGACAAAAAGTACATTAACCACAAGATCAAGATGCCTAATCAATTTGCAAGCACATGGAAAGGCTCAGAATGATGGGTAATAACCAGCATGACTTTGTGACCAACAAATCATGTTAGACCAATTCAATTGCCTCCTCTGACAGAGTAGCAGACCTTGTATGCAGGGAGGAAGGGACAGACATAATATATTTTGACTTCAGGGAGGCTTCTGACTCTGTTCCACATGACATGCTCATCAACAAGGTAGGAAAATATGGCTTGCTGTCAAAGATAGATTAAATTGATTAGAGAAGTAGCTAATTGGGAAGAGAGGAAAAGTCACAGACTGCATGAAAACACAAGTGCAAAACCAAATATGCTGCTGGTTTGGGTATGGATACATTCAAGGACAAATGAATATAGCAGGGAAAGCAGAATATTAGTTAGACGGCAGAATCCTTGTCCATAAACAGAACAGCTCATGTTTTTTAATGACATTTGTTCCCAATCTTTGGACATTAGCATGGATATAAATTAATGGACACTATGTTATCATACTCACAGGAAAGTTATCAGTTTAAAGGTTTATGTCTCCAAAATATCTTATCAAAATGCAAAAAAAAAAGCTAGACATAATTACATAACCATTTTTGATTAAGCTATTAAGAGTAATTCTTCATCATGGGTCTATTTGACAGATCTCCTCTGATAGGACAAATGGAATGAGAATAGAAAAATAAGATGACTGATTTTGAAATAGGGGAGAAAGTTTGGAGTATGTTAGATAGTTAAAGACCGAAGTAATAGGGGCTTCTAATCATTCTGACTATGATCAAATTTCACCAGAAATTAATTCATTTTACTTAGCATTTTGGTTAAGATGGGACCCTAAATTCAGTATTCAGGGTAGTATTCAATATTCAGTATTCAATCAATATTTCAAATTAATGAGATCAACTGGAAGAACTACCATAGAAATTTGTTCAGGAGTGGAGAAATCATTTATTATTAAAAAAAAAAAAAACAGCTACAATTAAGTCCTTACTAAACACCAATTATGAGTTCATATCTGCTAGACAGAGCCTCTGCCCTCTAGGGGCACAAAAGGAAAAGATACCAACTGTGAAAGAGAAAGCATGCATATTCTGACCTCTCCTCTCTAAAACCTTTATCTATCTTTCTTTCTTTTTTTCTTTTTTTCCTTCTTTTTTTCTTCTTTCAACTTCAGCTTTTCTTCCTTTAAATGTATCCTAGCCCGCTTTCTCTAAAATCTTTCACTTGATTTTATCATGGGTGATGATTTTAAAAGATGTTTAAAAATTCTTAGAAATTCTCATGAAAAGGTGGAGCCTAACTCCTTTCCCATTAATCATGGGTAGTACACAGAGATGCTTCCATCAATATTACAAAAATGCCAATGCGTCCCTTCAGAGAACAGGCCACAAAAATCGAAAAAATATTATACATAAAGAAATATATCAATGTACTTAAAAATAAAATTATGAGTTTCTATTAATCAGAACATACATTCACAATGTGAGAAAAAAAGGCATAGAATGGGAGAATACAATTTTAATCATATCACCATCAAAGGACTTCTATACAGGATATACAAGGAACTACAAATAGATAAGAATGTGTTAGACAAGTCAATAAAAACAGTAAGCTGAAGACTTAACTGGATATTTTACAAAAGAAAAAAATCCAAATGACCAATAAAAAATAAGACAGACTTCTTTAATAATCAGGGAAATGCAAATGAAAACTATAAGCAAACCATAACTATATACCAATCAAACTGGCTAAAATAAAAATCTGAGAAGCTAGGCCAGGGCCATCCCTACCCACCAGTGAACCTGAAGCTATGATAGCCCCATTACAACAGGAACTTACATGCAGCCACAAGGGACATACCTGGGACACCTGCCTCTGGTGGCCAGTGAGAACTGCCCTCCTGAGTACCACAGGATCAGCTCCTACAAGATGCTATTTCTTCATGACCAGAAGACATAGCTTAATTACCTAATACACTGAAACAAACACAGAGAATGAGGAAATGAGTATTAAGAGAATATGTTACAAATAAACGAACAAGACAAATCTTCAGAAAAAAAGCTACATGGAATAGAGATAAGCAATCAGACTGAAAATAAGTTAAAAATCATGATAATAAAGATGCTTGCCATAGTTGAGAAAACAATGGATGAGCATAGTGAGATTTTCAACAAGGAGAGAAAATATGAGAAAACACCAATCAGAGCTGAAGAATACAAAAGGGAAAGGAAAAATACACTAGAGGGAATAAAGAGCAGATTAGGTGATACAGAAGAGTGGGTCAGAGATCTGAAAGACAGGGTAATGGAATTCATCCAAACAGAACACCAAAAAGAAAAAAAGGAATTTTTAAAATGAGAACAGTTCAAGGGACCTCTGACACAACATCAAGAATAAAAACATTCACATTACAGGGATCTTAGAAGAGAGAGACAGAAAGAGATCTGAGAATCGATCTGAGGAACAAGTATCTAGATCCAGGAAGCACAGAAAGCCCTTAATAAGATGAGCCCAAAGAGATCCACACCAAAACATGTTATAATTTAAATGGCAAAAATTAAAGATAAACAGAGAACCTTAAAAGCAGCAAGGGGAAAACAGTTACATATAGGGGAATCCTCATAAAACTCATAAAACTCTCAACTGAATTTCCAACAGAAACTTTGCAGGTCAGAAGAACATAGTACAAGATATTTAAAGCACTGAAAGGAAAAACAAAACTTACAACCAAGAATTCTCTGCTCAGCAAGATTCTCCTTCAGAATTGAAGGGGAAGTAAAGAGTTCCCCCGAGAAGCAAAAGCCATCACCACTAAACCAGCTTTACAAAACAATATTCAAGAAACTTCTTTAAATGGAAAAGAAGGCCATAACTACAAATAAGAATATATATATGAAAGAAAAATAATCTCCTGGTAAAGGCAAACATATAGCAAAGGTAGTCTGTCAACGACTTATAAAGGTAGCATGAAGATTAAAAAACAAAAATAGTAAAATTAGCTATATCTAGAATAATTAGGGGATACACAAAATAAAAATAAAATATGACATCAAAAACATGAAATATGGGGGTAAGAAGGTCAAAAATAGAACTTTTAGAATGTGTTCACACTTAAGCGACAACGAACTTAAAATAGACTGCTACATATATTACATGGCAGTTATATATGAACTTCATGGTAACCAGAAACTTGTAATTAATAAACAAAAAAGAAAAAAATCCAAATATAACACTAAAGAAAGTCAGCAAATCACAAGGGAAGAAAGCAAAAGACAAAGAAATGAACAGAGAATTACAAAATAATAAAAAAAAACCCAGAAAGTAACAAAATAAGTAATAACAGAAATAAGTAATAACAGAAAATAAGAAAATTTACAATAAGTAAATACCTATAATTACTTTAAATGTAAATGGAATGAATGTTCCTAAATGCTCCAATCAAAAGACACTGAGTGACTGAATGAATTAAAAAACAAAACCCATTTATATGCAGCCTACAAGAGACTCACCTCAGATCTGAAGACATAAAGGAACCAAAAAGTGGAGGGACAGAAAAAGATATTCCATGCAAATAGAAATGGGAAGAAAATAAACTTTAAGACTTTTAAAACCATAAAACTTCAAAACAAAAGACAAATGTATGACAAAAAAGGGAATTATATAATGAAAAAGGGTTCAATCCAATAAGAAGATATAACACTTGTAAATATTTATACACTCAACATAGAACACCAAAATAGATGAAGCAAATATTAACAGACACAAAGGGGGAAACTGACAGTGACAGCAGGGGAACTTTACATCTCATTTTACACAAATGGATAGATCATCCAGACAGAAAATAAAGACACACTGGCCTTCAATAGTACATTAGATGAGATGTATTTAAGAGATACATAGAGAACATTCCATTCAAAACCAGCAAAATACACACTCTTCTCAAGTGCTCATGGATGATTCTCCAGGAGACATCACATGTTAGGCCACAAAAATGTCTTAATAAATTTAAGAAGATTGAAATCATATCAAGCATCTTTTAAATTAGTAAAAAACACAAACACGTGGAGACTAAACAACATGACACTAAACAGCCAATGGGTAAATGAAGAAATAAAAAAAGAAGCAAAGAGACAAATAAAAGCAAAAACACAGCATTCCAAAATCATGGGACAGAAATAGCAGTCCTAAGAGGGAAGTTTATAGTGTTGCAAAGCCATCTCAAGAAACAAGAAAAATCTTAACTAAACAATCTAGCCTACACTCAAAGGAACTAAACAAACAAACAAACAAACAAACAAAACCCCTCAGAGTTAGTAAAAGGAAATAATAAAGATCAGAGTGGAAATAAATGAAAGAGAAAACTAAAAAAGGAAGGGCCCAAATAAATATAGTCAGAAATGAAAGAGAAATTATAACGGATACCTTAGAAACACAAAGAATCATAACAGACTACTATTAACGACTATGAGACAACAAACTGGACAACATGGAAGAATGAATAAATTTCTAGGATTATACAATCTCCCAAGAGTAAATCAGGAAGAAATAACAAATCTGAATAGACTGATTATTAGTAATGAAATTAAATCAGTAACCAAAAGCTCCTAATAAACAAAAGGCCAGGATCAGATGGTCTCATAAGTAAATTCTACCAAACATTTAAAGAATAGTTAATACTGACCTTTCTCAAACTATTTCATAGAATTAATAGAGAAGGAATACTTCTAAACTCACTCTACAAAGCCAATATTACCCTAAAGCTTGAACTAAAGACAAAGACACTACAAAAAAGAAAATTACAAGATAATATCTCTGATGAACACTGATGCAAAAATATCAACAAATATTAGCAAATCAAATTTAGTAATGCATTAACAAGATCATACACATGACCAAGGGGCAGTTATTTTTTTTTTTTTAAAGATTTTATTTATTTATTTGACAGAGAGAGATCACAAGTAGACGGAGAGGCAGGCAGAGAGAGAGAGAGGAGGAAGCAGGCTTCTTGCTGAGCAGAGAGCCCGATGTGGGACTCGATCCCAGGACCCTGAGATCATGACCTGAGCCGAAGGCAGCGGCTTAACCCACTGAGCCACCCAGGCGCCCAAGGGGCAGTTATCCTACAGATGCAAAAATGGTTCAATATCCACAAAATCAATCAACATGATCCATCACATTAACTAAATGCAAGACAAAGATCATATAATTATCTGGATGCAGAAAAGGCATTTGACAAAGTTCGACATCCATTTATGATAAAAACACTCAGCAAAGGGGCGCCTGGGTTGCTCAGTTGGTTAAGTGTCTACCTTCAGCTCAGGTCATAATCCCAGGGTCCTGGGATTGAGTCCTGTATGTGGCTCTCTATTCATCAGGGAGTCTTCTTCTCCCTCTTCCTGCCATTCCCCCTGCTTGTTTTCTCTCTCTCTCTCTCTCTCTCTCTCTGGTAAATAAAATCTCAAAACAAAATTTTTAAAAAGTTAAGTTTAAAAAGAAACAAAACACTCAACAAAGTGGGTTAGAGGGAATGTACCTCACTCAACATAATAAAAGCTAAAAGCCAAATATAACCAACGCACAGCTAACATCATACTCAGTGAAAAGTTGAAAGCTTTTCCTCTAAGATGAGAGTAAGACAAGGATGCTCACTATCCCAACTTTTATATTATATTATATAGTATTTTAAGTCTTAGCCACAGAAATTAGGCAAGAAAAAGAAAAGCCACACAAATTGGTAAAAAAGAAATAAAATTCTATTTGCAGATAACATGATACAATGCTTAAAAAATCCCAAAGCCTCCACCAAAACATTGTTAGAATAAATGAATTCAGGAAATTTGCAGTACGCAAAATAAATCTGCAGGTATCTGTTGTGTTTCTATACATTAATAATGGACTAGGAGAAAAAGAAAACCATTCCATCTACAGTTTCACCAAAAAAAGAATAAAATAATTAGCAACAAATCTAACCAAAGAGGTGAAAGGCCTGTACTCTGACAACTAGAAGACACTGATGAAAGAAGTGGAAGACAACTCAAAAAATGGAAAGATATCTAGTGTCCATGAATTGGAGGAATATTTTTTAAATGTCCATACTACCCAAAATGAAATCCCTATCAAAATACCAATGGCATTTTTCACAGAGCTAGGACAAATAATCCTAAAGTTTGTAAAACCACAGAGGACCCCAAATGGACAAGACAAACTTGAAAACAACAACAACAACAACAAAGCTGCAGTATCACACTCCTGATTTCAAACTATACTACAAGGCTGTAGTAATCAAAACAATATAGTTCTAGCACAAAAATAGAACATAGATCAAAGGAATGGAATAGAAAGCCCAGAAAGAACACAGGCTTAAATGGTCAATTAACCCACAACAAAGGAGGCAAGAAAATACAACGGGGAAACGATGCTCTCTTCAATAAACAGTGTTGAGAAAGCTAGACAGTTACATGCAAAAGAATGAAATTAGATCAGTTTCTTAAAAATTAAAATATATTAAAATTTGAATGTAAGACTTGAAACCACAAAACCCTTAGAAGAAAACATAATCAGTAAGCCTTTGACATGGATATTAGTAATTTTTTTTGATGTGTCTCATCATCATGAGGCAAGGATAATAAAAACAAAACTAAACTAATGGGACTACATGAAATTTAAAAGGTTTTACACAGCAAAAGATACTACCAACAAAACAAAAAGGCAACTTATTGAATGTAAAAATATATTCACAAATGATATATCCAATAAGGGGTTAACATCCAAAGTATATAAGTAACTTCTACAATTCAATAGGACGCCTGGGTGGCTCAGTTGGTTGGACGACTGCCTTCGGCTCAGGTCATGATCCTGGAGTCCTGGGATCGAGTCCCGCGTCGGGCTCCTGGCTCCGCGGGGAGTCTGCTTCTCTCTCTGACCTTCTTCTCGCTCATGCTCTCTCTCACTGTCTCTCTCTCAAATAAATAAATAAAAAATCTTAAAAAAAAAAATGGGGACAGGATGGGAGTAGATGTTTTTCCAAAGATGACGTACAAAAGGCCAACAAGCACATCAAAAAAAATCTCAGCATTACTATGCATCAGGAAAATACTATTCAAAACCATGAGAAATCACCTTTTATCTGTCAAAATGGCTATTATTAAAATGAAATAACAAGTGTTGACAAGGACGTGAAGCAAAAGGAACCCTCACACACTATTGGTGGGAATGTAAACTGTTGTAGCCAATGGGGAAAACAGCATGGAGGTTCCTCAAAAAATTAAAAATAGAACTACCATAGAATCTATCAATTCCACTTAAAGGTATTTATCTGAAGAAGACAAAAACATGAATTTGAAAGATGTATGCACCCCTACGTTCACCATACATTACCTACAATAATTTACAATAACCAAGATATGAAAGCAACTAAAATGTCCACTGATAGATAATGGATAAAGAAGTAGCATATATGTGTGTGTATGTGTATACACACATACATATTATGGAATATTATTCAGTCATAAGAATGAAATTTTGCCATTTATGACAACATAAATGTTGTAAATGTCAAATAAATGTCAAATGTTGGACACAGAGGGCATTATACTAAGTACACTAAGAGAAAAAAAAATCCTATATGATTTCATTTATATGTGGAACCTAAAAATAAATGAACAAACAAAACAGGATAGAACAGATTCATAAATACACAGAATTGATGGTTGACAGAGGAGGGGGGTGGGTGGGTAGATGAAACCGGTGAAGGAGATTAGAGGTACAGTCTTCCAATTATAAAATAAGTAAGACATGTCCAGCATAGAGAATATGTTCAATAATATTGTAATAACTTTATATGGAGACAAATGGCAACCAGACTTAATAATGCATATAAATATCAAGTAACAGGGTGCCTGGGTGGCTCAGTGGGTTAAAGCCTCTGCCTTTGGCTCAGGTCATGATCTCAGGGTCCTGGGATTGAGCCCCACATTGAGCTCTCTGCTCAGTGGGGAGCCTGCTTCCTTCTCTCTCTCTGCCTGCCTCTCTGCCTACTTGTGATCTCTGTCTGTCAAATAAATAAATAAAATCTTTAAAAAAAATTATCAAGTCACTATATTGTACACCTGAAACTAATACGTGTCAATTATCTTCAGTATAAAACAAAAACAAAAAAACAAAACAAAACAACAACAAAAAATGATGGTAAATACATCTCTAAGAACTGTACTTGAAAGCTGCATGAAGATTTGTGGTGGGGGGGGGGCAATAAATCTGAGAAGACCTAGGACTGGTGACAATGTAAAGCATTAGCTATTAAAGTTAAAAAATAGACATATACTATGGTTCAGCAATTTAACTCTTAGGTAAATATACCATAGAAACCACAGATACACAGGCACCAAGATACATGTACAATAGTTAAATAGCAGCATAGATTTTATAGCCAAAAATCTAGGGAACACTTCAGTAGCAGAATATGTTACACTTATAAAACAGTAATGAAAATAAACTAAAGCAAGGTGCATCAACTTGGATGAATCATATAAACATAATATTGAGTGAAAAGAAGCACAGCACAATAGAATATAAATATAGACATATACACATATGCTATAGTATACTGCTTATATTCTGTTCACAAAACACAAACAAAAAGCAATGTCAATGGACACATATATTGAAGCTAAATTCAAAAAGCAAAGCAAAGAAATGATCACCATAAAATTTCAGCCACTAGCAAGTAAAGATAGGTGGGAGTAGTGCAGAATGAATACACAAGAGCTTCAGGAAAATGGCAATGCTTTATTTCTTGACTTGCATGGTAGTTTATGGGTTTTACTTTATAAATCATCCCATTACACGGTTTTAGGTTTATACACTTTTCCTGTGTGTTACATTTAAAAATAAAAGATTATGTTAAGTGAAATAAGTCACACTGAGAAAGATAATACCATATGAATTTTTCTTAAATGTGGAATCCAGAAAACAAAACAAATGAATAAACACACAAGAAGTAGAATCAGACCTGTGAATACAGAGAATATACTCATGGTTGATAAAGGGAAGGGGTTGAGGAAATGGGCAAAATGGGTAAAAGGGAGTGGGGGGTACAGGCTTCCAGTTATGGAATGAATTAAGTCACAGTAAAGGGTAGAGCATAGAGAACACAGCCAGTGGTATTGTAATAGTGTTGTAAGGTGACAGATGGTAGCTATACTTGTGTGACAACTGTAACCTAATGTATGGAAATATTGAATCAATGTGCAGTCATACCTGAAACTAATGTAACATTGTGTGTCAAATTATACTCAAAAAATAATTAAGATTTACAGAACCAAATTTTATACCACAGTCCACACCCTACGTTCAATCCCCACAAATCTATATAATTGCCCACAGTCACACAAAATGGTTAGAAAGACATGTACATTTTGCTTTTCACACCGCATTCAATTCCAAATATTCAGTAAACAAACATTAGCTGAGAACCTACTTTATGACAGACATAGTGCTAGGAATCTGGAATTCGATCAGTGAAGCAAAAGAAAAATGGCTACACCGATTTAAGGAGCTTAGAGTCTAGTTTATGTTTGAAATGAGGAATCTTTTCAGCAGTTGTAAGAATAAAGGGAACCGTGCCTCAGGAAAGAGCGCATCCAGGGACAGCATCACAATTCGCAGTCTCCTCCTCTTTATCTCTCACCTGGCTTAAAAGTTGTAGTTTAGGTTTTTTGTTTTTTTGTTTTTTTGTTTTTGTGTGTTTTTTTTTTTGTTTGTTTTTTTCTCCAGACCATTCCGTAAGTTAGAGGACATAAGCACAATTAACTTGTCAGTCACAATCTTTCAGTTTTTACTTCAAGGAGAAAGTAGACCATCTGTTTTCACAATATCTTAAAAAAAAAAAAGTCCTAAGAAAGAGCTCTGATTGGCTACTTCGGGTTCATTATTTCATCCATGAGCCAATCACTGAGGCCTACCTCATGGTGTGCTGTGACTGGCCAAGCCTTGACCTTCTACCCAATCCTGTAATCAAAGAAACCTGGTACTGTAATAGGGACCCCCCCCTGGAATGGCATGGAGAAGGTGACAATTTCCAAATGAAAATAGTGCTGAAATCAGAATTGGATTAAGTAGTGTTGGGTGGACTGAAACCAGACATAAAACAGGTCACACACTGATTAAGGGCGTCATAAAAAAACAAAAACAAAGTACTGCGGGTTCACAGAAAAAAGGAATAGTTATTTCTAACAGAAGAACCAAGGGAAGTTTCATGTACTTGCACCTACCCTCCCTGACACCACAGAGCCAGATCTCAATTCTATCCCTGAAAGAATCGAGCTGGTCATTTTGTTCAGAATGAAAGAAACTCGTACCTGAGAGGGACATTAAGGTCATTCCGGCTGTCCTAACACTTTCTGAACAGAACGAGTGACGGCAAAATCCATAAGGTTGGCAGGAGGTTCCAGGAAGAAACCCCATCATCTGTCTCAGCAAGCCCACCCGGAGTTTAATAGTCCTTATCTTTTCTGCCAGGTTTAAAGACTGCTTTCCTTAACCAAGCTGAGGTAACCTGAGTTTATAAAACAGTCAATAAAGGACAATGATGCAACCAGAAAGATGAGATTGGAGAGCAGAGAAGTGCTCTGAGTGTAAGCTCTCTGTCCCCAATCAACGTTTCAGAATGCCCTTCCTTGCAGCTCAGAGGGACCTGAATGTATGTCCAACAATGAGGTCCTGTTCTCTCCTCTGACCCATTACTCTGAAAGTGGGGGCCTAGCTTACTGGAATCTTGATTCATTGTTTTAAGCAACCATTACAAAATATGGCTGTCTTCTTCAGACCCTGTGTTTGAACTTTTCATTCATTCAGCATAGTCTAGTATCAATATTCCAGTTACCAAAAGTTTAAAATAGGCACCTCTATTACTCCTCCTCTCCTCACACTCTGATAGGATTCTCTATGATCAGCTGCCCAGCTGTGACAGAAAATGTCCACATCCTGGCATGAGCCCCTTCCTTGGACACCCTGAAAGGTGGCTAACTCCACAGCCATCCCCTCATCTTCATGACTTTGCTCTGTCTTTACATCTCTCTCTCCCCGCAACTCCACTGCTAAGTTAAAGTCCCTTTGGTGTAAGAGACTGCTTCCCTTATCTTTTATTTCTTAAACTTATAAACTTATATTCATCATACTTTATTAAAAGCAGACATTTGATAAGTGATTAACTGTTAATTTTCAAAATGTTACCTTAAAGAATAAGTGATTCTGCCATCACTTAGCTTTCCAATATCCAAATCTTGGCAGGCTTTTTAAGCTCTTTGCCTCTCTGTTCCTTATTTATAAGGTCGGAATAATGCTGTTCTCTCAGAGTCATTATGGGGATTAAGTGAAATAAAGTATATAAAAATAATAAACTTGCATAGAGATAAGACTTTAATAAACAGTGATATATGTGTGTGGAATTGTATTTTAAACTCTTTGTCATGCTGGGTGATGGAAGCCTAATCTCAGCTAGTGTGGGGTCTCTAACTTAGGAAATCATTTATGGAGTTTCAAGGTACAGAGTTGGATAGAGGTGTCTGTTTCACGGGTATGCACTGAAATAGCTGGACCTTTGCCAATAGGTCATTTCTGACAGTCTCCTGGTTCCAATCTTCTCAACTCCCTAATTCTCTCAGCTCTCTGCTAACTCTGTGCCCTACGGGGAAAGAAATCTGGGTGACACTATCTATGGTCCTGTCAGCCATTCCCTTTCTGGAATATTTTTGCCTGAAGAAAATACATAACATCTTCAATTGATTGAGCTTTATCTCTCCCCAAGTTCCTGTCAGAGGAACAGTAAGTACACTGTGTCCTCTTGTGACCCACCAAACTCTGCTCTCAGGATCTCTCCTATCCCCACCCTCTCCCCAACCTGTGGGATTTTTCTCTGTATATTGGAACAGTCCTATTCTTCACAAAGTCAGGTCTCCCAAGTAACTGCCTTTATCTCAAGTCCTCTCAGAATCCTTAAGGGCCCTAGACATTGACAACTAAAGCCAGGAAAACCCCCCTTTTTTCTTCTATTTCATGCTTTCCTCCTGCAGTTGTGGAGCTGGAGGACAGAAGCAAGGATACAGGTAAAATGAAAGCAAAGGGAAAACACTAGGAAGAGAAGCCACCCAGCAAGGGGCATTATTACTAGTTCAATAGCAGATGGAAACGACAAAGTACTTCTGATACTTTAATCCTTTAGCTATTTTCTGAATACTTTCTCCATATTCCTTAGGGAAGAGTGTCCCAAATAGGAAACCCTATTTTTTTAAAAAAGATTTTATTTCTTTATTTGACAGACAGAAATCACAAGTAGGCAGAGAGGCAGGCAGAGGGGGGTGGGAGAGAGACAGACTCCGCACTGAACAGAGAGCCCATTGCAGGGCTCGATCCCAGGACCCTGGGATCATGACCTGATCTGAAGGCAGAGGTAACCCACTGAGCCACCCAGGCGCCCCAGGAAACCCTATTTTTATAAGATCACTGCCAAGTAAAAGTCACAACTGTTACAGAGTTGGAGAACATGGAATTTTCTGGGAAGAAGGAAGAAAATAGACTGACTGTAAGCAGACTTTGCCTTTTCAGCACTCCTGTCTCTCCCCCGGAGGTCCCACTTTGTATTCTTTTTCATATCCTGGAAACTTCTTTCTTCTTTGATTCAGGCATTTGCTTTTTCAATCTCCACAGACATTTATACACAATTTATACACATTTTCCCTTCTGAGGCTGTACCACATGTCAGTGCTACTTCCTTTAGCACAAATTCCATCACCTCAGTAATTAGCTCATTCTCATATCCAAACCATCACTCAACACTCCAAAGGATGGTTCCATTTTAAAGGATACTGAGGGAAGGAATCCACAGTATCAACTAGCAGATAGCCATGCTTTTTGATAACTGGAGACTCTTATAGTCTCCCAAATTTAAAGCACATAACAACTATAGAATAAACATTCTTTTTAAGGGTGTCATTTGCCAAAATGACCAATATTGGGTCATAAAGCAAGCAAGAAATTTTAATGGAATGAAATCATACAGATTGTACTTACAACCATGCTGTAATTAGATAGCAACAAAAAATATAGCTAGCAACACACAAATTTTGTAATTAAGGAAATATATCTAGTTATATCAATATGTCAAAGAAGAAATCATACTGAAAAATTTAAAACATGTTTGTACTGAATAGTAGCAAAAAAAATACATTGCAAAATATGTGGGATACAGATGAAGCAGAAATTCAAGAAAAATTTCCAGATTTGATGCATGTATTAGAAAATAATGTGTGAAAATCAACAGATGTTCCTCTGACCCAGATCCTTCTTCACAGAAAGACTTGCTGCCCAGCTGTGGACAGTACAGTCAGTAGACAACCTTCATCATCAACTCCATCATGATCTGCCTCAGCCACAGAGAGCTGCCTACCCTAAAGCCATGCCCACATCTAATAACTACATGAAGAAGGGGTTTAACAGTCCAGCCCAATGCTGAAAACCAAGTGAAGACTGCATTCTTCTGAACAGTATTTTCTCCAGACTTCCCCACCAAGTTGGCTCAGGCTTATGCAGTCTGCATCACAGCTTGGCTTCTCCTTGTCTTTCAATTCTGAGAAATTAAGGAAATAATCCCATTTACCCTTGTACCAAAAGGAATACAATACCTAGAGGGAGCTGAAAGAGCTGTGCAATATAAATTACAAGATACTGATATCTTGTATGATATGATGAAAGAAATGGAAGATACAAACAAATGGAAAGGCATTCTGTGCTGAGAATATCTCGAAGAATTAAAATTGTTAATCTACATTTTCAGTGCAGTCACTATCAAAATACCAAAGGCATTTTTCACAGGAATAAAAAATAATTCTAAAATTTGCATGAAACCACAAAAAACACAGGCTAAGCCTGTGTTAGATAAAGCAATCTTGAGAGAGAACTAAGCTGGAGGTATCATACTCCCTGATATCAAAACATACTACAAGCTATGGTAGTTAATATAGTATGGTACTGGCACAGAAACTGATACATAGGTCAATAGAACAGAATAGAGAGCCCAGAAATAAACCTAAACATTTATGGTCAATTAATTTGCAACAAAGGAGCCAAGAATATACCATGGGGAAGGGATACTCTCTTCAACAAATGGTGTTGGTAAAGCTCAACCGCCAAATGCAAAGAATTAACTGGGACTCATGTCTTACACCATACGTAAAAATTAACTTGAATTGAATTAAAGACTTAAACTTAAGACCTGATGCTACTAAACTCCTAGGAAAAAACATAGGTGGTAAGCTCCTTGAAACAGTCTTTGGGATTGATTTTATTTTGGATACAACATGAAAAGCAAAGGCAACAAAGGAGAAAATAAACAAATGGGACTACATCAAACTAAAAAGCTTTTGCAGAGGAAAAAAAAATCATTAACAAAATGAAAAAGCAACCTACTCAGTAGGAGAAAATATTTGCAAATCATATATCTGATAAGAGGTTAATATCCAAAATATATAAAGAAGTCCTACAATAGCAAAGCAAAACCAATCCAATTATAAAAAGGCAGAGTATCTGAATAGACAATTTTCCTAAGACAATTCAGCTGACCAACAGACCCTTGAAAAGATGCCCAACATCACTGGTCAGAGAAATGCAAATCAAAACAACAATCAGATTATCACCTCATGACTGTCAGAATGGCTAGTATCAAAGAGACAAGAAGCAACAAGTGTTGGCAAGGATGTGGAGAAAAGGGAATGATTGTGTACTGTTTGTGGGAATGTAAGTTGGTACAGCTACAATGGAAAATAGTACAGTTTCCTCAAAAAATTAAAAATTTAAAAAAATTAAAAATAGGTATGATCCAGCAGTTTCACTTCTGGGTATTTATCCAACAAAACAAAAAATGCTAACTTGAAAAGATATATGTACCTTCCGTGTTCACTGAAGCTTTATTTACAATAGCTAAGGTGTGGAGACAACCTAAATTCTAAATTTTCATCAGTGGATGAATGGGTAAAGAAAATGTGACATACACACACATACATACACACACTAGGATACTATTCAGTCATAAAGAATGAAATCTTGCCATTTGTAACAACATGGATGGACCTTGAGAACATTACACTAAGTGAAATAAGTCAGACAGAAAGACAAACACCATATGATCTCACTTATATGTGGTATCTAAAAAAAAAATAAAAAATCAACTGCATAGATGTAGAGAACAGATGGTGATTGTCAGTGGGAGGCTCGAGTCAATGAAACAGGTGAACTTCCACTTATAAAATAAGTCATGGGGATATAATATACAGTATAGTGGTTATATTTAATAATACTGTGCTGCATATTTGAAGGCTTCGAAGAGTAGACCTTAAAATTTCTCATATCAAGAAAAAATCTGTAACTGTATGGTGAGGGATATTAAGACTAATTATGAGGACCATTTTACAATATATACAAACATTTAATCATTATGTTATATACCTGAAATTAATATGATGTAGTATGTCAGTTAAAAAAAATAATAAAGTATTTTGAAATGCAAAGGGACCAAGGACAACCAAGACACACAAATAAGAAAATGGGCTGGGAAGGTTTCCTCTACCATATCTTAAGTTTATTTTTAAACTTGGTAATAAAATATGTATGGACACATAGAGCAAGGTAACAAAGAGCAGAAAAACAGATTTATCCATAATGGATATCTGATATATAACAGAGATGGCATTTCAGGTAAGTAGGAAGATAACAGACATTACAATGAATAATTCTTAGACAAGTAGATAGTCATACAAAAAGAAACGAAATTGAAGGCTTTCCTCATTTCATACATAACTAGTAGGTTCAGGTAAAGATCTAAATGCAAAAGGTGAAATAATAAAGATTTTATAAATTAAAAAACATAGTTTCTTAGACAAGATGCAGAAGTACTGTCCATTAAGAAAAATACTGATACTTTCAATTGTATTAATATTAAAAACTTTTGTTCATAAGACAATAAAAAAAAAGTTCAGATATGCAGAAGCCATTTACAGCAAAAACAACTTGAAGAATATCCAGGATGTATAAAAAATTTCTAGTGATTAGTAAGAACCACACTATCCAACTTCTAATGAACAAATAATTTGTACACTCACTTGTATCAAAGCAGACTATAGTATAAATGAAAAGTAGAGTTTCATGTAAAATCGGGGAAATATGAAAACTATAATTAAATACCACTGCACACTCACTAACTTGGCAAAGGGTTAAAAGTTTGACGCTATCAGATGTTGGCAAGGATGCTGAGAAAATTAACACACCAAATGTGGTTGAAAGAATGGAAAATGTTTGGTATTATCTTGTAAATGAAAAATATATAACCTATGACTCAGCCATTCCATTTCCAGGAATATACTCTACAGAAACTCTTACATATGTGTACCATGGTACTTGTACAGATATGTTAATAGAAACATAATTCGTAGTAATTCTAAACTGGAAAAGTCCACTTAGAGAAGGATAGATAAGTGGATTGCAGTATATGCCTACAACATTATACCATAACAGCAGTGAAGGTGAACTACACTGACATTCAACATTATAGATGGATCTCATAAACAAAATGTCAAGTAAAAGACCTTAACATATATATTTGATTCTACTTTTATAAAACTGAAAAAATGAAAAACTAAAGTATATTAATTAGTGATACATACATAATTGATTATGTGATTTTTCTGTATTGATATATTTTGTAGCACTTAAAATCAGTAACAATAAAAGTAACGATTGCAACAACTTTTAATGGGAAAAATGTATCAAATCATTATGCTGTGCACGTTAAGCTTACACAATATTATGTATCAGTTATATTTCAATAGAGCTAAAAGAAACCCACTATAAGTAACAAAAGGCTAAGAACATTCATATGCCCACTTCAAAATAATAATGCAATTAATTTTTTAAAAAAGGAAGAGAAAGACTAACTAGCGTGGAAGATGGAGTCAAAGGAACCATTTTTTTAAGAAAATACGTGACTATATTTATATGTGTTATCAGAAGGTGCAGTAAGGGGATAATCATGTGATTCTTCAGAAAGCAAAAAGTGATAGAATCAGAATGTAGACATAAGAGAAGGAAAGAATGGATGCAGATGAAAGCAATTTTGTAAATGACAGGCCACTCACCTGATGGCTCCATTTTCTCTGTGGAAATGAGATGGTGCTCCAAAAACTAGCCTTCTTGGCAAAAAGAAAGCTGACTGTACTTTTCCTCTTCCCTGCTCCAGCTTGCTGGGTTGAAGCCTCTCATCACTGCAAAGCCAAGAGCAGCAGCTATGCAAATGATGCCCAGTGTAGATGCCAATGTGTCCACCAATGCCAATGTCATGGGCATCCAAGCTCTTGCCAAGAACTCTGGAGCTGTCTCCTGTAGGTGTCAAAGCCTCATGCACCAAAGCTGCTAGAGACTGCTGAATTCAAATCCCACACTGATTTTAACTTCCCCCATTGTTTTATTGAGCCCATCATATCCAATCCAGGAAAAGAAAGCTGGAGACTCCAAAGTTTTGGCAATACTCAGTCATTTCTTTCTTCAGGATGCCTTTGTTATAGAAATCTCCAAGGGGTGTTTGTCAAAATCTAATGGGTAGCTTCTGATCCAGTAGAACGTGAGGAGAAATGTGATTCTCCACTATTAACAATCTCCCAGATGACCTCGATGCTGGTCCCCAAACCACACCGCGACGAACAAAGTCCTAGGAATTTCATGTTAAGAGGCATTGGAGGCTCAACGTTATCTATCCACATAACATTTCAAACCATGCCTGAATTATAGGTAATACAGCTGAAGTTCACACTGGGATACTCTTCAAAACTATACCCATCTAAGTGAATGATTAGCATATCTGTCAGTCAAAACTAATTGAACACCCTCTATGTGTCCCACTATGTGGGCTGCAGACAATTAGTAGGTATTGTCTCTGCCTTTCTTGAATTTATTTTTGACTCGATGAGAGGCAGCAAGATACTGCAAGTATCAAGAACACCAGGGACACTCAGGCTAAAAATAAGAGTATGCAACTACACACAGCCCTGTGGAACTGTACTTGAGTTCTGGGTTTCCACTTGGTGACATGTTATCAAATTTTCTGGCATACCTTGATCAAATTTCCTGGACTAGAATCACAGTCATCCTGTATGTATTTGTTCCCCCTATGGGTCATTAGCTAAAGGAAAAGTTATCCAGTTAATAAGGCATGGGAACATAAAGTGGCCATGCCCTCTTTCTCTTAAGAGTAAAAACAAGGCCCTTCTAGGCTGAGAAGATGAACAGCTGGTGGTAATTCAATTTGAGATTTGTTCTACATCATTTTAGCAAAGCAAAAGGTGTCCACCAAGAATATGGAAAATTTAATGAAAACAGAGTTACTTAGAAAAGTTTTAACTACAGATCTAGAGAAAGAATCCTACAGGGATGTGATGTGATAAGCACTGGGTGTTGTATGCAACAATGAATTATCAAACTCTACATCTGAAACTAATGATGTACTATATGCTGACTAATTAAATTTAAGTAATAAAAAGAATCCTATAGATTCAAGGATCAACAGAAAGACCATGACAGAAGCAAATTTTAGCTAAATTCAGACTTCCCTTTCACAACATGAAAACAAAACAGTGTAGAATTTTAGGTAAAAAGCTGTTACCTAAAAATATCTGTATTTATTTGAGTTGTCATTTGTGTGGAAATACTAAAAATTTTTATTTTCAGATATATAAGGAATCAAAAATTCTAATACCTAAGTATCCTTTCTGAGAAATTACTGAAAGACATACACCAGCTGGCGGAAACATTATTCAAAATTGACATTCAAGAATAAAGAAGTTGTGTTTTTTATTGTGATTTTAAAAGGATGAACTATGAGCACTAAAATGAGTTAACTGCTGAATTTATAAGGTTAAAAAGAAACCACCAGAATGAAAATACAAATAATCCAGATCTAAATTCCAAATTATTTAAACAAAGCTAAGAAATACATGATGAGGACAGAAAAAGTTTAAAAATGTTAACATCATTCATTCAATAAATACATTTTGAACATCTACTAAATGCCAGATATGTTGTTAGATGCTCCTCTTACAAACTATGGTTTATCTTTAAGCTTCAAATATTAGAGAAATGTAAGTGGCAGTATGTTTTTTTTTTTTTTTCTGGTAGACTGTTGTTTATAAGTCTGTTCTGCAAATTAAATATTTTAGTCAGTTTTTATCCAAAATAAGGTCTCTCTTTTTTTTTAAAATTCAAACAGCACAGAGAGATTTTAATCAAAAATATCTCATCACCTCAACTCACCCTCATTTCAGTACCGAGAAGCACTTCATTTTAATGATTTCAGTTTTGTTTTCCTAAATTTTAGTTACGTATTTTCTATGTAAATGTCAATGTCTTCGATTAAATGTTTTAATGTTTCATTTTTCAATATTTGATAGCATTTGTTTATGCTGTAGACGAGAAAAATGTAGCTTGTTCACAGGATTTTCTAAAATCTGTCTTTCCCCTTTTTTCTTTTAGGCTTTAAGCTTTCTTCAGTTACCTTCCATCTTTGGGATCTGTGCTCACAGGGGAGGAGGTGAGTGGACTGGCATCCAGCACTTGGCTGTGGGTCACCAGAAAGTCTCACAGTGAGATGGTGGGAAGTGGGTCATTTGGTCACTGGAGAAGGATGTCCTGGGGAAGTGCCAGGGTCGCCTCCACACTCTAAAAATCAGGTATGAATGAAGGATGCCAATTTTTAAATTATGTATATTGACCTTTGAGCTCCATGTTGTCAAACCACTTGACAACACTCACTTCTCTCTACCTCCAGAGTCTCAGACCTCGTCCTTTCTTGGAAATATGCCAGGAAGACAGACACTTTCCTCTGAGGCAAACTCCTACATGTATTCCATCTGCATCTTTCTCCACTTAATCAGCAGAGAACACTTTTTCTGTCTTCCAGCAATTATATTAAGTTCTCGCATAAGCAGATGGACCTCTTTGATCTTCTGGCTCTATGCCTTTTTATTATTTACTATAATTCTAATGGGAGTGGCAGAAAGAAGGGAAGAAAAGTATGTGTTTTTAATACACTATCTTAAACCAGAAGCCTGTTTTTTAAATAAAAAACTTACAAATATAATATAAATTAAGATGATTTTTTTAAAGATTTTTATTTATTTATTTGACAGAGGGAGACACACAGTGAGAGAGGGAACAAGCAGGGGGAGTAGGAGAGGGAGAAGCAGACTCCCTGCTGAGCAGGAAGCCTGATGTAGGGCTCTATCCCAGGACCCTCAAATTATGACCTTAGTCAAAGGCAGATGCTTAATGATTGAGCCAACAAGGTGCCCCTAAATTAAGATATTTTTTTAAAAGACTTTATTTATCTATATGTCAGAGAGAGAGAGCACAAGCAGGGGGAGCAGCAGGTGTGGGGCGGGGGGAGAAGCAGACTCCCCACTGAGCAGGGAGCCCAATGTGGGGCTGGATACCAGGACTCTGGGATCATGACCTGAGCTGAAGGCAGATCTTAACCTACTGAGCCACCCAGGCACCCAAGATGATTTTTTTTTTAATATTTAGAGGAAAAGAAAGCACAGAAATATTGTCCATACAGGAAAAAAAAAAAAAATCGACCACAGAAGGACTGCTTTTTCTTACCACTTTGCAGGTGTACATACATAGGAAGGGAAGATTTATCAGACTGGGGTAGCCTGATTTCTTTCAGTATTTAAATTGTATAACTCAAATACGATTTTCTGACTCTAGGCTCACAAAACAATCTATTCATGTACTACCTCCCCTTAGACAAACTAGGAGACGATATTCTGGTTAGAGCACATAAATGTCCAGACCTCTCTATGTCTCTATTTGGAAATCAGTCAACTGGTATTCTGATTTTATACTTCAGGTTTCTAGGAACACTTCATTTAAATTTATTCCTAAGATACAGTCCCATTCCAAGTGTGTCCACAAAACCAGTGCCTATAATTTTAAGGCTGAGAACTAGACTCATTGTCCATAGAACCCCCATAGTGACATTTGCCTTCTCACACAAACTTTTTTTTTTTTCTGTCTGTGGAGCAAATGGGTGAAATTATCAAAGGTTTTTGTTGCGTGTGCTTTTTGTACTTTTTACAGTTTTCATACTCTACACAATGAACACAGGCATGTCTTTAATTTTAAGAGAAAGAATAAGTATTATTTTTAAATTGCAGGAATTGAAATAGAATGAAAACACACAAAAGTACATGCTGCTTATACAATGTTTTTATGTAAGTAATGCTTTGCATAATTGTTGCTATTCTACTGAAAAAAAAAAAAACTCAACAAAAATAAGTTTAAAAAAAGTCCCATGGTTACCTAACTTATACTTTTTATCCCTTTCTGGTATGTTTCTAATACTGTGACCACTTTCAGGTTTGATAATCAGATTGGGAGATTAATTTTTAGAAAACTACAATATCAGCAGCAGTACAGATAACATTTATGTAAGATACATTAAAGAAAACAGAAAAGCATTTTCTAAAAATTCAGAAAGGCTGGCAAGAGAAACTGTGAAAACAGAAGAAAGGAGAGAAAATTGGTAGTAATTAAAAAAAAAAAAAAGCTGAACAAGCAAACCAATGGCCAGTTTCCCCAACCTCTGTTATCCAAATAAACCCATTTTTTAAAATATGACTCACAAAGTCAAGCTACATTCTGATCATTTGCTCTAGCTTTTGTTGTTTATCTTCAGACTCTAAAAACTTCTTTATGGATCCTACCTTTAGCATCATGGTTCATTCATAAAATAAAATGCTTGTGAGGTCCCCAGGGATCTGACAAAAAGAGAATCCCATTGAAATGAGGAAGATAATGGAACAAAGGAAGGAGAAATACAAGTTAATGTTTTAATAAATGATCCTGGCACACTTTTATTTAGCTCAATCTATTTTATAGACACTTCATAAAAATTATCATACAAAATTTGCATTTCCAGGAAGATGGAATAGGCATACTTTTACCTAGTCTACCCACTAAATATAAGTATAACCCTGGATATTTTATATAAAACAAACAGAAGACATTGAGAGGGGCACCTGGGTGGCTCAGTGGGTT
The DNA here is from genome assembly GCF_002288905.1 of Enhydra lutris kenyoni. Lineage (NCBI taxonomy): Eukaryota > Metazoa > Chordata > Mammalia > Carnivora > Mustelidae > Enhydra > Enhydra lutris. The sequence continues at coordinate 99,325,215 of NW_019154085.1, read as the reverse complement.
AAGCCACTGCCTTCGGCTCAGGTCATGATCCCAGGGTCCTGGGATCGAGTCCCGCATTGGGCTCTCTGCTCAGCAGGGAGCCTGCTTCCCTCTCTCTCTCTCTCTGCCTGCCTCTGTCTACTGTGATCTCTCTCTGTCAAATAAATAAATAAAATCTTAAAAAAAAAAAAGAAATATTTTAATTAAAAAAAAAAAAAGAAGACATTGAGAGAATAAGGCAGACCACTTGAGGATTCTGAGATCTACAGAACATCACACTGCTGAGATCTCTAGGTTTTCCTCCAGTATCCTCTAGCCCACATGAGGTCAGCAACCCAGAAATACCAACATACTCAGATGATAAAAGCACCAACAAACAAAAGTCCCTTGCCAAGTCACAAGTGAAAGGGTGGCCAAGCAAGACAGTCAAACTTCAAGCAATAGCTACTCTCTTCCAGCCAAATCCCAAAGAGAAAACCATGGTGTCACCCACATGTACCAACAATGACTGAATGGAGAGACTAGACTTCCACCCTCATTAGGTAGTAACACAACACTCCAGTACCCACAAGGGTGATGGCAGGAAGGCCATCAGGAGTCTGAACTTTTATCTCCACCAGCTTGTATTAAGTCACCCCCACTAGGATATCAGTACAGACCTTATAAGGGGCCTAAACTTCATCTCCACCTGGCAGTAATGAGGTAGTTTCATCAGAGGCCTACTGGAAAATCAGGTTCCTCACCATCACCCAGTAGTAACAAGGCCACCACACTGACAACAGAGCAGAGACTATGGAGAGACCCAGAACTTCTAGTCTCAACTAGTGGTGGGAAGGAGTTCACCCCATCAAGTGTAAACAGAAACAAATAGGGAAGCTGGACTTCTTCCTGACCTGGCACTAACCAGGCAGCACCACTCCCTTTTCCCTACAGTGTAGATAAAGAAAGCCTGCTTAACCCAAAGGCTCAAATAAAACCCAGTCTTAAAACAAAATATGAAAATGTTCAAATTGCAATAAAAAATCACTCATCACACCACTAACTAGGTAGCTCTCAAAAGGAATGACCAAAGGTAGCTCTCAAAAGGAATGACCAAAGGAAATAGATAATATTGAGATGACAGAGATCTTAAGACAAAACTCTCAAACCAGCCATGATAAAAAATGCTTCAATGAACTATTATATACATGCTTCAAACAAACAAAAAAAAGATGCAAAACCTCAGCAAAGATATAGAAAGTCACCACAAAGAAAGGATATAAAGATGACCTACACAGAAATTCTGCATTTGAAAAAAAAAAAAAAAACAAAACACAGTAACTGAGGAGAAAACCTGGATGATCTTGGATATGGTGATAACTTTTTAGATACAAAGCCAAAGGTATATCCTGTGAAAGAAATAATTGATAAGCTCGATTTCATTAAAATTAAAAACTTAGACTCTGTGAAAGGCAATGTCAAGAGAATCAAAAGACAAGTCATAGAGTATGAGAAATATTTGCAAAAACATACCTAATAGAGGGCTATCATCCCCAAAATACAAAGATCTCTTAAAACTCAGTAAGAAAATGAGCTCTATCAAAAAATGAGCTATCTAGCCCAGAAAAGACATGGAAGAAACTTAAATTCAAATTACTAAGTGAAAAGCCGAACTGAAAAGGCTACATCCTGTATGACTTCAGTTATAGGACATTCTGTAAAAGGCAAAACTATAAAAAAGTGTGGTTTAGCCAAAGGTTGGGAGGAAACAATGAACAGGCAGAGCATAGAGGATTTTGTAGGGCCATGAACTTTTCAGTACAAACTGCAATATGGATACTTTTCATAATACATGTGTCCATACCATAGAATGTACAACACCAAGGGTCATCTTAAGGTAAACTATGTATACTGGTGCTAAAAATGTGTTAATGTAGGTCCATCCACTTTCACAAATGTACCAGTCTGTTGTGAGATGCTCATAGTGGGGAGGTTGTGCATGTGTGAGGACACAGGATCTATATTCTCCACTCAATTTTTCTGTGAACCTTAAACTGCTCTAGAAATCAAAGTTTACTAATAAATAAAAATAAATCTGTATTTATACATAAACACACAGGTATAAACAGCTTATGTTTACAGACCTTATGTAACTCTTTAAATTGCAAAATTAAACAAAATTTTAATAAAAAAAATAACAAGGGTGCGAAAACTTTTTATTCCTCCTTCAAATGTTTATTTAAATTTTGGCTAGTTAATATATAATATAGTACTTGTTTCAGGAGTAGAATTTGGTGATTCATCACTTATATATATAACACCCAGTGCTCATCATAAGTGTCTTCCTTAATACTCACCACCCATCTAGCCCATCCCCCATCCATTCCTCAGTTTGTTCTCTATTGTTAAGAGTCTCTTATGATTTGCTTCCTTCTTTTTTTTTTCTTCCCCTTCCCATATGTTCATCTGTTTTGTTGCTTAAATTGCACGTATGGGTGAAATCATATGGCTTTTGTCTTTCTCTGACTGACTTATTTGGCTCAGCATAATACACTCCAGCCCCATCCACATCATTGCCAATGGCACGATTTTATTCTTTTTCATGGCTAGTAATGTTCCATTGTATATATGTGCCACATCTTCTTTATCCATTCATTAACTGATGACTGTAGTTATAAAATAGCAACAGGAGATCCCTGTGGTGATGAAAATGTTCTCTATTTCGACTATATCCATGTCAACATCCCGGTGGGTAACACTGTACTGTTAGCTGACAAACAGTAAAGCTGGTATGGCATCCAGATACAGTGGTTCTCAGGGATCAGATTGTTTCTCCCAATTTATTTTGCTTCCTTAAAGGTAAAAGCATTTGACATGGGCTTTAAAGTTTGGGTAGTGCTTAGCTTAGAAAAGCCAAGTGGAAGGAGCCTCCCCAAAAGAGAAAAGAGCATCAGTACAGCAGACCTATTTGAGGAATAAGTAGACTAATTTCGTGAGAGCCGAGTTAGGGAAAGCTGGATCAGAAATACCTCAGGCACAGGGAGACATCGCCGTGAGGAGTCTGCAGATGTTGGGCTAATGAGTTAGCTTTCTATGAGGAATCAGGAACTTAAAGTTTTGGGACAAGAAATGACTTGATAATTGCCCTCTCCAACCTCTCATAATGCTGCCAAAGTAATTTCTCTAAAATACAAATGTGACTCCATTGCTCTCCTACGTAGGTACCACATAAACTATAAAACAAAATCCAGACTCTTTATCAGAGCTCATGAGGCCACGGGTAATCTAGTATCTCTGGGCCCTGTTGCCACTGTTCTGGAACACATACTCTTGTCTCCCGCTCTTCCTTTGGATAGGACTGGCCTCCACCTGTAGTATTCCACTTAGCCCGGGAGCGTGACAGAATCTAAAAGGCAGAGAGAAGATTGATGAAGGTAAAGTCTCATTTTTCTTTACCTCCTATTCTCTGAAGAGGAAGCTTTGCTATTCTTGACAGCTTTCCGCACGAAAGGTAAGTTGCTGCCCTCTGTCGAAGGGTTAGAATGTCTTTTCTCTTTCCTGTGTTCCCTCTCTGTATCTCTCATGTGTCCATCTCCTTCCCTCTCTTTCTCCTTGCCCCGCACTCTGTCCTTCTTTGTTCCTCTCTCTCATCATCAGGCTTATTTCCCCTTTTCCTTAGTAAATGCCCTTTTTCCCTTAGCCTACTATAATTTGGTCAATATCTTCCATGTTATGCCTTTCTCTCCCCAGCTTCCCACCACATTCTGAAAGCTTAGAAGACCACCCAGTCCGCCTGCCAAGGTATTAAACACAAAATAAAAGGACCAATCCAATTTCCTAAGTGTGGATTCATCAACACCTATAAACCAACGTTCTCTGCTCTTTATTCTTTCCTTTGAGGTGATTTTATCTGTGCATATAAACTAAGATTTGACCCTGTTTTCCTTCATTTGCTGGTATGGCACCTGGTCATAAATGTTTGCATTATAATTATTTGCACTTGTTTCAAATGGGATCCTTTTCTTACCTGTATATTTACACCCACATTCAGGCTTCCTCTCTTGAAGAGATTTTATGGTTTTGTACTCAAGTATACATCCATAAGTTTAGTGACTGTCAAACCTGTCCTCCACCAGCTTGATTACCAATGCTTATTGATATACAAACTACATAAAATTACTGTACTCCTAGTTTCAGCAAGAAAAATACTGCCATTCAGCATACAGTTTTGAGCCCTCATACAACTATTTCTAGTGAACTCTAAGCTACTAGCATGCATTGGGGGACACTGAGAAACTTGCCACTTTTTGAAAATGTTGACAATGATAAAATGTTGGTAATGACAGCATCGAAGTCAGTGCCTCTTCTCAGGAGTCATGAGTTGCAGGTCACTGGGAACTCAGAACCAGAAAGAGCTGCTTTTTCCCGACTGTGTTCAGTTTTCATTTTAATGGGCACCATAATTTTTGCAACAGATTGTGTTTCCCCTTTGTTGTGGATGCTGGTTAATTTACAGCCAAATTTGAAGCTCATCTCCAGCAGCTGAATAGTGTCTTATGATATCCATTATGTGTTATCAAACCTTCTCTCTCTATATCCTATTTTTTCCGATTTCATTGTCCCTTTGCTGTCATTTCCTCACCTTTATTTTTTTTTAAATCTATCCCGTTATATTCATGCAGATAGAAGGATAGAGATGAGCCGTTTCCAATCACTTTCTTAAAATGGTATGGAGGCATAAATAAATCAATAATATTTTTCATAACATAACTAACACTCCAATAATACACTTTCTCTCATGCTAGCCTTAGGGCTTTTAATTGAACTCTGAAAAATCACTCAGATCTCCATCCACTTCATCTTCAGGTTGTTCCTGGTAAAATATAGCCTTTGGGGGTGCCTGGGTGGTTCAATGGGTTAAGCCTCTGCCTTCAGCTCAGGTCCTGGGATCCAGCCCCCACATTAGGCTCTCTGCTCAGCAGGGAGCCTGCTTCCCTTCCTTTCTCTCTGGCCTCTCTGCCTACTTGTGATGTCAGCCAAATAAATAAATAAATAAAGTCTTTAAAAATAAATAAATAAAGTCTTTAAAAATAAATAAATAAAATAAAATAAAATACAGCCTTTGCCTCCAAAGCCCTTATACCCCAACTTAGAGGTGGCAGGGATGGGGGGAGGTTTGCAATCATTAAGGACCTAGAAACGAGCTTAAGGCTACACAATAATTTAAGTCACATATTAACAGTACAATGGTAGGATCTATGGCTGGTAGAGAAGATAGCATCAGTGTGTAAAGCTAGAACAAGAGTTTCATGGAGATGAAACAAAATGAATTTTGTAGAATGGCTGGAATTTACATCCCACAATTCTTTTCCTATTGTCTGTTTTATTTTGTTTTTGATTGAACTCCACTTCTAACCCAAAACCCTTCATGTTTGGGGGTAGGGGAGTTACAAGAGATAAGAAATTCTGTACCAGGCAGCAGAGCCTCACCAAACCACCATGCAAATCATCAGAAAAAGAAATCAGTCTAGACCAGAAGCAATAAGGCTTTGAGCACTTCCCTTACGTACAAAGCCTTATTCCAGAGTCATCTCAGAATTAAGAACAGAAATTGACTTCTTAGATAAAAATCTCCTCTTACTGGCTCCCTATAGTTGCTTCTCAGCCCTTGCTGGCTGAGATGAAGAGGACTCTGTCTTGGGAAAGGGTATTGTCCACAAAGTAATGTTGTGCCAGGAGGAATGAGGGTGACTGTGGGGATGAAGTCTGTGGGAAAGGGAGGAATCAGAGGGCGTTGAGACTTGAGTCTGAAACGCTGGCTGGGAGAAGAGCTTGGGTAAGCTTGGATGGAATAGGAACGTCAGAAGCAGCAAAGGTCTACCACCATGTGCTGTCGATGCTAATAGCAAGTGACATCAAGTCTGGGAAAAACTGTGCAGGGTTTCTAAGGTCAGCCCTTTGCTCACTCTCCCTGCATGGATGACAGAGGCTCTCAGTGCACTTGACAGCCACTTCAGCCAGGAATTCTCCCACAATGTAATCCGTCACTGGCATATTAAGACCACCTGCTTCTCCTGGAAAAGTACTATTCTGGGGAACAGAGACATCTGACCCCATGTGGCAGCCATTAGTTAACAAGGGAGCCTGCCTGCCTAGAGGTGCTGCTGTCTGCTCTCCCCTCTGGGCCACCTGCATTCCTTCCACGCTGACAGCAGGCAGTTGTTCTGGGTTAGAATGCCTGAAAGCAGCATCAAGCGAGCTGCAACTCCAGATACAGAGCCTCTGGGACAAGAGTCTGGGCCGCAGGCTTAACCCAGGCTAGAGCAAACTCAAGGCCTCCAGCATTAAAATTCAGCAGCTACAGAAAAGAAAAAAGAAGAAGAAGAAGAAAAGAAAGATACATCCATATAAATAACCATGCTCAGGCTATTAAACATGCTCTTTAGATTAATGCTGCCCAAATTAATGCTAACCAAATCAGAAAAGCATCATGTGGCTCCACAGGAAAGCATCCTACTGTGAAGAAATCACACTGAAACAACAGAACAGCCTGGCAGAGGACCAACCTCTGTTCAGTCCAGCGGTCTGTTCTTCTGTTCTCCTGTGACTGGGGGAGGGTGGTAGTTGCCATCCCTGCTGAGGCAAAAGTTGGTCCCCTGCTGCTGCGGCTCCCCTTCCTCCCACCCCTTGTCCTTCCTTGACCAGGGGAGAGACATGGCCAGCCATTCAGGGTAGCCGGGGTTAAATCCCCTTACACAGGAAGCTGAGCCAATTGCTAACATAGCTTCTAGAGATAATGTGGGGCTGGAGCTTGCTGGGAGAGCCAAATGCAACCGTGGCCAGCCTGAAAAATACAGGTACCCTGGGCAGATTTAGCATTAAATAGTCTGTCGAGCCACTATTATTTAAATATTTATCCAACATGTATTTAGTGAAAGGGGTGGGGGTGGGGCTTCTATTATACAAATTACATCACTAATTTAAATTCAGAATATAAATTAGATTCTACCCAGAGAATTTTTCAGAACACGAGAAACAAACAAACAAAAAGTCCTCCTTTATTTCATTTCTACCTAAAAACATTTGGCAAAACCTTTCCTGCTTGTCTGTAGATTTTCTTTTAAAAATCCCCCAATAACGAAAGTACTCATGGCTGGAAATTACAAAGTAAATCACCTAGCCCTAGTTAATGAGGGCAACTACATTTAACAGACTCTAACCACAAGAAGACTGTAGGCAACAGGCTACAGATTACTTGCACTTCAGAATTTGAACAACACAACAGCACATCAAGACCAAATGCCATTGAGGGTGGGTGATTAAAGCAAATATTCATGTAGAGTCAGGGCTGTGGTCAGAAGCACACAAACCAAGTTACTTGTAAGTTAAGTTAATTTGGAAAATGAAAAAGGTGATCTTGAGAACGTTGTTCTGTAGACCAAAAAATGAAGAAAATGAAGCAGATATACAGAGAAAGCCTCAGATGGGAGCTCCCAGAAGCCCAGGAAAGATGGGAGAAGGAGGCGTACTTCCAGACCAGGCATTTCCTATACCTCTCCAGCTTCTTCTAATCTGAAAACAATCACATCCTTCCCCACGGACTAGTTTAAGCAGGCTTCAATTACTTATACCTAGTGGAGAGCCTTAAAACCAGTTAGGTGAGGGGTGGAGTTCTCAGGGCGGGGGATGACGGAATCAGTTCAAGAAAAAAGATAGTCAAATGGGTCTCTTAGGTCTTTGGAATAAAGCCAGGTGTTAACACAGAGACAAATACATTTGAACACCCTATAAGCATTGGTTGGTTGCACACAATGTGGGCAATGATGCCAAAGGACTGGTAGTCTACGTAACAGCAATCAGTAACACGAGAAAGAAAATCTGAGGATCGACGGGAAGACTTGGGACATGGGTCTACAGGAATATACCATCACTACAGGAGAAGCCCCACTGGATGGTATGCCAAGGCTAAACACAGTTCAATTTTGGCGGCGTGCTCGCTCTTTCCTGACTGGCTGTTACATTCAGGTATTAAGGGAAAGACGGGAAAATTACTCAGAAACTATTAAGTCCCAAGCTACTGTCCTGTATCAAAACCCCGTAAATGTCAGCCCTAAATCCTCTTTCTTCTGGGGCACTAATTACACTGTCTTCAGGGCATTAATGTCAAAGTCTATAAGGAAACAGGACAACCACAGTCATTGGTAAATACGTAAATTAAATACATTCAGTGTGATCCAAGGGGAAAGTGCTCTCAGTGGAAAGTCAACAGAGGCATGTTAAAGTCATAACCAGGGTTCAGAAATTCTTGCTGGGAGAGGTGGGACAGCTTTATATTCCCTCCTGAGTTCAACAAGCCTCAGTATTTGGTCAAAAGAGCAAAGTATATATAAAAGTATACATAGAGCCTCACTTAGACATTAGAAATAGGTTCACTGATATTTTGTCATGCTAAGCCTCTTACCCAAAACACAAAACCTTGGTAGTTGTTCAACATGAGAAATATAGTCGTGGTGTGTTATCAAATCCTGCGAGAGACCGAAACTTCAGATGAATCAATAATACAAGATGACTTCTGTCTTAGTGAATTAGGCCCAAGAGCTAGAAATCTTTCTGAAAGTCAAGAGAAAGATTCCACTGTACCAAGACTGAGGGAGTTTTTACCAAATCTGGCCCTATTAAGAAAAAAGCCCTAGTGATGGAAAAAGTGTTTTCCTCTTGATCCAACTAAATAATTCTTGGGGCAGGCAGAGGGGTAGGGAACGAGATTGTTAAGCCTTGCACATAAAAGCTATACCTTCAGAAACCTAAAACTTCATTTTCAGTGCAGTACTTTGTAAACTAAATAGCCCCCAACTCCAACCTTTATCAAGCAGTCTGCCTTTAATATTCAGAAACCAAAATTACTTTCTACTTCAATCGATGAAAAGCAAGCTTTCACATATAAATGGATTTTTTCCAGAATTCTTTATAAACCACTGAAAATGGATGTGTATAATGGAAGTCCACTTGGTTCTCCATAAAGCTAATTCTGGCTGGCTAATTCCCTTCAGGCAACAGCAAGCATTGTTCTCCTCAGCTCCTGTATAATTAATACCAAGATACAAATATATTCCTATCTATTTCAGGGGGAGTAGAAGTGAGAAAAAGAGAAGGGGAGAAGATACTGGTGTCAAATGAATTCTTTAATACATTTCCCCACTAGAGGGAAAGATAAATTAAATGTGCAATAAAAATTTAATAGCAAACAGTGATTGCACTATAGGAACCCTGATAGAAATAAGCATAATGGCATAATAAATTTTCTTGTGTGAGGAATGATTATTTGGAGCTTTAAGCTTTGACAATTCTGGTAAATCTTATCCGTTTGTTAGCAATTAATAATATTAAATTGCTTCACATCCCCCTAGATAAACATCAGCAATCTTTCAAATCATTGTTGGAGAAATGCATATAATGTAGTGCACACCACTATAAGATTGTCAAATTTCTATGAGATGTTTAATAGCACTGTTCCAAGGAGAAATAAGAGCGATTTAATCTTTACTGCTGATATAAATACATCAACAAATATTTGTTAAACCCCACTTTGCACTTAGCAGAGACAGCTAGCTGCCCATCAAAATCCATTTTTGCCTCGTCTTGACAAGAGTTCCGGCTTGTCTGGGAAGTGGCTGGTCAGGAAAGGACTACATCCCCTGGTCCCCTAGGATGCTGATGTGGCCACGTGACTCATCTCTCCAATAACACTGGCTGGAAATTATGTTTGGGTGCCAGGTTTTAAGAATGGGATGTGGCTCCTCTAAACTCTTGTAGCTTCTGCAAGCTCGATGCAGGAAGCAATCAAACCCCAGGGAAGGGAGGAACAAAACGTTGAAAGTTCTGGCGCTGAATTCACTTGTTCATGAACAACCACACTGGGCTTGGTTAAATGGATAAGATACAAGACATAAGATGCAGTATGTTTAAGCCATTATAGACCTGTGGGTCTGTTTGTTACAGCATTTTGACCCAGCCTGACTAATACAACAACATTCTTGTAGACTTTGTGAGACCCATAAAGATGTGAAAAAACTTGTGCTTCTTAAAAAAGGTAACATTCCTCTGCTTAAGGAGACAAAACATACAAAGTAAAATTATATAATGATATGTAACCATATAATATTTTAAGAGTGGCTAGAGGACAGTATAATAGTAAACTAACAAATAATTGGCATTGGCAATAAATGTCAAGCATTCAAAGGAGAAAACAATATTTATTTAAAATGTGTATTTAAAATATATCCATGCAGTAATAATAGGTTCTGCTGGTAAGAGTTACATATCTCGTGCTGGTAATAAAATTATTTATAATGGAGTTTATTCCTTTGGAAAATTCCTCATTCGGACATATAAACCTAAAGTTCCAAATATCTGCAACCCTTTTTTGATATGTTGTAGTTCTTTTTCCCTGGTTCTAGGATCTCTGATTCACCTGCAGTTTTAAGCTTAATTTTTCTGGCAATGACTACCTTTGACCTGGGCTAGTCCACTTACACTCTTAAGTCATCTCCTTAAAACAACACATTATCATCAATCTTTTCCCATAATGTAAAAGTTATCCTAGCATTACTCAGGCAATCTATCAATTCTAGCTGAAAGTGATGCAGACCAAATGCCAGCCCAACTAGAAGAGTTTCAGAAATAAGATGTATTCATATTATATTTTGACTATATATTGTATCGCTATTTGTTAGACACCGGGATGTAAAAATGAGCAAAACAATACAGCACATTCTCTTTGGCACATATATTCTAATGAAGCTCCTTCTAAGGGATGAGGACATCACATGATATACAGAAAGAACTGGATATATTAAGCCTGTAAGCCTAGAGATGACTTGATGGTAAAAAGATAAGTCTTCAGGGACGCCTGGGTGGCTCAGTTGGTTAAGCGGCTGCCTTCGCCTGAGTTCATGATCCCAGCGTCCTTGCTCAGCAGGGAGCCTGCTTGTCTCTCTGCCTCTGCCTGTGCTCTCTCTCCCTCTCTCTCTCTGACTAATAAATAGATAAAACCTTTAAAAAGAAATAAGTCTTCAAAGACTTAAAGGCTTTTCCTATGGAATATAGATTAGACTTAGCTAATGGCTTATGGCTTCCGTCCACTGATATATACCAAGCAATTAGAACTAACTCCTGGCACATGTAGGAATTCAAAAGGTATATTTTGAGTGAATGAACGAATGTCAGTCTGGGAACTTAGTTACAATCCTGCTCATTTGCAGCACTGAGCAATGGTGGTTAACTATGTCATTTATTTGCTGGGAGCCTTTGGGGGAAAAAAATCAGTTAGCCTCTCTGAGAACCAAGTCTGCTTGGGGAGAGCTCTAGGAAGCTTGATATATTGGGGCCCAATTTAAGGAAGCATTGCTGAAGATCAATCAACACAAATGGTCTCACTTTCCAAAGGCAATTATTTACTGGAGGTTCTCATGCACAGTAGACTCAGACGATGGACATTTTCTTTGGGAAACATTCAGACATTGGAGACTGGGACACTGGGAAGGGATCAAGCTATTATCAGCTTTTCAGAGGAAACCTGGGGTGGAAACGGGCAGAATAGCCCTAGGACAATTAGGAGAGGAAATAGGAAAAAGAGCTAGATGGGGAACCAGTACTCCATCAATAGTCCACAGGGTGGAATTAAAGCACTAGATAAGGCTAACGAACTTAATTTAATGGATGGGATTCCACCAAAGCTTTGTCCTGTGGAGTGGGCCACCCAGGAAAGCCAGAAGCTTGGGACACACATATACAAGGACTCGTCCCTGAGCATCCAGGTCTGTTTGCCCATGAAAACCCAGTTTGTTTCAACCACTTGACCCTGAGCCTGGGGTTTGAAGGACTTCTGTGCCTTCTTAGACAAAGGTAGTAAGGAGTGTTCTCGCATGCTTATTAACTCTGTGACTCTGGGAAGCCTACTCTGACCTTCAGCTCATCAGTAAATGAGAATCACAACATGAAGCTGGTAAGGTGGTGGGGAGAATTAACCACAAGGGTTGGTTCTGAGCACAGAGTTTACTTCCTGACCTATGTTAGGTGCCTGTCTCATCAATGTGTTTCCCCCCTTTTTTCTTCCAGTCCTGAAATTATATAATTCTGTCCCCCAAACTTCAGAATCTTTTCCTTTTCATTTCCTGTTGGGAAACTTTAATTGATCCTCTGAGAAAAATCAAATGGCATTTATAGTTCCACAGAACTGGAATGTGTCAGCTCAAATGCGTCTCCTTAAACTATAATAAAGGCAACATTTCCTTCAGTATCACAGTCCTCCGTTTGGGCAATTTTGAAATCCATCTATTTTTTCTTCCTCCCTTCCTGCTGGTGGTATCCTGAATTAAATTAAGAATGTAATTCTTGGGACGCCTGGGTGGCTCAGGGGGTTAATCCTCTGCCTTCGACTCTGGTCGTGATCTCCGGGTCCTGGAATCGAGCCCCGCATCAGGCTCTCTGCTCGGTGGGGGGCCTGCTTCCTCCTCTCTCTCTGCCTGCCTCTCTGCCTAGTTGTGACCTCTGTCTGTCAAATAAATAAACAAAATCTTTAAAAAAAAAAAAAGAATGTAATTCTTAAATTAATATATAAATTAAGGTGTAATGCATTCTGGAAATTCCCTGACACTTGGAGACTCTTCTCTAAACTGCATTTAAACCCCCAGAGTCAGTATAGCATCCTAGAAAGGAGATTTTTACATCCATTTCAAGATATGGCAGAAAACCTAAGGCTGCCAAATATTTCCCCTTTCATCTAGAAAAATCTCTCATTACTGAAGCACATTTGCCTCCTGATTAGTAGGAGTCACTAGGCTTGCATCAAATAAAAGTATGTTGGCATTACAATAATCAAAGCAGAATCAACTCTGCTCTTTAGTCTTCAAGCTCCTTTCAAACCAAACAAAAAATGGGCCCAAATATGTATGTTCCAAGCAATACACACCCATGGGAATGGGAGTAAAAGACCCTATTCCATTTACAAAGCAACTTTCCCTATATTTAGATCACTCAATTTATAGGATTCCAAAAACTCGAGACGATCTGATAGCTCTGCTCCCTAGCACAATTTGGTTTTTCAAAGAAATTTCTTCTTAAAAATTCTAACCCAACTCTCAGAAATAAGCGCTTTAGTTGGGATATTTCCAGCCACATTAATGTTTCTTTCTTTTTATACTTGCAAACTGTCTGATCCACTTTGTGTGTGGTTTTTCTTTTCAAGGGGTGTGTCTAGGCTGCATGCAACAAAACAAAACAAAAGAATCAAGCAATCACACTGTTGTCCAATATTCAAAAAGTGGTCATTAGTACTTAGAATAATCTTTTCAGGACACTTAAAATTCAAAATTATGCCAAAATCCTTCTAGGACTATTAGATCTTATTTTATGTTAATCTATATGGTCTGACTTGATTTCACAACAAACCTCTGATATGTAGGTAAGTCATTTGTCCTCAATACACTTCAATATGATTTTTTTTTCCTTTTTAGGGAGCCAGCCACATAAGGTGAGGGCAGGATCAGGTGAGAAAATACAAAGTCTTGTAAAATATTCTGAAATAAATACAGAGCATCAGAGGGAGAAATGGGACTTAAGAGCAAGGTTAAGGTAAAGAGATGATTAGCAGTAACAAAAGAAAAAAGAAAAAGTTATTTTTTACATTAGTGTCTAGAAGTAACTCAAGTGCTAAGCACCACAGAACTTTACTGTGTTTGTTTGTTTGTTTTCAAGTGGATACCCTTATTTCTGAATTTAAGTTTGGGTTGTAATGAGTTGTAAGTGGTTAGTTTAGGCCTTCAGGCAATTTCCCCCATGAAAATGAGAGTCATTTCTAAGGTCCCACCAAAATGCAGTCCTTCATTTCCTAATAACTAACTTGACAGAAATCTAACATATGAAAATTTGAAAAGGCAGATTTTTTGCATGGAATCTTCTCAATTTCAATTCAAGGAGCAACTCTTTTTTCTTTCTGGTTGCAACTGTACCTCAAAACTCTTCATGCTGTGTCGAAGTCTTGGTAGAAAGAGAATGTGAAGATCTCAGGGCACACTGGGGAGCTTCCTGGAGGGGCCCTTGAAGCACAGTTAACCAAGGAAGCAGGGAAGGGAGGCACCAGCTTGAACAATTAAGTCCTGTTGAGCTCTGTCGCTGAGAGCAGGCAGTGGCAGAGGGGCGTGCCACACTTCCAGTCGTGACAGATGGAGAAATGGAAGCTCAGAGATTTGAGGACGACAGAGTTTAAACATAACGAAGGCAAGAGTTGAACCCAGGTCATCTTGATTCAAAATGTCAAGCTTCTTTCCTGACGTCACAATATCTCTGTATTTTGTAACTCTGATTGCCTGGTATAAAGCATTGTGAAGGTCATCTAAACCATTCACACCACATTAAAAGAAAAGGGCTTCCCGGCTAGGCTTAGAATCCCAAACAACAGATGTCCACAAAATATAGACTAACAAACCAAATGCTGATCAAGAAACTGAGTATCAAGAGGATAAAAGAGAAATAGAGAGTAAACAGATTTGGGGGCTGAAGGCCTGGCTTCAGAAAAGGTTGCTACTGGGCACCAGTAGACACCCTAAGACCCTGACTTAATTTTTTAGAGACTTGCAGAAGTAGGTAGATATGACTTGACCAAATAGCTACCATTATTGTTAACTTTACTCCCTCCCATCCTGCCTGGTCTGACCAGAGGTGTATGAGTACATGGTTGTCACCACAGGACCATGGGACATGATTGATGGAAAGACACTAACAGGCACAGTTAAAGGATACAAAAATAGGTTATGAACTCACCCATGACAACTGACAGAGATAGCTACATTGACAGAGGACTATATGGCATGCTCCCAGACAGAAGGGGGAAGCTCTGCAAATCTCCCATGTAAGCACAGGTACAGCCCCCCATACAATGTCAACATTGTACCAAGTACAAGAAGTTCACATTTCCACTCCCATGGCATTGGTGTAGGGAGTGATGGGGAGAGGGAGATTTTGTATACTCCCCCATCCAACTCCCATATCCCTCTTTCCATATTCCTCATCTGGAGAGTCTTGCTCAGTCTGCCTATTCACCACATGCATGGAATTGCTACTAAACCATCTCAGTAGGTCTTTGGGTGAATCCTCCAAAGTCTTTATCAACACACAGCTTGTCTTAAGAGGTCCAAGAATCAGGCTTGTTTTAGGTCCATTCTTTTTTTTTTTTTTAAGATTTTATTTGCTTACTTGACAGAGAGACACAGAGAGAGAGGGAACACAAGCACAGGGAGTGGGAGAGGGAGAAGCAGGCTTCCTACAGAGCAGGGATTCCGATGTGAGGCTCAATCCCAGGACCTCAGGATCATGACCTGAGCCAAAGGCAGACAGTTAATGACTGAGCCACCTGGGCCCCCTTAGGTCCATTCTTGCAGAGGATGTAATGTATGTGTATATGTTAAAAAGCTGAAGTTGGGGTTTCCAATCCTGGCTAGTCTGGAAATGGTGACTTCTGGGAAACATTCTGTTTGAAGATATCATTAGAAGTCTCATCCAATCTTCACCATGATTGCTTTCAGGCCTTAGCTGATTTCTAATGTCCCCAGCTGATCTAAGTTAAGCTGGTAAGTAAAGGCCTAATTACAGCATCTACTTTTGACCATTATAAATGGTGCAGCAGCTGCCAGAGATAGTAGGACCCTAGACCATGGCTCCTACTCTGCTCAGGTTATGAGGAACCTTATTTAACACTTAAACTCTGTAGGCTGATGAAGGAAAACACGATTCTGAATTCAGTCATGCCTTCAAATATGCTTTTTGAGCTAAAAAGCATTCATGTACCTAGTAATATTGTATGTTCATACATATGTTTATTACATCTATGTTTATTAAATCTACAGTAAAGCTATACACACACACACGTACGTGTGTGTGTGTGTGTGTGTGTGTGTGTATGTATGTATTTCTGGGGTCTGTGGCTAAAGCTTAGGAATCATTATACTTCATTATGAGTAAAAGGGAGCATGGGTGGCTCAGTCCGTTAAATATTGTCTGACCCTTAATTCTGGCTAAGGTCATGATCTCAGGATTCTGAGATCAAGCCCCACATTGAGCTCCCTGCTGGGTGTGAAGCCGGCTTAAGATTGTCTCTCTCCCTTTCCTTCTGTCCCTTCCCTCCTCAGCTCCCCACCCCAGCTCATGCATGCTATTAAAAAAAATAATAGTAAGTATGAAGACCCAGGTTCTAGTTCCTACACCAATACTACTAGTAGAGAAGTAAGCTTACATCTCCAGAGTGACTTACCTGTCTTCATCTACAAATAAAATAAGGTAGTTAGACTACACTAATGTTTATCCAAGCTTTTTCCTGAAGTTTCTAACTGGCCCCACCTGGGGTGCTTATTGAAAAGCAGAACTTTCTGGATGCAACCCAGACTTCAGTTTGGAATCTTTGGGGAAGAGAACCAGAATACTTCACCTATAGCAGATTTCCCTGGGGGACACTGAAGCATAGTAATATTTGAGAACCACTTGTTTCGGGTAGTTGGCAATCCCTTCTATCTTGGACATCATACAAAAACAAGGACAGAGCAACCAATCTCCATGCATCTCAACTTACTGTACAAACAAGATAAATTCAACAATTTGGCCAGAATGGGTTAGGTCACCTCCATCGTATTTGGTATCAAGTAATTGGGTTATAAAACAGACAAAAGAGTACATACCATATGATTACATTTACATGAAGTTCTAAAGCAGGCAGAACTCATCTATGGTAAAAAAAAAAAAAAGAGAGAGAGAACACTGTTGAGGAGGAGGAGGAAATTGAAGGGGCAGAAGGGAACTTTCTGGGTGATAATACTTTATATTTTGATAGGGGGCTGCATTATACAGATACATGCATTTCAGAAACTCATTGAATAATGCCATTAACATAAATGCATTTCAGTTTGTGTAAATTTTCCCTCAAAGAATAAATAGTAAATTTGTGTCACCAAAAAAAAAAAAAAAGAGAGAGAGAGAGAGAGAGAGAGATAAGATGACATTGGTGAAGGCACTCAACATTTTGAGTCCAGAAGACTGGAATTAAAATCCTGCCTCAGTTATGTTCCAACTTTCTTCTTTCCTCAAACCCTGAGCTTCCATTTCTCTACCTCTCAAGTAGGTATGACCATAACAATACCTATTATCTTAAGCAGTAGGATTACAAACATTTCTATAAAGAGATCAGAGGTAAGGGGATCTGGTAGGAGATGCAAGGTCGGGGAGCGGAAAGGGGATTGATCTGGAAACTTCATTTGCCTGGCAAAGCCCATCTGAGGTGGCTTTGGCAAAAATGGGGGAAGGAACAGATGGAGATTACTACTGCTTCTCATATGATTATTATGAAGATTAATAATAAAATATGGATTTTACATAGCAGAGTGCCTGACATAAAAAAAAATCAATGCACAACTGTTCTCATTATTAAGTTGAATAATATGAAATTGCTGCTATTCTACTCTTTTTGACTTTCAAAAATGGCAATTCCATTCAGTTCCAATGTGATGTAATTTAATATTGAAATCCCAGTATGACACAATCAGTCCATTTCTCCCAAATTATTCAAATCCTTTTTAAGTAAGAAAAAGTGAAAGCAATATTACTGACAATATAATGATTTTTTTCCTTTCATACCTATTTTTTTCTTTTAATGAAAATTCAAAAGGCTTCACCTCAAGTCACACTACAATCATTTTTCTGAGTAATGATATGATAAAAAGTGAGGCACAGGTGGGAGTTTTGATAGAAAACACCCAGGAGGAAGTCAGATGAGGGATTTTTATGCCTTGTTCTAACTATTATTATAACAGGCTGTCCTTCTTGTAGAGCACACCCTGTTTCAGTGACTTTAATTATGACCCAAAACTCTCCTGATTAGATGTTAATGTGGCTCATAGACTCCACTCGGTGCTTAAAAAGTCACAGAATCTCTGCCTGGTAGTAATGGATGGCTCTGTATTTCCTTCCCTTAGAGGCCATCTTATAAACAAGAACTAGTCATATGGGGTGTGAAAATAATTAATGGACTTTACTGAGCTATTAATACTATGTTACTAACCAGATGAGATATCAATCTATTTTAATTTGCTAATTTTACATTCATGTTTTACCTAAGAGCTGAAATGATGAGTAAATCATTTTGACTCTCATATGTTTATATTTTACATTTTTAAACCTTGTAGGTGTGTATGTCTTGATTGAAATTTATTTTTTCTCTGAGTTCTCATAGAATACCTGGAAAGCTTTCTAAATGGAATAGTATAAAGGTAACATTTCCCTAAGTGATTACCACTGAAGTCCAACGTCTCCCCCAGCAAATATAACATGTGTGGCTACCTGAGCCCACATCGTCGGGCTATCACAGAAGAACAGAACCAATGCAGAAAACTAGAAGGCTAAATGCTCTATCGGAACCCCAGAACCCAGGTTTGGCTAAGTGCATCCACAAAAATTACCACTGGTCGATAATTAAGTCAAGAATTCTATCTCTCGGGTGACAGACGAAAGCACTGAAGAAAAGTATTCTTTCAAAAGTAGAAAGAAAAGTATTCTTTTAAAAGTAGATTTAGTGAGGTTTTTCTTGTGTCTTTCATGACTATTTGGTTGTTTCTGTTTAGTTGGAAGATGAGGGAGGAGAGAGTTGATTTTGGCTTTTTATTTTTTAACCTGCATTTTTCTGGACCTCTATCCCTGACTTGATCTGGGGTTGGACCTGGGGAACCCCTCTGAGATCCTATTTCCAGGTCTCGGTGAATAATGTTAAGTCAGGAAAGAATGTTGAGCTTAGAACTAAGAAAATGGACTGCAGCTCTTCAATTTCCTTTGATCTGATTCAGCTCAAATATGTAAGTAACAGCATGAGGGGAACATGAACAAAACATGAACAAAAACATAAACAAAAAAACACCTCCGTTCAGGTTCTGTTTCTGCTTCTGGCAGGAGAAAGACCGTACCGTACAAAGCGACGCGCAGTCCCCCCAGGTTCAACACCCAGCAGCAACCGTACAGACACTGACGTGGAAATCCTGGCACCCTGGGAGACCGCGGTCTCCTAGAGAGCACTGGGCTGGGGTTCATCATTAATAAAACGGGAGGATGCCAGAAGCTAGAGCGCAAGTAAACCACACCCAGAGGGCCAATTTCAGCCACACACGCATTTAGATTGTTTGGGGGTTTTTGTTGTTTCAGCTCTGCTGAAGTGTTATTGAACAATAAAATCTTATTTCAAGTGTGCCATGTCATGATTTGATGTACGTATACATTGCAAAAGAATTCCCACCTTCGGGTTAATCAACACATCCACCACCAATCACATGTACAAAACGGTTTTGTAGGAGAACGCTTGGTTTTACTCTATTAGCAGACTTCAATTATACAATACAGTATCATCAACTATAGTCACCATGTTATGCATTATAACCTCAGACCTCAGTTACAACGAAAAGTTTGTAGCCATTTACCAGCCTCTCCCTATTTCCCCCATCCCCCACCCCAGCCCCTGGCAATCACCTCTACTATTCACTTCTATGTGTTTGA
Organism: Enhydra lutris kenyoni; assembly: GCF_002288905.1. Classification (NCBI taxonomy): domain Eukaryota; kingdom Metazoa; phylum Chordata; class Mammalia; order Carnivora; family Mustelidae; genus Enhydra; species Enhydra lutris. The sequence goes on along the minus strand of NW_019154085.1, from coordinate 99,305,676 downwards.
TATATTTTTTAGATTCCACTGTTAGTTTGCAACTTCCCTTGGGGCTCCGCTGTTGTAGCTGCCCTCCCCCGCCCCAAGTGGAAGGCAGGGAGAGACCAAAGAAAGAACCAGGCTATTTCAAATTGATGGGCAGCAGCTTTATGAAGCTGGAACTTACGAGGTTTGTGTTGCGCAGAGGCAAAAACATGACCTCCACCCTGCCTGCTAAATTTTAAAGTTTATACAGAGGCCTTATCTGGGTTCAGTCCTGTATATGTCCACAGAGCCTCAACACCACATCGGGGTCTCAAGGCCATGTCCTCCGAACAGCCTCCGGGCGTGGAGAAGGTAAGCAGAGCCCACATTCTCTGAACAGAGGAAGGGCGAGGAACTCCCAATTTCTCGAATCTCAGCTCTGGAGTCAAGGGGCGGTGCTCAACCTCTCCAGGATCTTACTCCACACTCCACTGGTCCTGACCTCCTCTTACAATCTCATGCCCCGCCCCCTCCCCGTTTGCCACGAGGGGCCCGCAAGGGGTTTTACTAGACTGGAGTTGGCTCCTTTGGCCCTATCTGGCCTCACAGGACACAGATGCAAGAGAAAACACAGGTTAAAACAATGATATCCAAAATCAGTGACAGTATTTTCCACCAGGAGTTCTCCAAAATAAAATGGCCTTGGACATTATCAGGACCTTGCAAGGAGTCACCTGTGCCATTATCCAAACAGAGCGTTGCATATTCATACCTGATGAGTCTACAGATGTATCTTTACTAAGTTACAGTATCAATTCTTTAAATGTTTCGCTTGTGTCCTCAAGTGATGTAAGTGTTTAGTGGAATCCATCACTGAATTCACCTGGCTCTGAGATTTTTCTTTGTTGGAAGGTTTTTGATTACTGATTGAATCTTTCTGTAAGTAATTGGTCAGTTCAGGTTTTCTAAGTCTGGATGATTCCACCTTGACGGATTGTGTGTTTCTAGGAATGTATCCATTTCTTTTAGGCTATCTAATTGGTTATAATTGTTCCTAGAAATTTCTTATGATCCTTAGTTTATCTGTTATCAGTTCTAATGACTCCTTATTCATTTCTGATTTATGTGAGTCTTCCTTTTTTCTTAGTCTAGCTAAAGGTTTGTCAATTTTGTTTATCTTTTCAAAAAAAGCCAGCTCTTGGGAGTGCTTGGGTGGCTCAGTTGGTTAAGATCTGACTCTTAATTTCTGCTCAGGTCATGATCTCAGGGTTCTGAGGTTGAGCCAGGCATGGACCCTGCTGAAAATTCTCTTTCTCCCTCTCCCTTTTCCCCACTTGTGCAGGAACGCTTGTACGCATTCTCTCTCTCTCTCTCTCTCTCTCTCTCTCTTTCTAAAAACAAAACAAATCCAGACAAAGAAAAAAACAGCTCTTAGTTTTACTGATTTCTTTCCTATTGTCCTTTTAGTCTCTATATCATTTATTTACACTCTGCTCTTTTTTATTTCCATTCTGCTGCTAACTTGGGGCTTGGTTTATTCTTTTTCTAACTCCTTGATGCATATATAAAGTTAGGTTGTTTATTTGAGGATTTTTTTTTCTTATATAGTATGCATTCAAACTGCTTTTACAGAAAGATTGGACAATGGACATTTTGGTCTGCTCTCTCGGTCCATTCTGAGGCTATCTCCAGTGCCCATTAAAAACTGCTTCACACGGGGCACCTGGGTGGCTCAGTGGGTTAAAGCCTCTGCCTTCGGCTCAGGTCATGGTCCTAGTGTCCTGGGATCGAGCCCCACATCGGGCTCTGTGCTCTGCAGGGAGCCTGCTTCCACCTCTCTCTATCTGTCTGCTTCTCTGCCTACTTGTGATCTCTGTCTGTCAAATAAATAAATAAAATCTTTAAAAAAAAAAAAAAAAACTGCTTCACTTACTATAGCTTGTGGGTCTCGAACCTGAAATCTACCTTGGCTTTGAGAGCAAACTATTTTGGGTGTCCATCCCTCAGGTGGCAATCTTGAAGTTAGGGCACAACATGTAGAATCCAAATCCTTCCCTTCATTCCTTGGGGAGAACTGGGAATTAGGTGTTTCCTCCTGAATATATAGTGCTGTTTTAGGGGTAAGGCTTATGATGAGTGCGTTCTCATCCTTCCCCTACATGTGTTGAGGTGGGTATCTTCTCATTTGCCAGAGGTGTAGAAATCACTCCTCTAGTTTCTGGATTTCTTTCCGAGGGAATTGCTGCATGGATAGGTATACATTCACTGCCTCCGTGAAAAGAAGGAAGTTCAGGGTCCTCTATGTCATCTTCTTGGTACCCCCCACACACACACTCATTTGTTTCCGTGCCATCTATGGCTGCTTGCTTGCAACTACAGTAGAATTGAATAAAGGAGTTGCAACATATGGCCCACGAAGCTGAAAATATTTGTTATCTGCCCTTTGACAGAAAAAGTCTACTGATCTCTGGACTACAGTCATTCATGAGGAAGGGAAGAATATCACAACAAAAGCAGGAAATTATGAATGATCATAATACATGAGAGGGCAGAGAGAAGACAATCTACTCTCAGCAAGACAGAGTGGGGGAAGGAGAGTGTCAGTTTAGAAAGTCCACGTTCTAATTATGGTTTCTTGATTATCAGATCAAAGAATTTTCACTTCTTTCTATAGGTAGGAAAAAGAAAGGCACTGGAAGGGTCTTTTATTAGCACAATGAACTAAACCGGAAATCTCCAGGAAAATTACCTTCAGGATGCATCAAAGAGAAAACTGTAAATGAACCAGCTCAAGTAAAACCTAAGATTCCCTTATACCCCATTCTAGTCCAAAGATTACTGCTTCTCCATAAAAGTGAACCATTTTGATTTTCTTCATCCAAGCATTTTTCCTTTCACACCTTGTTTTTTCTACTTTTTTCCTTCTTAACTTATTGAGCCAGTTGGGATCAATTCTTAAAGCCTGAGAAGGAGACATCTGTTGCTGAAGCGGGATTCACTGCTCCTCAAGCAGCCTGTAAGTTAATAATGGGACCCTATCACTGAATAATAACTGTTACTTTCCTCCTAATGTCCCTAAAGCATTATTAAATGTGGCACTTACAGCCCCTTATATGCAATTTACCTCTGTAAAAGGTCATCTGCAAGTACAGCACTTAAAAATATGCTACAAGGAGCTGTGATATTACATGTTGAACCATTCATTACCCATCACCAGACCTACATCAGACAAGTCCCATTTTTAAATGTAGACACTTTCTCTTAACAACAGCAATGGAACCTTCTTTGGTAAGTATTCACTCCCAGCAGAAAACATCCCATCTCTCTCAGTTTTCTGAATGTTCAGAGCATTGCCTGGTTGAAGGAGGAATACCATCAGATTAAATGTTGAAGCAGGTGAGGTTTGCCTTCAATGAGTCCCACAGCTCTTTTCTGGGACCTGAAGGATACCAGGGATCACCATGCCTTCTTCAGGCTATCCAGAACTCCCTACTCTAACCACACTCTAGCTTTCTGCTCTCAACAGCATCTTAGCTTCTGGACCTTACCCAATTTTTTCTCTTTCCCAAAACTGACATGTCAAGGAAGTTCCAGGTTAAGACAGTGGATTAAAAACACAAACCTGGGGCGCCTGGGTGGCTCAGTGGGTTAGGCCTCTACCTTCGGCTCGGGTCATGGTCTTGGGGTCCTGGGATCGAGCCCTGCATTGGGCTCTCTGCTTGACAGGGGTACTGCTTCCCCACCCTGCCTCTCTGCCTACTTATGATCTCTGTCAAATGAATAAATAAAATCTTAGAAAAAAAAACACACACATACACAAACCTAATATTATACCCTCTGTATTAGTCAGGTTAGGCTATTAGTCAGGTTAGGCTATCATAAACTGTGATGAATATCATAGACTACGTGAAACTATAGACTGGTTTCACAGCAGAATTATTTCTCACAGTTCTAGAGTCTGGGAAGTCCAAGATCAAGGTTCTGGTAGATTCAGTTCTCAGTGAGGGTATTCTTTCTGGCTGCAGTCAGCAGCCTTTTCACTGTACCCTCACAAGGTGGAGAAAAAGGAAGGCTCTGGTGTTCCTTCTTTGAGTAAAGACACTAATTCCCTCATAAGGCACTAACCTGATACTCCCCTCTAAACCCAGTTATTTCCCAAAGGCCTCATCTTCAAACCATCATAGTGAGAATTAGAACGTCAACATATTAATTTAAGGGTAACACAAACATCTGGCTTATAACATTCTGTCCTTGGCCCCCCAAATTCATGTCCTCCCATGTAAAATGCAGTCATTCCATCCCATCAGCCCAACTTCTTCACACCAATTCTAAAGACTAAGTTGTCTCTAATCTAAACTAAATACAAGTGACACTCAAGGTCTAATTCATTCAGAAACAAAATTCCTCCACCTGTGAATCTGTGAAGCCAGACAAGTTATGAACATCTGAAATACAATGGCGGGACAGGCACAGGATAGACATTATCATTTTAAAAGGAAGAAACTGGGAGGCAGAAGGGGATAACAGCTTCCAAGCAAGTCTAAAACCTAGCAAGAAAATTACCACTAGATTTTAAGGGCTGAGAATAATCCTGTCTGGTTCAATAATCTACCTTTTGGAACTAATGGGGCCACGGCTCCACATCTGTGGCTCTGCTGAATGGGAATTGCACCCCCAAAGCTCCAGAAGACCACTGCCTGGCTTGTTGAAACCAAAGCGATGGTCTTCCCCTTTGAAACCAAGGAAGTATTTCTGATGATTTCTGAATTGCTTTTGGGTTCATTTTTCCCTTATCTTGAAGAACTGTCATGTTCATAGCCAGATAGCTCTGTGCTCTAGTCCTATACGCTCTCTGAAATCTGAAAGCCTTTCCTCATTGGGTCCCATCTCCATCCCCTTCAGCCCAAACTAGCAGTGTTTCCGCTGCTGTGGCTGATTAGATCCATGGGTTCACACTAATAACAATCACAAATGGTTGCTCAGCCACACCCTTGGTGTCCTCTTTAGAGCAAGCTTCTCAAGTGTTGAAATATGGAGAAGCTGAGAATTTCCTAAATCTCTAAGTCCTGAATTCTTTTCATTTAACAAGTCCTTCTTCAGTTCATTTCTTTCTTCTTGAATTTCACTATGCAGTCAGGAGGAGGAAAGGCACTCCTTCCACATTTTGTTTAGATCTCAAGTTTCAATTGCATCACTCATTATGTTCCACAGAACACTAGAATAGAGTTCAGACAAGCTATTTGCCACTTTTTGACACAAATCTCTTTTTCTTCATTTTCCAACAGCATGTTCCTTCCTCACCTCTGAGTCTCCAGCAGAATGACCCTTCACATTTCTATTTCTAGTGGGTACCTCAAGTTCCTCCAGCCTCTACCCATTACTTAGTTCTAAAGCTGCTTCTACATTTTTCAGTATTTGTTATAGCAGCACCCCACTTCTCAGTACCAAAGTCCATTTGGCCTATTATAACAAAATACCATAGACAGAGTGGCTTAAACAAAAGAAATAAATTCATTTCTCATGGTTCCAGAGGCTGAGATGGCCAAGATCAAGGTTTTGACAGGTTTGGTCCCAGATGAGAACCCTCCTTCTGGTTTTCTGTGTCCTCACATAGAAAAGAAGGAGAGCCCAGAATTTATAGCCCAGAATCCCCTTTCCTGCTGCCTAGTCTGCTTTCTCAGTCTTTTGGTGTGGGAACTATTAGTTTCTCCTCATCTTTTTCAGTTGTGAAATCTACGTTTTGTCTCTGACAGTCTTAGTTTTTATCTGTCCACCTTCAATGCTTGCTGTCCTATGACTGAGTCTACACTCCGTGTTTGTTGCCTTCACACTGTGGGCCAACAGCATGGTGTGTGGGAGATAGAGTAAGAAAGAGATAGAAGGCAGCATTCTAACATTTACTGAGCCTTAACCATATACCGGCAGCTAAATTGTTTTTTTAATTCCTAAAATAATTTTGAAAGGAAGGTAATATTATTTTCCCCATTTTACAGATGAGGAAACAAGTCCTAGTTTATTTGTTTGTTTGTTTTTTAATACGTGTGTGTGTGTGTGTGTGTGTGTGTGTGTGTTTACTTACGTGTTGAAAACACCAAAGAGGACTCTGAGCAAAGGTAATACTTCTTAGTCAGCATTTCAAGAGATACCACTTACAAACTGGAACAACACTCTTGTGGTTAGATTTGATCTATATAACCTGACCCCCATCCTCATTCTTCTTAACTCCATAGCCTTTCCTCTTACTGCTCTTCCCACCCTAGATTCACCCAGCATCCCTGGCCATCCTGGTTTCCTCACACATTCTAGATATGCTCTTTCTCAGGACGTTTGCACTTACTGCTTCCCCTACTTGGAATGTCTTTCTCCTACTAGCTGGTTCCCTCACCTCCTTCAGGTATTTTGCTTAACCATCTCCTCAATGATAACCACTCAACTTAAAACTGCAACTCCCCATCATTTTCCTCCCTACCTCTCTTGCCTCTACTCTTCTCCATTGTACTTACCATGATTTGATAGGCTAACTGTTTTGTTTATTTCTGTCTCTCTCTTCCCACTAGAATGGGAATTCCACAGGACAGGGGCTCTTTCTGGTTGTTTACTCCCTGTGCCTAGACCATTTCCTGGCCATAGTCAATGTTCAATTCATATTTACCAAATAAAATGAAGTAAATGAATACAGTTTAGGAAAAGTTGAGTTAGACAAAGTTAACCAGATTTTTTAGCTGCAAGGGAAAGAGCTTTTAGTATTCCGATGTGTATTTTCTTTTACCAAGAACAGAATCTAGCATGCAGTTTCCCAAACTTCTGTGAACATAGAACCCTTCTTTCATGGAACAGGTTGCAGAGAATTGTGCTTAAATAGAAATGGAGTTGGAAGAGTAGGTTTTGATGAGAAAGAAAAAGGGAAGGACACCAAAATCCAATGTGTCTTAGGTGAAATGGGAGGGAGCAATTTCACTCACTCACTAATTCATTCATTCATTCCTTTGTTTGTTTGGAAAATATTTATCAAGTGCATCCAATGGGCCACAAACTTTTCTAGACCCAGGACAAGGCAGAGAGACCAAAGAGGTGGAGGCCCCAGGTCTCAGAAAGTTCACATCTTCTACTGATTTTTCTGGTTTTGCTGAATGCTTTTAATCCTATAAAATGCAAAGAAAAAAAGTGTTCCAAGCCTATGTCACTGTTATTTTACAACACTTCTTTCTGATTAGAAAGATACTGAAATATAATTAATTAATCCTCAGATGAAGAATCCACAACTAAATCTGGGAAGGAACACAAGCTGTGGATTTCACCTGCTCCAGTTTCATCCCTTCAGAACCTGTGCTATAATCAATACCCGCCATCTAGAAGGTATGACTGAGGAATCCCAGATGACCACCACCACAGAACCACACTCTTTCATCATATCCTCTACTGCAACAAGGGAGATGATCATAATGCAGAAGAGAGGGGGCTGGCAAGAATACTAATTGGCAGGAATTTGCTTTATCATCTCTAGGAGCCAATAAAAATAAATAAAGAAAGAAAGAATTTTATCTTTAAAATGCTCCTGTCCTCCTGATAAACAGAACAGGACAACAACATACTGCTCAATGAGTTATTGTGGCTACAATCTTACTCTGAAAATTACTTGTCATGGCAACAGGCAAGCGTCATCCCCAAAGCCAGCAGCCTGAAGCAGATAGATTGTTTCAATTATCTAATTTTCACACTGAATGAACCCTGCTTATAGGAAATCCATAGGTGGCTGGCAGTGGCAAATGGCGGCTGTGACAAGTTGGGAGCTGGTAGATTTACATTCTCTCTCAAAATACAGAATAGGATTGTAATTTTCTGTAAATACAGACGTAAAAGAGGAAGAGGAAGAGTAGAAGGAACTTACAAAAATTCCCATTTTATCTTAGCTCTGGGATGTGGATGTTCTTTTCAAATTGTCCTCTCTTCTCTTAGGTCAGACAATACCGCACAGAGGCATGGGGTGGTGTCCCCTCTAATTGCACTTCCCTCTTCCCACTGTGCCTCTTACAGGGATTTGGAGGTGTTATACATATGGCCAGCAGATGTCCCCAAGAACTCCTTGGCCTCAATGGAAAGTGCTGTCATGCAATGTAGATTTCTCATTAAATGTATGGTAAAATTTTGTATAAAGCTCTCTGCTAAACAAGAAATTCAATTATGCTACATTTGAATTATCTCTCCTGTCTGTGTCTGCTCCCAGCATTTTGAGGCCAGTTTTCCAGAGCATTTCTAAGGAAGCCGAAGAGATAATATTAATTTCCTGCCTTACCCAGATAAGTGTCCTTGGTTTTATAAAACCAAGAAGGATAATAGGCCTTGTGATTGGTGTATCCCCATCCTCCATCTCTCCCCTCAGAAGCATGGGCCTCACCATCATGGTCCTTCTTCACGCCTTCCCACCTCTACTATGGCTCCAGTTTTACCTCCCCTTTTCCCACCTCAGTTCCCATCTCCTACTCTCACCAACCCTACATAATTGTTTGTGACTTTCTAGGAAGGACTACAGCAAAAAATTTGTCATTCCCTGAAGCGATTTTTTTCTCCTAATAATCAAATCTTTATTCATTCAGATTGGAGGAAGAAGAAGAAGGAGGAGGAGGAAGGAGGGGAGGGGGAGAAGAAGGAGGAGAAGGAGGAAGAGGAGGGGAAGGATAAGGAACGGGAGGAGGGGGGAGAAGGAAGAGGAGGGAGAAGAGGAAGAAGAGGGGGAGGAAGATGAGGAGGGAGAGGAGGAAGGAGAGGGAGAGGGGAGGAGGAGGGAGAGGAGAGGGAGATGGAGGAGGAGGAGAGGGAGGGGACAGAGGGGGAGGAGAAAGAGAATTTGATTTTATTATATTCTCTTTTTTTGGTGGTGCTGACATTCATTGAGTTGATTTGTTTTCTAAGTAATGCCTGCCGAATCCCTAAAATGAACAGGGACTTAGGCATTCAGTAATACTTCAGTTTCATACACCTATTTGGCAAAGTTCAGTTTACAAAGCAAAATCAGAAATGATTTTCTTTTTACTAGAACAAAATAAGAAAAAGGTTTTCCAAAATCTGCTGGACGGTGGACACTGTATGCCTCTTCCAAAAATCTAGAGCCATATTTTTCCCCAAAAGACTCTGGTGACAAGTAAGAGAAGTTATAGTCATCAGTGTTTTAAGTTCCAGCCTTGGGAGAATTTCTGATCACTCTTCTCTTTTCAATCTTTGTGCGAAGAACGTCTGTCTTCAGTTCAATAGTTGAGACTCTAATGGCCAAATCAGTAAATGTTTATTTTGTAAATTGGTAAAAGGTGAGGCAGAAGGAAGCTCAACTTTTCACTGATATTTTGTTTACAGTGATAGAAAATATCATCAGATGAATTTGAGCCAGAAAGCTCTTTTCTAACAGGAGCGTAACATTTATTAATAAGAAGTTGAGGATTATTTTGTTTCAAAAAAATGAAAAATGTGTTGTAGTGTTTTTAGATGTTCTGTATCATTGCCTTTTACTCATGAGGCATTGAGGTGATGATGAATTCTTCATAACAGAATCAGTATATTCAATGTTGGAGGTATTAAACACACTGCAGTGTTTGCACAATACTTGAAGAATAAATGTAATTGGGCTCTTCTAGTGGGTCGGCTTCAAGTGAGAAGTGTGGAAAATCAAAGGTAAAACAATTTAAGGCTTCATAAAATTTAGAATCAGGACTACAGTTTCTAGAATCAGAACTAAAGATACTCCCATTCTAGTGTGGAGTTTTTTGTTTTGTATTATTTTGTTTTGTTTTCCCACCACATGCAAGCAACTCTCCCTACACCAGCTGAGTGTCCTACAATTCAACTCAATTCTGACACTACCTACCCAGGGATAGCAGCAGATTCTACCACTAAATGTTCAGTCTCACAAGACTTCCCTCCATTTCTGATACCAATCAGAAACTCAGGTTGTGGGTGCCTGGGTGGCTCGGTGGCTTAAAGTCTCTGCCTTTGGCTCAGGTCATAATCCCAGGGTCCTGGGATCGAGCCCCACATGGGGCTCTCTGCTCAGCAGGAAGCCTGCTTCCTCCTCTCTCTCTGCCTGCTTCTCTGCCTACTTGTGATCTGTCTGTCAAATAAATAAATAAAATCTTAAAAAAAAAGAAAGAAAGAAACAAACAAACAAACAAACAAACTCAGGTTGTTAACTTGTTGGTTACAAATCAGGAGTTGGTTACAAATCAGGAGTTACACCTGTTGGTTACAAATCAGGAGTTCCCACCACCCCTTTCTTCAGATCAATTACTTTGCTAAAGCAGCTCACTACACTCAGAGAAACATTGTATTTATTCACTAAATTATCAATTTATTGGTAAGGATATTTTTTTTAAAATATATGAATCAAGAGCCAGATGGAAGAGATACAGAGGGCAAAGTCCTGAGCAAAAGAGCTTTCATCCTTTGTGGAGTATGGGGCCAGGCATGGTGGCACATGGAAACATTTCATTTCCCCAACCTGGAAGCTCTCTGAACCCAGTCTTTTGGGGTTTATGGAGACTTCATTATAGAAGCATGAGTGCTTAAATCATTGGCACTTGGTGATTGATTCAAGTTCCCGCCCCTCTCCCAGGGAATCAGGGAACCCTTCTATTCTGGGTTGGTTCCCTGGGTAACCACCACACTTCCTTAGATGCCTACTGAAAGTCACCTCATTTACATAAACCCAGTTGTCATGGATAGGAACCTGTGGTGAATAACAACACATCCATTTCACCTTTATGTTTTTAAACACAGTGCTCCATGCAATACATGTCCTCTGTAATATCCACCACCAGGCTCACCCAACCCCTTATCCCTCTCCCCTCCAAAACTCTCAGTTTGTTTCTCAGAGTCCACAGTCTCTCATGGTTCATCTCCCCCTCCGATTTCCCCCAATTCATTTCTCCTCTCCTTTACCCAATGTCCTCTATGTTATTCCCTATTCCACAAGTAAGTGGAACCATATGGTAATTGACTTTCTCTGCTTGACTTATTTCACTTAGCACAATCTCCTCCAGTCCTATCCATATTGATACAAAAGTTGGGTATTCATCCTTTCTGATGGCTGAGTAATATTCCATTTTATATAGGGACCATATCTTCTTTATCCATTCATCTGTTGAAGGGCATCTTGGCTCTTTCTATAGTTTGGTGATTGTGGCCATTGCTGCTATGAACATTGGGGTACAGATGGGCCTTCTTTTCACTACATCTGTATCTTTGGGGTAAATACCCAGTAGTGCAATTGCAGGGTCATAGGGAAGCTCTATTTTTAATTTCTTAAGGCATCTCCACACTGTTTTCCAAAGTGGCTGCACCAACTTGCATTCCCACCAACAGTGTAAGAGGGTTCCCCTTTTTCCACATCCTCTCCGACATTAGTTGTTTCCTATCCTGTTGATTTTGGCCATTCTAACTGGTGTAAGGTGGTGTCTCAATGTGGTTTTTATTTTAATTTCTTTGATGGCTAATGATGATTAACATCTTTTCATGTGACTATTAGCCATTTGTATGTTTTCTTTGGAGAAGTGTCTGTTCATGTCTTCTGCCCATATTTTGACATGGTTATCTGGTTTTTGAGTGTTTAGTTTGAGGAGTTCTTTATAGATCTTGGATATCAGCCCTTTATCTGTAATATCATTCGCAAATATCTTCTCCCATTCCTTGGGTTGCCTCTTCGTTTTGTTGACTATTTCCTTTCCTGTGCAGAAGCTTTTGATCTTGATGAATTCCCAAAAGTTCATTTTTGCTTTTGTTTCCTTTGCCTTTGGAGACTTGTCTTGAAAGAACTTGTTGTGATTTTAAAGCGATTTCAGGAAGTGAAGACAAAAGGCTACATATGAACAAAAGATGCTCCCCTTCTTCTTATAATCCCAAGGTTTTCGGAGCTGTGAGCCAGAAATATGGATGAAGACCAAATATACATAAGATGTATATTTTGGTCATCTTAATGGCCAAATACGTGTTTCTCATAAGTCAAGATATCACAAGGACTTTGTGAAGAAAGGATTTCTAATGGTAAGGGGAATGTTAGGTAAATGTACAGTTGGTACATCCATCATGCTTCTATTTATACTTTTATTCCCAAACTGTATCATTTATATTCTTAAGTTTCATGGCATTGAAGAATCCCCAAAACCTGACTTCTTATAAATTGCAACAACCATATTTTCAATGCAGATCAATTTACAAATATTTCTACTTGGACTTCCTACTTATATATGCCAAGAGAGGAAGTTGAATGAGGTGTGGCTTAACTCTCATGGTGCTATATATTAAAAATTACAGCTATTTTTTGGTGGTGGGGGGCGTCTATCAGAACACTACAGCTTTAAAAATACAAAGATTTTGAAGACTTCCATTTAAACAGACTTTGAGCAAAGGCTCAGACCACCAGGTAGGGACTGTCAGATATCAGATTTTGAGCAATCAGTATGAAGTCAGATTCCAAGAGCTCAGCTCGGATCAAGACACGAAGCAGGTGCCCAACAGAGAGGGTGCAGACAGCATGCCTCCCAAGACCAGCACAGAGGAAGCAGTCACATAAGGACACACAATAAGGCTGTGCCCACTGATCCAAGGGCTGAGACCAAACATCCCATGAAGTGGTTTTAAAAATGGGTAGATAAACTTGACAGATGGCATGAGAAGACAGTTTTTATTCATTCAATAAATATTTATAGCACCTCTTTTGTGTCAGGCACTCTGCTAGGTGCTAAGGATATAGTGATGAATAAGGCAGATTTGGTTCCTGCCTGAGTTTATAAACCAGTGGGAAAGCAGACTTTTTTTTTTAATCATCACACATGCAAAATATACACTAAAAAAGTAGCCCTAGTCTTAAGTGCTATGAAAGGAAAATACAAGAAACAGTATGAGGATATATTTTTATTTTGGACTGAGGGAAGACTTTCTGAGGAACCAACTTTTAACTGAGACATGGAGGACTGACTGGTAGATGTCAGACAGACTAAAGGAGGGAGGAAGAGAGCTCAAGTAGAGGTAAGAAAACAGGTGCAGGGGTTGTGAAGATGGAAGAGCTCACTGGCTCCAGGCTGTGATAGAAGTCCATCTCTACTGCAGCACAGAAGGGATGGGAGAGTAATGAGCAGGAGGCCGGGCTCCTGCAGAGAACTGAAGGCCATGGTAGGATTTGGGATTTTATGCCAAGGGAAATGGAAAGCCATTAAAAGGCTTCAACCAGGCTTGTAAGTGGTTACTACTGGAAATTATCTAAAAAGCTCACCTTGGCTTCCTGAATGGGAGCAGGGAGAAAGTGGAAGCCAAGAGAGTAGTCTGGAGGTTGCTACAGTGGTCAGAGAGCCAATGGTTGGGCTACAGTTGGTCTGCAGGGATAGAAAGAAACTAGAGGGGATTCATGTTTCAGCTGTCCTCTGCTCTGGCAGAGAGGCACCCAACCTCCACTTTCAGTCCCCACTGGGGCATCCATCCCAATTGCCATCATCCAGTTGCATCTAATGGGCCCAACAACATCAGAGAAAAGAACTCAAGACCACTCCAGCAGTTATCTGGATCAGTAATCCCCCCAAAAAGCTTTTCATAACCAAGATTCATTTGAAAACCATTTTGTTAGATTGAAAGACTGTTTAAGGTGAGCAAAAGGAGCCCATTGCCCGCCAATTCTTTTGCATCTGTTTGGCAGGAGTTGTCTGAAATATGAGATCCAAACACGTAGAACAGACCTAACCACAGGAAAAGCAAGGTTGCTTAGTTGCAAACCTGCAAGAAATTCATCATTTATTATTAATGTCACCATGGGCATGGAAGGCTTTGATATGGACGCTGGAGATACCTGCCTGCTTTCCACCATGCATGACAACTTTACACTCTTTTTTCCCTGCCCCAGAGCATTTAATTCATGGGGAAGAAGCTTCCTCAGTGGTTTGCCCTCCAGACCATTGGCACAAAAGTAGAAGTTTTGAGTGCAGAAATCAAATCATTTTAAAGGGGATGTGGGATTTGCTCTCAACACAATTTGGAAAACCACAAGGTTTAGCGGAAATGGGGCCGGAAAAGGAAATGAGGGCTTCTGAGCAGGACTATTTGTGGGGCACAGCCCATGTCATTTAAATGTGATACCCTGGCTTGTCACATAAGGTCTAAAGTTCCTGACTCTTCCCCTCACCTCTAGGTGCCCCAAGGCAAAAAAAAACACTTAGGGCCTTGATTCCTGGGCCCAGTTCTTGGCCAGACACAGAAGTAGGTACAATTGACTCACAAGAAGCATCTCAGCTGAATGCTGTGAGATCCCAGAGGCACCTGGCAAAGCGGGGTGGGGTGGGAAGGACGGTGGGCAGGGCCACGCCCTCTGGACTTCATGGAGGTCATACTATGGAGTGTACTACCCAGATATCAGAGACATGACCCCTCTCATCATGCCAGCTATTCATGCCAATAGCTTGGTTTAATAAGCTCCCCTTCCCAGTCTGCTAAGTCTTCCGCTCTGCCACAGATACTGATTCCTATAAATCAGAGAGAAGATGAGCTCTCTTTGTCATTTCCCTGTATTGGTTGTGTAGCATTCATTCATTCATTCCTCACTCAGCAAAGGTTCGAATGCCAGACACTGGACTCCTTAGATGACTTGCTTGACCTATCTGAGGGCTCTAGGTCTCACTTGTACATTGGGGATCATAACCCCATTGCAAGGTGACTTTGAAAATTTAATGAGATATAATTTTAAAGTACCAAACACAGTGCCTGGCAATCAGTAGCTGCTCTGTTTTCCTTTCTCTTGCCTTCCACTCACCCTTGCCAATTTTTCAACGTAGTCTTTCTTGTTGCTGAACTTGTGCCCAGGCAGAGAATGAGGCAACTACACAGCCCTTAAAGTAGCCAGGGGGAGATTCTACAGCAAATATTCTAGAGCTATCTCTGTGCTCATGGGAGAATGAATAGGAAACCCCTGTAGTTCTCTGTAGTCTTAGGACATAGACCTCCACTGGGCTGGTATCCCACCTCCATGACTGGGGGATGCATTTACTTCCCCTTCTCTCTGCTGGTGACTTTCTAATGTGTAGCCCTTTCAAGGTCAGGTGAAACTTGTTTTCGCTCCATGGGCCCCAAATTGGGCATTTGCTTTTAGAGGGAAGAGCTTCTTTGGTTGACCTTTGGATTTCCTATGAAGGCACAAAGCTCTGCTCTGCTGCAGCAGAGGGCCTGAAAGGTCTCAGAAACATCTTGTTATTTGAAAAGGTACCATAAAACACCAAGCAAGGCTGACCACACAGCAATTGAGAAAAATAAAATATTCATCAGAGGACATTACTGGGAAGAAAACAGCATAGTTAATTTCATGAAAACTCCATTGTAATAGAGAGGCAAAATTAATCACGCAATAGCGTTATGACTTCTGAGCCTCAAAGCCAACATAAAATAACGGAAGAAAAAAAGGAAAATAAAACAAATCTCTGGCATCCATGTAGACAATGCATGATTGGAAGTGGATGGAAAAATAACAACAAGTAAAGTGAATGCTGGCTGGAGTCCTCTCCTTTACTTGGGAAAGCAAAACTTACATTTTGCTAATGTTAATGCTAATAGTTCTATCTTGTTTGCATATGTTTGATGAGAGCACTGGTGAAGTAGGAAGACCTGAAACCCAAGGGCAAAAGGCAGGCAAAATAATGGGGTTAGTTTTGCCAGCCTCAACGGCAAAATTGTGCATGCCCCATAGTATACATTTTCCCACATAAAGTGCCCCGCAAGTCCATTTTTTAAATTCTGTCTCACTGCAAGGATCATTGAGAAAAAGTCCTGCCTATGAGAGCCTGCATTCCAGGGAGTGGAGCTGGAAAGAGTGGCTAAACCTGAAGGAGCAGCTAGCACTATGGAGCACCTGCTCTCTCCTATGGCCTGTGCCATGCCTACCTCGGATGGTTTCGGAGAGGACCACATAATATAGCAAAGGATACGAAACAAACAACATGAATGCCACGAGCTTTTGCTTTGTTTTTTTTGTTTTGTTTTGTTTTGTTTTGTTTTGTTTTGCTTTTGGAATCCTTTGAACTTAGAATATTGATCAAAGGGATAGATGAATTCTCTAAACCTACAGAGACATGGCCTCAGCCTAAATGGATACAGGTTTTTGCAGGGGGTGGGGGACTGAATATCTCCTGCTTTTATGATTGATGTGCCCTTTGCAGAGCTCCTCACTAGTCATTCCTTGCTCTAATTAAGAAGCTCCTGAAATGAAGGGAAGGTTAAGCAAGTGGTTTTGTTACCCCCCCTGCCAGGAATCTTGGAGTCTCTCCAGATGTTTAAAGAGATTGGACTTGTGGGATAAACCTCCCAATTATTTCTCAAATCCCAGCAACACCCATGCACTCTTCACATCTTTAAAATTCAGAAATTGATAGTAGCCAAACCATCTTGCTTCTGTGTTTTCCCTTTTCAGTGACAACCGTGTGTGCTTTCCCCTCTCATTTCAAGCCTTCTATAGAAGTACACCTGTGTAATCCCTACAGGTCCTTGTCAGATACGGATATGAGATACAGGCCTTAAATAACCTGACATCACTGTCTGGGTAATTCAGAGTAGATGACGTAGATAACATTGTTCCCACCTTCTCATAGAACCTGAACATTTTAAATTTCTCAGTGGACCTTCCTAATTACCCAGTGTATGTGTCAATGAAGAAAATTTGGCCCAAGAAGGCTCAAAACTTGCCTGAAATTGGCACCTGGAAAGTGTTTCACTTACACCGGCCCTCTTTTCCTCCCAGGACCCCCTCCTCTGGGTGATGAGGAACCTAGTGAGGGAAGTGCTTCACTGTAGGCTGCTGAAAGAAGTGGTAGAAGACCCTGGGAAACCGAGTGGTAGAAATCCAGAGACGTGAACATCCCGGGGTGTGAAGGAGTCTGTCCGTGTTCCCCACTCAGAGTCTATGAGAAACAGAAAACAAGACATATATGACAGTAATGACAAATACATGTACTGAAGCCAACACAGCCATAGGCATAAGACCTGAGGCTTGTGATCTGGAACCAAGGGAATCAGGAAGAATGGGGGGAATAAGATAAAGTGTATCAAGAGGTGCCAAAAAATGCTGTTGTTTAAATATAGAACCAAAATAGAGACTTGGGCATTATTCCTTCTTTAATTTCCATTATATAACTTAATGTAATGTTTAAAAGCTGAAGTCTGCAATAACAGAAGTATTCAAAAATGATAAGTAACTCATTTACTTGGTTACAACATCAAATAATACAGAAAATCTTAGGATAAAACACAAGTCCTATCTGACCTCTCTCTCCCTTTACTCTACCTGAAGAAACCATTTTTGTCTTTCTAAATGTTTTTTGTTGTTCAGCAATTTTCTAATAGACTGATATTTCTTGACTTATCACTTAACCATTTTTGTTATTTTGTATCATTTTGTTTTTGTTGTCATCAGGTGAACTACTGAATATTTGGTTAAACTAAATTAAGTAGGTTTCATGTCTAAAGGGCTGTTTATAACCTATGAGGCCACTAAAGTATAAAAAGTTGTACGAGCACTGTTATCTCTAGGTAGAAGTAATGGGCTTATTTATTTATTTATCTCTGCGCTTTGACGTTTTTTCTACGTTTCTTATGTAGAATTTTTATTTTTACTCCTAAACTCTAGAAAAAAACATGCATTAATAAAACTTAAACAGGGAGACATCTGGTTAGGAATGGTGAAACCAAGATATGTCTACCATCAAGCAAAAACCACACAATGAGTGAAAGGGAGAGAGAGATGGAAGAGACGAGGCAAATCCTACCCTCACTAAAGTTAGAAAATATCCATAACCCATACATTAAGTTTTTATCAAATATGTGGAATACTCAAAACTATGGCATGTACCTTTTTGTTCTCACATGCCAGGAAATGTTCCGTGTTATATAGCAAGGCCTTGAAAACCCCAAAGTACAACCCCCTTATTTAGGGCAACAAGGTTAGGGGATTGAGAGGCTATTGATGTGGCACCAAATTCTTGTTCCTCTGAGGGTTATGAGGACAAAGGAGGAAATCAGAGGCATGCTATCTTCTCAAGAGGCCAGGTTCTGGTGTGGTCAGGTAAATGTTCTGTTTTGCAGCTGCTTCTTATAGTCAGAGGAAAAGAAGAAATTAAAGAAACATTTAGAACATTCAGGAGAGAGAGAGAACAATGAGAACAATGTCTAGGAATGAAAATTACGCAAAATAAATAAGAAAAGACTATTGCTTTCTCAGATTATGATCTTCCAGGCAGAG
Source organism: Enhydra lutris kenyoni (assembly GCF_002288905.1). Taxonomy (NCBI): domain Eukaryota; kingdom Metazoa; phylum Chordata; class Mammalia; order Carnivora; family Mustelidae; genus Enhydra; species Enhydra lutris. The sequence continues at coordinate 99,287,471 of NW_019154085.1, read as the reverse complement.
TGAAGAATTGCTCATCATTAAATAAAACATAGAATGAAGTAATAGAAAGCCATTGCAGGTCCACAGACGATATAGCAGATGATATTATTGTCGACAAGTATTCATTCTTCCCCATCCTCCATCCATGTGGTGTACTGCCCCTTTTCATTAATGCAGAATTTGACCACATGACTTCTTTTACTCAGGGCAACATTAGCAAATTGGCATAATCTGGAGTTTCTAATGAGATTGCAAGATTGGGTATATTCTCTCGAGGCTCTGACATTGCCATTAGAAAAAATAACAGATAACTGTATCATATATCATGTAGTCCCAGAAGTAAAAATAAATGGGTGCTTACAGACTAAACAGATAAGCCATGGGTGAGGAGAAAATATTTGCAAAACACTTATCTGACCAAAGGTTTGTATCCAAACTATACAAAGAACTCTAAACACTCAATAATAAGAAAATAAACAACTCAATTTTAAAATAAGCTAAAGATTTGAACAAACACCTCAGGAAGATACACAAACGGCAAGTAAGCACATAAAAAGATTCTCTACATCATTTCTCATTAGGAAATTGAAAATTAAAATGTAATACCTCTATACACTTATTAGAGTACCTAAAATACAAAAAAAAAAAAAAAAAGGAAGAACAATAGTTCTTCTAGCAGAGTACTAGGAGCTCTCATTAGTTGTTGGAAGGGATGTAAACTGCTACAGTCATTTTGGAAGCAAGTATGACACTTTCTTACAAAGATAATTATAGTCTTGCCATATAATTCTGCAGTTGTGCTTCCATTTGCTTCCCCAAATGAGTTGAAAACATGTCTGCAGAAAATCCTAAACAAAAAAGTTTAAAGCAGTTTTATGCATAATCACCCAAAACTGGAAACAACCAAGATATCCTTCAATAGTTGAATATATAAACAAACTGATACATCATAGGGACAATACTACTCAGTGACAAAAATAAACAAACTGTCCAGTGACAAAGACATGGAGGAGACTTAAAAGCATATTGCTAAGGGAAAGAGGCCAGTTACAAAAAGCTTCATACTATAAAATTCTAATTATATGACATTCTGAAAAAGGAAAAAGTAATATAGGGACAGTGAAATGTTCAATTGTTACTAAGGTTTAGAAGAAGGGAGGAAGGGAGAAAGCAGTGAAACAGAGAGCATTTTTAGGGCAGTGAAACTATTTGTGTAATACAGTAATGACAGCTCATGACATTACACATTCATCAAAATCCATAAAACTTTACAATACACAAAAAAATGAACCTTAATTAATGCAAATTTTAACACTTCATTTGGGAGGTTGGGGATCCCAAGAAACAATGTAGAGTGTGACAAGAGAATTTAATTGCATTAAAAATACATGAAACAAACTTCCTGGAAAAGTTAAGGGGGATATGTGTTTGGCCAAAGTAAACTTGGAAATGGGTAGAATCTGTAAGACTAAAGGCAAAAGGAACTATATGTAAGCACTGTACTCTAGTTCATAAAATTGTGTCCCATGAGTTATGGGTTATTAATTCTGAGCTGCTGTGCATATCCACTGGAAATGAATATCAAAGAGATGGTGGGTGGTGGGAGCCAGGTTTCTCACTTTTGCAGTGGGAGGTTACCTCCCAGCAAGGAGAAATAGCTAGCATGACCATGTGGTAATGGATTACCATTGGAGTTAGAGACCTCAGTAAGAACTCAGGTATAACCTAAGATATACTTCATTACATATAAAAATATTTATATGTGTATGAATAAATATTGGTTAGTATACACACATGTATTTTTGCTCTAGCAGATAAGAGGGGCTATAAGAAATGGCACCACAGTAGAAATGAACACACCTAGTACCCATATCTTGGTTTCTAATATCATTTTCCAAGAAGGGACCAAGGCATACTGGATAAATGGCAGTTTCTAGGACTGAGGCAGGAAATATTTAAGATGTTCCTGGAGCATCTTACAACTCAGAAGGTAAGGAAGTGCTTGAAGGGAAAAAAATATACAAGCATACTGATGGGAATATATCAAAGGGGCAAAATAGATAAGTGAAAGAGCTCCCAACAGCCACAGCTGAAACAATTTAAATAACAGTGAAAATGCCAATTTATTTCTGTGAACTCCTTCCTCAAAATCAATAACCTCAATCTAATCATTAAAAAAAAAACTGAAAAATTCCAGTAGAAATACATCCTATAATATACCTGACCAGAACTCCTTGAAACTGTCAAGATCACTGAAGACAAGGGAAGTTAAACTGTCACAGCCATGAGCCCAAAGAGACAGGACAACTAAAAGGAATATGGTAATCCAAATAGGACTCTGGAAGAGTTAGCGAACTCTAGGCGAAGAATTAAGGAAATATGGATAAACTATGGACTTAAGCTAATAACTATGTATCAGTATTGTCTTATTAATGATAATAAATACACTAATATGGGATATTAAAAATAGGGGGAACTTCCGTTTCAATTTTCGAAACAACTTCAGAAGACTAGGCATTAATTCTTCTTTAAATGTGTGGTAGAATTCCCCCGGGAAGGAAAACTTTTTAACTCTTTCTATGAGGCCAGCATTACCTGATTCCAAAACCAGAAAGACCCCATCAAAAAGGAGAATTACAGACCAATATCCCTGATGAACATGGATACAAAAATTCTTACCCAAATACTAGCCAGTAGGATCCAACAGTACCTTAAAAGGATTTCTCACCACGACCAAGTAGAATTTATTCCTGGGTTTCAAGTTTGGTTCAACATCCTCAAATCAACCAGTGTGATAAACTACATAAATAAAAGAAAGGACAAGAACCATATGATCCTCTCAATAGATGCAGAAAAAGCATTTGACAGAGTACAGTATCCTTTTCTTGATTAAAATTTTTCACAATGTAGGGATAGAGTGAACATAACTCAATATCATAAAATCCATCTATGAAAAGCCCACAGCAAATATTATTCTCAATGGGGAAAATCTAAGAGCTTTTCCCCTAAGGTCATGAATGCAGCAGGGATGTCCACTATCACCACTGCTGCTCAACATACTACTAGAAGTCCTGGCCTCAACAATCAGACAACAAAAAAGAAATGAAAGGCATCTAAATCAGAAAAGAGGAAGTCAAACTCTCACTCTTTGTAGATGATATGATATTCTATGTGGAAAACCCAAAAGACTCCACCCCAAAATTGCTAGAACTCATACAGGAATTCAGTAAAGTGGCAAGATAAAAAAATCAATGCACAGAAATCAGTTGCATTTCGATACACCAACAATGAGACAGAAGACAGAAAAATTAAGGAGTCAATTTAATTTACACTTGTACCCAAAACCATAAGATACCTTGGGAATAAAACTAACCAAAGAGGCAAAGGATCCGTACTCAGCAAACTATAGAATACTCATGAAAGAAATTAAGGAAGACACAAAGAAATGGAAAAACATTCCATGCTCATAGATTGGAAGAATAAATATTGTTAAAATGCCTATGATACCTAGAGAAATCTATACATTTTCAATGTAATCCCTATCAAAATATCAACAACTTTCTTCAGAGAGCGGGAACAAATAATCCTAAAATTTGTATGGAACCAGAAAAGATCCTGAATAGCCAAATGAAAGTTGAAAAAGAAAACCAAAGTTGGCAGCATCACAATTCCAGACTTCAAGCTCTGTTACAAAGCTGTAATCATCAAGACAGTATGGTACTGCTCAAAACCGACACATAGATCAATGGAACAGAATAGAAAACCCAGAAATGGACCCTCAACTCTATGGTTAACTAATCTTCAACAAAACAAGAAAGAATATCCTATGGGGAAAAGACAGTCTCTTCAATAAATAGTACTGGGAAAATTGGACAGCCACATGCGGAAGAATGAAACTGGACCATTTCCTTACACCATGCCCAAAGATAGACTCAAAATGGATGAAAGACCTAAATGTGAGACAGGAATCCATCAAAATCCTAGAGGAGAACACAGGCAGCAACCTCTTTGACCTCAGTTGCAGCAACTTCTTGCTAGACACATCTCCAAAGGCAAGGGAAACAAAGGTAAACATGAACTATTGGGACTTCATCAAGATAAACACCTTTTACACAGCAAAGGAAACAGTCAACAAAACCAAAAGACAACAAATAGAATGGGAGAAGATATTTACAAATGACAATATCAGATAAAGGGCTTGTATCCAAAATCTATAAAGAACTTATCAAACTCAACACCCAAGAACAAATAATCCAATCAAGAAATGGGCAGAAGACATGGCCATTTCTCCCAAGAAGACATACAAATGGGTAACAGACACATGAAAAAATGCCCATCATCACTTGGTATCAGGGAAATACAAATCAAAACCACCATGAGATACCACCTTACACCAGTCAGGGTGGCTTAAATTACTAAGTCAGGGAACAATAGATGTTGCTGAGGACATGTAGAAAGGGGAACCCTCTTACACTGTTGGTGAGAATGCAAGCTGGTGCAGCCACTCTGGAAAACAATACGAAGGTTCCTCAAAAAGTCAAAAACAGAGCTACCCTACAATCCAGCAATTGCACTATTTGGTATTTACCCCAAAGATACAAATGTAGTAATCCAAAGGAGCACCTGCACCCCAATGTTTATAGCAGCAATATCCATAATAGCCAAACTTTGGAAAGAGCCCAGATGTCCATTGATAGATGAATGGATAAAGAAGATATGATACACACACACACACACACACACACACACACACACACACACACACACGTATATATTCCAATGGAATATTACACAGCCACTAAAAATGAAATTTTGCCATTTGCAACAATGTGGATGGAACTAGAGGGTATTATGCTGAGTGAAATAAGTCAATCAGAGAAAGACAATTGTCATATGACCTGATATGCGGAATTTCAGAAACAAGGCAGAAGATCATTGGGGAAAAGAGGAAAATATGAAACAAGATGAAACCAGAGAGGGAGGAAAAACCATAAAAGACTTGTAATCATAGGAATAAAACTGAGGTTTGCTAGAGGGGATGGGGGTAGAGGGATGGGTAAACTGGGTGATGGACCCTTGGGAGAGTATGTGCTGGAATGAGCACTGGGTATTACAAAAGACAATGAATCACAGACCTATACTCCTGAAGCAAATAATATACTATATGTTAACTTCAAAAAAAAAAAAATAGGGGGAACTGTGTGGGGAGTGCTATATAGGCTCTCAGTACTATTACTATAAATGTAAAATAGCTTTAAAAAATTAGAGCCTATTGATTAAAAAAGTTAAAAACATGGGACAGATCTGACCCTGTAGAGAAATAAGGAACAAAGTCCAGCCAGACCCATAGCAGGAAGCAGAGCTTCCACCCAGCCCAGATGACCTAACTCACAGATAGAAAGGAAATTCTGAAAAATATTGGAATTCCTAAAATAGAGGACATACAACCTCAATTTTGCTAAATATTGCCAAATTGCTCCCCAAAATGGCTTTACTATTTAAACTCCCACCGAATGCATGAGTTTCTGTCTACTCCCTTTATTGCTACCACTTTGCAACACAAATGCTTCAATTTTTGCTAATCTAATCAGTGAAGTATTTTACTTCCCTGAACTTGTATGTTGCTAATCTCTAATAAAGATGGACATCTTTTACCAGTAAATACTTCAGTCAGCATTTCCACAGATAAGGATTTTTTTTTATAAAAAAAAAAAAATCTGACTCCAATAATATTATCATGAAATTAACAATACAGATTTCCTCTGCTATTAGAAAATCGTACAAACCCAAAGAGGATAGAGCAAATAAGCAATTACTGTTAATTGATGTGGACTTGTTTTTATGTTCCTAGATCCAAAAAATAATCTCCTAGGTTTTTCTGATACCTTTCAGGGCACATTTTGCTAACAGAGGCACAAAATAAATCAAGATAAAGCACAGATGCTCACACAGTTCAAAGCTCTGACAGCTTGATGCTGAGATGTCGTCACTCCCAGGGAAGGAGTGGTCAGGGCCACTCTCACTGCTTCGGGTGCTCACAGCCCTGATAACAGCTCACTGCAAAACAAATGCTAACTGCTACTTTTGTTGTTCATATTTTTTTTTTTTTTTTTGTAAAAGCAAAGATTTTTTGGATCTCTTTCTGTTAGCAAAAACAGGTAATAATAATGTAGGTCTTCTGTAAATGCAAAGTAGTATAATGCAAACTTTTGAAAAGTGGAGGATACCTACAATTTCTTTGTAACATCTTAATAACTAGTCCAAATTCAATGTTCTCATTGAATTGTTTTTTTTTATTCAATAAAATTCATATTATCTAAAATATCTTTTAAAAGTTGATTTGCTTGGATCAGGATCCAAACAAGGTCTACACATTGCATTTAGATTATATATATCAAAAGTCTCTCTTAATACATAAGAACTCTCCCTCCCCCTTGTGCTATTTATTTTTTTTTAAAAGGTAAATTGTCTTACAGAATATCTGGATTTGGCTGATTAAATTCTTATGATGTCATTTAACATGGCCTACATTCTCCAAATTTTCTCTAAACTAGGTGTTAAATCTAGAGGCCAGATCAGATATGGATTTTTTTTCCTTTGTTAACAATACTTCACAATGTTTCTATACACTTCCTATTGCCTTACACCAAAAAAAAAAAAAAAAAAAAAAAAAAGTAATGTCCTGTTTGCTCCTTTTTTAGCGACACAGAGATTTAATTAGTGGATTTGGGTCATGACAGCCTGATCCATCTGTTATAAAGTTTCCCATCTAATGTTTCTTATCTAATAGTTTTAGCAACTATTGAGGACCATTATCTAGGTCCATTAAGGTTTGTAAATGTGGTTTTCTATTTCTATCATTTCTTCTCATTTTTTACCCATGATTCTTTAAAAAAAAAAAAAAAAAAGACCACAACACAAAACTTGACTTTGCTAATTATTTTCCTGCTCTGAAATACTTTTCATGCAAGAAAGACAACTGGCTTTCTTATCTGGAATACAAACTAAGAATCTGGGATACATTGCAACCTTCCTCTGCCAGTGGATGCGGGAAGCTGACTCAGGAAGTACAACATGGGGATTTCTTCAGCATGCAATTTCTTTTCCAATGCAATTAGTTGAGCACTGAATGCCTCATGCCAACCCCCCTCATCTTCACCCTCTGAGTCATCCCTCTGAGGGCATCTGCCAGGACTTCATCTGTAGAATATGAAGATACTATCTGTGCCAAGCGGGCTGTGTAGAAACTGGCGTGGTGAGAAAATGACAGTGACACTGTCGACATTGGTATTACTGACCAGGTTTGACTGTCTTTGAGGTAACTTTCTATTCTGAGCGACTGAAAGCAACATGTGGTAGCCCACTTGGTACATTTTCACTTAGCATGATTTCTTACTCTTTAACTCGTAGGATATATGACAGAACTGATAAAATAGACATGCAACAATCTTTAAAAATCATGCCAAAACTTACATTAGTACCTTCTCTATCCTGAAGATATTTGCTTGTGTATAATACCAAGAACAAGACCAAATCTTTGCCTATAGACAAACATATATGATTTGTTTATAGTCAAAGATATAAGATTTGCAGAAATCTTTCTAAGTCTAGAAAAGCACAAATCTCCTCCATCACCATTAATAGGAACTTGTTAGTCCCTAGCTGTATACCATTACTATGCCAAGTGCTTGAAAATTCATCATTTGGTTTTGACTCTACAAACTCTGCAAGGTTGTTTTATGAATAGGTACAATGCCCATGATTGTTCAGAGTGTTAAATGGTAGAACTGATATCATAACCTAGACCAGTACTGTTCTAAGGTCTGCATTCATTCTTTCATCCCATACCACCATCAATACTTATTGAGTATCTTTGATGTCTAAGGCACTGTTCAAGGTGCTGGAGAAATAGAGCAGTACGGTTGCCCCTACCCTCTATAACTTTGCTACCTGTTTCTCATGTGTGGTCTGAGGTCTAACAGCAAAAACATCACCTGGGAGCTTGTTAGCTATGAAGTATCTAGGATTTCATCCCAAACCTACTGAAAAGGAATCCATATTTTAAAAAACCTAGGTGTTTCATATGTACATAAACATTATATTTGGGATGCAGTAACGAAGAATTTTCAATCTAATTGTGAAAATAGCACACAAACTTTTAAAAAGAAAACTAACCACAGAGACAAGCCATAGATAAGTAGACATTGAGTGCAACAAGAAGTCAGCTCTATGGGAAGACATGGGAACTAAAAAGTGTGCAGCACAGATCCTGGAAAAACTGTTTGAAGGAGGTAGAGGTCAAGCTGAGTCATGCAGGATGGATGGAGAGAGCATCATAAGTAGAAAGACTGTGACAAGGAGGCCATCATGGTGAAGACATTTATATAAAGTCTGAGCACCAGAACTGACTGCCCGGAATGGCCACTCACCAGACTCTCCAGGAGAGGGCAGAAACTCTGGTTTCATCTCTTCACCTAGGATCCTCCCACAACCTAACACTTCGTTGGTATTGAATAAATATTTGTTGAATGAAAGGCACCTCATAAAAGTAACACGTCTTACTAAAATACTTTATATGTTTTTAACTTTCCTCATAGTTATTGACTTTTTCCTAATGAGTATGTTGGTGATGGTGTTACCTTGAGGAGAGATGCCCAACCATTGCTGTCCAGAACTTTGTTTGGAAAAAAAGAAAATGTATACACAGGATTAATTTCCTTAAGTGCTATACAGAGATCAGGAAACTACCTAAGCATCTTATTTCATGGATGGATATATTATAGCCAGTATTTAGGAATATTTCCTTAGAATAGGGTCATAAATTGGAACTACTTAATGAAAGATATATAAACATTTTAAAATTTCAAACCACACTGCCAAAATGACTTTCAAAAATTATATTCCCTTCAGCAGTACCCTGATCTGGAAGAACTGCTTAGGAAAAAGAAGGTACAAATAAGTTGGTTAACCATTTGATGAATAACAGATAATTGCTTCTGTGTTGAGTTATTATTATTTTCCAGGAAATTTAAGAGCCACTTTACATTTTAATTCTCAACACAGCCTTTAAAAGATGTATTATTATTATTGCCATTTTACAAACTAGGAAACGAAGGCTGAAAGGCACTTCATAGTTGTCCCCAAAGTCAGAAAGCAATTAAATGTTGAAGTCCTTATTTGAAACCAGATCTGTAAGTCCCCAAGGTCTGTACTCTTCCACTATACCAGAATTCCTGCCCTTGCTATCTACTGCTACAAATGAGTTACCCCCAAATCCAATGGCTCAAAAGAGCCTCTGTTTTCATTATATCTCCCAGTTTGGGGGCTAGGACATTCTTTTTCTCTACATGGCATTAGCTGGGGCAGTTCATGTAGAGGTGAAGTATCCAAGTCCAAGGTAGCTTATTCACACGATTGCAAGATAATGTTAGCTATTGACTGGAAGTTCATCTAGGGCCATCCACTGGTGGTGGGGGGGGCAGGTCTTACTTTTCTTCCACATGAATCCCTGCATTGTGATGATTGAGTTTTCTCACAGCATGGAAACTGGGCTCCAAGATAAGTATGCCAAGAGACAGGAAATAGTAGCTTATAATCTCCCACGACGTAGGCCCTAAAACTGGCACAGAATCATTTCTACCACATTTAATTATTCGGAGTGGTCACAAAGCCCACCCAGATTTAAAAGAAAGGTCTATATATATATATATATATATATATATATATATAGACCCCCCCTATGCCAGTTTCAAACAATCATCTTTAATTTATCACATTTCCTAAAATAGAATGCCAAAATTACATACATTCCAGTTACGTATCATATATACTTATTCCAGAATAGTCACAGATGCTAATATCGCAAAGAAAAATGTTGCTTTCCTTTATAAGCCCTTCCATTCCATACTATTTTCTGTAACGATGTACATGAGGTATTTTAAGAAGAAATAAAGACATTTTCTTCCAATTTTACCATAAAGTTTCTCTTTATGTCAGAAATCAGAAGTGGTCAGAGAGAATGCTGAATCATGAAAAGTGTGCTTTGCACTTTCAGTTTTCTCTCTCCTTTGCTATATGATCTGCCTGGCTAAGTCAACAGGAAGAAGCTGCAACTTGAGAAGTGACAACTCTCTGGAGGGAAGACGTGGTTTCCAGGATGATAGCGGTTAGATAGATGCGCTGTTCCTTCAGTAAAGCACGGCAAAGTGATGTGCTTCATTGGTAACTGCTGAAGAGAGCCCTGGTTTTCCTAATTACAGGATAAAACTGGCCTGGCTTCATCAGTGTCTTTAAGCCTGGTTAGAATTCAAATGAGGTTCCCATTTTGCAAATCCACGCAGACCTCATTCTAAGCCAACACAGATGTATCTGGCTTTCTGGCAACGATAAGCATTCTTGATATATTTCTACTCCATTAAAAATTTCCCTTCCTTCCGCATCTTTGTTAAGACCCCCACTTGTAGTTGGCCAAGTGCACCGGTTTCAGGAGTCAACCAAAGCAGCATATAATCCATTTTCCCAGTTTAGGCAACTATGGAAATCCAATCTAATTCCCATTTATCCATTTAATTTAATGCCTACTCTCCTCATCTAAATAAATCTCCCTTGGAGACTCTCCCAGAAATCCGGGCTCTTACCCCTGCCCTCTGCCCAGCTAAGTCTCAGAGACTCGACTGTGAGGCCAACTTGGAAGAGCAGCCACAGGGCAAATGAACAAGAAGTTGTAAAATTGGCCTTTACAGTGCAATAGAAATTTGCTTTATGAACTGATCTCCATACAGGATGAGTGTACGATGGGTGGGCCTGATCTAGCCTGTCACACTCTAGATCCAGGCTCATAACTTCAGTGTTATCTGCTGCTCCTGAAATTCACACAGAAAAGGAAATATTCTGAATCATATATGCTCATTTGAAAATATATTTACAGAGGGACTGCTAGCCCCTGCAAGACTATGTAAACGATATGGTGGAGTGAGTGCCATGTTCCATGTTGCCAGGAAGTTGCCAGAAGCTACAAAAGTGGATATGGATCAGGACTGCTGGGGAGATGGTGCTAAGATGACCATGGTGAGTTGACAAGCCAGAGATCAGCCTTGGTTGCCCAGTTTTGAGAGATTCTAGTTATCCCAGATTCTAACTACTTCTCAGCTTGCTTACACCCACTCCACTTGGAACACCTGAGAAGATGAAAGACATCCTTTAGTTCCTTCTCCTCTGTGCACAATATACTAAAACTGGAGCAAAAGCTAATGAAGTTCTTTCTCCATCATGAAGGTGGGAAGGTGTACATGACCAAACATCTTTCCAGCAACAGAAATCCAACATAGAGCATCCTAATGACATTCTATTGAGCTACTTCATATTTTCTGAAAGATGGCTTCTGTGGAGAGCAGTAACTATTTTATAGTGTAATTCAGAGAAGAATAAAGAACTAATTCAGGCTTCATTTTATTTAGCTACAAAATTAAAGTACTGAAACACATCACTTAAAGGATTTCAGGTAACATTACATCTAAAGATACACAGAGAGGTTCTTTATCACATTGAATGCTCAAAAAGTAATAATATGTTTTTTTTTACAATGTATAATAATAACATAATTCTTTTTATGATGGAAATGGTAACAATTAATGAAACATGAAAACAAAAACACCTGTATGTTTATAATGGATAAATCTGATTTAAAAGTAGGGTGGTGTAATGAAATGAGTACAAATCCATGTACCTTTGATCTAGAAATTTTATTTTTTTTATGATATAGCTTTCTCTAAGCCCAAGTTTTCAGAAGAAAATCCTGAGGCAAAATATACATATAATGTTCTATCAAGGATATAATCTCAAGGAAACTAGAAGAGGGAATAAAGGAAATGAGATGAGGAATAAGGGAAAACAAATACAGAGTGGTGTATTATGAACTTGGCCACAGAACAGCCTTACCAGAGAGCACACCTGGTTGCTCTGTCAGACCACACATCTCCCGAGAGGGCATGTGGAAACACTATACCTGGCAACAATCCATCAGGTGGAAAAAGGGAGAATAATTATCCACCGGCTCCATAATGTTCCCTATTTGGCAGTGATCAAAGCTCCCTTCTCAATTTGTAAGAATACAGTTAGTGCCAAGCTAACTGCGAGGTCGCCCAGCAGCATCCAGGTGAAAACTACAGCCAAGAAAATCTGATGAGGAACATAAACTTGATCCAGCACATTTGCAAGGAAATACTCGCCCATGATCTTAACGGACAATACTGTAGCATTATTTTGTATCAAGAAACTGAAAAGAGGCTGAATAGCCATTCTTAGGGAAATGGTTAAATATATTATAGTATACCTGTACCACTATAATACAGGTTATAATTAATGTCATAAAATAATAATGTAATATTATTATATTATCATTATAAAAATAATTATATCATTATAAATATCATTATAAAAATAATGACCGAGATCTACTTATCCAAAAAACCCAAGGCTTATTAAATGAAAAAAATGAATCATAGAATTATACACTTACCACAATTTACTTGAATACAAAAAAATCTCCATATACATTTATATCCATATAGAGATGACATAAATAGATAAATAGTTGCTAAGATATCTATCAAAATATTAGTGTTTACAGCTGAAGAGGGGAGTATGGAAGACCCTTGGAAGTTTGATTTCACATTTATTCCAATTATTCTTGTACAACTTGAATTTCTTAATAAAAAAAGTTAAGAGAAGAAAAGGTAGAGAGTGAGGAGAAAGGGTGGAGAAGGGCAGAACAGAAGATTGGGTTCCAGATTTCACGATATCTGAATCCTGGTAGGGTGACCAACTGTCCAGCCATGCCATGTGTTTCCCCCCTGAGCTCCAATCCTAGTACTTACTGAAGTGAGTCCTGAAAGCTTTTGCTTTTGGAAAGTTTGGACACTATGTTTAGTATTATAATGATACATACATTTGAGAGAAACCCAGTATTAAGATGAAACAGAGTTTGAATGACTTTTGTTGAATGACTTTTGTTGAAATCTACAGAAGAAAAGAATGCCCCCCAACAAATCATTCTGAAAAGAAGGTTCTGGAGAGCATATGAGTGAAACCAGAGCAGCCCCACATATCAAATCCCCTCAGTTGAATGTGGTCTCAGGAAAGTAGGGTAGAAAAGGACAAGACAAGCAAAAGAGCAGAATAAGCTAATGACTACTGAGAGGGCTGAAGACTTTGCTGAAGCAATCTAGGTAAAAGACACTTTCCAAATGCATCCTAAGTGGCAGCCGTAAAAGAGCCCTATAGCCATCCTCAGTCTAATAGCCAGTGCAGGGAAATAGGAGCTCTGCTGAACAGTGAGGAGCTAGCCTCATTTTTTCCAATGCCTTTTAACTAAACAGAAGGAAAGAAAAAGGAAATAAATCTCATAACTAGTAAACAAAAGATCTTATTTTGAAGTAGGTCAGACTAAGTGTGATCATTCAAGTCAATAAGAACTAGCAATGCCAACATATTCCAAGCTGTCTCATGTGTCTTCTAGGTCATTAACTTTTTCAAGGGTCTTTGACTTTTAAAGCAGAGATAGACCTCTAAGACTATCTTGCAGCCTACTTATTTTGAAAATGAAAAATATACAGGCATGGAGAGTGGTGGCATGCGGTGTCACTCACTGGGTCATATCAGAAGACTTGGGTGTGGTCCTAACTCTAACCTGATGACCTTTGTTAGCTTAAGGAAGTTGCTCACCTTCACTAGAGCTCTGTCCCCTTCTCTGTAAAGTGAACACTTTAAAATATGATTATGTCTCTGAACACCCTGACATATTGATACTGTTGTGGAATATTTCTCTTAGGGAAATTGGACATTTTCTTGAGCCACAAATAATCACACCCTTCTACTTTATATATGGGCTAACTGATATCTAGGAGCATTGAACTACTTGTCTAAATGCTGGTACCAAGAACTTGCATGAAGAGGTTTGAGAAACTGCATATAGTTTATTTTTTAAATGTTACACATGCTCATTTTTTAAACTAAAATGTAGGGAAAAAATATTACAAAAGAATCACCAGAAATCTTATCACCTAGAAAAAATACAACAGAAATTCGGATGAAAATATATCCTTAAATAACTCTCTTTCTCTCTCACTATGTCTGCAACATTCTGTCTCTCCCATTGGATCACAAAGGCGTCAAGCAAAGCTTTAGTTTTAATATTTTCTTTGCCAAACATTCTACTAGTACCCAGAGTTTGAACACCGCTGAGATATGTGAAGAACACATGCTATAAATAGAGCTCCCCGGAGGGGAAATTTCAAAGCTCAACAATTTTTGTTAAGATTGTAAGATACAGGGGCACCTGGGTGACTCAGTGGGTTAAGCCTCTGCCTTTGGCTCAGGTCATGGTCCCAGGGTCCTAGGATCGAGCCCCGCATCAGGCTCTCTGCTCAGCAGGGAGCCTACTTCCCCCTCTCTATCTGCCTGCTTCTCTGCCTACTTGTGATCTCTCTGTCAAATAAATAAATAAAATCTTAAAAAAAAAAAAGATTGAAAGATACAGAAACATTGGGTTAATCCAGTGTGATCAGCAAGACCACTGTGAGGAAACCCCTGCAAGGATAGAGAAAAACAAGACCAGTGGGTGCTTCCAGGCACCAAGGATTGAGCCAACAACTGATGAACACTGGAACCCACCAAACCTGACTTGCTCCCCAAATGGCTGTGGGGGCTCAGGATAAAGAGGTATCCAGAGCTGAGTCAGTGGGAATATTCCTCCTTCACTCAACAGAGGTTCACTTGTGTTTTCTTGAAGGAATCTTCTCTAGGGCCAGGAGCAGTGATCAAAACTAGAGATTTAGTCTTGGTCACATCAGACTGAAAGGAATTATGATACATTCCAGCTGTGGATCTGACAATATCAAATCCAGAAAAAGTTACAACCCCCAAGGTTTGGCTTGGTAACTGATGGCCTTACCCAAAGGAATCAGTATTTAGTTGTATTTGCGGGCATCTCCAGCCTCAAGGGAACATGGCTGTGAGCCAGAAGTAGTCTGAACTAATCCTATGGGTAAGAAAAAGGTTACCTGCTGAGGCCATCATAGGAAAGGGAGGGAGCCCCAGCAAGAGGAAAAGACCCCCTGGTTAGAGGCCAACTGAAGACTTGGGCATTTTATTTTAAGAATTTATAAGGAAATGTGACATCTTATTTTGAAGAATAAGCTCATAAAATGGGTCATATTGATTACATATATATGTCATACTTTTAAATAAATGGTACCATATTATACGTGTCATTGGGCATCCAACTTTGTCATTCAGTACTATATTATGGCTGCCATTCTATGTTATTTAATGTAGGCTGACATCCTTATTAATAGCTGTACACTATATATGAGGTACATCTAATTTAATTGTTTATTCACGGACATTGAACTTGAAACTTCTTTTTTGTATAACATTATAAGCAGTGCTATAATGATCATTATTAAACATTTATCTTTTGACATTTGGCTCTTTATTTTCTTACAACCATTCCCTAGAGGAATTACTGTTTCAAAAAGGATTCAAGTTTTCTCTTTTTGTTGCCATCTGACAAACAGCCCTTGAGAAATACTATAGTAATTTGTACTCTACTAACAGTGCATGACAATGTACATTTTCCTGTATTCTATTTACATGTTGTGTTATCAACCTTTTTTATATACAAATCTAACACATGGTGGGGGGGAGCTGTTGTTTTTGTAAAATATTGAATGTATTTTCTACATTTCTTGGCCATTTTTATTTTTCTTGTTGTGAATTACCTGTTTATGTTCTTTGTATATTTTTTTCCAAGGAGGATAGTAATTTATTTCTTAAATGCTTTATAAGAGTTGTGGGTTTTTAAATATTTTATAGAAATTAATCCTGATCCACATTAGAAATATTTTCCTCATTTTTTCATTCTTTAAACTTTGTTTCATGACATTTTTTCCATATGAGAGTTTCTCATCTAAGTAGTCAAATCTATCATCTTTGTCTTTTGTGGTTTATACTTTAAAAGCTTTTATTCAGCCTCAAAATAACCAAAATACCATATTTTCATCTTGTATTTATATGGTATAATTTTTACATTTAAGTTATTGATTCACCTAGAACTATTTTAGGCCCTAAGCTTTTTTCAGTGCCTAGCCACTTATTTCAACATAAATTATTGAGTAATTAGTTATTGGATAATCCATCTTTTCTCTACTCACTTAAAATGCTAAATCTTCCAATATTCTTGGAAACTTTTCTAGATTCTGTATTTTGTTTCACTTACCTATTAGTTCATTACTTTTCCATACCACATGGTTTGGTTACCAATAGTATAAATATGATCCAATGTCAATGAATCCTTTAGAAATATTCAAGAAATTTTAACAAATCCTGTGAGATTCAGGGGGTTTGAAATGAAAATGGAATACTACTGACATGAACTGATGTAGAGAACACCCAACGGAAATCACATTTCCAAATGACCATGTAAACAAAGCCATTCAGAGACAGAGAATTTATTACTCAGGAAATTTGTAGGGGGAGGGAGGATCTTAAAGAATGTTTGGGTGTAGGGGGCGCCTGGGTGGCTCAGTGGTTAAAGCCTCTGCCTTCGGCTCGGGTCATGATCTCAGGGTCCTGGGATCAAGTCCCGCATCGGGCTCCCTGCTCAGCGGGGAGCCTGCTTCCCCTTCTCTCTCCGCCTGTCTGTATGCCTACTTGTGATCTTTCTCTGTCAAATAAATAAATAAAATCTTAAAAAAAAAAAAAAGAATGTTTGGGTGTCAATAAATGCAGCTGGTGTAAACCCATCCATGGGATGGCAGACCTTCCCTACAATTTATATCAGATCCTTCTTATTTCCTTCATTCTTCATGAGAATCTGTGTCTCTGCCTTATATAACAGAGTTCCTAGAACTTCTAAGAACAAAGACACTCAGCATTTTAAGGCACTCAAACCCACATGCTCAGTATAGAAAAAGAAACATCAGTTTTAAAAGCTACCAAGTGTCACAGGTGTGGAAACACATGTGAAGGAGATTTCTGGAAATAGATGGAAGTAATTTGAGGCTTAAGCAAAGAGTAGGAAAGAAATCCTAGGAAGATAGTCTTGACCTTGAAAAAATGAAAGAACGAACAGATATCTCAGCGCCTAAGTTCCTAAGTTATAAATATGAACAAGAAAAATGTAATAAACTAGGAGACATGTGTCTGCATGTAGGACGGGGCTGTACATAAAGGTAGGGCTGCTCCTTGGGTGGGGCTGCACCCAGGGTGGTGCGGGAACAGACTCTTGGCCATAATTTTCATTCTATCGGTCTGCCAAATAACGTGGGTCAATAAACCCTGAATGCAACAGAGGATCATGAGGCCCAACATGAAGCTTCAAAATCAAAACCCATCAGAGGTCCCCTGCTCACGGGATAATTGCTACCAGGGACAAGCCATAACCCATTGAGAATTCTTAGTTCATCGTTTCATTACAAACAAACAAATGTTACTGATTTTAACACTACAAGTTTTCATAGCACCTTTTTCTATTTTATAGTTAGCCAGTCTAAATTGGATAAAATTGTTTCCCAGTTAAACATTCAGATCAGCATACTGGTGAAGAGAGTATATTCTAGTGATATGAGTTACAAATAGGTTGTACTGTATTCGGGTAGCAAAAAAAAATTTCAAGTTTCTAGGAAAATTTTGAGGACCATTTATTCATTCATTCAGAGATATGCATTGAGAATACAGAGTACCAGGCACTATTCCAGGAACTGAGGATAGACTAGTGAATAAGAGGGGAAAGGCCTTGCTTTTACAGAGCCTATAGGTAGTGAGAAGTTGGAAAATAAAAAATGAACTAATCAAATATCAGATACTAAAAAGTTCTACAAAGAAACATGTGAAGATAGTTTGTGTCAAGCAGACCTCTGAGAGGAGATGGGACTTGAACTGAGAACACGAAGAAGAGAGGGAGTATGAGCATGACTTTCCATGGTCTAGAGCAGGAGCATTCCAGACAGAGGAAGCAGGGAGGCCAGAACCTTGGAGAGAATGCACTAGACAGTGGTAGGGGTTAAGGGGATGGGGATAGCAGGAGCAGATCAGGCAGGGCCTGTTGGGGTTGGATTTAATTTTTTTGAGAAACGAGAAGCCACTGAAAAGTCTGAGCAGTGGAATCAACAGATTGGATTTACATCTTTAATCGATCACTTTGGCTGCTGAGTTGAGAAATGATTCTAGAAGAACAGTAACCGAGATTATTTATTGCAGTGACTTTAGGAGAGAGATAATGGTGTTTGGTTTAGATTAATAGAAGTCAAGTTGCAAACAAGTGGACAGACGGAGAGAACAGATTCAGCAGACACACTGATGGATTAGACTTCCAGGTCATTAAGGTCTGGATTCTGGTACAGATTTTAGGTGATTCCTTAATGTAACTGGACCACAACTGGATCTTTTGCTTTTAGTTTATAGAATAAAAATTATATAATAAAAATTATATAATAATTTATATTAACTTGCAAGATTTAATATATCCTTTGGCAAGATTATTTTTGCTCAGTTTTTCAGAATCCACCAGCTTCTTTTCTTTCTTCAAGTATACATTTTTTTTCCTAAGTGCTCAAATAATCTTTTCCGATAATTGATTTCAAAGATAATTCTCATTCCATGCATATTGGCCAATATACACAAATACTCAGTTTAAAAAAAAAATGGATGAAATATCAAGAGCCCTCTTTTGAAGCCGTATTTTCCACATATGTAAATGTAACCTTAATAACCTAGTCATCGGCTGTTATCACTGATATAACAAATATAAAAAACATGTAAAATCTACGTCTCTGCCAGGATGTCTCCAGGGATGCCACGAGCATCGGACAAGTCAACCGCATAGGGAGAGGTCTATTAAAAGGTGAAGGGGATTTTTGAATTTTAGTTCCTTCAGCTTTCCTACTAATACACACACACACAGAAACACACACTAGTGATAAATTCTATAAACAATTCCTATAAACTAATGGTCCTTATCAGATACACTGTGACATTATGGAATATGCCACCCATTTGCAAATTCAGATTTGACATTATTTTATTGACTTGTGAAAATGATGGCTATCTAAAGGGAAAAGAGGTCATTTTCCTATCTCTAAAGACATCAAGCATTGAAATTAGCAGTGTGTGATTTATCTTTGGGCCCTATATTTCACACCAATGAGGAAGATCCATTATTATCTTTGTAGGGAAGCCCCTGCACTTCCCTACAGGCAATGAAGCAGTATCATTTCATTGAGAAAACACATTCTCCAGACAGCTGTTCCTTCTTTCTGTTTCCTGCCTGAAATGTGCCAGGGGACAAGGAAGAGCACAAAAGCAGGGTCACTGAGAGCCAAGTCAAGTAAACTTAATCCTACCTCAACCCCAAAACGCAATATTCTCTGAAGATGGAAATTCTTGACTAACCTCGTGTTTAAAAAAAAAAATTACCCTAATAAATTTATGCCATCGTAAAATCATCTGAACTCAGCTAAAATGGTTTTATGGTTATAGTTAGAGGGCATTATTTTAAAGTTATGCTGGAGGCAAAATGACAGTGGCGAAGGCCACGCGTACAAAAAATTATGTCCTGATCTCTTCACGCCGATACTGGTTCTAGTATCTTTATTTTCTTAATGATCACATTCAGATACTAAATCCCTTTTCAATTATTTCATTAAGAAAAGAACAAAATCCCATTTCATGTATATTTTTTCCTTTGAGTGCTTTACCCCCCAAAAGGCAATAATATTGTAAAATATTTATTCCATTAGTTTTAGGTAATTGAAATGCCAAGAGCTAAGCACTTAATCTCTGCCGGCAGGGAGAGCTGCCTGCTGTCACTTTTTATTAAGTCTTTTTCTGTTGCTTTTGCATAGTCAATAGCAGCGTCTGAACCCAAGAAAAGATACAAAGTAACATTTAAACAGCAGCCTATGATAAGGTAATGTTTACATTCAGGATAATATGAAAATGTCTACTTTAGAGTGGCAGAGATTTTTCTCCAGGTTAACTAATTATCATGTTTATTAGCTGCATTCATTATTCTGACAAGCTCAGGAATTTCCAAACATTATTAACTTCTTATGTACCATATTCCCTAAAGAGCTTGTGTCTGCTAGAATCTGACAGGGGGCTTTCAGGGACACTGGATATTTATCTTCCCATGCCTACAATCATACAAAAACAGAATACAGAGCATTCATCCTTAGTACCTTCAGGGCATGGAGAGGGCCTCCAGTAACTTCCCTCATCCTTTTTACGACGCCCTTCACAACTCTAGCTGGTTAATGTACAGCCTTCCCGGCTGGACTCGGTTCGGTGACTTACCATAGTAAATGGATAGCAAACCAATCTGTCTTTAGTGGCACTAGCTGGAGGAGGAGGGGTGTATTTCTGCTGCAAGGGGTGGTGAGCACACAAGCGGGGCTTACAGCCTCCCTGTTACCTGAGACACTACATGGCAAGAGGTGAACCCCTAGGAAATCTGGAACCTGAAGCATAAAACCTGACAATCCCATAACTCTGATTTGAACTACGTTTAGCTTCTGTTTTCTGCCACAGAGGAGCGTATATTATTCTCAATAGCATCATATCCTGAGCCTAAAATGTACAACCATACTAATTTTCAAAGCCTCCCACCAATACTCCATGGGGAAAAGGGCATGGTCTTTAGAGTCAAAATTATCTGAGTTTAAGACCAGTCTTCCCTATATATCAGCTGTGTGACCCACATCAGATTACTTGACCTCTCTAGGATTCAACTTTCTCATCTATAAAGTAAGGGCAATCCCTGTCTCACAGACTTATCATTGTCAGGATTGAGAGAGATGGGAGGCAGTGTAGACAGGTGGTCCAACAATGGATTCAGAAATCAAACATGACTTTGATTCTTGATTCTACTATTTACTAAGTATGGCCTTACACAAGGTACATGAACTACCTAAACCTCTATTTTCTAATGTGTAACATACACAGAATCACAGTATTTACTGTGTCACATGACATGCTTACTAAGGCAACTTTTCAGTGATTCTCATGATCTAGGAACTAGTAATAGGGTAGTAACAAGAGTAACTGCCCTCATTGAGCTTACACTCTAGTAAGGGAGGACCAACAACAAACAAAATAAATGAAAAACCATTTACAGTATTACTTGAGAGAGCAATAAATTCAATGGAGAAAAATCAAACAGGAAAGGAGAAATTAAAGGTTAAGACTTTAGCTCACTGCCTGGCACTTGATAAATACCTGCTGTTGTTTCTCAGTCTCTAGTAAGGACCTTCCAAAATACTATCATGTATTCTTTTTCATTCCTCTGAGTTCCCCTAAATTTCTCATGTTTCAAGAAGAAGTTGAAGCCAAAAACTACGTCAACAGAGAATGAGTCTTTTCAGGGCTTTCTGGCAAACAGATATACCCACAGGTTACTCACAAACATAACAACAAGAAATGGTCTTTCATTTCAGTTCATGATGAGGATTAACACAAATACCTTGTTGAGATAATATCTGGAGTGAGAGTGAGAGTGAGTTGCTGTAGAAGTTTTAAACAAATCAACACACTTAAGCCTCATTAGTTGTTTCCTATTTTGAGAGTAGAATGACAAGAGAAATTAACTATAAAAGAGTATCTCATCCAAGTCTTGAGTAAATCTTTTTAGAAACTGGCGGGCTGTGAGCTTTCCAGGTCTATATGACAAGCGTGTATACATTAGGGATTTTGTTGAGGGGAGCAGAGTAGAAGTGACAGAAGAAGTAAGTTCACGGGGAGCTTTCATAAAAGATAGGTAGCTTCTGGAATAGAAAGACTAGCTTTCATTAGACAAACACACAAACCTCTAGGAAATCTACAAGATAAAGACTTCCTCAGGGCCAAGAAGACAAAGTTCAGGGCAAGCATTGCCTTTATCCTGAGGAGAACCGAGCACTGTGATGACCAGCTGCAGGGCACTCATGGGTGGTACCCTTGGCCCAGGTCTTGGGATCTGTACATAAGAATTCAGCCACAGATCCACAGCAAAGAATCAATGTGGCAGAGATAGAAACATACCAGACATCCATCCAAAGCCAGAAATAACTGGGGAAGATATTTTGGGAAAATCTGTGTTTTGAGAAATGAAACTGATTGGGATGAGAGGATAAACCTACCATGACTACTTTTGTAAGTAGAAGTTAGTGTATTTTTTTCCAAAATCAATCTCAGTATCCTATAGTTAAGCTTTATTTAAAACAAAAATAAAAACAAAACTCCTTAAAAATTATGGAGGTCCCTCTGTGTGACAATGACTTATGAAGACGTGAACTGAATTCAGATAAAAGTCTCTGGAGTTGTCTTCTACAAACTATGACTAACTTCACTTGTTTCTTAAATGACAATGCCACTCTCTCAACACACATGAATCTTTATTTCATGAGATACATAAAGACAAGTGTTAGTGTCCCCCGGGTCCATGGAAATGGAAAATAAGACCGCCCACTCAATGCTAATGGGTTAAGTTAGCATTGGTGGGGAGTATACAGCTTCTCCCCCCACTCTCATGCAGTGGCAGCTGCATTATCATCCTTTCCTGCTCTCTCTTCAACCCTTCACCCATTCTTCATTCCCCCAGGTGATAAATGATTAGTTTGGGGAAATGGCAAAAACACGCATAGCTGAAGCTCTTTCTGACTCACTATCTCCTTGGTATAAAATGCATTCCTCTCTGCTCTAGGAGTGGAGGGAGGCCTGTCTGATCTATTGCTCAGGTGAAAATCTGCCTAATTCTAGGGTTTGGTTTTAGAAGTCCATTTGATTTACACACCAACCCTTCCTCTTCCTCTCTTTTCTTCTCGGGAGCCTGTCTACTCATGCAGAGCATGTGCTCACAATTATTCTCCTCCTGGTAATAAATCAGAAGACCAGCCCTTGTCTGTCTGGTGTTGCAGCAGGAGATGAGTTCAAACTCTAGCTTCTGGGATGTTGAGCAGGGAATCTGGGAAACGAAAAAAGAGGACCAAAGACAAGAAGATTCTAAAGTTATGTAGGAAAACAAAGGATCTTCTAAAATTATGTAAGAAAACAAAGGATCTAGAAGAGTCTAAACTATTTTGAAGGATATGGGCAAATTTAAAGAACTCATACTACTTTCATGGGGCGCCTGGGTGGCTCACTAGTTTAAAGCCTCTGCCTTCCGCTCAGGTCATGATCCCAGGGTCCTGGGATCAAGCCCCACATTGGGCTCTCTGCTTGGCGGGGAGCCTGCTTCCCTTCCTCTCTCTCTGCCTGCCTCTCTGCCTACCTGTGATCTCTGTCTGTCAAATAAACAAATAAAATCTTTAAAAAAAAAATAAAGAACTCATACTACTTTCATACAGATTTCAATCTTTACTATAAAGCTACAGTAGTTGGAAGAGTGAGGTGTTGGCATAAGGATGGATGCATAGATCAATGTAACAGAATAGCATGCCCAGAAGTAGACCCATGCATATATTGATTTTGACAAAAGTACAAAGTAAATCAATAAGGAAAAAAATAGTCTTTTTAACAAATGGTGCTGGAATCTGAACATCCAAAAGCAATTCAGAAAAGAAAAGAAGAGAAAAAAAGAGAAATCTAGGAGAAAATACAGAAGTTTTGGTTACCTTGGTTTAGGCACAGCCACAGAAATCATGAACTATAGACACATAAATTCATTCACCACAATTAAAAATGCCTGCTGTTCAAATAACTCTCTTAAGCAAGTGGAAAACAAAACAAAACAAAACAAAAGATTCAAACAAATAGGCTATAGACCATGAGAAAGTATTTGCAAAACATTATGTCTGAAAAAAAGAATTCGTATCCAAAATACATAATGAACTCTCAAAATTCAATAAGAGAACAAACAATCCAATAAAAAATAAGCAAATGATTTGAACAAAGATTTCAACAGAGATACAGGTGACAAATAAGCACATGAAAAGATGCTTAGTATTTATGTTTATTAGAGAAGTGTAACTTCCTTTCAATTTTTGTGGTAAACCTAAAACTCCTCTAAAAAAATTATCTTTAAAAAAAAACTGGAAAGAATACTTCAGGGGAAAGAAAAAGAACCCCAGTTCTTGGCTATATCACCATGACAAATTTCTAAACTGAATAAAGTAAGAGGACACAGAGGAAGGAGGTGGATTTCTTCCCTTGAATATGATGATGGCAGCATATTACCCAAGTTAAGCTCCCACTTCAAGATTTTTCTCCCACTTGAGTTTAATTAACAGGTGGTAGACTCCAGAAAACTGGCATAAACTGAGTGACTTCCAGATAAAGTTAAAATCTCGATTTCCTTCATCAATAGGATGGTCATATAATTTATTTTTCCAAATAGGATGATGAGAGTAAAAGTGCTCTCTTGATCATTACTTTGGCAAAATGGGGGCTGCCAGGGAGATTGGGACATATGGTCCTTGTCAGCGACCACTGAGTCTCTGCTAAGGACTTGGACAGCACCAAGGGCTGTGCTCTAGAAGAAGCAAAGCTTTGCCTATAACCACCGCCTCACTTTCTGAATACGGTGATGATGAGGCCAGTGCTAATAATCATCAGTGTCTTAGGAACAGCTTGGATTCTTTAAAAAAAAGTGAGGTTCACCACAGATTTGGCATTGGACTAATTCATCTTCTGAGCTTCTGAAGAGATCATAATCATTCTGAGAAATCTGCTGAAAGAACCTCAATGCTACCCAAAAGACAATCTTTGGCTAAAAGGGAACAAAATAAGAAACGGGAGAATTTTGATTTCATTAAGTCTTCTAATTCACAAGGGCAAGCAAATTTGATTTCTGACTTTAATTCCTTTGCACTTGAACTTGCAAAGCAATTTAATTTTTAGACTAATTTCTCCCCAGGAATTTGATAGTAGGAGAGTGTTTATATTCAATTTGGGGCATTTCTATGTTCTTGACATTTTATTATTGGGACTATCTTAATGTTGTCATTTAATTTTATAGTAGTATCTCTGGTGGGCCATATTGGAAAATATGGCTAGATATAATTTGGAATGGGAAATAGAACTGGGAATCAATGAATATTCAGCCTTGAGCAATGAGTGGCCTCAGAGTTCATTTAATTAATATACTCTTCTGCCTCCTTTCAGAGGCTTCCAGGGGCATAATCTGCACAGCTCACCAGGGATCCCAGGAAGATACCCAAAAGAATAGTGGTTAGAAGGGGCAGAATAACTGAAGCTAGAAGCAGACTTTCTTTTAGACAACCACATCTCCCTGGAGAGTGTATCCACACCCCTGGTATTTTTCTTACACAGGAAAAGCAAACCAAAAGATGTTAGCATCACACACCTGGTTTCTCTCCACACCCTTCCTTGCTCTTATTCAGTAGAGGCAGAACATGTCACCTGAAGGGAATTTTTAATCTGTGGGTCTCAACTGGAAGGAACGACTGCACACTCCCGCACATGCATGATGTGGACTCTGCTTTCCTCTCCCCACCCAGACAGTGGGAGGCGGTGAGCTGAGGAAGTGTGCTTGCCGGTCAGATTCCAACTACCCTCCGCTAAGCTGTCGACTGATAAAAAGTTAGCAAACACGCTTTGTTTCTCCATCTGCTCTCCTTTTGTCTTATTTCTCAGTTGGCTCAGAAACTTCGTGGAGAAAGAGAGGGGTTATTTAACAGATCCCTCTAGAACCTCCAGCAAATAGCTCATACCAAGCACCTTAGCAGAAAAACTGGGTGCTCCGTCGATATTTATTAAATGAGTGATGAGAGCTGAAATGTACAAATCACATCAAAAAGAGGTTGGTTCCCAAGTCAGAGCAATTCCTGACTAAAGATATTGACAATGTAAAGAAATGTGGGGGTGGGCTTTAATTCACCACAGAATGTAAATTAAAAAAAACAAAAACAAACAAAAAAATGGGGGGGGGGTGGGCTTTAATTCACCAAAGAATGTAGATTAAAAAAACAAAACAAACAAAAAAAAAACACCACACAGAGGAAGACTGACAAGTAAATTCTTACTAAGCACTGTCAGGAGAGAGGGAGTTGACCTGTAGGATTTAACAAACGATTGTGGTGTACAAAAGAAGCCCTCAAGCAATCCGTTTCTTACTAATATGAAGAATTATTTTTTTGGAAGAATTATGGGAAAACCCAGATAATAAAAACAAAAAAATCAAGAACCTGAAATCTGAAAATCCATAGAGAATCATTACTGATATTTTAGTATATATCTTTGTACTTTTTATTTTACACTTAAATGCATATGATTATATATAGAATTTTTACCAAATTTGGATCATAAATTCTGTATTTGTCCTTTCACTGACAATCTTCACATTCACATTCTCAATAGATGTACTACCATATCATATTTTTAATGAATGTAAACGTTACATGATTTAGATGTAAAATATATTAAATATATATAAATATATATAAAATGTATCTCTATTAAATATATTAAATATATACAAAATATATTTCATCTACCCTCTATTTTTGACGTATAATTGTTTCCGGTTTTTCTCTATTAAAGCAAAAAGCACAAAGTACAAACCTATGCATACCCCTTAAGCATACGTATCTTTGCCACTGATAAGCTTTGCCCAGTATGGATTGTTACCATATGCCAGTACAGTTCTAGAATTTTCTCAATAATAATCTATGTGCCAACATTTTATTGAGCATATTTGGGTGCTTTGTCTCATTTGACCTTTATGAAACCCCTGTGAGATAGTCTCTCGGTTTTACACAAGAGGATGCAACTGAGGATAGTTAACTGGTCACGTCAGGAGTAAGCGGAAAAACTAAAGTTGCACCAGATCTTTTTCCAAAGCTGGACACAACCACATAATCAGTTCCTCTTTGGCTTCAAGACATGTTAAACTTTTTCCAGGTAATTTGTTAAATTTTTGGTGCTACTATAAGTGAGATTTGCTTTCCAATTTATTTTCTAGTTAATGATTGTTGTTATATAGTAAAACAATTATTTTTAAAAAAACACAATTATTGAAATCTTTTGAACTCATTATTTCCAATACCTGGTTTCAGTTGATTGTATTAGTTTTTCATTCGGATCTCATTATATTTCCCATAAGTAATGACTTCCTCCTTTCCAATTTTCATGCTTCTTTTATTTGCTGTTATTTTCGTTTCTATTTGCATGAAAAAGCATTTCCAAAACTATGTTAAATAGGAAGAATGACATTAGGTATCGTTTTACTTCATCTGACTTCTTCTAATCCAGTGTGTCTTTGGTAAACTGGGGACTAGTGTTTGCTGGAGATCAACCCTCCAACCTCATGTTTAAGATGGATACATCTATTCGTAAAGTTTAAGATTTTGTTTTTTAAAATCATAATGTTGAATTTTATCAAATACAAATTTGACAACTATAAAAATAACGTTTTCTCTTTAACCTACTAATATCGTGAATTATATTAATAGATTTCCTAATGTTGTACCATACTTGCTTTCCTAGAATAAATTCTACTTAGTCATGGTGAATTATTCATCAAATATACTGCTGGATTTGTATCCCTAATATATTATTTAAGATCTTTGCTTTATGTATAAAAGAATTTAAGTTTTTTGTTTGTTTTTATTCTGTGCCATCTCTTTCAAGTTTTGCCTATGAGGCTTAAACTATCCATGTAAAAATAAATAAAACTACTTCAAGGGTCTTCTTGTTCCTGTGTTCTGTAAAGTTTAAATAATATCAGCATTATTTATCTCTTGAAGGACCATAAAAAACTGATGAAACCATTCAGGTTGACAATTTTCCTGGGGCTCATTCTTCAGACAATCTCTTGATTTAGAGTTACTGTTACTGATATCTTCTATCCTTTTATGTGTCAATTTGGTAATTTGTCACAAAATTATATATTTTAATGAGACTTTGAAGTTTAATAGCTTAGAATCTTACAAAGTATTTTTGTATAATTGGTTTAAGTTGTTTATACTTGTCATTGCTTAATTTGCACATGTTTATTTTTTGATCTAATTAGATTACATAATCTTTTCTCTATACTCTTGTTTTTTGCAGAATAAGCTCTTGGAATTTAATATAAAGTTTACTCGGTTTTCTTTTTTTTTTTTTTTTTAAAGATCAGGGTATCTTTTTTTAAGATTTTATTTATTTATTTATTGGGGAAAGGGGCACAGGCAAAGGAGAGGGACAAGTACACTCCATACTAAGCATGGAACCTGAGGTGGGGTTTGATCCCACGACCCTGATATCATGACCGGAGCCAAAATGAAGAGTCAGACCCTTAACCTACTGAGCCACGCAAGGGCCCCTACTCTGTTTTCTAATTTATAAAATTGTCTTTTAATCTTTGTTAAGTTGTTCTTATTCCTTTGTATTTGTTTTGCTGTTCTTTTCCATTTATCTTGAGTGCTTCATTTATTTTCTTCCTTCTTAAAGAATTTTTTTTAAATGTGTGTAAGTGCTATAGTCTTGAATTCTTGCATGCTTCCAAATGAATGACAAATTGGCTAAGGATAGAATTGGGGGGCATCACCTTTTCCACGGAACTGCTCTAATCATTGCTTCATTATCTTCTGGCATCTAACGTTACAAAGAAGTCTGAGGGCCATTCAGATTTTCCTTTTCCTTTTTAAATACCTGTCTTAATTGTTGGTTAGTTGATTGTTATTATTGTTTTAATGCCATGATATATTTAGAAATTTTATTGATTCTTGAAATGTGACACTTTCATTTTTAATTAGGTTTCCCTCGTACTCATGAATCTTTTCCACAAAAAGGCCATCCGTCATTACGTACCAAGTTGGTTATTATCATTCCACCCACTTCTAGCGCGGAAACAAAAGCTGCCTTCTGAGCCCATAGAGGACTGGGAAGTTAGATCATTAGCGCTGGTGAAGTCCCCTGAATAAACGTCATTCTGTCAGTACCTTGACTCATCAGCCAGCCAGTCGGGATCACATTTGAAGGACAAATTTGCCATAACAGTTCTAACAGTGTAAGAGTTCATTACATCCATATATCAGTTCTTTTAAAAAACTAAAATCAGGAAGGAAACAAGAGGAAGACAATTGCGAGATAATTCTAGACTCAGCTTCATGGTCAAGCTTCACCCAAGATTCTGAGTACTGGAGAGGCACTGATAGCATTTTTGTTTCCTTTATTCGTGTTCATATCACCATCATCATCATCAGGGCAGGGAATTGGTTTTAGGAAACCAACTTCATGATTTCTTGTCCTTCTAGCTGAATTTCAATTTCATTCATGGCACTTGACTTATATTTTCTTCTTCTACATTTTTGGGGGAAATCAGAGGATAGAGCTTTTATGTGTGCATGCATGGTGTGCCGGGACAAAGGGTTAGTGGACAAAGAAAGCATTTTCCGTGGAGAAAAAAAAAAAAGAGCACCCCTTGCATAATAGGAAAAAAATACATCTTTTCTAAACATCTAGTTGCCCATACCTTAATCTCAGAAAAGAACTAGAGGCAACAGGATTCAGGAAATTGAGAAGAGAAATAATATGTAAGCCATCTTGGGGGTGCAGGGGCCATGGGGCGGGGTTGGGGGAGGATGGCCAATCTGATCTGATTGTAACCAATCAACCATCTTTGGTGAGGAGAAATAAGAAAAAACAGTTAAGTCTGATAGCATCAACATTTTTCAGGGACTAGGTATCTAATACCAAATATACAGTAATGAAGATTGGTGGTACCATGCAGAGAAACTACCATTTTTAGGAGTTAATTAATTAACATTCACTTTGCTCCTACTAGCAATTTCTTTAAATACTCCAGTGAATAAACACTTACTGTTTCTCCCTTTTAGTAACAATCTCCATTATTACCACTTGCTTCCCAGGAAAGGAATTCTGGATAACTTCAAGGACACATAATTCAGGTGTGAAATAAGGGGATCAGTGATTCTCCAAAATTATTTTGTATTGCTGCATAACATCTGAGAAACAGGAAAAGCTCTACTAGGGATAAAAAGTTATGAAAAGAATCTGGAGACTGAAAAACGAGACTAATCTTGGTTGAGTCATTACCTGTGTAGGCTGGTACATTTCACACATACTGATACTTCACATGATAGCTCCTTGAAACTCCACATCAATCCCATGAGTGCATACCATTATCTCAATATTATAGAGGTAGAAATTGGGACTCAGAGAAATTATATATAGCCACAGAATAAATAGCAGAGATCTTCTCTTCAAAATATATTGAAATAAAGAGATCAAAATCTCAGACTCAAGGGATTAATTTCCAGAATTATTGGGATTCGAATTATAAAATGAAGCTGTATGACTCACAAATCAATTTCTAGATTAAATGTTGGCAATATATTCATTCAATAACTTTTTAAAAAAATCTTTAAGGGGCGCCTGGGTGGCTCAGTCAGTTAAGCGTCTCCCTTTGGCATGGGTCATGATCCCAGAGTCCTGGGGTTGAGCCCCACGATGGGCTCCCTGCTGAGTGCGAAGCCTGCTTCTCCTCCTTCCTCTGCTGCTCCCCCTACTTGTACTTGCTCTCTGGCCAAATAAATATATAAAATCTTTTTTTAAAATCTTTTAAAAAACAAAACGTCACTCTATTCTATACTCCCAACAAAGATTACAACACACACAAATTCCTATTTTATATGAATTTAATCTGCTTAAAAATATAACACATGGGGACACCTGGGTGGCTCGGTCAGTTGAGCATCTGACTCCTGGTTTCAACTCAGGTCCTGATCTCAGGGTCCTGGGATCCAGCCCTGCATTGGATTCTGTGCAGGTTTCTGCTTGGGATTCTCTCTCTCTCCCCCTCTGCCCCTCTCCAACTCATGCGTTCCCTCTCTCTCTCTCTCCCTCCCTCCCTCTCCCCTCCCATCTTCTCTCTCTCTTTCAGATAAACAAATCTTTAAAAATAAATAAATAAATAAAGTTACAGGGCACGTGAGTGGCTTTGTTGTTAAGTGCCTGCCTGTGGCTCAGGTCATGATCCCAGCGTCCTGGGATTGAGCCACATATAGGGCTCCCTGCTCAGCGCGAAGCCTGCTTCTCCCTCTCTCACTTCCCCCTGCTTGTGTTCCCTCTCTCACTGTGTCTCTCTCTGTCAAATAAATAAACAAAATCTTAAAAATAAATAAATAAATAAAGTTACAACATAGGATTTAAAGTTTTATAAAGAAGTGGACAGAGGCTTTCTGATGCTCACTAGAGACTCTAAGTTCTGGTCTTACATATCCAAGGGGCAGGCTTCGTGCACAGTCTGTGCTTTGACATCTGAGACTACCACCATCTGAAGTTACTGGAGATGAGATGAAACTAAGACATTCCAGCAACCATGCAATTAATTCAGGAAGTGAATCCTGCAGCCCATCATGACTTCAGATGACCGCAGCCCCCAGAAAATATGTTGCCAGCAACAGTATGAGAGCCTGGGCTCCCACCATACAGCCAAGCCTCTTCCAGATCTAGGCCTGGGTGCTAAAGAATATTTTATTATTTAAGTCATCTCATTTTGAGGAAATTGGTTACACAGCAACAGATGTCTAGAAATGTTGGTTGAAAACTGGGCATTGCAGATAATACACTGTAACAGCTCTGGATTTGGCCATGATCTTCAGAAAATTATTGGATTTCTATCGTTAGGAAGTTATTTTGCCTGGAATGTTGCAGCATACGTCATGTTCTCCCACTACATTCAGTTGTGTATGCCTATTTTCTGTTCTTACGTCCTCCCACTGCTGCTTTTTGAGCCTGAATCCCATGGGTACCCCGTTGCCTCTGAAATTTGACAGTCAGCCAAGGATTTGAATAGAAACAGAGTTCACCCTTTTGTAGTTCCCCTGCTTCTAAGGACTCCCCGCATTTCTAGCTGCTCTGTCAGTCTTTGGCTCTATATTCTGACCCTTTAATATGTCTACCTCTCAAGCTGTGCATGGTTGGAAAATGTACTCAATTAGGAAAAGCAAGGAACTCACAGATCTGGCTTCACATAGATTTATCTTTCAAGAGTGGATTTATCTCTACTCTCCACCTGCTTCTCTGCCATGCTTCCTGGAAGTCTCCCCCAAGTCATGTTTAGTTAACAGCCAGCCACAGATTTAGGTATTTTGTGCTCTAAATCTGGGTCTCATTTCTTCAGCATTCTTGTGCTGCCAGGATTCCTCCTTAAAAGTCCCAGTTTTATTCCTTTTGTGTTTAAATATAACTTAGGAGGCTATGGAGGAAACCCACCACCATTCTCCACAGCCACAGCCATGGGGGATGATGGGTTGTGCTCTTGGTCGATAAAGTCATGAACTCAATTCTCAGCCCTTCCTATCCTTTCTGTCTCACAGCTTTTGTTTTCTTCTTTTTTTGAGACCAGATTCTGTTCCAATTGTCTCTGCTTCGGATGACTTTCAGCTTTTCCTTTTTATTTTATTCAGTTGTAATCACTGTTACCCACCAGGGGTTTGCACCAACACTCTGATAGCCATTATTAAGAGATATGATCCCAAAAGCCCATTTTCAAAAGACTTTCTTTTTATTTTGAATATGGCACCTTTAGCCATTGCAAGAGATTATATGCTGAGTGATTGGAGATGACTCAGGAAGAGAGCAATCAGTAATTTTTCCTACAAAATGGTAAGGGATATATTGTAACCCTTCAATAACTAAGAGCAGAGATCAGATGAATAATAATTCTGATAGCAATGTAATATCTGTAAGAATTTATGCTGCTAAGAGTCTGCTCCACTGGGCTGAACATTGAAGTAACTATTTGTATTAGTTATCTATTGCTGCTTAACAAGTTACCACAAAATGAGCAACTTTAAAAAAGCACCTGTTTAGGAGGGGTCCCCTTTCACCATCTCCTAGCCAATACCTCTCATTTCCTGACTTATTAATTTTTGCCATTCTAACTAGTAAAAGGTGGTATCTCAATGCAGTTTTGATTTGAATTTCCCTGGTGGCTAATGATGTTGAACATTTTTTCATGTGTCTGTTAGCCATTTTTATGTCTTCTTTGGAGAAGTGTCTGTTCATGTCTTCTGCCCATGCAAGCTGGTACAGCCACATTGGAAAACAATATGAAGTTTCCTCAAAAAATTAAAAATAGAGCTACCTTATGACCCAGCAATTGCACTACTGGGTATTTACCCCAAAGATACAGGTGTAGTGAAAACAAGGGCCATCTGTACCCCAATGTTCATAGCAGCAATGGCCACAGTCACCAAACTGTGGATAGAGCTGAGACGCCCTTCAACAGATGAATGGATAAAGAAGATGTGGTCCCTATGTACAATGGAATATTACTCAGCCATCAGAAAGGACGAATACCCACCATTTGCACTGATATGGATGGAACTAGAGGGGACTATGCTGAGTGAAATAAAGTCAAGCAGAGAAAGATAGTTATCATATAGTTTCACTCATATGTGAAACATAAGGAATAGCATGGAGGACATTAGGGGAAGGAAGGGAAAACTAAAGGGGGGAAATCAGAAGGGGAAACAAACCATGAGAGACTACGGGCCCCAGGAAACAATCTGAGGGTTTCAGAGGGGAGAGGGGCAGGGATGAAGTAGCCTGGTGATGGGTATTAAGGAGGGCACATGTTGTAATGAGCACTAGGTGTTATACACAAACAATGAATCTTGGAACACTACATCAAAAAACTAATGATTATGGTGATTAACATAACATAATAAAAAACAGCATCTGTTTACTTGCTAACAGTTCTAAGGGTCACAAATCCAGCATGGCATGTTCAACATACCATAGGCTGAAATCATGTCACTGACCTGGCTAGGTGCTCATCTAGAGGTTTTGGAGAAAAATTGCTTCCAAGTTCATTCAAAGTATTGGCAGAATTCAATTCCTTGCCGTTGTAGGACTCAGTTCACTATCTTCTTGCTGGCTATCAGTCAGAGGACTTTCTCAGATCCTTAATAACACCTGCACTCCACCTCATGTGACCCGTCCATTTTTAAGACAACACCAACACATCAAATGCACCTTGTGCCTCAAGTCTCTCTGATTTCCTCCTCTGCCACCAACCAGAGAAAAGTTTTGTTAATACTAGATCAGGTCCTCCTGGCTAATCTCCCTATCTTAAAAACAATTGTGCCATGTAACATGTCATAATCTCGGTAGTAATAGCTCATTATATTCACAGGGTTTAGAGATTAAATCATGGAATCCTGAGATTCATTTTCAGAATTATGCATACTATCATCTCATCATAAAAACATATCTTTTTCTGCACCCAGATGCATCGAAGCACTTGGGGGTCACCAGGAAAACACAGAACATCTTCACAAATTATCCACTTGGGGCCTTACCTGTCAAATCCTATTATTAATCAATAGCCAGTGTGCTCTATATTAAAATTGGCAAACCAAGAGAATACATTGAGACCATCTCCTTCCATCAAAAAATATATATATGTGTGCATATATATATGCACACATACACATGCACATATACACACACAGACAGAGAAACTTCCCCTTGTTTTAACACCTGTAGGAATGGCATAGTAGTCACAGGTGGGTACTCATACGTACATTGCATTTTGGGAACTGGAGGATTAATTTACATTCCAAACTGTGAAAAGAAATAACCAATTTATACATGGAAAGTGATTTATATGCCGTGTTCACTGCAGCTTCATTTATAATAATGAAAAAAGTATTTAACAATAGAGTGCAAAGTAAATTATAGCACATCCACAAGATACAGTCATTTATTTATTCTTTCAGCCTTTCGACAAATGTTTATTGTTCCTCTGCCAGGTGCCAGGTACCATTAGGTGCTAGGGATGCAACAATGGTGCAAAAAAGACTTGGTTCCTATTTGTGTGGAATTTATACTCCAGCTGGGAAGGAGAGACATTAATCAAATAATCACAGAAACTCATGTAAAATTGCAACCTCTGAAGGGTATAGCCATTTAAATGATGGTTTTAATTTAAAAGTTGTCAAAAAAGGAGAGAACTGCCTTTGACCTAATGTTAAGATAAATAAGAAGACTATGTAACTATATGCATGGGAAGATACAAATAATACAACATAAACTTTGCAAGGAGAAGAGACTGGAAGGAAACAAACCAAATGTTAATATCATTTGTCTTCTTTATATTTATATGTAGCCCCCAAATTATATAATTTGCATATATTACTTTTATAAATTGAAAACTTAAACTCTATTACAAAAATAAAATTATTTTATTCTGTCTATCCATGTAATCAGATGCTTAAATTTTACGTGGTCTGGGCCAGATTTTCACATCCTCTTTGCTTAAATTTTGTGGTTTAGGCTGAACTAATTGAAAACATAAAAATAAATGTAAAACTACCCAGTTATCACTTGGCAAATTCTTTACATAGACTCTATACATAGACTTGAAGGTATTGCTCAATATTCCGAGTGCCTTTGAAAATTTTTTCAGCAATGGTTAGGCTCATAACATACCAGCATTACTGTTCCTCCGCTCTTTCCCCCTCTCCCACCTCCTTGGCCAAGAACATCTTCCCTTCCTGTCATAATATCATTGCTTATAGAGGACTTCACATGCATTGCCTCAAATATCTACAGTATGACTGCACAGCAGGCACTGATATCTTCCTGGGACAGGAGAGGTATCAGAATGCTAGTATTACTTAACAGATAATAAACACCAATGGTAGGATTTGAACCCAGGACCGTTTGACTCCCAGGATCATGCTCTTTTCACTACTTTAGTAAGCAGAATTCTAGCCAGCCCCCAAGAGTCTGCTTATCCCTCTTCCTCTGCTCCTCTCCCAACTCACACTCTTTCTCTCTGTTTCTCTCTCTCAAATAAATAAATAAAATTGCAAGAACAAACAAACAAACACATCAAGCTAAGGATTTCTCTTCCTAACCGCCCCCCCCCGCTTTCCTTTGTACCCTTTTTTAAAAAGATTTATTTATTTATTTATTATTGATTTGAGGGCCCATGAGTGGGGGGACAGGCAGAAGGAGAGAATCTTGGAGCAGAATCTCCACTGAGCATGGAGCCTTTCTCAGGGCTGATCTCACAGCCTATAAGCAGAAACCAAGAGTTGGGCACTCAATCCACTGAGCGGCCCAGGCAGCCCTCCTTTCCACCATATTTAATGTCCCTAATCGAGGGATCCAAGCATGAACCAGCAGGAGGGATACCCAGTCCCACCACCCCAGATTTAGCATGGACTCCTATAAGGTCAAGCTGAGTTCAAACACAAACACCAGGTTCCAATATTGGGGACCTCTCCCGATTTCAGTTCCAACCATTGGACGTGGTGAGAATGAGAATGGGAGAATTGGGGTGGCCATTTCCCAAAAGATCCATTTCAAGGCTAATTCTTTACAATGGAGGTTGACGTCATGGAGATACATAATATAAACTCATGTGAAATATACTTTGATGTCAGTGAGAGTTTTAACCAAGATGGCTGTGACTAACGATGGTCCAAACGATTCTGCTAGGGTGGATGATTCCCCACATTCCAGGAGATTTCATGAGAGCCAAAAATGTCTAATGATTCCAAAATATCTCGGGTCTCACTGGCCAACGCTGAAAACTCATTTGCTGAGCTCTAATTCTTTGATTTATGGGTCTGTGTTTGTTAAAATACAGGCACTCCTGGAGGCAATTCCTCAGTTTAAACTTTTATCAATCAACAGCCAGAAGGAAACTTCACACCCTTTCTTGTGAACCACGTGATCATAAAAGGAATAAGAAATGAGAAAATGCTAGGGTGCTGAAGAGTAAACACAGGACAGCAAACATAGACAGATGGGATATGCATGGTATTGGACTTCAAAGGTAAGTACTCTTTTTGTTAGAAGCATCTGGGCACGTGAGCACTTTATGTCCTTACAAATAACATTCATTCTGATGCAGAAAAAAAGTCTTTCTTTTAGTTCCAATGAAATGAGGTGATTCTATTTTAATAGGAATTTCCATTTGTCTTATCTCTCTCCAGTTCGAATTTTACCTTTGTCACTAGCTTCGCCCACAGAATAGAAGGCATAAACCCCAGTCTTGAAACAACATATGGAAGATGAAATTGGAGAGAAGTATCTTCAAATAAATGGTGAGAGCCTTGATAAAACAGAACTCACAACTTGGTAATTGGGTTAACTGGTAGATGTCTATGTCGCACCAAGACTCAGACATGTGCAGACACAAGTGAGGCGCTACACAGGCTAGTGGGCTATTCCACAAACACAGCATGGGGCAGGGGCCTCTGCCTCATTAAGGCACGGGCACTGCCATGATGCTGTGGCCGTGGTACTGCCCCTCTCCATATCATTCGTATCTTACAAAGCAGGCTCAGAAAGCAAGTGACCTTAGGAATCTACCGTCATAAGGAGAACAGCTCTAGGGGCACCTGCGTGGCTCAGTCAATTGAGCCTCTGCCTTCAGCTCACATCATGATCTCAGGGTCCTGGAATCGAGCCCCACGTCGGGCTCCCTGTTCAGTGGGGACTCTGCTTCTCCCTCTCCCTCTGCTGCTCCCCCTCCTTGTGCCCTCTCACTCAAGCTCTCTCTCTCTCTCAAATAAATAAAATCTTTAAAGAAAAAAATAAAGGAACACAGCTCTAATTGCCCGCCCTTCTCCCTCCTTCTCAGGATCCATTCACTACTCCCTTTGGCCCTGAAATCCAAAACAATGCAAGCCATCCTCTTTTATGAGCAGTAAAACTTGATTTTTCCAAGGGAGAATAAAATATCAAATATACACTTGTTTACCTTGCGCTGGAGAGGAGGGAAGAATGGGTATGCTACAGTAACCCTACCTAAAGGCAGCCCAGGAAAATCCCTAGCACCTCTTTCTGGAAAAAAAAAAAAAAAAAAAAAAAACAGAGTCATAAATTTAATCTCCAACAGAGATAATACTGCTCTTGAGATTCACAAGACTCGCCACTGTGAGTATTCGCTCAGAACTGGGTAAAAGGGGACCTTGCCGAATACCTAGGCTTATATTCCCTCCATCAACCATCCAGTCACAAGGCCTGCATATGCCATGCACTGTGCTAGTTACCAAACCTCCAGAGATAAACAGGCATTGTCTCTATAGGGAGGGAACCAACCACCAGCAAATGTCATACTGCATGAAGATACTCCAAGGGACACAAAGTACATTGTGTAACAAGGGATGCAAAGTTGCAAAAAGTCCCCTTCCTGCCCCACCCCACCCCACCCCTGCCCCAGGGCTCTGGGGTCCCAGTTTAATCCTCTAGGGTTGAATAAACCAGAATGCAAACCTTACTCAGAAGCAGCCAAAGATGAGGCCTCACCTGCTTCCTACTCCGTGGCTTAGCTCCCAGTCCTATCAGCCGCTAAATGAATATTTTTTGATTGATTGGTTGATTGATGTACAATCCTTATCAGTGAGGTTGTTAACTCAGACTACTGAAATGTGCAAGTTTGAGTTAAATATACACAGACATCATATCCCCAGATACACAATGTAACAGCAGCGTTGAGTCATAACAGAGAGGAAGAAAAGATACATTTCAATGGAGCCTTGGCAGGAGCTAAGGAAGCAGTTAAAGGGGAGCAATAAGAGCGGGCTGACATGTTCTCAATGGCTGCAACTTCAAAAGAGAAGGCTTTTACATTGATGGGGATTTGATTATCCAGAGAGATAAGATAAAAACTGGTAAGGGAAATCAAAGAGAAATAAAACTCTTGAGATAGCCTGAGAAATCAGGTTATTTGGGAAAAGGAGGAGATCATTCAGTCAGTTGTTTTCTATTAAAAATAAACTCCTCAAAACCAAGATTTTCAAGTTGATGTAATCTTCATCCTTCATAACAAAGATGAAGAATTAAAAAATCAAGGGTAGAGGGGGGAGGAGTCAAGATGGCGGAGAAGTAGCAGGCTGAGATGATATCAGGTAGCAGGAGATCAGCTAGATAGCTTATCTAACCATTGCGAACACCTACAAATCCAACAGGAAATCGAAGAGAAGAAGAGCAACAATTCTATAAACAGAAAATCGATCACTTTCTGAAAGGTAGGACCTGCGGAGAAGTGAATCCAAAGTGACAGGAAGATAGACCGCGGGGGGAGGGCCCGGCTCCTGGCAAGTGGCAGAGCAACAAAGCACTAAATCAGCACTTTTAAAAGTCTGCTCCACTGAGGGACATCGCTCCATAGGCTAAACCGGGGGGAAGCCCATGTGGGGTCAGCATAACCCCAGGTCCCGCCGGGGTCACAGAAGGACTGGGGGTATCTGAGTGTCGCAGATCTCAGGTATTAGAGCGGGGAAGCCGGCTACAGTGACAAAGCCGAGGAGTGACCTCTCAGCTCGGGGTTACCTTGAACCAGTCACAGGCTGGGTGAGCTCAGAGTGCGGCTGGAAGCCAGGGAGACAGAGTGACTGAGCACTTTTCTCCAAGCACACGGCTGGAGGCCAGGGAGACGGAAGCAACCGAGAGCTTTTCTCCAAACACGAGGGATTGAGCGCTTTTCTCCAAGTGCAACCAGAGGCCAGGGAGACGGGGGAAGTTGGGTGCTTTTCTCTGAGGGCGCACTGAGAAGCGGGACCCCGAGCTCTCGGCTCCTCCGGGCCGGAGATTGGGAGGCCACCATTTTCATTCCCGTCCTCCGGAACTCTACGGAAAGTGCTCGGGGAACAAAAGCTCCTGAAAGCAAACCTGAGTGGATTACTCAGCCCGGCCCCTGGTAAGGGCAGTGCAATTCCGCCTG
The DNA here is from genome assembly GCF_002288905.1 of Enhydra lutris kenyoni. Lineage (NCBI taxonomy): Eukaryota > Metazoa > Chordata > Mammalia > Carnivora > Mustelidae > Enhydra > Enhydra lutris. Next base: position 99,247,804 of record NW_019154085.1, on the reverse strand, counting down.
GGGCAAAGACACTTGAGAATCACTACAACAGTCCCCTCCCCCAGAAGATCAACAAGAAACCCAGCCAAGACCAACTTCACTCACCAAGGAGAACAGCGGAATTCCAGAGGAGGAGAAAGCAAACCTTATCTGGACAAAATAACAAGGTGTAAAACTCACCACAAAAAAAAAAAAAAGAACAAGAGGCAGTACCAAAGGCTGGGGACCTAATCAATACGGACATTGGTAATATGACAGATCGAGAGTTCAGAATGACGACTCTCAAGGTTCTAGCTGGGCCCAAAAAAGGCATAGAACATATTAGAGAAACCCTCTCCAGAGAGATAAAAACCCTTTCTGGAGAAATAAAAGAACTAAAATCTAACCAAGTTGAAATCAAAAAAGCTATTAGTGAGGTGCAATCAAAAATGGAAGCTCTTACTGCTAGGATAAATGAGGCAGAAGAAAGAATTAGTGACATAGAAGACCAAATGACAGAGAATAAAGAAGCTGAGCAAAAGAGAGACAAACAAATACAGGACCACAAGGAGAGAATTTGAGAGATAAGTGATACCATAAGACAACACAACATTAGAATAATTGGGGTTCCAGAAGAAGAAGAAAGAGAGAGGGGAGCAGAAGATATATTTGAAATAATTATTAGAGAGAATTTCCAAAATATGGCAAAGGGAACAAACATCAAAATCCAGGAGATGCAAAGAACGCCCCTCAGAATCAATAAAAATAGGTCCACACCCCATCACCTGATAGTAAAATTTACAAGTCTTAGTGACAAAGAGAAAATCCTGAAAGAAGCCCGAGAAAAGAAGTCTGTAACATACAGGGGTAAAAACATGAGATTGGCAGTGGACTTATCCACAGAGACCTGGCAGGCCAGAAAGAACTGGCATGATATATTCAGAGCAATAAACGAGAAAAACATGCAGCCAAGAATACTATATCCAGCTAGGCTATCAATGAAAATAGAAGGAGAGATTAAAAGCTTCCAGGACAAACAAAAACTGAAAGAATTTGCAAACACCAAACCAGCTCTACAGGAAATATTGAAAGGGGTCCTCTAAACAAAGAGAGACCCTAAAAGTAGTAGATCAGAAAGGAACAGAGACAATATACAGTAACAGTCACCTTACAGGCAATACAATGGCACTAAATTCATATCTCTTAATAGTTACCCTGAATGTTAATGGGCTAAATGCCCCAATCAAAAGACACAGGGTATCAGAATGGATAAAAAAACAAAACCCATCTATATGTTGCCTACAAGAAACTCATTTGAGACCCAAGGACACCTTCAGATTTAAAGTGAGGGGGTGGAAAAAAATTTACCATGCTAATGGACATCAGAAGAAAGCTGGGGTGGCAATCCTTATATCAGATCAATTAGATTTTAAGCTAAAGACTATAATAAGAGATGAGGAAGGACACTATATCATACTCAAAGGGTCTGTCCAACAAGAAGACCTTACAGTTTTAACTATCTATGCCCCTAACATGTGAGCATCCAACTATATAAACCAATTAATAACAAAATCAAAGAAATACATCAACAATAATACAATAATAGTAGGGGACTTTAACACTCCCCTCACTGAAATGGACAGATCATCTAAGCAAAAGGTCAACAAGGAAATAAAGGCCTTAAATGACACACTGGACCAGAGGGACATCAAAGATATATTCAGAACTTTCCATCCCAAAATAACAGAATACACATTCTTCTCTAGTGCACATGGAACATTCTCCAGAATAGACCACATCCTGGGTCATAAATCAGGTCTTAACCAGTATCAAAAGATTGGGATCATTCCTTGCATATTTTCAGACCACAATGCTCTGAAGCTAGAACTCAATTACAAGAGGAAAGTTGGAAGGAACCCAAATACATGGAGACTAAACAGCATCCTTCTAAAAAATGAATGGGTCAACCAGGAAATTAAAGAAGAATTGAAAAAAAATTCATGGAAACAAATGATAATGAAAACACAACGGTTCAGAATCTGTGGGACACAACAAAGGCAGTCCTGAGAGGAAAATATATAGCAGTACAAACCTTTCTCAAGAAACAAGAAAGGTCTCAAATACACAACCTAACCCTACACCTAAAGGAGCTGGAGAAAGAACAACAAAGAAAGCCTAAACCCAGCAGGAGAAGAGAATTCATAACGATCAGAGCAGAAATCAATGAAATAGAAACAAAAAAAACAATAGAACAAATCAACGAAACTAGGAGCTGGTTCTTTGAAAGTATTAATAAGATTGACAAACCCCTGGGCAGAGTTATCAAAAAGAAAAGAGAAAGGACTCAAATAAATAAAATCATGAATGAAAGAGGAGAGATCACAACCAACACCAAAGAAATACAAACAACTATTAGAACATACTATGAGCAACTCTACGCCAACAAATTTGATAATCTGGGAGAAATGGATACATTTCTAGAAACATATAAACTACCACAACTGAACCAGGAAGAAATAGAAAACCTGAACAGACCCATAACCAGTAAGGAGATTGAAACAGTCATCAAAAATCTCCAAACAAACAAAAGTCCAGGGCCAGATGGCTTCCCAGGGGAATTCTGCCAAATATTTAAAGAAGAATTAATTCCTATTCTCCTGAAACTGTTCCAAAAAAAAATAGAAATGGAAGGAAAACTCCCAAACTCATTTTATGAGGCCAGCATCACCTTGATCCCAAAACCAGACAAGGATCCCATCAAAAAAGAGAATTACAGACCAATATCTTTGATGAACACAGATGCAAAAATTCTCACCAAAATACTGGCCAATAGGATCCAACAGTACATTAAAAGGATTATTCACCATGACCAAGTGGGATTTATTCCAGGGCTGCAAGGTTGGTTCAACATTCACAAATCAATCAATGTGATACAATACATTAATAAAAAAAAGAAAAAAAATGATAATAAAAAAAATTAAAAAATTTAAAAAAAGAATGTATTCACATTAAAGTGCTCATATCTCAAATTAGTTAAATAAGTACCTGATATGTAATATGACTATAATGCACTTTAAAAGGTAATTAAACTACTGCGAGAGTAATCATAAATTTCAATAAATTTATATTTTGAAAAAAAAAAAAGAACAAGAACCATATGATACTCTCAATAGATGCTGAAAAAGCATTTGACAAAATACAGCATCCCTTCCTGATTAAAACTCTTCAAAGTGTAGGGATAGAGGGCACATACCTCAATATTATCAAAGCCATCTATGAAAATCCCACTGCAAATATGATTCTCAATGGAGAAAAACTGAAAGCTTTTCCACTAAGGTCAGGAACACGGCAGGGATGTCCGTTATCACCACTGCTATTTAACATAGTACTAGAAGTCCTAGCCTCAGCAATCAGACAACAAAAAGAAATTAAGGGCATCCAAAGTGGCAAAGAAGAAGTCAAACTATCACTCTTTGCAGATGATATGATACTATATGTGGAAAACCCAAAAGGCTCCACTCCAAAACTGCTAGAACTTGTAAGGAATTCAGTAAAGTGTCAGGATATAAAGTCAATGCACAGAAATCAGTTGCATTTCTCTACACCAACAACAAGACAGAAGAAAGAGAAATTAAGGAGTCAATCCCATTTACAATTGCAGCCAAAACCATAAGATACCTAGGAATAAACCTAACCAAAGAGGCAAAGAATCTATACTCAGAAAACTCTAAAGTACTCATGAAAGAAATTGAGGAAGACACAAAGAAATGGAAAAATGTTCCATGCTCATGGATTGGAAGAACAAATATTGTGAAAATATCTATTCTGCTAAAGCAATCTACACATTTAATGCAATCCCTATCAAAATCCCATCCATTTTTTTTTTCAAGGAAATAGAACAAATAATCCTAAAACTTATATGGAACCAGAAAAGACCTCGAATAGCCAAAGGAATATTGAAAAAGAAAGCCAAAGTTGGTGGCATCACAATTCCAGACTTCAAGCTCTGTTACAAAGCTGTCATCATCAAGACAGTATGGTACTGGCACAAAAACAGGCACATAGATCAATGGAACAGAATAGAGAGCCCAGAAATAGACCCTCAAGTCTATGGTCAACTACTCTTCGACAAAGCAGGAAGAAATGCCCAATGGAAAAAAAGACAGCCTCTTCAACAAATAGTGCTGGGAAAATTGGACAGCCACATGCAGAAAAATGAAATTGGACTATTTCCTTACACCACACATGAAAATAGACTCAAAATGGATGAAGGACCTCAATGTGAGAAAAGCATCCATCAAAATCCTCAAGGAGAACACAGGCAACAACCTCTTTGGCCTCAACCGAAGCAACTTCTTCCTAGGAACATCACCAAAGGCAACAGAAGCAAGGACAAAAATGAGCTATTGGGATTTCATCAAGATCAAAAGGTTTTGCACAGCAAAGGAAACAGTTAACAAAACCAAAAGACAACTGACAGACTGGGAGAAGATATTTGCAAACGACGTATCAGATAAAGGGCTAGTATCCAAAATCCATAAAGAGCTTAGCAAACTCAACACCCAAAGAACAAATAATCCAATCAAGAAATGGGCAGAGGACATAAACAGACATTTCTGCAAAGAAGACATCCAGATGGCCAACAGACACATGAAAAAATGCTCCACATCACTCGGCATCAGGGAAATACAAATCAAAACCACGATGAGATACCACCTCACACCAGTAAGAATGACTAAAATTAACAAGTCAAGAAATGACAGATGCTGGCGAGGATGCGAAGAGAGGGGAACCCTCCTACACTGTTGGTGGGAATGCAACAGTGTGTAGGTTCCTCAAAAAACTGAAAATAGAGCTACCCTATGACCCAGCGATTGCACTACTGGGTATATATCCTAAAGATACAAACGTGGTGCTCCGAAGGGGCACGTGCACCCGAATGTTTATAGCAGCAATGTCCACAATAGCCAAACTATGGAATGAACCTAGATGTCCATCAACAGATAAATGGATAAAGAAGATGTGGTGTATATATATACAATGGAATACTATGCAGCCATCAAAAGAAATGAAATCTTGCTGTTTGCAATGACGTGGATGGAACTAGAGGGTATTATGCTTAGCGAAATAAGTCAATTGGAGAAAGACAACTATCATATGATCTCCCTGATATGAGGAAGTGGAGATGCAATGTGGGGGTTTGGGCGGTAGGAAAAGAAAAAATGAAAGAAGATGGGATTGGGAGGGAGACAAACCATAAAAGACTCAATCTCAAAAAACAGACTGAGTGTTGCTGGGGGGAGGGGGGACGGGAGAGGGTGGTGAGGATATGGACATTGGGGAGGGTGTGTGCTATGATGAGTGCTGTGAAATGTGTAAACCTGGCGATTCACAGATCTGTACCCCTGGGGCTAAAAATACATTATATGTTTATTTAAAAATTAAAATAAAATAAAATAAAATAAATGCAAAAAGAAAAAAAAAGAATTCGTGAAAGTAAAAAAAAAAAAAAAAAAATAAAGGATCCTGGACTAAACCCTGTTTAGAGAGAAAAAAAAAAAAAAAAAACCTAAAGCATCAATCCAAGCTATAGAAGAGTAATTTTACAAATATAGGATTGTTTGGGGAGAATCTTATAAAATGATGTAAAACTTATTGCAGACCAGACTGTATCATTTAAAAAAAAATAATATAAATTCTCCAGATTGTTTAAGGTTGAATCCATGGACAATGCATTTTCCTCAGGGAATTCCAACCCTGATATGTTAACGATAATGAATAAACCTAAAATGGATGCCAAAACAAATAACAAACTGATAGGGAGAGATTTTTCCTTCCTTTTAACTGACGGAGCAATAGTACACTCACTCCTTCAGATTACAAACATCAGTCACAGCCACACATGCACACACGTGTGCACGCACAGATACACACACATTTGAAAATCCATAATGTAAACAGAGGAAGGGTCTTGGTCATTCACTCCACAAAATGCTTTGGTCGAAGTGTTTATATGTAGAGAAAAAGAGATCAAGAGTGAGTGAGAGTAGAGAACCTCATAGCTGCAGTGATGGTGATGATTTGGGGATTTCCTGTTTGGTATGAGACTCAGGTTGTAGTTCTTTCTAGACAGACCCTGCATCACAAGCTGATCCAAACGGACAGCTGCTCGAGGTAGAGATGAGACTCCTACCTATACCCGGAGAAACTGTTCTCCTTTGCCTGGTTGGGAAAATAAACCTTAGGATAACTGAGGCCATTCTTCATCTCATTTTCCCAGCACACATCTAGTTCATAGCTGACCTAATCTATAAGTGTGAGTCATCCAGCCTCTAACTCAGGGAAAGAAAGTAGGGAAGCCAAAGGATTAGGCAGGTCCCATTCATCACCAGGAAAATAAACAGGACCCGCTCCTGTAGTGGTGAGGAGATAGTGGCTGGGTTATAACTAAGCACCCCAGCCGCAGTTGTTGACCAGGACCCAGCCAATAAAAGCTTGACCTTGAGCAGCAGAGAGTCAGAAGACAGACGATTGGGCCAGAGAGATGAGTCTTGTTCTCTGTAAAATGAGAAGAGGCTATATACTTCCTTATATTTTTCTAGTTTTGCACTTTACAGGGCACATTACCAAACACGACATATTTGACCCTCACAGCTTTGTTAGTGAGAAAGAGACTCCAAAACCCAGATGACTTCAAAGGCTGGTATCGAACTCGATCATTTTATCTTTGCACAAGATGCCCTCTTTCACCTTTGTTCCTGAAGTAGTCCTGTTTGCAATCAGGCCGTTCTCTAGTGAAGCTGCAAACACACTAGTTGCTTAATGCAACTCATGGTTGCATTGCTAGGGGGAATTTTTTTCTTTCTTTCTTTCTTTCTTTTTTTTTAAGGGAAAATACCTCAGTAACAATCATGAACCATCTAAAGTGTGACTTTAAGGTGTTGAAACTGATAATATGTTTCAAGTTCTCCTGCCTGCTAGCACACAGCTTTCATGGAGTCTGCCTATCCTGAGAATGCTTCCTGGTTGCCAGTACTTCTGGAGCCTTTTTATTGAACCAGATATTCAGCATTAGGTCAAAGGCCTTGAGAGAAAATCAAACTTCCTTCTTTAGAGTCACATTTTGTTTTGAACTGAAGGCTTCCTTACTGATTACCTAGACTGCTCTCTCAAGTTATTGACAAAGTCTGTAGCAATTTCAGTTTGGCTACTTCAAGAAATCTTATTCCTTGGAAAGGAAAGATTTGTCTCCCCTGAAGATAGACCAAAGAACATGATGTTGACTCCACAGGCAGTTCCAAAAAGGAAACTCCCCCATGGCCTCCATAACTAGAAGTGCCCCAAGCAGAAGGATGATGTCTTGCTCCTATTTATTTCTACGGAGCCTGGCACATACCCATCACGGAAGTAGCTTTACAGACAGGTAAGCAATGCAGTCCCACGGGGTCCCCTGCAGGACCCTGCATTTGGTATCATGCTCTGCTGCCACCATCTTGAAATTCTTAATAGTTTAACGAAGGGTCCTGCATTTTCATTTTAGAATGGGCCCCACACAAAATAGGACCATTATTATCCCCTGATAACTTCTTGTTAAGCCACATTGAACCACTGTGGGTCTGAGATCTGCTTACAGGATAAGAAATAAGATAGAGACAGAAATCTGGGTTTGAGTGGTCTTCCCAGTATTTAGTGATTTTCTTGTCGGGATTGAGTGAAATCATCCTCCAAAAGTATAAACATATGCTGTATTGTCTATCTTGTGATGTTTGAGGATTCTAATAATGTCTATAGAGCAAATGGTACAAATTAGGCACTCCAGGTTGGGTATTTTTATTATTATCATTATTTTTATGGACCTGGCCAGGGCTGGGAATGTAAATATAATATACAAAGAAGAAATAGAAAGAGAGAGAGAAACATGCTTCATAATACTCCATAATAAACAACAAAGGAAATACGTTGGCCACAATTTTTATAGCCTCAGAACTCAGTATTCCAAAACAGAGCACTTTGGTAAAACTATAAGACCCGTGCATTTATAACACCATTGTAGTGTTCAAAGAGGATCAGGAACCTAAAAGTACTTTAAACCTAAAAAGCATTAAATATAAATGTGTCACGGTATCTTAGTTAAACCATAGTTCAATCACTTTTGTATTGCCTTGTTTAATTAATGTATACTTTTAAAACCTGCATGCCAAAAAAAGCCTTATGCTGTCTAATTATTATTTTTTGTATACTGTTAATTATAGTTTATGATCATTTCTCCAAAATGTTGACTGTCAGACCCTTGTTCCAAGGGGGAAAAGCCTTACAGTAACTGCAATAAAAGAAGAAGAACATATTTTCTTAGGAAAGCATTTCTCTATAAGACTAATACCATTTTGTCAGGTAATTACTTTGAAAAGCCACTTGGGGTACAAGGTAAAAAGAACGCTCTGTCCATTATCAGCCCACCTTCCTGGCAAAAGTCCGTGCTTGCAGAACAACCAATAGCGACAGTTCTGCTAACTCTCCAGGTTGGTTTTGCTGAATGGTGTAAACAGGTAAACTGAGCGTGTTAAATACACTCCCTGACAGGAGGCAGGCGATTTCTCGGACTCCTAGGGAAGTGAGGAAGGAGGCTGGGAAGAGGGCCTTCGTGGGAAGACAGAAGTTTCACAAGCACATTTTACGGATTAGGATGTACTAACAGTTTTCCAACCCAGGAAGAACCACGGATCTTCAGTAAAATCTTTATAGCTCCCTAATTGTTGATTTAAATGTTTGGGGCGAAGAGCGGCAAAGGCTTGTGAGAAGCACAGCTGAGACCAAGGCCAAGGAATCCAGTGTGTCCAGGAAGCCGAGTATCTGGAAACCAAGAATGGCTGTTCCATTTAGTACTGGTTTTCATAACAATACAATCAGATATGAATACAGGAGCTCTCATATTTATAATGATGATGATGGTGATAATGATAATGGCTTCAGTATCTCTTTTTCTATGGCATTTCTGTACAAAGGTCTTTCTCTTGAACTGCCATAAAAAAGACAGAGGAGATGTTGAAGGAACAAGAAAAATAAATAGGATCTTTGGACCGAGTATGGTGAGTTAGTGTCTGGCAGCAATGGCCGTGCCCTTCTGTTTGCCCTAAATCACTAGCACTTAAGACTGAAGTCCACATTTCCTAGACCCCCTGAGATCTATGCACGTGGATAGGACAGAGGCTTTGAGGGTAAGGTTAGCTTTAGAAGGCAAGCGGAGGTGGAGGTGTTCTGCAGAGGCCGCTAGGATCTGGACTCCAGGGTTCACCTTTTGTCACCTGCCTGTGTCACCAGGACAGAGGTGGCAGCTTGGGAGTTTCCCCAACTTCTGGATCACAGCTATCACAATGGCCCCAGACTGCTGCTTTGGCAGCCCTTTGAATAATTTTATAAGGATCTAATTTCCTCTAAATCTTGTCTTCCCTGAAGTAGCTACCTATCAGAGATTTGTTTCCCACACTGAATCTAGAACAGTATCATGACATATTAGATGAACCCCACTCATAAATCTCTAGATTTAAACAATCCATGGTGTAATCTGTAATCAGCATGATCTCTCCCCAAACTGTTCTGTCAAAGGAAGAACAGCAACTCTCCTCTTGCTATTTTAATTTATTCAATTCTATTAATATTTAGAAAACACCCACTAGGCGATAGGACTACTTATTCAATTTATGAAAAACTTTACCACCATGGGGTAGGCAACCACATATTTGAAAACATTCAATCACCATCAATAAAACAGAGCAGCAGCCATTAAAACGGTAAAATTGGGGCGCCTGGGTGGCTCAGTGGGTTAAGCCGCTGCCTTCGGCTCAGGTCATGATCCCAGGTCCTGGGTTCAAGCCCCACATCGGGCTTTCTGCTCAACAGGGAGCCTGCTTCCTCCTCTCTCTGCCTACTTGTGATTTCTCTCTGTCAAATAAATAAATAAAATCTTTAAAAAAAAAAAAATAAAATAAAACGGTAAAATTGAATAGAACTTCCTCAGAAAGTAAGTTAAATGAGCTTTGTGCTGTGTCCTAAAGGTCAGCGTGAAGCTATCTTAACAAAGTAGTTCATTCCGGTCAATTTCTTTACCCATCTCCAACAAGGCATACCCAAAGCATGTAGCTTCTAACATTCCCTTTTCCACATCATTTATCGTTTTGAAGACCCCACACAAACCTCAGGCACCTTCATCTACATGCCTAACATCCTTAAGAGGCCAGACAAAATCTTACTTCCTTCAGGAAGATTTCCCTGACCCACTTAATTTTTCCTTCACTTGCTTTGTAATTCTCATACTTCTCCCATATCCCATTTTTTCTAATACAGCACATTTATTCCTTTGACATTTTTCTGGATATAGAAACACATTGTACTTCCTTGAAATCTATCCAGAGTCTATAAACTCAAGATGTTAAGGGCTGGATTTTTTGGTTTGGGTTTTTTTGTTTGTTTGCTTGTTCATTTTGTCATTGTTCAATCTCTATTACATAGCACGGTGCTTGGTATTTGGTAGCCTCTTGATAAATATTTGCTAAAAAACTAAATGGAGTTATCAATAGACATCGGTCCACCAAAAATCTATACACCACTGTTCATAATACAGAGCTGTTCAAGGGACACCCCTTGCACCTGTGGTGGCCACAAGTCTATTTCTGACCAGGAGAATATAAGTAGAAGTGAGCTATGTCCTTACTGGGCTGGAGTAGTAGAGACAGGTCCCTTCCCCTTCCCACAGCTAAGGATGAAAACTTCCAAGGCCCTAGATAGGAAGGGAACCAGAGGACAAAGTCTAGATCCTCAAATTACTATTCAGGACAATAAAAAAGACTGTTTTTCCATTGGGAAAACACACACTGAAAACTTAAGTGAGAAATTAAAATGTATTGTATCATCCCCACAAAGATCTATATGTGAGTGTTTGTAGACGTTCTATTCATAATAGCTGAATACTGGAAACAGCCTGAACATTTATTAACTGGCAAGCGGATAAACACACATCTAATGGAATGTTACTCAGCAATCCAAAGGAATGGTACATGCAACATCATAGACGAATCTCAAAAAAGCATCATGCTAAGTAGAAGGCAAACACAAAACAGTATATACACCAAATGAGCCTATGAGCACATTAATTAGTATAATATTAACTTTAATACAATATTAATAGTGTGCTCTGGAAAAGACAAAACCATAGGAACAGAAGCCAAAGCAGGAGCTGTCAGTCTCAGGGTGAAGAGGATTCATTTTCAACGATCACAAGGAAACTTCTCAGAGTGACGGAAATGTTCTGTATCCTAGCAGTGATTGTGAGTACATGGCTGGAAATGTCTGTCAACCCTCACTGAACTGTACACTTAAAAAGGGTGAATTTCACTATATATAATATTCATCCAAAAACGTGATTTAAAAAAAAAATTTCTTGTGTTAAGGACAGAATTTTGGAATTTATGTGATACATAGTCAACTATGTTAGTGTCATTCTAGCGATGACACAGACGGAAGAAGAGTGAAGCCCAGCGCCCTACCAGGGGCCACTTCGGCATGCTCCAGGAAGCCCTGCGTGTTGCTGAGCTCATAATAAGTGCTCAGGAAAAACATGCTGAAGTAAATTTAATTTCCCTCCCACAATTTTTACATTCTGTGGTTTGCCTAAAATCATTTATATATTCATTCATCCATTGCTTCCTTTCACTGCACATGATAAAACCAAAGCTGCCAAGCCCCGAACTCAGCAAACACATTTTTCAAACACTTTCCACGCAAGCAATCAGGCATTGGCCTGTTTTATTCATAAGACAATTTTTCTTTCTCGCTGCTGGAGCCACTTAAACATTTAATATCCATAAAACTGCTTGAATTTTTTAAGAACACAAATGGGGATTCCATTGCACTGAATATGGAATTCTTTGGTGTCATAGCAGCAAGCCTCATTGTGCCAATCAGAATTCGCTCACCGAGGGTCGTTCTCAAACAAACGGTCTGACCTTCTTGGTCATCCTTCTTCCTCACAGATTGAGAGTCCTAGGCTTCTGATACTCAGTGCTCTTCCACCTTGAAATTATCTTTTTCTACCTCGAGAGGAAATTAATATCCCCAGCATTTTATTAAATCTTTTCCCCGAAGTTAACCAAAAGAAATCAAAGTGCCCTGGGAAAAAGAATTTAAGAAGCAGAATCTCTATTTAGTGTGATTTTCTAGAAAGTATTGGCCCCCAAATATGTAGCTAATTATTAAAGGAGTTTAAAAAGAAGATGGTGAAGGCTTTAGAATCAATCAGAGGTACACTGGAATTGCAACTTGTATACTTGCTAATTCTGGGAAATGGGCATGTATTTTAAGTTCGCAGAGCCTCAGTTTTTTCATCCATAAAAATGAAACGAGGGGCACCTGGGTGACATAGTCAGTTGAGCACTGGACTCCTGATTTTGGCTCAGGTGGTGATGTCAGGGTCAGGAGATCGATTGAGACCTACATCAGGCTCAGCACTTAGAGTGAAGCCTGCTTGAAACTCTCTTTCCCTCTCCCCCATCCCTTCCTCCATGCTCTCTCTCCATCTCTCTCTCTCTCTCTAAAAGAAATAAAACTTAAAAAAAAATGTTACAAGAAACCAACTGACAAGGGGTTAAAGGATTAAGCTTCTGCACTGACAAGATGAGGCGAAAACTGTAAGGAAATGAATTTTTTTGAGAGAAGAATATCAAAAGGCAAAAGACATTAAGCCACTCTTGCATCTCAGAGTTAAGAATGGTCTAGAAGTGAAACCATTTCGAAATTTGAAACAATTTGTTGTGATTTAAGGAGAAGTGAATGAAAGAGTAGCCATGAACCCCATGTGGTCAGGAACACTGTTCTTTTTACGGTGTTAGCCTCAACCTGGCACATTAGGTAGGTGATCAGAATCGCTGAATGTTGAATGAAAACCCGGATCCTGGACTCAACTTCTAACAGTAACAGTTGTCACTACCCCAGTGGGACTTGGTTTCCTCTTATGTAAAGAGATTATTTGAAATGGGACTGGTAGCTCTGAAATGCAATAGTTTATAGCTCCTAAAAGTGAACAGGGCCTTAAGGGTCATCTGGTTAATACTGCTCCCGCTGTGTCTATTTCCACCCCCGACAGAAGGGCACTTAAGACTTCCATGATGGATTACTGCCCATCCTTTCGATGGAATAGATGTAAATGACATTGGGTGATATTTCTGTGTCTCCTCTTACATACCATTAATAATTCCCTACGTTATAAAAAATGTGCAGTGCCTACTAACTAAAATGTCAAAATTGACATGCCAAGATTATAGTTACTCCAAGAACAGAGTCAAATACCTCGGAAAGAACATTTGTATTCTAGGGTTGGCTGCAGTCTTAGAGATGCTGCACAGTGCCTTGACATTATCAGAGGCATGTGGAAGTAAAATCTGTCTCTCAAGACATATTTTTACTCTGGTCAGACAATTAATGAGAGAGGCTATTAAAGCTAATCTAAGGTTGTTAGCATTTGAAAAGGAGCTCCCTGAAAAATGGGCTAAGAAAGAAGACATTAAAGTAGACAGACCAAATTTGGTGATGGCGCATTTCCCCAATTTGGATGGATGATGGACGGATAATGTGAACAGATGATGGATGAATCAATAATGTAGACAAATGGCAGTGAGAGAAAGCTGTCCTCTGCAGCACAGTGACATTCCTGGGGACTTGGCCTGACACACCAGAGTACAATTGCTTTGTGGATGAATTAAGCGCTCAGTCATTCATAGGAACTGAGCAATGTAATCTGTAATTTTTAAAAAGGTGTTTAGTACTAATTAAACAAAAGGTGCCCTTCTCACCTTCTTCCATAACAAAATCCCTCTCTTAAATCCTTATGACAAAGGGGTTAATGGAAACTTTGGTTAAAAACCACTAAAATTTGGCAGTTGAATGATTGTAAGATAGCATGGTTTAAGAGGGTGACATGGGGGCTAAAGGACAGGGAACAGGACAGACAGAGCAAAATAGGTATTTTGGTCAGGCTAGGAGGGACTCTGCTGGGTAAAAAACTGCATAATCACACATGGAACCTTTTTTTTTTTTTCCTCTTTCTTACAAACATCTGTTTCAGGACTGACGGCTTTTCCAGGACATCTGGATCTCTATGCAGCAACTTTGTGATCCAGAATTCTTGGCTCTGATGGCTCTGTCATCTCAAATTAAGGATTTCTCAGTCCTTAGAGCAGAAAAAGAGATTGTGGAGAACTAGCCATTGCTCAGCACCACACAGAACAGCTTTGGAGACCCCGAGACACCCTGGCCTCCAAACCATCTAACTGAGAAGCCCTCCCCTCCCTGGGTTCAGCTCCATCACCACACAGGACCCTGTGGCCCTAACTCCTCTTGTAGTGTTGAAAATTAGATCACCCTATATGAAGGTTTTATATGCAGACACTTGAATTTTAAAAGAGGGGGAAAGATGCAGCCCAGTCCTAGAGCTTAGTATGAGGGTAGAGAGGGAACAGGCAACTGATATTGGGGACCAGAATAACAGGCATGAACTACTACATGGATTCCTAAAATAGTTGAGGTCCTGGAAAGACCTAAACTTCTATTCATCTGGAGCGCAACCCCACAGAGTGGAGTTGTCCTGACATGTGCTCTTTCCCTACAGCCAGACCCCACCGTTGGTACTCTGAATCCTTACATCAGGCTCCAGTGCAAATGTGGCCCTTCACAGGAAGGATGTCTGAAGACCCAAAATCCTCAGTGCAGCTCAGGAGCTGGGCGAAGCCAGCATTGGAGTTTACCTGGTAAACACTTAGCAGAGAGCTGGCAGATGCTGCTCCCAAAAGGATTGATCATGTAGAAAGCTCTCATTTTACATGAACTAACTCTTAATCCTCTTAACAACATAACGTGCAACCAGCAGCCAAGCTCACTATACTATTGTTCCAAAACATCCAACACCTCTGGCAAGTGTCCTAAATCATCTCCCAATGTGGTCTCATTTGTCCCCCAAAGACTCCCAGCGACTATAGAGCTGAACCCCATCTCTGTGACCGGGGTGCCTGTCTCTTGCTGAAAAAGCTCCTTACTGTTGACTGTTTAATTTTCATTAAAAAAAAAAACCTGCAACCTCTTTTCTGTATTAAGGGTCCCTAACGCCTCCCCCAGGTTCAGTGATTTACAAGGAGAGCTTCTCATAGTTCTCAGAATAACATCATACTCATAACTCTGATTTACTACAGTGAAAGGATACAAAGCCAAACCAGAAAAGGGAAAAGGTACTCAGGGTAAAGTCCAGAAGAAACCGAGCACAAGCTTCCAAAAGTCTTCTACTTATGGAGTCACGCAGGACAGCTTAATTCTTCCACCATGGAATTACAACAACACATGTGAAATTCTGTCTCCCCAGGGAAATCATTAGAGGCTCAAGGTCAAAACTGGGGGCTGGTCACACATAGGTAACCTGTGCCTCACACATATCAGAACCAAGACTCACAGAAGGAAAACGGGTTCAGCATAAATCATATTGGTTGTAAAAATGGTTGAGGCACAGTGAGCCACTCTGATCAATTCTGGAAATGATGGGACCCCACTGAAAACCCAAGTTCCCTGATACCAGCCAAGGACCAACCCTGCAATCACATCTTTCTAAGGATAGCAGTCAGACTTGTGATGCTCTGTCTTTTCTACACACTTGCCTATCTATCAGGCACTATACTAAAGAATGAGTTACAGATGTTTATTTTTTTAAGCATCTATTATGTGCCAGCCTCAGTTCCAAACACTGGAAATGCAGAAAAAAAGGGAGACAAAAGCAGACAGAAGTCCTTCCCTCATAAAGGTTTCCCTATCTAGTGAGGGAAATAGACTTCAAGGAAACTAATAAATACATAATAAAAAGTGTCCTGTCAGCTAGATGAAAATGCTCTGAAGCAAACTAAAGCAGAGTGAGGAAATGGAGATGAGAGAAAATGCACTCCAGAGGAAGTAGTCAGGAAAAGCCTTGGTTTGGGGGGCACACTTGAGCAAAGACCTGAGTGAAAAGAAGGCGTAAGTCATGTGACTCTTGGGGAAAGAGCTTTCCAGGCAGGGGGAAGGGAGTGCCAAGTCTTTGAGATGGGAATATGTTTGGTGTGTGTGGAGTAACAGCAGGGAGACGAGGGTAGCCAGGATGGCTGGAACTTATGAAACTCAACATCCAAAACCAAATAATCCAGTCAAGAAATGGGCAGAAGACATGAACAGACATTTCTCCAAAGAAGACATACAAATGGCAAGCAGACACATGAAAAAATTCTCCACATCACTCAGCATCAGTGAAATACAAACCAAAACCACGATGAGATACCACCTCACACCAGTCAGAATGGCTAAAATTAACAAGTAAGGAAACAACAAGTGTTGGTGAGGATGCAGAGAAAGGGAAACCCTCCTACACTGTTGGTGGGAATGCAAACTGGTACAGCCACTCTGGAAAACTCTATGGAGTTTCCTCAAGAAGTTAAAAATAGAACTACCCTATTACCCAGCAATTGCACTACTAGGTATTTACCCCAAAGATACAAATGTAGTGATCCAAAGGGGCACCTGCACCCCAAGGTTCATAGCAGCAATGTCCACAATAGCCAAACTGTGGAACGAGCCGAGATGTCCATCAACATTTGAAGAGATAAGGAAGATGTGGACTATATATACAATGGAATATTACTCAGCTATCAGGAAGGATGAATAGTTACCATTCACATCAACGTGGATGGAACTGGAGGGTATTATGCTGAGTGAGATAAGTCAATCAGAGAAAGACAATTATCATATGGTTTCATTCATATGTAGAATATAAGAAACAGGGCAGAATATCCTAAGGGAAGGGAGGAAAAACGGAAAGGGAAGTCCTCAGAGAGAGAGAAAAACCATGAGAGACTCTTAACTATAAGAAACAAACTGAGGGTTGCTGGAGGGGAGGTAAGTGGGAGGATGGGGTGACTGGGTGATGGGCATTAAGGAGGGCACATGATGTGATGAGCACTAGGTGTTTTATGAAACTGATGAATCACTAACAATGCATCTGAAACTAATGGTGTCCTATAGGTTGGCTAGTTGAATTTAAATTAAAAAAAAAAAGAATGAAGAAATTTTTGGAAGTGATAGACATGTTCACTGTTTGGTCATGGTGATGGTTGCCTAAGTATATATGTATGGCAAATTAACCAAATTATACATTTCAAATTTGTGCAGCTTGTTGAATGGCAATTATATCTCAATAAAGCTGTTAAGAAGGAGAAGGTAAAGGAACGGGATGGCAAGTGTACCTAGTGCAAGAAGAAGAGACAGGACAGAGCCCTGAAAGGATGTCTACCTGTTACTTAATTGATTCCTGACTCTGAACTTAGCACGGTGCAATGACCATAGCCATTGTTCACCTGTCTAGATACCTTCTTGCTGCCAGATTCCGAAACACATCCTCATTACCTGCTCCAAACTTTGAAAACCAATTTGAACGTTCAGATACCAATCTCCCTAAATGTAGCTCAACCAGCTGGCCACAGAGTCCCTTCCCAACTACAAGTAAGAAAGTATATTAAATATGAATGAGACTGCACATGAAAAAATACTTAATATCGATTGTCATTAGGGAAATGCAAATTTGAACAACAAAGAGATACTACCACACATTTATTAGAATGGCAAAAAGCCAAAAAACTGGCAATACCAATCGCTGGCAAGGAGGTAGAGCAACAAGATCTCTCTTTCACTGCTGATGGAAATGCAAAATGGTACAGCCAATTTGGAAGATAGATTTTTAGTTTCTTACAAAGCTAAACATAGTCTTACCATACGATCCAACATTTGCACCACTTGGTATTTACCCAACTGATTTGAAAACTTAGATCCACACAAAAAACAGCATACAAATGTTTATAGCAGCTTTATTCGTAATTTTCCAAAACTGGAAGCAACCAAGATGTCCATGAGTAGGTGAATGGATAAACAAACTATGGTATATTCATACAAAAGAATGCCATTCAGCAATAAGAAAGAATGAACTATGAAGACACACAAGTACACAGATGAATCGTAAATGCATACTAAGTGAAAGAAGCAGGTTTGAAAGGCTACATATTGTATCATTCTATTTATATGACATTCTAAAGCAAAACTATAGCAATGATCAACAAATCAGTGGTTGCCATGGGTTTAGGGGCCGTGGGGAGGATATGGTAGAATAGGTGAAGCACAGGGCATTTTTTAGGATGGTGATACTATTTTGTGTGATATCATACAGTGCATTTATCAAAACTCATAGAATTTTAAGATGCAAAGAGTGAACGTTAATGTATGCAAATAAAAGAATAATAATGTAAGATACCAAGGGATATGTGAATACAATGCAGATGTGACCAAAAAAAACCTAATTATATTACAAATGGGTGAAAAATTTTACTAAAGGAGATAGAAGGAAAGGTGCTGACCTAAGTACTTTGGAAATGATGGAGTGTGTAAGACTAAAGTCAAAAGGAACTGCACAAAGCAATGTACTCTCATTGATAAATGTGTTCCCACAGAGGTACAAGATGAGCACTGAGGAATGGAAGGAATTGATAAATCACTCTATTGTATATCCGAAATTAATATACATTGTATGTTAACTATACTGGAATTTAGAATACATATATATTTTTTAAAATATTAACAATTCTGAATCCACTACTTTTTGTCTGCTGGAATTGAACAAGGAAATGAATGAACGGCGGTGGGAGCCCAGTATCTCCCTGTTGGAGTGGGAGGTTACAAATAAGCCAAGAGAGAAGGCTAGAATGATCGATGTGGTAGTAGATCAGTGGGCGACATTAGTGCAAATTCACATTTAAATTAATATACCTATATACCTATATTTAAATTAATATACCTATATTTAAATTAATATAACATAAACATATTTATAGATACATGTATATAAACAGGTTATGTATGTATGCCATTGCTCCACCAGCTGAGTTGACCTAAAAGCCACACAACCCTGGTAGCAATGAGTACACCCAACATCCAAATCCTGGTTCCTAGGTTCAGTAAAAGGATCTGGACTTCCTGAAGAAATAGTTGATTCTAGGTCTGGGTCAGAAAATATAGAAAAGGAGCCTGGAACATCTTGTAGTGCCAGAAATTAAGTAAATAGTTAAAGAAGAGAAGGGAAGGGAAGGGAAGGAGAGGGGAGGGGATGGGAGGGGAGGGCAAAGGAGGGAGGGAAGGGAAAAAGAAAACCCACAATGATGAAAGTGTGTCGTGGTAGCACATGAGCCAGCAGAAAGAACAATAAAATAAATAAAGCAGTATTCAGTTATAACACAAAATATGCAGGAAATGTCCATGCATCCATAGGACATAAACACACAATTAGATAAATTAATAAATGTAGAGAATAGACAAATCTCCCATTCAGACTCATTCCAAATAATTTATATACATACTTTGCTCACAAGGAGGTAAGAGTATAACTTCCACTCTTGACATATGGGAGTTTTTTTCTTTCAAAGTAGTGACTTCCTTTCAAAGAATACGAAACAGAAAGGGGAAAATAGAGTAACTACAGTGAAACCTGACAAACACTATTCCCTCCATGTGATCAAGGTCAACATTGACAGTAATAAATCATGTTGATAACATGTACCCTTGATATAAGTTGACGAGAATGGTATCTTACCTCTGTGGTCTGCCTCCCAAAGACCCAAAATCCCAATCTAATCATGAGAAAAACATCAGAAAAGTCCCAGTTGAGAGACACTCTACAAAATATCTGACCAGTATTCTTCAAAACTTAAGCTCATCAAAAACAAGGAAATTCTGAGAAAATGTCACAGCTGAAAGGAGCCTCAAGAGAGATGATAATGTTCTGGGTGGGATCCTGGAGCAAAAAAAAAGAACACTGGGTAAAATGAGGGGAATTTGAATAAATATCAGTCTTTTGATAAGTTATCAATATTTCTTCATTAATTGTGACAAACACACTATAATAAGTAAAGTGATAACAACAGAGGAAACTGGACATGCGGCATATGCGAACTCTCTGTACTAGCTTCCCAATTTTTCTGGAATATTCAAACTACTATAAAAAAAAATGTTCGCTAGTAAATCGTGGGACTCTGTAGTCAGATGGAGTTGGGTCAAATGTCACACCTGTGAGACCTTAGGCAAAATATTTAACATCTCTGCACCCCAGCCTCCATAAAATTGTGGAATATATGAATGCAACCACATCCTCTGTATAAGCATCTCCATAGAGCTGATGCCCCCATATATGCCTTTTCTCTTCCTTTTCTGTGCAAGATAACAATTAGAGAGTGCCTGGCAGGGAGTTTGAAAGCCATACCCATCTGGCTCACTTCCAGTTAGCTTCTGGCCTCTTTCCAGAACTCAGACAGGATGGGTGTCTCCTTTATATGTGAAAGCCTAACAATAGTGAAGCAAAGAACATCAGAAATGCGTTTACTGGATTCTGCTGGACTGGGTCTGGTCCCCGAACCCTTTGAGAAAACAGTCAGGTAGTTTCCCCTAACCCAACACCCTCAGTCTCCACTCTGGCCTCTGGAATTCCTGGCCATGTATGTCCCATCCAGCTCTTCCATCTTGACCTAAAAGTCTGTACCTTAAAGCCCCATGTAGAATGAGTTTACCACCAACATTTCAGATAGCTCAAGGCATGGCACGATGAAGGTCACAGTTGGCAATCTTTTGGTTTTGCTTCTCTTCCTCCCACTTACCACCCCGCCAATATTTAGCCACATTTAGCATCCAAAGAGAACCCAACATGGAATTTTTATTTGAAAGAACTGCAACAAGGAGAGACAATGAAATCAAGTCGATGGAGTGATGGTTTCTTTGTCTTACTGTTTGTATTTAACAAATACTAATATAATGTTTACTACGTACATTATAAAATATTAATTCATTTTCATTATGACCTTATAAGCAATGTTAAGGCCTCATAAAAATTAATTCAATCATCTTTGCTATTATTAGTTGCATTTTATAGGTGAGGCAACTGAAACACCGAAAGTTTCAATAACTATTCCCAGGGTCAGAGCTAGGAAGTGGCCGAGAAGAGCTGGGAATTCAAACCCAGGTGCTCTATCCCGCAGTCCAGAAGCTGTGTGACAACAGAGACAGACACTTCACATAGTTGGTGCTTTATTAGATTTTGTTCTCACAGAAGCCCTTTAAGTTTACTATTTACACACACACACACACACGCACACACACACACACACATGAATAGATAGACCTTGACCAAAGTCAATGTTTGCCAGGAAGGAATGGGATAGACAGGAAACCGAGTCTCAGAGCTTTAGATGCATCAAAGATGCCTCAAGGAAAGGGGGAATCCCCTAAACATTGTCCTCCCACCCAGCCCCCTGACAACGTCAGTCCCCACCCCCTGACATCTCCACCATGCCATACTGCCCTGGAACAGGAGGCTGCCTGTGCCTCCCTGTTCCTTTCAAGTACATCGAACTGGACTGAGACACCTGTCAGGTTGTCCCTGGACAAAATCCAGACTTCTTCAGTAGTTTCCAGGTTCTTTGAGCTACAACGACACCTCCCAGGCCTCATGCCAGCTGCCCACAAATCCCCTGTGTAAATAGTTAGGCTCCCCACGTCTACCCACAGGTTTGCCTTAGTTTCCACCCCTCTGGAAATGACTGGTATTTCTAATCTAGCAATCCAACTGGGAAGACCAATCGTTAAGAAGACCGAACAGAGCAATGCATTGCAGAAGCCATACAGCTACCTCTCCTATCATTTAGCGTTGACAAGGGTCACTCAATTTGTATTTTTAAAGGTGTTTCTAACTCAAATTTGGCATGTTCCACTTCTCTCAGAACTTGGGGGAATTTTAGTAACAAGAGCATTTCCAGCGGGTGGTGTTCTCCTTGGTTGTAGGATTTTGCATCCTCACAGACCCTCCAAACTCTGGGCCTCACCTCCTTGATTTCTGCTGCCATCTCTTCATCCTGTTGACGATTCCTGGTCAAACAAGAGCACCCCTGAGAGGACCATGGTGCAGACTAGGTTGGAAACAAATCCCCTGTCTGATGCGAACAGTGGGAGACCAGTGATTCCAGTGCTACTAACAGCCCTGGCTGTGGCTCTAGGCCAGTTAACCACCCTCTCATGGGGCAAAAGTTTTCTCCTCAGGCAAATCGCTATAACTCAGCCCCACTCGCCTTCTTCTTCTCTGAAAATCATAATGCGGACAGGCAAAGCTGCCTCCTTGCAGGGCATCTAGAATTGTTAAGTAGGCATTTGGGGGCTTATCACAACAGCAAGGGAGCATAACTGACATTTTAGCGGGAGGAAACCAAGGACGCCAAATGGTCTGCAGCTCCTGGGACCATCCCACATGATGAGAATTTCCCCACAAATGTTGCTAATATTCTCTAAAAATCTCTGTTGGAGCACCTAAAGACAGACAACTTCAAAGAGCTTTATAAATTCTTTTTTTTATTATGTTATAAATTCAAACATGGTAGCTCTAAGTAGCTAAACTTTTGTTCAATTTTCTATTTCATTAAAAGCCATTCTATAGCTGGAAAACCTCTCTTTGTGTGTGTGTGTGCAAGAGAGAGAGAGTTTGCACTTAGACAAACTAGAAAAAGCACTCACTAAATTGTGCATCGGCAGAGCCAGGCAGTAGCTCTAATTCTACCACTAACCTACTGCATGACCTTGAGCAGTACTTGCCCTTCTCTTGGGTCACTCAGAGTACCCTGATCCCTGGATGAAATGTTTATTCTGGTTAATTTCTAAGGGACTATGCAGCTCAACATTTCCATGACTCTAAGACCCATGAAAACCTCATTATTCTTTCTATACTTTAATAAGCAAATGTGACCAGTGTGAGTAGATTAAATAAAGGAGTTCAAGATGGATGGGGGTTACCCTGTGTTTTTGCTATAAAGGTTAAGTCCAGTAGAATGACGGCCGTGATGGAGAGATGTCACCAGGAGCTGGAGAAGGCAGTGGCAAGATTGCTGTAGGCTGCTACTGGGGGTATTTTCTGATAACTCAGAAGCAGAGCTGAGAACATGCTGAGACATATCCTATCAGCTGAGTGAAGTATCTGGAGTCTGAGCAGGGATGTAACTGGTTGAGAAGAAAATTTGAGTGAAGCCATTAATTTATTCTACAAACATTTATGAAACACACAGTGTAGGAAGCCCTGCCTCAAGGTGTTCACAAGTTCCAGGAAGGAAACAAAAGTAATTCTTAAAAATGTGACAAAGGCTGTCAACTGCAAGGTTCCATAGAAGAGAGGAGGCCTTACCTCGAGAAAAAAGACATTTTCAGGCTCTTGATGGACATGGGGTCACCTGGCCCGGTGGTGTGGTAGCTGGAGAGGAGGGTGGGAACACCCTTTGAGGCAAGTGTGACAACACTATGAGACAGAGAGACATGTTTGGGAGAGGATCAGAAGGTCACAAGCAAGACAATGAAATGACAATGAATCAAACCCAGCAGAATTGAAAACTAGAAAGAGATGGGAGTACTTTTATATTTTCTAACTGCTGAAGGGGACAGAATGGCCTATGTTCAGTCTTCTTTTGAAGTGAGATAATAAATATCTAAATTGTTGAGGCCACTTTGGTTGGGTTTTCTATTACTTGGAGATAAACACATCCTAACCCATAGATAGAGGTAATATCAGACTGAAAAGAAGAAATGGCTAAAAGGAATGTTCTCTGGAAGGTGACACTGTGTAGAGACAACAGACACAGGGTTTTTTAAGGTAGCCCTCTGCACTGTTTTTAAATCATAGATATGTATTACTATGATTAAAAAAAAAAAAAAAAAAGGCAGGGATGCCTGGGTGGCTCAGTCAGCTACATATCTGACTCCTGGTTTTGACTCAGGTCATGATCTCCCTTTCGTGAGATCGAGCCCCACATTGGACTCCACTCTCACTGTGGAGTTGGCTTCAGATTCTTGCTCCCTCTGCCCCTTCCCCCCCTCAAATAAATAAATAAATAAAATCTTCAAAAAAAAAAAAAGCAAATTACGGACAAATGCTTACATGCATCTAAGACCTTCTATTTGTTATGTCAAATAAATTAATTTTTTAAAAGCCTAGGTGTTCCTGGGGTTAATAATACATTATATGTTAATAAATAAATAAATAAATAATAAATAAGTTTTTTTAAAAAAGAGAAGGAAGGGAAAAGTGAAGGTGGGGAAATTGGAGGGGGAGGCAAACCATGAGAGACTGTGGACTCTGAGAAACAAACTGAGGGTTTTAGAGGGGAGGGTAGTGGGGGGATGGGTGAGCCTGGCAGTAGGTATTAAGGAGGGCATATATTGCATAGAGCACTGCGTGTTATATGTAGACAATGAAACTTGGAATACTACATCAAAAACTAATGATGTACTGTATGGTGACTAACATACCACAATAAAATTTAAAAAAAACAAACAAAAAAAGCCTAAGTTTTCCAAACTATTTAATTTTAAGCTGTTTGCTAGTGTTATGCATTAAACAAGAAGCCCAAATTTTGTCCATAGGATTTCATCACACATCTCACATGTTTGTGACTTCCAGCTGAAGGATATTACAGCTGTATGCTCACTTTCCCTCCTTATCTGCTGGCGGCCAATGTAGAAAATGTTATTTTTACATAGAAATGGGAAATAGAGCCACATACACTAGAACAGTGGTTGTCAATCTTAAGATTCTTTTTTTTTTTTTTCTCAGTTTTACTAAGGTATAATGGACAAATAACCCTGTAAGATATTTGAAATATACACTGTGATGATATGACATGCATATACACTGTAAGAAAATTTCCCCCATCCAGTTAATTAAAATACTCATCACCTTACGTATTTATCTTTCATGGGGGTGGAGGTAAGAACATTTCATTTCTATTCTTTTAGCAAATTTCTGTTCTCCACAACACTGTTATCAACTGTGGTCAACATCCCCAGACCTTAGCTATCTCACAGCTGAAAATCTGCACTGCTTTACCAACCTCTCCCTCACTCCCCCACCCCCAAGCACCTGGCAACCACTTTTCTAATCTCCAAAATTCTAAAAGCTTTTCTATGTTTCTAAAGTTCTGTTGTTTGGAGCAGAACTCCTCAGAGATACCACTTCAGAAATATTTCTTCTACCACTGGGGATAATGATGTCAAGGTAGACCCATGGAGAAAGCCTGGACCCGTCTCTACTAGTAGAAAAGATCCTGCCTCTTGAGCTGTAGCTTTCATTTATCCTACAAACACACACACACACACACACACACACACACACACACACACACACACTTTTTATGGAGTTGGTTTTCTCTCTCTCTTTTTTTGCTAAGTTTTTTTAATTTGAGAGAGAATGAGAAAGAGAGGACAAGTGTGGGGAGGGGCAGAAGGAGAAAGAAAAGCAGATTCCCTGCAGAGCATGGAGCCCAATGCAGGGCTCAATCCTAGGGCTCTGGGATCATGAGCTGTGTCAAAGGCAGATGGTTAACTGACTCACCCAAGTGCCCCTAGGGTTGGTTCCCTTTGTATAACTGCTGTGTATAAGCATTTTGCCTGGGACTATTTCTAAACACAGACAAAGGGCAAGCATTCAAATAAATCCCAGTGTGTTTTGACATTTTAAACATCTTGGAGAAACCAATCAGACAAGATTTGCTGCAACCCTACCCGGAGACACTGTGATCTTGGGTGAGCACTACTTGGGGTTCTAGTGGTCTTCACAGCATATGTATGGACCGAGTGGGTTGGAGGTCTTCCCACCTTAGCCAGGCGTCTGGAGCGCCTGCGTCATGCCGGCAAACAAGCAGATAGGTTGGCATTATGCAACAACAGGCTTGCTTTCTTCATAAGCAGAAACCAAACTTGTATTTGGTTCCAGAAAGAAGCAAATATGTTTATGCTCCTGGTTACACTTTAAAATTAATTTTCCTTCTAATTCTTCCAACCTGAGTCTCACATTTCAGGATTTATTCATCCCCTGCTCTCCATAAATCAGATGCATGAAGCAATAAACAAAGTTCAGATGATGAAGCATCATTGCTTTAATTAAAACCACCTTTCTCAGTACACATCAAGGCTGTCCTCGTGGAACTGGCAGTTTTTAAAATGTACTTCCCCAATTTAAGAAAGGACCCTCTTGACCACAAGAAGGGTCCTACTGGCTCTTTACAAAGTATTAATTTTTTCAGGCACTAAACATTCTATTGAGTGTCAACTATGCTCAACATTTTGCTAATTTCACTATTCCCATTATCTCCCCTGTACTGTGAGAGATTTAAAATATCAACAGCCATCCGTTGTTACAGGTAACTGTTAAAAACGGTGGAAACTGACAAGTGCAAAGCTAATATGGCGTGATCTTTTCATACTGTGCTTTGTGATGGCAGAACCTGTCGAACCATAACCTCTAGTGCCAACACTCCCCACCGGCCACAGTATAACTTTATGAAATAATACCTTGTGGACAGTATTGGTCTTAACACGATTCTCCAACACTAGTATTATGATAAGGCTTTGTTTTTCAGATCCCAGACAATCCTCCTAAGACACGTTTTTATTATCTTTTCATCTTGTCTTTCAGATCTATGGCACATATCCTGGCAAATAAGTGTACAATATCTTCTTTGAAATAAGATGCAACATGGGAGGGAGTCTCTTGAGTAAGAAAATATTATCATTTAAGAGATCATTTTTTTCCAAAGGGAATATGAAACTGATGAATCACCAATCAGCATTAAGTGATTAAGTGAAGTGTGTAATCAAGCAGACCTCATGCAAAAAGTAGATCCTACAAGCAGTCGTTGCATTTGGGATAGTGGGAAAGGAGGACTCTTTCTGGGAATGGGATTAGAAGAGCAGTAGTGAAAATCATTTCAGAGTATTTGTCCCTCCAACTCTGTCTGAGGCAATGGCTTAAAGAATCAGGTCAGAGGCGGAAAAATCATTTCCCTGGAAGATGTTTGAAAATCAGCATTTCCTAAATTAATCTCTCCGCAATAGTACTCCTAAGAGATACTCGGTGATTTCAAAGTGTTCCCTGACCGAGTATAATTGAGGAGTCTTTATACCTCAGCCTCCTTTTAGAAATTCCCAGTGAATCTCAGAATCACCAGGGTTTAGAAGTCCTGTTGTAGACAGCATTTGAATTTTGCCTACAGTTCCCCGGGTAGCATGCTAGGATGTGGAAGGAGGACGGTTAAAACCTTGAAAAGGTGTTCTGTTCTCCCTCCAGTTGCTCCGAACATCCGGATAATGGGCTGAATTTTGCAGTTTGGGATGATGTTTAATCCCTGTGCAAGTAAGTCAGGGCATTGGTATAAATAAACAGGAAGACCGATATATGCTATTATTGGTAACACTTCCTACACATGGTTCTTTAGTAAAATATTGTTGGATTTTACAAAATGTCTTTGAGAGAACATACAATCTAGTTTTCAAATACAAGTATTTCCGATACTTGTATTTCATGCACTTCCCCAAGATTTCATCCTTTCCCGGCTCCATCACTCTTCTCCTTGGGAACTCTCAGAAAGGGAAAGTTGACAGCCTGGAGAAGGCAGCCATGTAAATCCTGCTAAAACAAAATGGAAGTAAAACCTCCCAAGAAGCAATTCATCTCTGCTAGAGAAGTTCCCCATTCAGTGGAAGGAGACCAGAATAATTGATGTGGGGGGCCCAAAGGACTTCCGGACTGCTTAAAATTCTTCATCAGTGTGATAAGGAAGGTCTTCTAGAATGTCTAAGATTTCAAACTTAAATATAGTTTTTAAGATCAAGTAAGAATGACCATGCCTTTTGGCAAAAAACAAAAAACACCATTTTATAAATTTCCTCAAGCTAAAATCAGTGTTGTCACCCAGCCTACAAATCGAATTCAGTCGGTTAGAACCCCACACTTCCTGCCAGACTATTCAGTCAGGACCTTAACAAAAGGATATCCATGTGGGAATATTCATGAGTTCAGAGACTAGAAAATCTGTTCTAAAGTCAGAGCTGCATCCAAGTTACTATGTCTTTAGGCAGTCACTATAACTCTTGAGGCCTTAATTTCCTCGTCTGTGAGGGGGTGAGAGGGAATTGCTATTGCTATTGAATGATTATGCACTTATTATACAATAAAAGCGCTCTTAACCGTCTTGCTTGTAGTCAGCTTGCGGGTATAATTGATACTCTCTATTAGTTCTAGAAAAAGTGTGGACGGATTCCTATAGCAAGCCATAGCATACCAAGAACATTTGAGTACTCCAGACTCATGCTTTGCATCTATACTAAGTTCTGCTTGTTTGAAAACCTATTTATCCCAATTGTGATTATAATTATAATTACAGACTTTAATTTTCACTTAGAGAAGTCTCTATAGTAAAATAAAGCTAAGGTTCTAAAACCTGTTGTTGAAATAGGTAGAAGATAAGTATAAAAGTTTTAGTGTAAAACATAAAAACTCAGAAGAGTACTTCATTCAGATGTCTTCACATGGACCTTCAAGTTCTATTTGAAATGGTTTGACTCATAAGAAGTTGCAAAAATAGTGCAGAGTATTTCTATGTACCCTGCACCCAACTCCCTAATGATAATAACACACATTATTGTGGTCTGTTGTCAAGACAAGGGAATTAATGTTGGCACAATATTATTAACTCTAGACCCACTTTTTAATCTAAATTGTAAATAATAAAGGATGCATTGTGGGTATGATAAATCCAATAAGGATGAAGTGGAATTCCAGCTGACAAATCTATGCCCATGTAATTAAAAGATTGCCCATATGTCAAAAAAAAAATGGTCAGAACTAAAAGTTTTATAGCAAGTGATAAGTGGCTTTAATGTTGAAAAAAATAATATATCTATTTATTCAGCATAAGCAGGGAGAAATCTTAGAGTGGTCCTCCTGATATGTGACATATTTAAGGAAGATAACAAACAACAAATGATTAATGGAAACTAAACATTGGAAAGTGAAATTACAGAAGATACAAAAATTATACTTTCCATGACAGAAACAAATGGATCTACAGATGAGGAAGTTGGAGGAGGATAAGAGATATAGGATTGATATTACAGCCAAAAATTATTAATGCAGTAAATGAAGATACACAAGAAATAATTTTCATGTTGAACAACCTGAGTTAACATTATTTTTTAATGTATTGGACCATACTATAAAAATCAGCTTACTTCTTCCAGACAGTGCAAAATTCTGTATTTTATTATATTAACATGCATTTATATGTTTATATGAAGGTTGTGTGTGTGTGTGTATAATTTTTACAATCTTTTTTGAAGTGCAATTATTAGTCCCACCCAATTGTAACAAATAAGAAGGGCCATAGTATTCTGTAGTATTATAATGTAGATTTTTCTATTGGGGGATGGGGAAGAAAGAAGAGGAAAAAAAAAAAAAACAGAGTATATTATATCAGAATTCTCCAGAACCAACTGTGCTTATCACTTGGTTAGGAAAAACAAAATTCACTTTGAACTTACACGTGTCAATTAATGGTAACCTAGACAAATTTCTCCCATAGAACTCAGTGGGATGTCCTTAGGTGGAAAAGACTATTTGAAAGAGAAGAAAAGGATTAGTTTGGGGAGGTTGGGATTTGACTGTGAATAGGGTGATATATCAAAGAACAACAGCATCTACTCTTAGAAAAACAAGATGGTTCCCACAGGTCTCATCCATGAAACAGACAGAAGCTCAAGAGGAAAGAGCCAGGCAAGTATCCCTGACATTATCCCTGATAATCTGATTATCTTGACATAAAGAACTCTTAGCTGTTTTTACTGAAAATATTTCACTGGCAATAGTGCTATTATTTTCCCACTTAAACTTCCCTAAAGTTCCTCTTGAAGTACTAACCCATCTAAGCTGTGCTAAAAAAAAAAAAAAAAAAAAAGTTTTTTAAAGGATAATGTTATGGGTACAAGTTTTAACCTCCATTACCTCCATATGACCCTACTTAGAAATAGGGTCTTCCCAGATATAATCATGTTAAGATGAGGTCATTAGGATGGGCTCTAATTCAATAGGACAGGTGTTCTGATAAGAAGAGAGAGACACAATGATAGCTGGTTGTGTGAAGACAGAGGCAGTGTAGTGATGTTGTAGTGATGTTGCCACAAGCCAAGGAATGCCTGGGGTTACCAGGAGATAGAGGAGACAGAAAAGATTTTTCCCTAAAGGCTGTGAATGGAGCATAGCCTGCCAACATCTTGAGTTTGGACTTCAAGCCTCCAAAGCTGTGTGAGACTAAAAATTTCTGTCATTTTAAGCCACTCAGTTTGTGGCACTTTATTAAGATAGCTCTAGGAAACTAATTCAGGTAGTCTGGCCACAATTGCCATAACAGTCTTCAGAGTTGATAATTCTGGGGAAAACAAGAAGCTTCCTTCAGTATCTTTCCTCAGGATTCTTTGGGAAATCGTACTTCTCGTTTGATTAAAGAGAACTTTTCTCTCATGTGGGGTAAGGCAATGGATTCTCCACAGGTTGTCCTAGGTAGGGTAACCATACAATCCTATTTGCCATAGACATGTTGGGTTTATATCTCAGTTAATGGTGCTGCCTTTCACTTTCAAGAGTATCCCAAATTGAACAACAAAATTTTTGGTCTTCTACTTGTAAGTCTAACATACTAACATTCCAGTAATCTAGTTATCTAATAATCAGAGTTAACAATGTCTAAGCTTTGTTATCTTCCTTCTACTTTGAGGGTGGGTGGGGGAGTAAAATGGCAACAAAGGAAAACTGAAAACATTGATATTAAATAAACAAACAAAAATTCCACAAAATGTTTGGGGTCCATGTATCCTCAACCAGTCTCCAGCACATTCTCTTTCTCCATCCTTCATCTTGGACAAAAAGTATGAATATGGGGAATAGTGACCCTGAAACCATGCAAAATCTTCCAACATGCACTGAATGTATACATATGCAGACACATGAATGCATACACTTAGAAGCAATCACTAGTTTCTCTTTTAGGAGTGTGAGCATACCAAACATGCGGAAGAGGACACAGAACATATACATAGGGCTTAAAGACTATGACTATACAAAGTGCATATCCAGATAACCACAAAACAGGCACACTGCCAGTTTCCAGAGGCCATCTGTCATGTCCCTCCCTAATCAAAATCAATCCCTCTCCCTAGAGGTAATCAAAATCCTAACTTTTATAATAATAATAATTATTATTATTTAATAATAATATATTTAATATTTTAATAATCATATAATAATTTTATAAAATATAATACTTACATTAATAATTAAATAACAATATAATAATTATTTCCTGGCTTTTATTTATGGTTTTATTACTTCTGTATGCTTTGCATCTGTAAGAAATATAATTTAGTTTTGCTTCGTCCCTCCAACTCTTAATATAGGGAATATCTTCCTTTTTTATGCTTGACACTGTGTCTGTGAGACCCCCATATGTTCGTGCCTGTAGCTATAGTTCATGTATTTTCATAATTTAATAGATTAATCTATCCTATGACTAGAGCTTACTTTATCTGTTCATTCTACTAATAAAGGACATTCTATTATTGGTAGAGATTTCTCTTCCCACTTACAGGTATTAAGAACAGTCTGCTGCTATGAACATTCTTACACATACAGCCTTGTGCTCATTTGCAAGAATTTGGGGGGAGTGAAATCAGTCATAGGGCATGCATATTTTCAACTTTACTAAATAATGTCAATGGCAGTACTAATTTATACTTCCACTAACAGCATAGGAGAGTTACTCTTATTCCAAGTGTCACCAACACTTGGTATTAAAACTTCTTAGTATTTGCAAATGAGGTGGTGATATAGTCCCTTGTTTTACAAAGATAATGCCAACCCCATTTCTTTTTTTTAGTTTAATTTTATTTTTTGTCAGTGTTCCAAAATTCATTCTTTAGGCACCATACCCAGTGCTCTATGCAATATGTGCCCTCCTTAATACCCACCACCAGGCTCACCCAATGCCCCACTCCCCTGCCCTCCAAAACCCTCAGTTCATTTCTCAGAGTCCACAGTCTCTCATGGTTTGTCTCCCACTCTGATTTCCCTCAACTCACTTCTCCCCTCCATCTCCAAATAACACAGGAAAATGAGAGGAGCCGATTACTGCATTTTTGCAAGGAGCAGAGCTCAAAGAATAAACTCACCTGCAAGAGGAAAGATACCTATTAATAATTTTATTCAAAAATGTTATGTTTTATTTTATGTAAATGTAACAGAAGAAAATGAACAAGAATGAATATGAGAGCTTTACTCTAATGCAAATGCTTTATTTTAGTTTCAAAAATAAAATTGTTTGGTTCTCAAAAATTAATCTAAGTTTCAAAAAAATTCAGGGAAACTTTAAGAAGTCGAAGTTATTATTGTAATAAAGAGGTAATAAAAAGTACAGTTATTACAACAGTTATTCCGTGTTATTCCTTATGCTGCACAAGTAAGTGAAACCATATGATAATTGACTCTCTCTGCTTGACTTATTTCACTCAACATAATCTCCTCCAGTCCCGTCTATGCTGATATAAAAGATGGGTATTCATCCTTTCTGATGGAGGCATAATTCTCCATTGTATATATGGACCATATCTTCTTTATCCATTCGTCTGTTGAAGGGCATCTTGGCTCTTTCCACAGTTTGGCAACTATAGCCACTGCTGCTATGAACATTGGGGTACAGATGGCCCTTCTTTTCACTACATCAGTATCTTTGGGATAAATACCCAGTAGTGCAATTGCAGGGTTATAAGGTAGCTCTATTTTGAATTTCTTTTTTTTTTTTAATTTTATTTTTTATAAACATATATTTTTATCCCCAGGGGTACAGGTCTGTGAATCGCCAGGTTTACATACTTCACAGCACTCACCATAGCACATACCCTCCCCAATGTCCATAACCCCACCCCCCCAACCCCCCTCCCCCCATCAACCCTCAGTTTGTTTTGTGAGATTAAGAATCACTTATGGTTTGTCTCCCTCCCAATCCCATCTTGTTTCATTTACTCTTCTCCTACCCCTTTAACCCCCCATGTTGCATCTCCTCTCCCTCATATCAGGGAGATCATATGACAGTTGTCTTTCTCCGATTGACTTCTTTCGCTAAGCATGATACCCTCTAGTTCCATCCACATCGTCGCAAATGGCAAGATTTCATTTCTTTTGATGGCTGCATAGTATTCCATTGTGTATATATACCACATCTTCTTTACCCATTCATCTGTTGATGGACATCTAGGTTCTTTCCATAGTTTGGCTATTGTAGACATTGCTGCTATAAACATTCGGGTGCACGTGCCCCTTTGGATCACTACTTTTGTATCTTTAGGGTAAATACCCAGCAGTGCAATTGCTGGGTCATAGTATAGTTCTATTTTCAACATTTTGAGGAACCTCCATGCTGTTTTCCAGAGTGGTTGCACCAGCTTGCATTCCCACCAACAGTGTGGGAGGGTTCCCCTTTCTCCGCATCCCCGCCAGCATCTGTCATTTCCTGACTTGTTAATTTTAGCCATTCTGACTGGTGTGAGGTGATATCTCATTGTGGTTTTGATTTGTATTTCCCTGATGCCCAGTGATATGGAGCATTTTTTCCTATGTCTGTTGGCCATCTGGATGTCTTCTTTGCAGAAATGTCTGTTCATGTCTTCTGCCCATTTCTTGATTGGATTATTTGTTCTTTGGGTGTTGAGTTTGCTAAGCTCTTTATAGATTTTGGACACTAGCCCTTTATCTGATATGTCATTTGCAAATATCTTCTCCCAGTCTGTCAGTTGTCTTTTGGTTTTGTTAACTGTTTCCTTTGCTGTGCAAAAGCTTTTGATCTTGATAAAATCCCAATAGTTCATTTTTGCCCTTGCTTCCCTTGCCTTTGGCAATGTTCCTAGGAAGATGTTGCTGCGGCTGAGGTCGAACAGGTTGCTGCCTGTGTTCTCCTCAAGGATTTTGATGGATTCCTTTCTCACATTGAGGTCCTTCATCCATTTTGAGTCTATTTTCGTGTGTGGTGTAAGGAAATGATCCAATTTCATTTTTCTGCATGTGGCTGTCCAATATTCCCAACACCATTTATTGAAGAGGCTGTCTTTTTTCCATTGGACATTCTTTCCTGCTTTGTCGAAGATTAGTTGACCATAGACTTGAGGGTCTATTTCTGGGCTCTCTATTCTGTTCCATTGATCTATGTGTCTGTTTTTGTGCCAGTACCATGCTGTCTTGATGATGACAGCTTTGTAATAGAGCTTGAAGTCCAGAATTGTGATGCCACCAACTTTGGCTTTCTTTTTCAATATTCCTTTGGCTATTCGAGGTCTTTTCTGGTTCCATATAAATTTTAGGATTATTTGTTCCATTTCTTTGAAAAAAATGGATGGTACTTTGATAGGAATTGCATTAAATGTGTAGATTGCTTTAGGTACCATAGACATTTTCACAATATTTGTTCTTCCAATCCAGGAGCATGGAACATTTTTCCATTTCTTTGTGTCTTCCTCAATTTCTTTCATGAGTACTTTATAGTTTTCTGTATATAGATTCTTAGTCTCTTTGGTTAGGTTTATTCCTAGGTATCTTATAGTTTTGGGTGCAATTGTAAATGGGATTGACTCCTTAATTTCTCTTTCTTCTGTCTTGTTGTTGGTGTAGAGAAATGCAACTGATTTCTGTGCATTGATTTTATATCCTGACACTTTACTGAATTCCTTACAAGTTCTAGCAGTTTTGGAGTGGAGCCTTTTGGGTTTTCCACATATAGTATCATATCATCTGCAAAGAGTGATAGTTTGACTTCTTCTTTGCCGATTTGGATGCCTTTAATTTCCTTTTGTTGTCTGATTGCTGAGGCTAGGACTTCTAGTACTATGTTGAATAGCAGTGGTGATAATGGACATCCCTGCCGTGTTCCTGACCTTAGCGGAAAAGCTTTCAGTTTTTCTCCATTGAGAATGATATTTGCGGTGGGTTTGTCATAGATGGCTTTGATAATATTGAGGTATGTGCCCTCTATCCCTACACTTTGAAGAGTTTTGATCAGGAAGGCATGCTGTATTTTGTCAAATGCTTTTTCAGCATTTATTGAGAGTATCATATGGTTCTTGTTCTTTCTTTTATTAATGTGTTGTATCACATTGATTGATTTGCGGATGTTGAACCAACCTTGCAGCCCTGGAATAAATCCTACTTGGTCATGGTGAATAATCCTTTTAATGTACTGTTGAATCCTATTGGCTAGTATTTTGGTGAGAATTTTTGCATCTGTGTTCATCAAGGATATTGGTCTGTAGTTCTCTTTTTTGATGGGATCCTTGTCTGGTTTTGGGATCAAGGTGATGCTGGCCTCATAAAATGAGTTTGGAAGTTTTCCTTCCATTTCTATTTTTTGGAACAGTTTCAGGAGAATAGGAATTAGTTCTTCTTTAAATGTTTGGTAGAATTCCCCCGGGAAGCCATCTGGCCCTGGGCTTTTGTTTGTTTGGAGATTTTTGATGACTGTTTCAATCTCCTTACTGGTTATGGGTCTGTTCAGGCTTTCTATTTCTTCCTGGTTCAGTTGTGGTAGTTTATATGTCTCTAGGAATGCATCCATTTCTTCCAGATTGTCAAATTTGTTGGCATAGAGTTGCTCATAGGATGTTCTTATACTTGTCTGTATTTCTTTGGTGTTAGTTGTGATCTCTCCTCTTTCATTCATGATTTTATTTATTTGGGTCCTTTCTCTTTTCTTTTTGATAAGTCTGGTCAGGGGTTTATCAATCTTATTAATTCTTTCAAAGAACCAGCTCCTAGTTTCATTGATTTGTTCTATTGTTTTTTTTGTTTCTATTTCATTGATTTCTGCTCTGATCTTTAATATTTCTCTTATCCTGCTGGGTTTAGGGTTTCTTTCTTGTTCTTTCTCCAGATCCTTTAGGTGTAGGGTTAGGTTTTGTACCTGAGACCTTTCTTGTTTCTTGAGAAAGGCTTGTACCACTATATATTTTCCTCTCAAGACTGCCTTTGTTGTGTCCCACAGATTTTGAACCGTTGTGTTTTCTTTATCATTTGTTTCCATGAATTTTTTCAATTCTTCTTTAATTTCCTAGTTGACCCATTCATTCTTTAGAAGGATGCTGTTTAGTCTCCATATATTTGGGTTCCTTCCAACTTTCCTCTTGTGATTGAGTTCTAGCTTCAGAGCATTGTGGTCTGAAAATATGCAGGGAATGATTCCAATCTTTTGATACCGGTTAAGACCTGATTTAGGACTGAGGATGTGATCTATTCTGGAGAATGTTCCATGTGCACTAGAGAAGAATGTGTATTCTGTTGCTTTGGGATGAAATGTTCTGAATATATCTGTGATGTACATCTGGTCCAGGGTGTCATTTAAGGTCTTTATTTCCTTGTTGATCTTTTGCTTGGATGATCTGTCCATTTCAGTGAGGGGAGTGTTAAAGTCCCCTACTATTATTGTATTATTGTTTCTTTGATTTTGTTATTAATTGGTTTATAAAGTTGGCTGCTCCCACGTTAGGGGCATAGATATTTAAAATTGTTAGATCTTCTTGTTGGACAGATCCTTTGAGGATGATATAGTGTCCTTCCTCATCTCTTATTATAGTCTTTGGCTTAAAATCTAATTGATCTGATATAAGGATTGCCACTCCTGCTTTCTTCTGATGTCCATTAGCATGGTAAATTCTTTTCCACCCGCTCACTTTAAATCTGGAAGTGTCTTTGGGTTTAAAATGAGTTTCTTGTAGGCAACATATAGATGGGTTTTGTTTTTTTATCCATTCTGATACCCTGTGTCTTTTGATTGGGGCATTTAGCCCATTAACATTCAGGGTAACTATTGAGAGATATGAATTTCGTGCCATTGTATTGCCTGTAAGGTGACTGTTACTATATATTGTCTCTGTTCCTTTCTGATCTACTACTTTTAGGGTCTCTCTTTGCTTAGAGGACCCCTTTCAATATTTCTTGTAGAGCTGGTTTGGTGTTTGCAAATTCTTTCAGTTTTTGTTTGTCCTGGAAGCTTTTAATCTCTCCTTCTCTTTTCAATGATAGCCTAGCTGGATATAGTATTCTTGGCTGCATGTTTTTCTCGTTTAGTGCTCTGAATATATCATGCCAGTTCTTTCTGGCCTGCCAGGTCTCTGTGGATAAGTCTGCTGCCAATCTAATATTTTTACCATTGTACGTTACAGACTTCTTTTCCCGGGCTGCTTTCAGGATCTTCTCTTTGTCACTAAGACTTGTAAATTTTACTATTAGGTGACAGGGTGTGGACCTATTCTTATTGATTTTGAGGGGGTTTCTCTGAACCTCCTGGATTTTGATGCTTGTTCCCTTTGCCATATTGGGGAAATTCTCTCCAATAATTCTCTCCAATATACCTTCTGCTCCCCTCTCTCTTTCTTCTTCTTCTGGAATCCCAATTATTCTAATGTTGTTTCGTCTTATGGTGTCACTTATCTCTCAAATTCTCCCCTCGTGGTCCAGTAGCTGTTTGTCCCTCTTTTGCTCAGCTTTATTCTCTGTTATTTGGTCTTCTATATCACTAATTCTTTCTTCTGCCTCATTTATCCTAGCAGTCAGAGCCTCCATTTTTGATTGCACCTCATTAATAGCTTTTTTGATTTCAACTTGGTTAGATTTTAGTTCTTTTATTTCTCCAGAAAGGGCTTTTATATCTCCCGAGAGGGTTTCTCTAATATCTTCCATGCCTTTTTCGAGCCCGGCTAGAACCTTGAGAATCATCATTCTGAACTCTAGATCTGACATATTACCAATGTCTGTATTGATTAGGTCCCTAGCCTTTGGTACTGCCTCTTGTTCTTTTTTTTGTGGTGAATTTTTCCGCCTTGTCATTTTGTCCAGATAAGAGTAGATGAAGGAGCAAGTAAAATACTAAAAGGGTGGCAACAACCCCAGGAAAATATGCTTTAGCCAAATCAGAAGAGATCCCAAATCGTGAGGATGGAGAAAGGGCATATAAAAAGAGGTTCAGAAAGAAAAAAAAAATAAAGAAAGAAACCATTACAAAAAGAAAACCAATAAAGAAAAAATATAAAAAGGAAAAAATATATATATATTAGATAAACTAGTTAAAAAACGTTAAAAAAGAAAAGGGTAAAAGTTTAAAAAAATTAGCAGAAGAATAGAAAAAAAATTGAAAAAGAAAAAAAAATTAAATTAACTGCAAGGCTAAAGAATCATGGAGAGAAAGCCATGAGTTCCGTGCTTTGCTTTCTCCTCCTCTGGAATTCCGCTGCTTTCCTTGGTATTGAAACTGCACTCCTTGGTAGGTGAACTTGGTCCTGGCTGGGTTTCTTGTTGATCTTCTGGGGGAGGGGCCTGTTGTAGTGATTCTCAAGTGTCTTTGCCCCAGGCGGAATTGCACCGCCCTTACCAGAGGCCGGGCTGAGTAATCTGCTCGGGTTTGCTTTCGGGAGCTTTTGTTCCCTGAGTGCTTTCCGTAGAGTTCCGGAGGACAGGAATGAAGATGGCGGCCTCCCAGTCTCCGGCCCGGAGGAGCAGAGAGCCCAGGGCCCCCCTCCTCAGTGCGCCCTCAGAGAACAGCGCCCAATTACTCCCGTCACCTTGGCCTCTGGCCGCGCTCCGAGCTGACCGAGCCTGCGACTGGTTCTAGGTAACCCTGAGCTTAGAGCTCACTCCTCGGCTCTGTCTCTGTAGCCGGCTTCCCCGTTCTAATACCTGTAAGCTCTGCGACACTCAGATACCCCTGATCCTTCTGTGACCCTGAGGGACCTGAGGCCACGCTGACCCCGCGTGGGCTTCACCCTGGTTTAGCCTCTGGAGCGATGTCCCTCAGCGGAACAGACTTTTAAAAGTCCTGATTTTGTGCTCCGTTTCTCTGCCACTTGCCAGGAGCCGGCCCCTCCCCCCGTGGTCTATCTTCCCGTCGCTTTGGATTCACTTCTCCACCAGTCCTACCTTTCAGAAAGTGGTTGATTTTC
Organism: Enhydra lutris kenyoni; assembly: GCF_002288905.1. NCBI lineage: Eukaryota > Metazoa > Chordata > Mammalia > Carnivora > Mustelidae > Enhydra > Enhydra lutris. Next base: position 99,208,867 of record NW_019154085.1, on the reverse strand, counting down.
TGTTTCTAGAATTGCTGTTCTTCTTCTCTTCAATCTCCCGTTGGATTTGTAGGTGTTCGCAATGGTTAGATAAGCTATCTAGCTGATCTCCTGCTACCTGAAGTTAGTCTCAGGCTGCTACTTCTCTGCCATCTTGACTCCTCCCTCCTCTCACTGTGGTTTTGATTTGAATCTCCCTGATGGCTAATGATGATGAACATTTTTTCATGTGTCTGTTAGCCATTTGTATGTCTTCTTTGGAGAAGTGTCTGTTCATGTCTTCTGCCCATTTTTTGACATGACTATCTGTTTTGTGTGTGTTGACTTTGCAGAGTTCTTTATAGATCTTAGATATCAGCCCTTTGTCTGTAGTGTCATTTGCAAATATCTTCTCCCATTCCATGGGTTGCCTCTTTGTTTTGTTGACTATTTCCTTCACTGTGCAGAAACTTTTGATCTCAATGAAGTCCCAAAAGTTCATTTTTGCTTTTGTTTCCTTTGCCTTTGGGGACATGTCTTGAAAGAAGTTGCTGTGGCTGATGTCAAAGAGGTTACTGCCTATGTTCTCCTCTAGGATTTTGATAGATTCCTGCCTCACCTTGAGGTCTTTTATCCATTTCGAGTTTATCTTTGTGTATGGTGCAAGAGAATGGTCGAGTTTCATTCTTCTATACATAGCTATCCAATTTTCCCAGCACCATTTATTGAAAAGAGTGTCTTTTTTCCACTGTATATTTTCCCCTGCTTTGTCAAAGATTATTTGACCATAGAGTTAAGGGTTCATATCTGGGCTCTCTATTCTGTTCCGCTGGTCTATGTGCCAACCCCATTTCTTTTAACGAACCCATTGCCAGGGCGCCTGGCTGGCTCAGTTGGTTAAGCATCTGCCTTTGGCTCAGGTCATAATCTCAGGGTCCTGGGATGGAGCCCTGCATCAGACTCTCTGCTCAGCAGCAAGTCTGCTTCTCTGTCTCCCTCACCGTCTGTGATCTTTCTTGCACTCTCTCTCTCTAATAAGCAAATAAAATCTTGAGAAAAAAAAAAAAAAAGGAAAGACCTCTCTGCCATGCTGATAGCTTTCAGAATCACAATAGCTTTCATCCATCACAATCAAGTTCCATCTCAACTATGGAAAATTCTGATCCTAACTCCATTTGAACACCTTCAATTGCTGTTTCTATCCAATTTTTCTCTTTCCCTCTCTCTCTTCCTCTGACTGTCTCTCCCTGTCTCTTGGCTTTCATGATATGCATGCTGTTTCTGAATTATTTTTTTTTTGCTCCAACTATGCACTTCCTCATGATCCGTCTTTCCAAAAACGCCCTACTACTCACCCAGATGCACCATGCTCCAGGTCCTTGCATTCTCCCTAGGCTAAGGCAAGAGAAATTCCAGAACCACCACTTGCTAAGGGAAGAAATGACCTCACAGAAATCAAGGCTCAAAGTAGGTAAGTGACTTATTTGAGAATCATAGAGCTTCAGAAGGCAAGTAAGATCCCGGGTTTCCTAGTTGCCAAGTCCAGGCTCTTTCTACTCTATGATATTGGTGAAAATGATTGAAATCGTAGATTTGGTATCACCTATGCCCCCCCCCCAAATTCCAGACTGATACTAAAATTACCAGAGCAAGGATTTGTTTCGAGAATTGAATTGAGTCTTTAAATATCACAAGATATCAAGGTCACTTGCTTCCATTGTTAGAGTGAACACTGATGGTAGCACTCCTACAGAAGTGTTCATCTCAAGCTGCCCTTTCCAAAGCACCATATACCCTTCTGTACTGAGGCTTCATTTCAAAAGCTCTTGCTGGTATTTCCATGCATATGTTTAAACTTCAAATTAAAATTTTGTTATTTTTCCTTTAGTGACTAATGTAACATTTGTCATTTTTATGCCACAAAACTGTTCATTAATTGACCACAAAATCAAGACAAAGAAAAGTAACCATCAGGAAAGAAATTCCTTAAATAATGAACTTACAGTTAACACCATTTCAATTAAAAAAAACAAAACAAGCAAGTAAAAAGGAAACAAAAGAAAGAGAAACCAAAGCCTGAAACTAGAACACTAGAGCACCTGGGTGGCTCAGTCTATTAAGCATTTCACTCTTGATTTCAGCTCAGGCCATGATCTCAGGGTCCTGGGATTAGGTCCTGTGTTGGGCTCTGCATTCAGCAGGAAGTCTGCTTCTCCCTCTGCCTCTGCCCTTCACCACCCTCTAAAAAAAAGAGAAGAAAGAAAAGAAATAGCACTAGGTTTGTAGACATAAAACTTGGTGGGGGGGGTAAATCCCAGGCATTAATTCATTGTGCATCCTGAACAAGTCACTTGACCTCTTCTGTCTCTGCATTCCATATCTGTGTAATGGGCTAATGAGCAAAAAGAACTGTTCTCTACAAGGAACTGTTCCATGGATTAAAGCAATGGGGCAGGTGAAGTGCCTTTGGAGCTATGAATCTTATATTATTATTATTATCATCATATCATTTTATTATTATTATTATTATTATTATTATTATTATTATTATTATTATTATAAGGTGGCCTTATTTTCACCATCTACCTGAGAACTGTGTCTGGAGCATCAGATCCCAGATTCTAAGAGAATGAAACAAGAAAAGAAGTCTATAGTAAGTACAAATTATTTTGGTCAGAAAATAAGAATCTAGTAACAATAGAAAAGAAGTGAAGAGAAAATTCAGAAAGAGTCACCACAAAAGACAGAGTATCTCAGGAACTTCAGCTGGACAGTGGTATCCTGGGCTGTATAGAAAGGGGTTTCTAGCTGGCAAAGTGAAAGTGATCATCACAACAATCTTTTGTTGTCACTTCTAACTCAAGACTTCTATCATCCACCATGTGTAAAACACACTTTTTTGAGTTTATCACAATGTTTATCTTTGAGTTTATCACAAATGTGTTTTTTCACACATTGTGGAGGTGGTGGCTGGCCAGAGTTCAGGAGCTGGCTTCTCGCTCAGGGGCTTGTGGGTCTGGGTATGTCCTTTGATAACTCTGGGTCTCATGTCTTCATCAGCCAAATGGAGATGGGGCCTGTGCAGCCTAATGTGCAGGGGTTTGTGAGAATCCAGAGATTGCGTCTAGAGAAGAGCTCTGTAAAAATACAAAGCCATGCATAGTGTGATGGTGGTCAGGGTGAGGGGTATGGATTTTCTCTTTGTGTGTTTACAAAAGGATCCAGATCCTGAGACTAAGACTCCTGAAAGATTCCGTGTGAAACATTAAATGTCCTCTCTCTCTTCTGATGACGAGGAAAGCAGTGCCTTCTATTACTGTTAGAATTCCAGGGCCTTTCTTATGATGGAAAAAAATCACTGTAGACTGAATTTAAGTAGCTTTATGCTGTTGTATTTCTGCACCAAATAACTCTCAGGCTTTTATTAACTATTCTACTGAGTCCTATTTATCAGAGAGGCAGGTGTATTACCTGATAATACAATAAGCTCTGGTGGATGTATGAGTTGTTTTATATTTTTATACCCATAATCAGTTCCCAGAGCATACTAAAACAAATGGCTTATTTCTCCCCCCAACCCCCTTTAGTTAGTTCCTAGTCATGAAGCTATAAATTATCAACCTTCAGAAATAACTATTGCCATTTAATAAGAAATATAAAATATATACTCTCATCTAACAAGGGACATGATAGATAAAAACAAACAAAGTATTCTTTAAATTTGGTGACATGATGAAAGACGGGTGCAAGCATGCAAGTGTATTGAAGTTAGCAGGGGGCACGACCCAGGGAAACAGTTAGAAGGACCTCATTTAGATGTCATAAAGTGGATATTACACATCATTTTTCTAAAATGCAGTTGCAGGCATCTTATCTTACCTCCTCCTGAGCTTTGCAATTCCCCAAATTGTCAAAGCCAAGAAAAGAAGCACCTTATCATCCGGATATAGAAGTGTAAAAGCGGAAATGAGGGCAAACATGCACCACGTTGAGGGCGCAGAGCCCTGGTGGAGTTGCAGGGGCAGGCAGACCTCCACCTCCACCCGGGCTGCCTTCCTGGGCTCCTCCTGCTGTCTGCACTCTGCACCTCTCTCAGGGCTCTCATGCTTCTCACAGGATGAACTCACTCTGTTCCCTAATAGTTTCTGGTCAGTGCAGAATATTCTGTGCTTTGAATATCCGGTGCTTTGAATATTCAATACTAAAAATTAAAAGTCATTTCAATGCATCTTATGTGACAAATGCCACTCATGGTTAAGTCTCTGTTAAATGTTGTGAAGTCCAAAATTCTTCCCCAAATCCTTGAGTGCCTTACTTTAAAGAGGGAAATGTGGTTAGCATAACTGAGATCTTATTAGAAGTGAAGAATCTCTATTGAGCAAGCAAATGAAACTACACCTCGGACAGCACCTAGTGTATAATTCCATTTATGTGAAATTCTAGAACAGGAGAGATTCTTCTATAGCTACAGGAAGCAGATTAGTGATTGCCTGGGGCTGGGAGTCAGGAATGGGGGAATTGGCTGTGGGGAAACTATTGAGAGCAGCAGACATGTTCTATACCCTTGATTGTGTAGTGCTGACACAGGAGTGCACATTTGTCAAAACTCATCAAACTGCTCACTTAAAAATAGTGCATGTTCTTGTATGTAAATTATATCTCACAAAAAAAAAAAAAAAGAAAGAAAGAAATGCCCAATGTGAGCTCCACCTTAGACCTACCGAATCAGAAACTGCATTTTAATGAAATGTCTAGGTGATCTGAATACCCATTGACGTTTGGGGATCAGAGGATTAGAGAACTGGTTTCCACTTTGGGAGCACCCTGGAATCACTCGGGAAGCTTTGAGCATTACTGATGCCTGCTTCCCACCCCCAGATGTTTGATAGATTTGGCAGAGGGTATAGTCTCAGCATTGAGATTTTTAAAAGCTAATAAGATGATTCCCAAATGCAGCAAAGTGTGGACCACATAGAGCAGTGGTTCTCAAAGTGGTGTCCTCAGACCAGCAACAGCTGCAGCATTACTTGGGAACTTGTTGGAAATGCAAAAATCACGATTCACCCCATCCATCCCTCCTGAATGAGAACCTGATTGTGGGTGAAGCCCAATACTCTGTTTCCTAAAATCCATGAGACAATTCTGCCACACACCAAAGTTTGAGAATTCATTGATCTAGACCTAGGAAGATATTTTTAGGAAACCAGTTCCTTGATCTCCAAAACCTCTCCATGAATCTGACTCATTGTCTCCTAGGGTGTCTCTAAAAACTCTCTGTATTCAAAATCACTGCTGTGGGTCTCATAAAGAGGGAAGCTTGCTAAAGACTTTAGAACGTGACAGCCAAATTATCCCTATGTCTAGATTTCCTCCTAATCACCAGCCCAGTGCTGGTGCCAGTATGGGAAAATGCCAACAAGGACCCAATGATCTCTGCAAGGACATTGTCTCTGCTACCTGATGGAACAGGGGCTTATAATATAAACTGCAGCACTACAGAAAAATTCAGAAAGTTCTAGAAAACATCCTCTGAGTTGAGCATCTGAAATTGGTTCTTCTTCTATAATTAATGACCCTGACTTCAAGGACAGTTGATTTGTATGGCTATGAATAGAAGATAATGTGTGAAAAGCCAGTAACAAGAAAATTTGGAAAAATAAAATCAAGGAAATGAAGGAAGAGGCACCACTAGGTGGTGGGAAATTATCAAATCAGTGGCAAGTTAACTAGTGAATACTGAAAGGATTTTTTGACTTCTAAAGCAAAATAGAAATATCGACTAGTATCCCAAGTAGAGGGATTGTATAATAATCCAAGTAAGAAAAGTTCTAGGAACTAGCAAGTACACCAGCCTAGAAGAGGGGGCTGAAACACCATTCTTCAGGGCAAAGTCTAAAAAGAAATGGCTGTAATATTGAGCAGATTTAAACATGTAATTAATACATGTTGAACTCCTATAAGTACTGAGCATATTTATGGCTTTCTGTCACATGGAAGACACTTACTCATTATATTTTGCAAATCCAATTGAATTCTACCCAAGTGTATAGGATAGTGACCAGTGATTCTTATGCCACTTGCTGAAGGGTATACCGTGTCTCTCCTACTGAGTTACACACTCTTGAAGAATAGTGATGTTTTCAATTTCTCTTCTTGCTGTTCTTGCGTATTGCCTCATTCTTAAATACTAGGATATGGTGCTTAGGTTTTGTACCTGGCTGAACTGGAAGTGTTGAAATTTAATAAACTCAGGATATTATCTTTGCCTCTACTGATAGGTATTAAGCACCTATTCCCGGTCAATCACTGGGCAAACTATTTAACCACAGCCAGCATTATGAGTACATATTCTTCAATAGGTTGGGCTTCTAGAAGCTTTATATATCACAGATTCGCATGTTTGTTCAGTGTGTAACCAGTTGTCCAAGATAGACTCCTGAGAGTCATCTTGTCCTTCTCCTTCTACCTCACCACCCGCATAAAATTTTTCATCAAATCCCATCAATTCTGCTTCCTAAATATCTCTGCTTTAGTCACTGCCACTGAAGTCTTTACCATTTCTTGTGTGGGCATTTGCTGTGGCCTTCTAGGCAATGAGGCTTTCACTGGCTGCCCTTCCATCAGAGCAGCCTTTCAAATGTTTTTCTAAGCATGTCATTCCATCACTTAAAACACTTCCATCAGTCCACATAATCTTCAAAATACCATCCAAACTAGCTTAGCCTGCTAGTCAAGGTCCTTCATATTCCATAAGTTCAGTGAAAACAAGAGGTTGTGACCACCTTATTTACTGAGGCAGTGCCTGACACACACCTGGTGTTCAATTAATATCTGGTAGTGTTGTTATTCCTGCACCTGCCCTGGTCTTCTTTCCAGTTCCTCTCCTGCCTTCCTCTGAGTCTATTAGTCTGTGCTCCAACCACACAGAAGTCCTTGCCATCCCCAAAAAAGCCACACTTCAAAATCTTCACACATTCAGTTCCTTCTGCCTAGAATGCTCATCCCTGTAGGAGAAAGCTTGAATTCTGTGAGTTAATCTGAAGACTGAATTGTTATCACCTGTTTTCCAAGGAGGGTTGGCTTTGCTCTAATGCATTCAGGAAATATTGACAACCTCCTTCTCCTGTTAACCACCATACGGCCTCTGGATACTTGGCCCTATAGCTTGTTCTTCAAATAGAACCCTGTGTGTCTCTCCTCAGTCATCTCAGCAGACTGTGTCCCACTAGGGTGGTGGAGAGCACTACAGTTCGCCCCTTCTAGGGTGGGAAGACTCCTTCTCACATTTGGTCATGGTCTATGCGATGGTGAGTAGACAGCTTAATCCCCAGAGCATGAGAAAGCGACTATGCACAATGCCCAGCCGGCATCCCCCACAGGAAGTAGGGAACCAAGGGTGAGGTTAGAAAAGCAATTGTTCACTTCATTCAGGGAATTTCAGTACAAAATGTAAGCTACTTCTGGTAATCAAGATCTTCATGTGTAATGAAAATGGTAGTATAATTATAAAAAGTATCATAAGGAAACACATATTCACTCTTCCTCATCTGTATGTGAATTTTATACCAATGCACTCCCTAGTTGTTTTCCAAATAAACAGTGCAGTCATAAGGATATGATACTTACTAACATTTAATGAGCACTAACTACTTACCAAAAGCTTCTCTAAAGACTTATCACCTGTCAAATTACTTAATCTTCTGAACAGTTTTTTTTTTTTTTTGGATTCTGTACCTACCATCTCTTTTTATTATTATTATTGTGTTATGTTAGCACACAACACATCATTAGTTTTTGATGCAATGTTCCATGATTCACTGTTTGTGTGCAACACTCAGTGCTCCATTCAATACGTGTCCGCCTTAATACCTATCATTGGGCTCACCCATCCCCTTCCCCCCTCCCCTCTAAAACTCTCAGTTCGTTTCTCAGAGTCCAGAGTCTTTCATGGTTCTTCTCCCCCTCCAATTTCCTCCCCACACTTCATTCTTCCCTTCCTTCTTTTATTGTCTTCCATGCTATTCCTTATATTCCCCCAAATCAGTGAAACCATATAATTGACTTTCTCTGCTTGACTTATTTCAATTACCTACAACTGTTATATTCATTTAGCAGAGCAGTTAAGAAACTTGCCCAAGATCACACAGCTAACAAATGGCTGCGCCAAGATTTGAACTCAGTCTGTCTGGCTCCAGGACCTGAAAAAACATGTAACACACCACAGATACAGGAGATACTTCAGTTTGTTATCTCATCTTATTCACTTCACATGATCCTAACAGCAATGCAAAACCTATCTACATGGTTCAAGTATCTGGCATGATTTCACTATTATGAGTTTCTAATGCATTTACCCATATAGCAATCAGGATTTTAATAAAAATTGTTCCTATTCAATGCAATAGGATGTACTGATAACTTTGACATGTCACCAAAACAGCATTTTCTCAATGTAGTAGTAGTAAAAAGTAGTGGTAAGTGGTATTTCACTTGTGCTTATATTTGGGGAAGACATTAAAAATATTTAAAAACTGACAGGCCTTGGCAGTGACCAGAAAAAACAAACACCCGCAGTCATCCAGAACGACCATTCTGGAACATGCCAGCCAGATGTTGCTTTGAAAGGTTGTATCAACACTCAAACTTCATAAACATGTTGTTGAAACCCAAGCACATAATCTATGCACTGTTCTTTGGCCAGTGTGAACCCTTCCAAAGGTAAACTTAACTTGTTTCTGGCCATAAAGAGAGATGTTTCTGGATTGTTGAAAGTTTTTGTAAATAGATGGAAAAACGAGCAGAATCATCTGAGTCTAAGATGTAAGCACAAAAAATATGTGCCTGCCATTTGCCTGAGCCCTAACAACCCACCCTTAAACTAGTCAGTTTATCTGGGCAACAATTTCTTTAAAAAATTTAAAAAATTAAAAAAACAATAAACATAGTCACTTCTTTTTGGTTACAGCAAAATCATGAATGGGAAAGCACTGAGTTGCAAAGGTTCTGACATGTTATTCTCCCAGCCCTCCCCCCTACCCTACCACATTGCATTTGTGTCCCAGCCATACTGGCCTCAGCTTACCCTGATATTCCAGCCTCTGTTCATTCATTCATTCATTCATTCATTCAGTTTTCTACATGCTAGTACTTTTTTCTCCAAATTCACTTATCAAAAATCCTATCCATTTTTCAAATCTGAACTTTTCCAAGAACATCCTCATGATTAGATGTCAGAAATGCTCTTTCCTTCACTTGAGTATTGTTTCCATCTTAAGTCATTCATGTCACATTGACTTTTAATTATTTGTAAACTGAATGAGAAATCTCTCCAGGCAGAGTGTAGGCACCAAGAGGTCAAAGAAAATACTATCTATGTCTTTTTGTCACACAGAAGGGTCTTACTCATTATATTGTAGAAGATGGAATGAATTCTATTGAAGTAAATAGAGCAGTGACTATCGATTCTTATACAACTTGCAAGAGGGTGTATTCTGTCTCCTCAGCTAAATTGTGCATTCTCCAAGAACAGTGACCATGTCTTCAATTTCTCTTCTAGCCCTCATTCCCCACACATAAACAAGTGCCTAGTTTAGGACTTTATGTAAAAGAAGTAAATTATGGCACTCAACTGGCCTTAAACAAAAAACAAGAAATCTGTTTCATGACTTTGTCACAGGAAAAAATGCCTTCAGAGATTATATGTGGTAAAAAACATTGAAAATGCACACATTCTTCTGTGCTGTTATTTTCTAAGTTTCAGACATCACATCTCTGCAATGTCGACTGTTGTGGAAAGTGGCATTGGTGACTTTTTCGAAAACGCAAAAAGTTTTCCACTATCCACCATGGATATAAAGAGTGCTATGCAATATCTCAATTTCTTCAGAGGCTGAGTGAAAACAACAAAGTGGGAAACAATCAAAAAATGTAAAATTGGAATACACGCGTGGATTCAGCATAACTGCAAAGAAGTTTACAAATAGGATCAGTTCAGGGTAGTCAAAAGTCAACCAAAAGACCAGGGCTTGAACTAATAATAACTCTTGCAATTCTGAAAGTTTCATTGACTCTAGACTCTGAAAAATCTACTTAGAATAGTACTATAAAAACAGTAATAAATTATCTGGTTTTACCTTTCTAGAATTCTTCAGGAAAACAGAGGATAAGAACCAAAGAATAAAATACCAATTAAAAATATTAACCAGTAAGTTGAGAAAAAGAGCCCTCAACTGGAACTCAGAGGGTCTGTGTTCACATCCCACAGTTTTCATTCAGTCACATATTTATGGACAAAGCAGTTAACCTCACTGAATCTGTCTCTTCCTCTCTAAAACAGCAAGATTAACAATATTCTACCTTCCTTACAGTTTGCTTTTATGATCAAAATAATTTTTGAGAAATCGCATTCCAACTATAAAATCTCACAGAAATGGAAAACAGTAGACTTAAAAAATCATAAAGGCAAATAATGAGGACTGCAACCTTATTTTCTAAACCAGAGAAGATGTCCCATTTGTTCTGATAGAGCATTTTCTTCTTTCGAACGTATATAGAAAGCCTGAAGTGGTATTAAAAATTAAATCACATTTGGATGGACAACAAATTACATAATTTAATGAAAGGAAATTTAGCTGACCCGCTCTGGAAAATCATGAACATAGGTGGGTATGTGTAGACATAGAGATGACAGAGTCTGGAGAGAGAGACCAAGGGTGGGTGGAGGCACCATTGTAATCTCTTCATATGGTTGTCATTGGATACCACTCAACTCTCATTTCTTCCATGAAGGTTCCCCAGCTGGCTCCAGGAGACCCTTTGCAGGAATTGACCCTCCAATTAACATACTCTTCCTTGCTATTACTCAAGTGTACCTCCCTGAAATACACTGCACCATCCTTTCAAGCCAGGGCCATAGTTTGACCTCCATGAAGCAGCTGAGAGAGGGCTAGGAACAGAGTCCATGCTCAGGAGATGCTTGCTGATTAATGTATCATTTTATAAAAGACAATATCTATTCCCTTCACAACCTGGCCCTTTATCTCCACAAAGAAGCAATCAAGAGTTTTAAAAAGCCTTGATTTGTGGAAGGATCAAACAAAGAAAACTCCTGAATTGCATAATCTGCTTCCCCGTGTTCCCTTTTTCTGTGAAAGTCTTTAACAATCAATCAGACATTAATCCGTCCTCAATTCTCAGAACACAATCTGAGCAGGAGACCCAGCCAAGACTGGGCTGATGGCCAGAGAGCCAAGTCCCCACCTCTGTCACCAGCAGCTACGGGCAAGTGGGAGAAGCTCATCTCTTCCAGACCCCAGAGCTTCACCTATAAAATAAACCGGTTGGAGCACATGGTTTCCTGGAACTCCTTGCCGCTCTAAACTGAATAAAAGTAGGGCATTGAAAGAGGTGGCTTACTGGATTCTCTCTGGTGATTCAGTAAATACACTTGGATCAGGAGACAACTGATTAAGTAGTAAATGGGGGCAAAACTTGGTGGAAAATCAATCAAGAGATTTTGCTTCCAACTGTGGCCACATTCTCTCTCCAGGAGCACGACTGTGGTTGGGAATCAGGCAGTCAGAGAAGCACAGTTCTCTCATTACAGAAGGAGAAAACAGAGCCCTGGATACTTGCAAATTATGCACACATAGAAACAGGCTTCATGAAAAACAAAAATTATATTGAATTGCTCTTCAAAAAGAAATTCACCTTTATGAACAAATACAGCCTGGGGTATTCTCAGAGTTCAGGGAAGGGCAGAACCGAGGTTACATTTACAAAATCTTCCAGCAATGCATAAATGAGTTAGCTGTAAATGAACGTTAGATTTGCTCCAACCCTAAGAGCTTCTATAAAGCATAAAAGCTTTTAACTCCCTATGAATAATACTTTCCCATAAAAATCTGTCTTCCTGAGCTCTATTTCTATAATTTCTATATCTATAATTTGGGGCCCTGTTGTTATTTTAAGATACAGTGAAAAGTGGTTTCAAAGAAATAGCTCTTCCAAGCACATCTGCATGCTGCGATGGTTAGCTACCATCATGTTTTCTCAGCAAAATCTCCGATTATCCATTTATCAATCACAGATTCAACTTACTTCCTGCTTGTCACTCCTGCCTCCCTTCTATGTCCAATCTCCAGCAATTGTTCAAGGCCCAGATCTGGGAAACATGCTCTGTTTCCTCCAGGCCACACTGATTTCCCCCCTTCTTTAGCTCATTCAGACTTAGGCTGTACCAGATAATTTAGCGCTTGACTATAAGTGTGGAATTCTATTGCTCTCAGATAATTTTATAAAACTCCAAAGAAGTTGCTTCAACCACATTATGCTTTCTTTGAGACTTTGAAAATATGACTTCGTATATATGAAGCCATGGGGAAGAAAAGGAGAGAAAAGGAGAGGGACAGAGGGAATCATCAAATAATTTTTGCTTGACAGATTATATTGAAGAATATCTTATAGGACAAGAGCAGTGACCAAATAAATAAATTCTTTTGATAAAATAACAGCGGACCCTAAAGAGATCAAAGGTGATAGAGATTTTTTTTTAAAGAGATTAAGAATCCTGCCCAAGATTATGTAAGTAATAAAGAGCCAAATTAGGTTTACAACTCAAGTATTACTCCAGAGTACTTGCTCTTGATTTTTTTTTTAATTTATTTATTTGAGAGAGAGAGAGAGAGAGAGAGATCACAAGTAGGCAGGGAGGCAGGCAGAGAGATAGGGGGAAGCAGGCTCCCTGCCGAGCAGAGAGCCCGATGCAGGGCTCGATCCCAGGACCCTGAGATCATGACCCGGGCCAAAGGCAGAGGCTTAAGCCACTGAGCCACCCAGGTGCCCCGGTGATAGAGATTTTAAAAGTAAGGGCTCCAGAGTCTTGACTTGACTTGAGTTTGACTTCCGGCCATCCACCTTCCTGGCAGTGTTATAGAAGCTTTGTGCTTCCATTTCTATAAAGTTTATAAAGTTGGGTTAATAGCTGTACTTACTTCATTGCAGGGTGTTGTAAAAATTAAATAAGCTGACATGTGGAAAGCACTGGGGTAGCATATACCTGTTACATAGTAAACATCCCATAATGCTATTAGTATTATAATTGTGGCTTAGATTAATAGCAGTTCTCCTAGTGACATGGGATTCACTTCCAATTGTTTTTGCTGTAGACAGATCAATTGACAATTAAGAAACAAAAGGGAGTTAGACTAGGTTTGTAGCTAAAAATAAAGAAGGAAAAACAATCAAAACAGTGGGTTTTGAAATTAACACAAGAACTGCTAAGAATGAGCTTGAGGCATTAAAAAGAGAACCTTGCGGGGGGGGGGGGGGAGATTGATAAACAGACTTAGTGTCCAGAGACGGTGTGAAAGGGAAAAGTCTGAGGGAGTCATCATAGTTAACCTAGATTGAGCTAAGAAGAGAAACCAATCATCTTTCAAGCCAAACAGAGCTACCTTCTACATCTGTATTGATGGACTGTTCCAAAGGTGCATTAGTCAAGACATAGGAGGTTATGTTACAATAACAAACATCCCCCAAATCTCAGTGACTTAAAAAACAAAGGTTTTTACCTTTTATATCGCTTTCATACTACATGTCTACACTGGTCAGCAGGGACTGAAGAGGACTCTAGCTCATCCTAATTACTCAGATACTCAGGCTACCAGAAGAAGCTCCAACACTTTCTAACATCACTGATTCAAACAATGCTTCATTGTGTTCCACGGCATCATTCAAAGCCTGCCATACAGAAGTAGCATGTTAACTTCACTCACATTGCACTGGCCATTGCAAGTTACATGCTTGGGCCTAATTTGAATGAGTTATATGCTCAGGGGCAAGGAAGCAGAAATTTGGATAAGACTTAGAAAAGTCTAGCATTAATAAAGTATATACATATTGCAGATTCCTCACACTCTGAATAGCCGAGTGGCAATATAATATCATAATATATATGTAATACAGTATAATATAACATAAAATGCCATTTTTATTGAACACCAGCACATACCATACACTGACAGCTTGGTGCTCAAGAAATGTAGCCACAGGGCACCTGGGTGGTTCTGTCGGTTTAGCAACTGCCTTCAGCTCAGGTCATGATCCCAGGGTTCTGGGATCAAGCCCCACGTTGGGCTTTCTGTTCAGAGGGAAACCTGTTCCTTCCTCTCCCTCTGCCTGCTGCTCCCCCTGCTGCTCTCTCTCTCTCTCTCTAATAAATAAATAAAATCTTTGAAAAAAAGAAATGGTAGCTATATCATAGAGTTGTCATCATCATTATTATTCTAATTCTAGGGACAATCCTGCAAGATAATATTATCTCCGCTCTATAGATTTGAAAATGAAAAATAAAAGACAAAAACAAGACCCTGAGACTCAAAGAGATTAAGAAAGTTACACAAGGGCATGTGCACTATACACCATTGATCCCCTACATGTCTCTCTAGCAGATTATTCTATCCCCTCTAGAAACCTTTAGCAAGTCCCTAGCTTAACTTTCCAAAGATATTTCCCATCCATCCTCTGTTGCAACTCACAGTTTAATCGAACTACTCTCTTACTCTTCACAATGCCCTTTATGTCCCTGTTCACATTATTTCCTGCACTTGGAGAGGCCTCTTCCTCATTTTCATACATCTAAGTTGTATCAGTTCTTCAAAGGGTATTTGAAAAACTATTTCTTCCATGAAACTTTTTCTCCATCCCCTCCAACAAATTTTATTCCTTTCTCCTGAATTCGATAATTCTTGATCGCTGCCTATATCAGCATCAGGTTTATGTCTGACTTTGCCCATCTCATTGTGAGCTCCTTAAAGGCAGGGCTTGCATCTGAATCTTCTGTATGTGTATGATTCTCACTGTATGATTATATATCATATAATAATATGATTCTCATATTATTATCTTGAAATTACAACAGATCAGATTCTCTCACTGCACCCTTAGGGTCAGTCTGGAATAAAATTCTTTAGTGGTCATTATTCAGACCCATCCTCCCGAGAACCCTGTAAATGTCCCAGGCATGAGGAAAACACTCCCTCGGGCATTTGGTCTGGTACTCAGAAGTCACTGCTCGCCTACACATAGTCCCTTAAATACTCTGCCCAGGACAGGTGTCTGGGAGTCCTGAGCCTATCCTTATAGAAGACACACCAAGCAGTCATGCCCTTCCTGCCCCTGTCTCCAAGGAGAATCCAAGCTCCCGTCTCCTCTCCAGGTTACTGAGGAGAAAGTGACTACGGGGACCAAAGGTCATGCCAACCCCCTTACATCTTTGTGAAGTCACCCTCACTCTGTTGGACTGCTTTTTTCTCTTCCCTTTCCTCCATTGCCAATGTAATTCCCTTGCTCCAGCTTTCAGAATAGGAAACCCAAGAAACAACACCATAGGCAACTCCTACTCTCTGCTCTGCAACCAACCCTCCCTAAGACATAGGAGGTCAAAACACTGTCTACTCCTTTGAATGTGGACAGTAAAAAAGACTTAAAAGTAAACTTCAATAAATTATCCAACTACACAAGCTAATGGAAAAAGTGCTGATTTGTACAAAGGAGACATTCTCCACTTGATTAAAAGCAGGGATGATGGGAAGATAATCCAGGAAATAAAACAGGATGATTCAATTAAGTGAACCAATAGGAAAGCGGTTACTAGACTTACTAATGGAGCTGACAATGTTATCATGTGCAATTCTCTGTGTGCAACAACACTGATGATTGGCCTATAGTTGCATAGAAAGTTAAAATGGCAGCCACCTACTTAATGGGGCCCAATCAATAAAAGTGGGTTTTGAAGGGTTGTTTAAAAGTATGATTTAAATAAATAAATGTTGACTGTTGCTTTAATATAATCTATATTGACCTGTTTTGTTTAAAATAAAATCTTTGACATACTGGCTCACATATATAACGTATTTGCCATTAGCCCTGCATGTCCAAGGATGTTCCATTTTGAGATTTTCTTGGCCTGGAGTATATGGAGTTAAAAAGATCTATGAAACCTCTGAAGTTTTATATAAATTTATGTATGTTGCTACAGGTGTGTATGTATATATATACATATATATATATATATATATACACACATATATATACACCTATATATATGAGAAAGAGGGGCAGAGGAGTGAGAGGGAGAGAGGGGAGTCTATGGAATCTGTCAGACTGTCACAGGGCTATGTAGGCTATAAAAGACGATGTCCAACACATGCATTTTCCCCCTTTTCTAAGTAAGTTAAAAAAATAAATCAGAAAATTACCAAGTAACCTTAAAATTGACACATGATTTTAAAGCATTCCATTTAAGAGCCACCTATAATGACAATATGCCTTATTTTGCAACCTTTGTCCAAGTGAGAATTCCAAATCACTGGAGTTATAATATAAAAGGAAGTGTAGTACAGAATTCTAAGAGCTATGACAATGTGAGAGAGGGTGGCATAAGGAAGCCTTGCGCTCAAATGGGTGTGAAGACCTCTGCAAGTCAAAGTCATTTTGCTCCTATAAACAAGAGGCAAGTCTTCAGAGATACAGGAGAAATGAAAGACCACCAGTTACTAGTAAGTGCATTAGTAAATATTGTTGGTAGAAAAAGCTCCAACATCAGAAACAAAATTAAAGTGATGCGAAAGGTTGACCAGAAAGAAAGTTGAAAGCTAGTAGTTAAACCGAGCCTGTTTCTACTAAAGGAGCCACTTCTACCTGAATGGAAATGGTGGAAAGTAGAATGCAGGCCCAGCCTACATGGCTCCCACTCTTTGCTGTCAAGGAAGCATGTAACTTCTTGGGTCCCTGTCTTTACAATACCTAGAGCAGTGACCCTCAGTTATTTTCTTCAGGGACACATGAAGAATGGTAAAGTGTAAGCTTCTTGAGGACAAGAAGGAAAATAGTAGTGACTGATACATTATTTCATGGACCTTGTAAGGACCAAGGAGATGCCACTATTGTACCATTTTGGAGCTGAGGCAGAGGTGCTGACCAATCTGTACAAGGTTAAGTGCTAGGGATGGAATTTGAGCTCAGCAGACTTTTCACTGAGTAAATACCCACAACTACCACACAGCACAGCCTCCTCCACCTTCCTCATTCGCTGCTGCATTCCCAACACCAAGGACAGTGACTCAGCAGAGATGATGCAACAGAATCTAGGCTTCTCCACCAGCATCCCTCCTCCTCTTCTCCCGGAGTCACATAATATGGCTGTCCACCTGGGTCTGCACTTCCAGGGCTCCCTTGTAGCACTGGCCTCAGAACTAACTTTGTACTTGTAAAAAATGGACAGAGGTGTGTTATGCCAGTTTAGGCTTGGTCCTTGAATGGGCTCCTCCATGCCACCACCTTGGTACCACCTGAAAGACCCAAGCTCAGAGAATTAAAGAGGACAAGGCCTTGTGGCCTTGCTACTCTCAGACATAACCGGAAAGGCAGAACCTACAGCCCTATAACTCTCAATGCTTTAGCAAGCACTGATCCACCTGAATTGTGAAGTTTGAAGAACACTGAACTAGATGGCCAGAGAAACCAAATGAAAAGAGGTCCAGGGACTCCTTCTCAGAATTATCTCTGGAATGTAGCTGCCCAGAAGCCTGGCATATCCACCTTGGACCATTCCATGAGAGAAAAACCACCTTCTCCTTTTTTTAAGCCACTAAATTATTTCTCTCTGAGAGCAGCCTACTCTTACCTGACTAACACATTGAAGAAATACACTACTGGATGAGTTTCTCCTTTAGAGATCAGAAATGAAAACTGTTTTGTTGTTGTTGTTGTTGTTGCTGCTATTGTTTTGTTTCTTGTTCTGTTTTAAGCAGTGAAAACCAGTGAGAGTATAAGGACAAGTGTCAAAGGGACTTCAGTCCTTTACTTCTGATAATGCATTTGAAGGACATCATTACAAGTATGTCTTTTATTATACAACCCAGATGTTAGGCAGAGTTTCTTACTCCTTTTAGATCAGGTTAAGATTTACTTGAACCATAATTCTAAGACTTAATGGAAGCCTAGAACGTTCTCTTTAACTTTTACAAATTCTAGTGATTTCTCGTCCCCATTATTCTCAGGCAATGTGTACCTGCATTACTGTACACTGCCTTGTCTTCATCCCTCGCCAATGTAAATGAGAAGTCCAGATCTTCCCCTACTTGTCCATAAAGAAACACCTTTCTCCCTGGATCCCACGGGTTTAGAAACATTATTAAAAATATGGGACATTACGCAAAGAAGTCATATATGACCTTATTTGTCTATCTGGATTCTCCCCATAATTTCTCCCCACTTCCTCCCTTACCTTCCCTTGATAAATGTACTTCCTGCCCAGACACAACCAGACTAGAAGATATTATAGTCAGTACTCATAGACAGAATCACCGTGAGGGCATGGGCTCCAGATGCTGATCCACACAAACGTGCTCAGTCAGTAACTTAAATTCCCCAATAACCATCACCACTACAATATGAGCTTTCCAAAACATCGAACAACACAAATTCCAAAATAAGACAAAATGCAATCTTTTGTCCATTTACACAGCAGTTACATTCCTGGAAAAGTCGGTGTCCATTATAACCATGCAAAAATACTTTGCGTTTGTAGCATAATGAAGTTAGGTTCCAGGTTCAGATCATCGTAAGCAGATTTTTCATCTGTGTGAATGATTGATGGGGAATCTGAAAGACTTGTGGGTTGGGGACCAATTTGCTAATGTGCACCACTGCCCCAGGCATTGCAGGATGTCTGACATCCTTGACTTTATGCCATTTTCATTGCGAAGTCCAAAAGCATGCCCCAACAAAGTTGTAGAACACCATATCAGACAATATCATTCCTGTTGAGGATCATTAGTATAAACTTGTCAGGATGTAAATTAGCAAAGCTAGAACTGTGTGTGTGTGTATGTATGTGTGTGTTGGGGAAGGAAGAGGAAAAATGGAAGGATGTGGAAAACAGTGAAGAGAAACTGCCAATTTTACAAGCTATCTGAGGTCTGTTTCTAAAAAGAGAAGGGTTGAAAGTGCTTCTAAAATGTCCAAGACCTTGACAAACTCACTCCTCTATCAATATCCAAATTTGGTTTCTGGCTTCAAATCTGGCTTCAAAAAAGTAAAATAGCTTAAAAAAGAAAAGGAAAGATGTTTGCTCCACCAGCCTCTTCAACTGCACCAAAGGGGGAAGTTACCCTTTGACCTCTTAAGCCATTTACTAATGACCTGCAGCATGAGATTGGATGGCCTTTCTCATTAGTGCATGACTACATTGCAAATGTTATTGCCAGCCAGCCGATTATAAAAGCATAAAGAGAAAGCAATTAGCACAATCATTTTACATAGAGTAAGTTTTAGTGCAGCCAGTGTGTCAGAGATGCAATTTCATGGGATCACAGCCATGCATTAATGGAGTTATGGGAAACTGTTAATTTGTTATTTGAAATGAAGTCCTTATCTCTGGCCAGTTAGCTCAGTTAGTGAGTGCCTGATGCTAGGGAGGCCAAGGGCGTGGGTTTGCCTCCTATGCTGTCCGGTTTGACTTTGTGATGTCGCACAACTGCTGACTAGCACTCTCCGCCAGCCAGTTCATGTGGGAGGCTGTTCATTCCTGGCAGAATAATTTCCAGGGTTCCATGAGCACAGATGACTCGGGAAAACTTGATGGGAGAGTTTAATTCAAGATGCATGTTTTAAAAAAAAATAGGAGGGCTCCTTGGGGTGATGGAACTCTTCTATATTTTGGCTGTGGTGATGAAAAGACCAACCTACTCATGTGATAAAATTCTATAGAACTAAACACACACACATACACACACACATGCACACACATACACGAGACTACAAGTAACACTGGGGAGCTCTGAATAAGATTATTGAATTCTATCAAAGTCAATACCTTCGTTGTGATATTGTACTAAGGTGTGTTATTGTTTTTGTCATTGTTTACAAAATGTTACATGAAAGGGAAACTGAATAAAGGGTGTGCAGGTCTCTCTGCACTATTTCTTACCACTGCACATGACTTTACATTATACTAATGAGATACTTTTCTTAAAAATGCACATGTTTCATCATGGTTAAATAGAATAAGCCCTGTATTCCCAAGATAATTCCTAATTCAGCAAGACTTTCCATGATTCCCAAATACTACATCCTGGTACTCTAGGAACACCGTTTCCCTGATTTCAGAACCAGTGATTTGTTCTGTCTCAAAAAATGGAGGCTAGATAATTCAAATTTGCCCTTCTCTAATCCCATCATTTTGGTTCATATTAGGTATCATTATAGTCTCATGTATGAACTGATGGAGAAATTCTAGTAAATTTTTGTGCAAAGAAACTAGCATTTTTTAAGTTTCTTTTAAATATCAGTCATCCCAAATTCATAAACATATCAAATTCCCATCTAAAGATGGTGCTACTTCTCAATGGAATCTTATAAGATAGCCAAAAAAAGTTTAATGAGGGCCATATTTAGACTACAAGTTTTTCACCTCTGATAAATAATTATAGGTGAGACTTGGGATCACTTTGGAAGAGGCTACAAAATGACCCTGTGGAGTTTCATTCTCAGAAAACTCTCAGAGGAAAATCAATAACCATATGCCTAGGGTGGTTTAGATTCTCATCTAAGTCTGTACCATAAGCTCTTCTTTGAAGAAAGTGTTCACAGACCAATTGTGTTAGGAGAATGCCTCATTCCATCCTACCCTTCTACTTCTAGATTTAGTTGAATCGTATCCTCCTGTTATTCATTTCTACCCAGGATCTCAGAATCTCATCTTATTTGGAAATATGGTACTAGCAGATATAAGTATTTAAGATGAATCATACTAGATAGGGTGGGTCTTAAATTAAATAACTGGTATTCTTATAAGAAGACAAAATGATGTACATAGACACATACAGGGCGGAAGGCCATGTAACAACAGAAGCAAAGATTCAAGTGATGTAGCTACAAATCAAAGAACACCAAAAACTGCCAGAAAGCATCAGAAGCTAGGAGAGAATCATGGAATATATTCTCCCTCAGAGACTTCAGAAGGAACCAACCATGGCAACCCCTTGATTTTGAACTTCTGGCCTCCTGAATTGTGAGAGAATACATTTGTGTTTTTTCTAGCCACCCACTTTGCAGTAATTTGTTATGGCAGCCCCAGGAAATGAGTAAGACCTTCCATCTCAGAGGGTTGAAAGTTTTGAGAAGTTTTGAAATGCCCCAAATGTATTTAATCTTGGAAACATTTTTCCTTCATTTAACACCTATTAGTCTTTCAAGAAAACTATTTTAAAAATGTTATTTTAGACCATTTCAAATTTCAATGTGTATATGAATCACTTGAAGATTTTATTACAATGAAGATTATGATTTAGCAAGTCTGATGTGGAACCTGAGATTCTGCACTTCTAACAAGCTCCCAGGTGATGCTGACGCTGCTGACTCTTGGACAAACTTGGAGTGCAGGTTTATACACTAGGAGGCAAGGGCTAGAGAGGATAATCTTCCAGCATCTTTTCCAATTCAAAGGACAATGACCTACTGCTCCATGAGCCTTCTTAACTAACAGATGTCCCAGCAGAAGAAGGGGGAAAAAAAAAAAAGGACAATGACCTAGCCATCTATAGTGGCTTGATTTTTGTTCCTAGCACTTGACTTACCTCTAATTAGAACTTTGTAGTGCCTCTTCCCATGGTGGGTAGAGAAACTTCCCTACTTCATTAATATCAGCAGAGCCATGCGATTTGCTCTGAGCCACAAAATATCTATGTTGAAAAACATGCCCCATGAATGTTAACTGATGAAGACCCTCTGCCCCTTCAGACAGGGTCCCAGAATTAAGACATGCAGGGAGGAAGTGAACCCAGAAACCTTGGAATCCAGCCTGGCTTAGCCAAGCCCATCCTAAATCAGCCAAGCCACAGACTACCTACAGACTTATGAAAGAGAAATAAATGTTTACTGCTGAGAGCTACTGAGATTTTTGAGATTGCTCATTATATAGCAAAACTGAAAAATATACCATTTGGTCTTCTATTCATCCATCCCTTAACTATGGTTGTAAACATCTATCAATAACCTAGAAGGTATTTAATGACTACCAACCATCTTTCCAGTACAAGGAGGTAGAAGATATGATTCCTATTCAGAGAACTGACAGTCTAGCTTAGGGAAAAAGTGCCTTACAACTAAAAGAATAAATTACAATGTAAGATAATATAAGGTTAAGAGTAATAGAACTTTGGTGTAGTCTAAGCAGGCTGGAGTTATCAGAGAAGGCTGTGGATAGGCTTTGGGAAGGTAAGGAGAATTGGAGAATCCATTTTGAGGGGATGAAGATGTCCCCTGGAGAAAAGGCTCTAATAGAGGAAAATGCTATAAGCTAACAAAGTATTGATTGCAAAATTCAAACCAACTTTTCTGACCATTATGGGAAAGCTCACATACATTATTACACTGTGGCAGGCCATTTGTGACCATTTGGAGGAGAAAGAACATTCTACTTGCACATTTTTCATTCCTGGCACAGTAAGGATCAGAGGCACAATGAGGAACCATCAGTGGCCAGTTTTCAGCAGCCATGACAAAGTGAGGGTAATGAAGCCAGTGGGCAGCAGGCGGGATTCAGTGTGCATTACTTGCCCAGTGGAACTGACAGAAGTTGAGAAATATTGGAGCAGGAGAAAAAGTGCTTTGTACCAGATTACTTTTTATTCCTCTCTTAATAAAAATTTCCTGGGTTGTCTTCAGTTATCGTGGCTAAGTTCATGATTCATAGTTCATAAATGTATGCATAGAGCAATTCTTCTAATGATGTTCTGGGAATGAGAGAAAGTTCAGAGGGAAGAGTGAGTTTGCAGAGTGACTAACATCCAGCTTCAGGGGTCTGCTCACTACAGGACTACAACAACAGTCCATGGGTAAGCCAGAAAATGGAATCAGCATTCAGTGGCTCCTATAATAAAAAGTGTAATTGTTTTAAAAATAGGTCTTATAAGGGTGCCTGTGTGGCTCAATTGGTGAAGCGTCCAACTCCTGCTTTTGGCTCAGGTCATGATCTCAGAGTCATGAGATCAAGCCCCACATCAAGCCCCACATTGGGCTCTACACTGAGCCCGGAGTCCACTTGAGATTCTTTCCCTCTCCCTCCCCTGCCCCCACCGGCCCTCCCTCTATTCTCTCTCTCTCTCTCTCTCTAATAAATAAGTAAATAAAATTTTAAAAATGGGGATAGATCTTATAAATGTTCTATTCCTACATATTCACTTTCTGAATATGTAGGATATTGGGAAACCAAGACCCAATGAAAAGTGATTAGTCAATTTACTCAGTGTGGACCCAGAACAAGAATCTCAGATTCAGGACTCCTTGCCCATTGTCTTTTCATTTGCATCAAGAGACCTCAGAATGACTAGAGATGCCTATTCCCTAGAAGTCCAGCCCTGGTGAAGAATCTGAAGTGCTGCTCCCAGGTTTGTCTCTGTGAAAGTATTTTGGAGGCAGCTCATCCTGGGGAAGAAGCACCACAGGACACACAGGAGCCCAACCACGGTCAAGGGAATGAAAGAGTTCAAGTATAGGAGAGTCCATATTCTTCAGACTGTCCCCTGGCTCCAGGTCAATTCCCTTTGGTCCCCACAGCTAGACCAGAACTGTCAGAATGTAGAGAAAGAAGGTGGTAACCAATAAGGTAACAGCTAACATTTTTGAGCACTTTACATGAATTATCTTATACCAAAGCCCATTTTAAAGATAAGGAAATTCAAATTTAACAATGTTAGGTAACTTGCTTAGGGTCTTGATATGTGGTGAAGATGGCGTCTGAAGGTCAAGTTTTGACTCCAGAGTTCTCGCTCATTGCCTCTCACAGACTGCTCTACCACTGCAGAAATTGCTCCGCAGCAGGTTAACACTTACTCATGCAAATTTGGCCATAAACATCTCCTTCCCACCACCTCACCCTAGAGAATTCTGTAACTGTGCAATCAACTCTTGTCCCACCCTTCGCTCTCAGAATAAGAGATGATCTTATCTTGTAGGATTTGAGAACCGATAAGCACTGGCAGGATGTAGAGAATGAATAAAGGGAAGTACCAAGCCTACCGAGGAGCTACAAGATAAGAAGTATTAAAGAAAAGAAGAGGGGAGAGTGGAGGTAAGAGCAGATGGGTCTAGTAATAGCCGTGAGTGATGAAGGAGAAGCCCCCGGCAGTATGAAATGCAAGAGAACTAAGGAGCGAGTATAAGAAGTGCTACAGGGGATTAATGTTCTTCTGCAGATAAAAGTGAAAAATGAAGTTCCTTTCATATTATGTATGGTTATTAAACTGTACTTTGGTAAATGTGACACTATTCTAGAGCTAAATAACCTTGAATACACCACAGATTTGAAACCAATGTGGACGATTTCAGTAGGTTCGCAGGGAACACACCGCATCCGCATGCTGAAACTTGGTGCACATACTGAAGTGAGGGACAATTTTCCAGGAACACAACAGGCCTCGTGGCAAAGCCCATCAACCCTGCACAGGACAGAAGGGTCCTCAGGGACCCATCTGCAAGTCATAAACCTGCAAGTCCAGCATCTAGAGCATAAAAGGAGAAAATGGCAGAAAATAAAAGGCCATAAAAAACACTGCTCCTAACACATAGACAATGCCTTCTGGGGACTTCCTGAACTAGCTGGAAGATTTGAGGAGTATATTCATAGCAATTCTAGCAAAGGCAGAGAGACTTGCTGTTGGTTCTGTTCTTGTGATCTAAATGTGCTCCCAGTTTGGGGAAACCCAGAAACGTGGATTATACTCCCTATCTCCACTGAGAAGTTAGAAGAACAGAAACCAGAAATTGGTCATACATTTAGATGGTTTGTATCAATTTCACAGACATACAGCAAGACAGCTCTGTCCACTAGAGGAGTGGAGATTTCAGTCTGGCCCCTGAAGTGGTGAAGGAGACCCTGAGATGTGGAGTTAGGAGAGGAGAGCAAAAATCAGGCAGGCTATGGGAGCAGCAGCCCAGGGAGAAAAGGTCTGCGCATCTGGACCTTTACCACCCAGCTTCTCAGTTGCTTAGCAACGCCCTGCATAGAGATTAAGCAGTGAGTCTTTAAGAACTCTGCAGCAAGTTCTTTGTTGTAAGAAACGAAATTGTATCTGAGTCCCCAAAGAGTTCCTTTGACTTTCAGAGGTGACAAACTCACCACCAGAGGCAGTCAGTCATCATGGCTTATTGAGGTTTGACCACGAGCTTCCCTGGAGGATTCAAAAGACACAGGAGACCACCCCAATCAATCCCAAAGAGTTCACCACCTAGGCAACACATCCTCATATGTGTAAGGTTATTGAGAAGAAATACATCTACTTCTTAGTGTATTTTTAATTAAGTGTTCTAAAAATGCGCTGGATTATTTTATTCATTTGTGTCTATATGCATTCTCCTGTCCATTTTAATGGAAAGAAACTCAACTTATTTGCTCTGCAAAACAGCACCTATTGCAAGGGAAGAAATGTAGTCAGACAGCATCCTGGGATTAGGGTGTAACAAATATTTTGTGACCCAACCAGGCTATTATCCCCCTATGTCCCTCTATGCAAAGATGTTCATTATAAAAAAGTAGTTAATTTCAGTATAAAGTACACAGCATTTGGAAGCAAAATACCTGGCACATCAACCCTACCATCTCAAGACAAGGAGTTAAGGCAACCTGTAATAGCTTCAACAAAACTCTCCAACCAAACTTTAGTGACATAGAGGATGAACAGTGCTCTAGGAAGAAAATTACTTTTAGATAGAGGGAAGTCTAGAATGGATTCCAGGGATAGGGTCTGTAGAGTGAGTTGATTTCAGAATAGAACAAATAGATGATACCATAAGAGTCCCTAGTCCCATGTCTTTGTCTTGGGAATATAAAATGAAGGTGCACCACTGATGAGAGCTGACACCTCTGGAATGAGATCATCCTTTCTCCACAACTGCACTGAGGAGCAGACACAGCAGCAGGTTGACTCTGCTGAGGCCCACAGCCACACACATGGGGGCAGCAGGAAGTAGTGGGCTTCAATTTGGGGGCGAGGGCAGGCAGATGGGAATACCACTCGGGACAGGGTTAGCCCAACCCATCCCAGAGTTCTAGAAGAAAATCAATGGAAGGATGGCATCCCAAACTAGAAACCTCATTAACCAATTGGACCTGTTGAATTCTGACTGGTTTTAATTAAACTTAAAGAATAAGGGGTGACATCACGAAGGGGAAGGAGTAGGACACTCCGGCTTCCGTCCCCACAAAGAGCAACACTTAGATAGCTACCCATGAACAAAAATAGCTCTGGGACGTCTCAGGAGTTCAGTAAGGAAGTCACAAAAACTTGCCACTTGCAATGACATGGAGAGAGCTAAAATGTGTTATGTTAAGTGGAATAAGTCAGTCAGAGAAAGAGAAACACCAAATTATTTCACTCATATGTGGAATTTAGAAATGAATCATGAACATAGGAGAATAAAAAGAGAGAGAGGCAAACAATACCCATAGAGCACAAACTGAAGTTTGCTGGAGGGGAGGTAGGCAGGGGGTTGGGTGAAGTAGGTGATGGGTATCAAGAAGGGCACTTATTGGGGTGCCTGGGTGGCTTAGTCGTTAAGCGTCAGCCTTCAGCTCAGGTCATGATCCCAGGGTCTTGGGATCGAGCTCCACATCGGGCTCCCTGCTTGGCGAGGGGCCTGCTTCTCCCTCTCCCACTCCTCCTGCTTGTGCTCTCTCTCTCGCTGTATCTCTCTCTGTCAAATAAATAAAATCTTTTAAAAAAAAGGGGGGGGGGACTTGTGATGAATACCAGATGTTGTACGTAAGTGATGAATCACTAAATTCTACACCTGAAACTAATAGGACACTATATGTTAACAATTGGAATTTAAATAAAAACTTGAAAGAAAAAAAAGAAGCCTCAGTAACACAATGGAGTAAAAAGCCTGAGAATAACTATGCAAAAAGGGAAGAACCTGGTGAGTGATCAGCTTCTCCAGCCTTTTAGGGCACTGCACAAAGATGAGATGGTTTCACGCCACACAGAGATGGTATAGCAGAGACATCTGAAGACAGCTAGAAACAAGGAAGGAGGGCAAGGATTACCAGTATCAGCCCTATGGTGAGATCTAGTGTAGTCTCAATTGTCTGCTTTGTGAATGACCCCAGCTTTCACCACCAAGAAAACCAGCAAGCAGCATGGTTGCCTTCGACCCTCTAAAGCTTTCTCTGCTGACGCACCCACAGGCTTTCAAGTTTGCAGTTTCCCCTTGTCTGAGTCCATCCCCAACCCCATCTCCTTACCCCTGATGGAGCTGCCTCAGCCCCAAGGATTCAGGACAGTCACCCAGCACTCAGCAGCCAGCAAATTTCTCTGGCTACCTGTTGACACAATGCCAGACAATGTCCTGGCCACCAATCCCCACCACAGTGCACATTTAAGGAGATAAAAATAAATGGAATGATATCCCATATTTTTTTTAGCATGTGCTACAGTTTATTTATGTATTATATATATTATATATAAACATTATATGTTTATAATGTGTGTATATATACATATATATGTATATAATGTGTGTATATATACACACATTATAAACATATAATGTATTTTTATCCCCAGGGGTACAGGTCTGTGAATCGCCAAGTTTACACACTTCACAGAACTCACCATAGCACATACACTCCCCAATGTCCATAACCCCACCCCTCTCTTCCGACCCCCCCTTGACCCAGCAACCCTCAGTTTGTTTTGTGAGATTAAGAGTCACTTATGGTTTATCTCCCTCACAATCCCATCTTGCTTCATTTATTCTTTTCCTACCCCCCAAACCCCCCATTTTGCATCTCCACTTCCTCATGATATCCCATATTTAAAATGTCCATTCTACCCAAAGCAATCTACAGAATCAAAGTAATCCCTACTAAAATTCCAATGGCATTTTCCCAAATATATAAAAAACAATCCCAAAATTCATCTGAAACCACAAAAGACCTCAGACAGCTAAAACAATCTTGAACCTGGGGAACAAAGCTAGAGGGATCATACTTACAGATTTCAAACTATTTATCAAACTACAGTAATCAAAATAGTATGGTATTGATCTAACAGACCCATAGACCAATGGAACAGAATAGAGAGCTCAGAAATAAATTCATGCATATACAGTCAATTAATTTATGACAGAAGAAACAATAATGTACAATAGGCAAAAATGTTATCTTCAACAAATGATGATGGGAAAATTGGATACACATGCCAAAGGATGAAATCATGTCTTTGTCTTACATCATACCCAAAATCAACTCAAACGGATTAAAGACTTCAATATAAGACATAAAACTATAAAAGTTCTAGAAGAAAACATAAGGGAATAGCTTTTTGATACTGGTCTTGGCAGTTTTTGGCTATGACATCAAAGGCAAAGAAATGAAATACAACTCAATAAGCAAAAATACAGCTCAATAGCAGACAAAAAACAAACAATTAAAAATGGGGAAAGAGGGGCGCCTGGGTGGCCCAGTGGGTTAAGCCTCTGCCTTCAGCTCAGGTCATGGTCTCAGGGTCCTGGGATCGAGCCCCACATCAGGCTCTCTGCTCAGCAGGGAACCTGCTTCTGCCTCTCTCTCTGCCTGCCTCTCCGCCTACTTGCGATCTCTCTCTATCAAATAAATAAATAAAATCTTTAAAAAAAAAAAGAAAAAATGGGGAAAGGACTTGCATAGAAATTGTTTCAAAGAAGACATACAAATGGCCAACAGGTATGTGAAAAGATGTTCAACGTCACTTAATCATCAAGGAAAAACAAAACCACAATGAGATATTACCTCATACCTGTTAGGATAGCTACTACCAAAAAGTCAAAAAATAAGTATTGATAAAGGTATGAAGAAATGGGTCCATTGTGCACTATCGGTGGAAATATAAATTGGTATAGCCATTAACGGAAACAGTATGGAAGTTCCTCAAAAAATTAAAATAGAACTACCACATGATCCAGCAATCCCACTTCTGAGTATATATACAAAGGAGATAAAATCACAATCTCAAAGAGATATCAGCACTCTCATGTTGATTGCATCATTATCCATAGTAGCCAAGATGTGTAAACAACCTAACACACACACACATGCATATAAATACATGTATACAATGAACATTATTCAGTCTTTTAAAAGAAGGAAATCCTACCATTTGTGACAACAGAGGTAAACTTGGAGGGGATAATGTTAAATGAAATAAACTAGACACAGAAAGATAAATATCACATGATGTCACTTACATGTGGAATCTAAAAGAAAGTCAAATTCACAGTAACAGAAAGTAAAATGGTGGTTACCAGAGCCCTGAAGGGGGGACAAGAAGGGAGATATTGACCAAAAGACACAGACCTTTAATTATAAGATGAAAAAGTTCTACAGACCTAATATACAGAATGGTGGCTATGGTTAATAATATACTCAAAATTTGCTAAGAGGGTAGATC
Organism: Enhydra lutris kenyoni; assembly: GCF_002288905.1. Classification (NCBI taxonomy): domain Eukaryota; kingdom Metazoa; phylum Chordata; class Mammalia; order Carnivora; family Mustelidae; genus Enhydra; species Enhydra lutris. The sequence continues at coordinate 99,179,417 of NW_019154085.1, read as the reverse complement.
CCAAGGATTCTCAAGCATACACACAAAATGGTATCTATGGGAGGTAATGATAATGCTAGTAAGTTTAATTGTGGTAATCATCTCACAGTTATATATATATTCAAATCATCAGGTGATACACCTTAAGTATATATAATTTTTATTTGCCAAAAATACATTTAAAAAATTTTTAAGGAGTGGGGAGTCATGAACCCAGAGTGTGAGAGACAATTAATACAATATGTCCCTACTTACAGCATGATGCAGTCCAATCCCCTTTCCCACATCCACCCACCTAGGGTGGATGTATGCTGTCCCATTCAAATATTCTGAGATGATACTGAACACATTTCTTTCTTAAACAATCGTACGTATTTTGCTTTTAAATAAAAGCATGCTTGGAAAGTATCAGTTAGTATGAAAGAAGATCCTAGGTGAAGAATAAATGAAAGGCACTCACCATTTATAGCCAAGTGGTATTAACCATGAACATTATGAAAAGCAAATACTATTTTTAGAGATACATACTGAAGGATTTCAGGGTGAAATGTTAAGATGAGAATCACAGTATGATATGGAGAAAGGAAAAAATAAAACAAAACTTTGACTACTAATTGAATCTTAGTGTGATGAGCTCAGAGGGTTATATCTTTCTTTTGCAAGAACTTAAAAATTTATACAATAAAAAATTTTTAGAACAATACAGATGGGGGGGAAAGGAAAAAAAAAACAGGATTTTCTGTAGTTCCTGCATGTTTACCCTTGTGAAAGCAATCAGACAATATGGGACTTATTATAGATGGCTGAAATTCTGTATCTTCACTAATATCATATCTAACTATTTAACATATTATATTTGTTTTATTTCAAATGCTGAGGGCTGAGCTGACCATACTCCTCAGTTCATGTCATATTATCAGTAAGTTATGGAAAGCTTCTCACTTGTTTTGTTTATGTGTTTATCCCCGCCCATTTCACTCCCCCACTTCCACATAAGTAACCATTCTCACATGTTAATGTATAAGTGTTTGTATGTGGTCTTGCAAAATACACATTTTACATGAATGCATATATTGTAAATAAACTCAGTCGTAAAAATACCAAGGATTATTATGGGTTAGATTATTATTGATTATAATGGGTTAGATTATTATGGGTTGATTATTATGGGTTAGATTATTCTTTTTTTTTTAAGATTTTATTTATTTATTTGACAGCAGAGATCACAAGTAGGCAGAGAGGCAGGCAGAGAGAGAGAGAAAGGGAAGGAGGCTCCCTGCTGAGCAGAGAGCCCAACGCGGGGCTCGATCTCAGTACCCTGGGCTCATGACCTGAGCCAAAGGCAGAGGCTTTAACCCACTGAGCCAGCCAGGCACCCCTAGATTATTATTCTTGAAATTATCAATTACTGAGAAATTTATGTTCCATTTATATGGATGAAATTATTAAAAAATGGCAAAAATTATATAAGATGTAAACCAATTTGGCATAAAAATATATGTCAGTGGCTGAAGTAGTATTATAATGTGTTTTTCTCATTAATACTGGTAAAATATCTCTTCAGTACTATTTTTTCCAAGTTCTATAAAGAATATACAACCTACAGTTATGTTTTTATGAAACTTAGATCAAATGTTTTCCTTACTCCTTACCTCCAAGAAAAAAACCTAAACAAAATAAAAGTATACAATTAAAGTCTTTACTTTTTCAGGTACCCCTGCTTTGCACATGGGCAAATATCAACTGACAACCTAGAGATTTGTTGGTTGGCCCATAAATGATTAGTTCAGCTTACCACTTACACAATAAACTCACTCATGTGGGCATTATCATCCCATATGCAATCTCTAATTCCATATAAAAGGTGGCATATATGTAGCAGATGTTCATTAAATATGGGGGATGAGACAACACAGCCAAGATCGAAGAATATGCTAAATCTGGCTTGTCATTGAGTGAATATGACAAAAACTGGGTTTGCAACAATTCTTATAAATGAAGAAGATGGAGAATAGATTTACAATGCCTGCAGGTTAATGTCTTGGGGGACTTAATTGAACATTTTCAGTAATTTTGTTATTATTTCCTATATAAAATTTTTTACCATATTGACTTTGTCCAGAAATGTTTACTAAGAATATTAGTATATGACTAATGTATATGACTTGATTTTCCTCTAACTCACTGAAATTTGTTTCTTTCTTTTCCTTTAATTCTTTTGAGAAAATTAATTTTATTTTAAGTGTTTTTTAATTGTGTGCTTCCTTTCAAAAACCTAAGCATCCTGTAAATTTAGGAGGCAGGAGCATTATGCAAAGTATTGACATACAGGTCATCACCAACTTATAAATACAGTGACTTCTCAAAGTTTCTTAGTAAGTCAGGTGTTGAGAATTCAGAGCATATTTTTTCCCCATAAAGGTTTGTTACACAAGGTGGTTGGTTGTCTAGATCCAATAAACATCTTGCTACCCCATTAACACTGATGAAATTGTTTTTCCTAGAATAGTTGTTTTCAGATGGAGCCCACTGTTGTCCTGCTGACCCTAGGAAACCAATGAGACACTTTTAAGGGGTATTCAAGGTCAAAACTATTTTCACAATCACACTGAGACACTTTTTACATTTTCACTGTGTTGACATTTGCTCTGATGGTCCCAAAGCAATGGTGAATAAACTTCCAATAGTTTAGCCCAAACCAGGGAAAGGGCAATGAACCGGTAGTTTTATATCCTTCCCCACCATTAAAGCAAAAACACCAGCTTCACTTGTTCATGAGGAAGCAGTAAACATTATTCGTTTTATTAAGTCGCAACTCTGAGGACACATCTTTTTAATATTCTATGTCACAAAATGGCAAGCGTGCGCAAAGCACTTCTGCTACATACCAAAGGACAATAGTTGTCTCCAGGAGAAGCAAAACAAAATAAAACAAAATACGTGTGTGATTGCTCAAGTTACAAGTGAACTAGCCACTTTTTTCATGGAGAAAAACAACTGGCATGTTGTGATTCTTCAGACCTGGGTATCCTACAGATGTTTTCTCGAAACTGAATGAAATAGCCTAACACTTCCTGCAAAAAAAAAACTAATGTATTTGGTACTGATGATTAAATTTGAGTTGCAAATAAAAATTAGAATTTTGGAAAACTTGTATCCATCACCATGAACTTGACAGTTTCCCAAAAATTGCTGATTGCTATAGTTTCAGATACTACATTGCAAATAATCCTTGAGAAATTACCATTGGTTGAATTTTGGTGTTATATCAAAGAACATCCACAACAATCTGAAAAGGCTATGAAAACATTCCTACTTTTCCAACTACATATCTGTGTAAGGCCAGATTTTCTGCATATGATTCAATCAAATCAATGTACTTCACTAGACTGAATGCAGAAACAAATATGAGAATACAGCTGCCTTCTATAAAGCCAGATATTAAAGACTTCCATAAAAGTAAAATAATGCCATTCCTTGCACTACATTTTTTTTGTTTTAGAAAATGGTTATTTTTCATTTAAAAATGTTATTTTAAAAAGTGTCACACCTAATTTATTATTTTAATGATTAGTAAATATGTTATTTTTCTGTTTTGGTTTCTAACAGTAAATTTCATACAGCCTACATAAAACAAAAACTCTTCAATTTCCTTAATAATTTTTAGAAGGGTAAAGCTTCCTGAAATTGAAACCTTCTGAATTCCTGCCCCAGAGAAACAATATTAAGCACCATCTGGGAATACTGAAAAACAAGCTTCTCCTGCTCTGTACCAGAGATGTTCCCCCCTCCCATCCAACACACCTATTCTAGGAACATTCTTCATCAAGTCCTAGGGAGACTCAGCTCACTTTGGAGGGGGTGTGTGAATGGGATGGTTTCTACAGAAGGTGGAGCTTCCCAAATATGCCTGTATATATGAATTAAAGGCTGGTGCTGCAATAGGGTCTTCAAACTTCCCTGGGTCATAAAAGAGATCAAAGAATCAACATCAGGGCTTAACTTCTGTACAACTTCTCTCAAACATTCTGGATGGGAAAGATTTGCCCTTTCATTTACAAGCAGGTATATTCCTAGTATCCAACAGTGTCCAGCACAGAGCAGCTTCCTGACATATATTTGTAGATGGGGGTGGATGGATGGATGGATGGATGGATGATGCATGAATGGATGGATTGGTAGGGGTATGAAAGGATGACTGGGTGGGTAAGTAGATGGATGGGAAAACTTCTTTGAAGAAATAGAGGCCAAGAAATAGAGAAGGTTTCAGCAACTTGAGAGCAAGCACAACACCCAGCATCACTAGTATGGTCAATTAAATATTCACACATTAAAAAGGTGACTAACCTTATAAAGAAGCATCTAAAGACAAGATCTAAATAGAAGACTAAATATAGGGGCACCTGGGTGGCTCAGTGGGTTAAAGCCTCTGCCTTCGGCTCAGGTCATGATCTCAGGGTCCTGGGATCGAGCCCCGCATCGGGCGCTCTGCTCAGCGGGGAGCCTGCTTCCTCCTCTCTCTCTGCCTGCCTCTCTGCCTACCTGTGATCTCTGTCTGTCAAATAAATAAATAAAATCTTAAAAAAAAAAGAAGACTAAATATAAGAATATGTTTATATACATAGACTATTTTAATGATTATGAATAAATACAAACTAAAATTCTGGGAGCCAGGGAGAAAAGAAATGAATAAAACAAACGGAGATGAATCAGAGAAGATTTCCTGGGAGTATTTAGATTTTGCCCTGGGTCTTGATTCTAGACATGGATAGACAGTGAGGAGCTGATAGAGCACTCCAAGTAGAAAAAACACATGATCCTATCTGAACTAACAATGTAGAACCCTTTAGGGGCACCTGGGTGGCTCAGTGGTTAAGCCTCAGGTCATATATCAGGGTTCTGGAATCGAGCCCCACATCGGGCTCTCTGCTCAGCAGGGAGCCTGCTTACCCCCTCTGTCTCTCTGCGCCTGCTTCTCTGCCTACTTGTGATCTCTCTCTTTCTGTCATAAATAACTAAAATCTTTAAAAAAAATGTAGGACCATTTATCTGATACTGTCTCAAATAGGGAGATCATATGAAGAAGTAGAATGTTTGAGTCTATAAAGAAAGAATCTTACTTATCTTACCTCCAAAGAAAACTAAGCTTCCCAATGTGACTCTCCTCTTACTCCATTTCCAAATGTATCCATAATTACAAAAGGTTAGATTTATCTGCTCCTTTATTTCCTTCTATGTCCAACATTGGAATGGTAATATAGCGTATCAAAAGAAGCAGATGTTTTTAGAGAACATTTGGTTTTTCATAGTATTTCCTCCGTGAGCATATCTGACCTGGGGGAATTCAATTTGGGTCAAAGTGGTATGCATTTACTGAACAGCTGCTATATACCAAGAACCATTCTCAACACTAGAAATACAAGGATGGACAAGTGACGGTCTCTGCCTTCAAGGAGCTCACAATCTTATAGAGAGGGCAAACATGTACATGAATGACAACATATGTGCTCAGTGATACAATGGAACCACATGGCAGGGCATCCTTTCAGGACAGCAGTCCCCCAAAATTGAGCTTCCTATTTACTCTTTATAAGTTAATGTTCAGCTTTCTTCATCCCTGCTGAGATAATCTGAAAGTCTATTAAAGGTCTATCACAGGGGTGCCTGGGTGGCTCAGTCAGTGGGGCGTCTGCCTTCAACTCGGGTCATGATCTCAGGTCCTGGGGTCAAGCCCCACATGAGGCTCCCTGCTCGGCAGGGAGCCTGCTTCTCCTCCTCCTGCCTGCTGCTCCCCCTGCTTGCTCTCTCTCTCAAATAAATAAAATCTTGAAAGAAAAGAAAGAAGATGGCGTGCCTGGGTGGCTCAGTGGGTTAAGCATCTGCCTTCAGCTCAGGTCATGATCTCAGGGTCCTGAGATCAAGCCCTGCATCGGGCTCTGGGCTCTCTGCTCAGCAGGGAGCCTGCTTCCCTCTCTCCCTCTGCCTGCCTCTCTGCCTATTTGTGATCTCTCTCTCTCTCTCTCTCTCTCCTCTGTCAAATAAATAAATAAAATCTTTAAAAAGAAGAAGAAGAAAAAAGAAAAAAGAAAGAAATTCTTAAAAAAAGAAAAAGTCTATCACAAATCATCTTACTCTAAGACAACCATTTATTGGACAAGAGGCTATTCTAGTAAAATGTCATACTGAGGAACTGAGAGCCAATGAGCCTTGAGGATGTCAAGCTTGGAGCAGTTGCTAGAATCAGCAGAACAGGGAAAGAGAGAGAGAGAGAAAGAGAGAGAGAGCGCATGTGCACTAGTTCATCATTTTGTCAATGTCCCTGACCTGGGAGAAACTACTCTTCTTCCCCACCCAGCAAGCACGTAAAGCAACACCCCTGCTTACCTCTGAGAGACACCATCTGCTATGGTTAAGATAGTTCTGGACTGCTGGACCTCCCTGCCTCACACCCTAGCAAGGGATCTGATGAGACCTGAGTACTAGTCATGCAAACCCAGAGCACCTGACAAAGTCATAACCTTGGCCAGCCAAGTTCTGAGAATCATGGGGCTTAGCGCATTTGTCAATCATGTCTTCTCTGTATATGAGCTGAAGAAGCAGTGAGCCTCAGACAAGTTGTAAACAGATACTGAGCGGGGAGGTCTAGCCAGGGAACCAACTTTGATACAGGCAAGAACAGATTCTGCTTGTGGCCACTGGAAGCAGCTGACAGGGTTCAAATACACTCCAGGAGACAAAAGTCAGTCAAGCAAGCACACTTATTTGTTAAATCGCGGGGGTTCGCCAAGACAGCCAGATCCAGCAGTGAACAAACAGACACAGACACTGCCCTCGTGGACTTCAAATATCAAAAAGTCCAACAGCGAAAGCATAACTACAAGTGCAGTAAGTACAGGGAAATATGGGGGTTGTGAGAACACATACCAAGGTTTTTGCCTGGTGTGGAGGATTAAGGAAGACTCCTCTGAGGAAGTGATATTTAGGCAAAGAGAAAGGTCAAACAGGCGTTAAGTCATGAAGAACCCTGACAACCTGACCCAGGCAGAGGGTGCTCCCAGACACCTTCTGAAAGCTCAGGCCTTGAGGTAGAGCTCCGGTAAGGAAGAGAATCAGCCTAACCACTGGCCAGCTGACATGCTTCATTGTAACTGAACTTCTGGGCACTCATCACAGTGGATATTGGCTTTGCAAGGCTGACACCCAGGGAGCCTTCTGGAGGAGTCTCATCAGAGAGGCAGGTCCACAGGCCCAACAGGCCACCAGCCCCAGAAGGAACTGAATGGCTATGAATGTTTCCATAGGGATCCGGAGCCTGCACATGAGGAAGTAGGGGAAGTGTCTGTTTGAATTGTAAAGTCCTCCCAAAGCAAGAATGGTCTCCCCACAAAACAAGAAGCATTTAGCTCAACTCAATAGAGTTGTGTGTATAGAAAAAAAAAAATGCGCCTTATGATAAATTGTGATGATAGCTTGGTTTTCTCGTGTTCTTATTTTTCTTAACACAACCTGAAAGTCAGCCACAAACACACACACACAATCATAATAATTAACTTCTAACCCATAGTAAAAACAAATATAAATTAAAAATACAGACTTAAAAGCACTTACAAGTGAAATTCTGCTGCTTAATTTCCTGGTCTCCTATTTTGTTCTAAAAAATGTATATCCTGGACTTACAATGCACAGTATAGTGAACAGAGGCAGAAATATTGTATTATAATCACCAAACTTGCTAAGGGACTAGATCTTAAGGGACTAGATCTCCAAAATGCTAATTATATGACTTAATCAAGGTGCTAACTGACGTGGCAATGGCAATACTATCACAATATGTAAATGTATCAAATCTTCAACTTACACAATGTTACATATCAAATGTATTTCAACTAAGCAAAGAAAATTGTATGGGAGTTTGGGGGTAAAGAAAGAGGGGTGGGCAGGGAGAAGAGAGCTGTTTCCACCCATGGTGTGCCCCTCCTCTGCTCTTGTGAGTCCACCTCCATCCCTCGCTGGCCAATGTCCTGGAGGCTGGCTTTTGATGGACTGAGCCAGTGGCCTCTCATGCCTTCCAGCTTCCTCTCTGGAGGCATTGCTGGGAAGCTGAGAGCTGGGAGGGTGAGTTCTGGGTATTCACCCTGAGATCACTAGGCTCTGGGCAATAGAACCTGCAGAGCAGCCGTCATCCAGTGCCTCTGCTCCCACCCTATGCCTGACGCCTGGCTCCCCTTCAGGCCCAGGGCTAGTGTCAGCTCCCCACTGTGCTAGCCCGGCATGTTTTCACTACCCCTTGCTGGTATATCTGAGAGCTGCCTGCACTTGGAAAAGACAGTCCTTACGCTCTCCACAGTTCCTTTGTTTAATCTTGTCAGAATCCTGACCAGGACACGAAAGGGCTTTACACCACCTGTCACAAGCTTCTTGATACCGAGGGACCATCCCTGAGGTCAAAGAAGGCCAGGAGAGGAGCAGGAATAAATGACAGTAAAAGCAGTTGCCATTCCACGGCTTGGAGCTGCAGGGACGGCCCAGGGGGCAGAGTCTAGGGTCTCTGGCTAAGGAGGGGAAGAAGTGACTCTTTAGAGCAAGAGAGGCTGGAGGGAAAGGACCAAAAGCAAGGAAGCTACCATTCAGGAAGAAGTCACCAGCTGCAGCACTGTGTTCAACATTCCACCTGCATTACGTCACAGGGTTCCAGAGAAGCCCTTTTCCAGGTAAGGAAAAGACTCAGGAAGAGCGTGGATGGAAGGCAGGTCTCTGCCTCGAGAGCCCAAGGCCTAATCACACATTCCCACGATACCACTGCACCCACAGCTGAGACTCTGAGAGGCTCTTAGTCCCTGCCCCTGGGGTGAAAAGAATCGGGGCCTGATGCCCTATAAACACTGCGGCCTGGGGAACCCGTGGCTTTTACCATCAGGCTCCTTATTTGATTATTTCAGTGTATAGATACGTGGCCTGTTCTCATTTTTTCTTATGCTCTCTTTGTTTTCAATCTGTCTTCCCCACCCCCCCCACCCCCGCCAACATTCTTGTCCCCTAAACAACGACCATGAACACAAAAACCACAACAACGAAAACTTGACGAAATAAGAAGGGTTGCTTCCACACAGCGGTCAAGGATTCTAGGAACCTGGAGAGACTCGGGAGACCCACGATGGCCACATGAGAGGGAGTCTCTGAAGCCTCCTCTCTGTACCCAAGGGAACCTGGGACAGGTTCAAAGCAGGACCCTGGCAGACAATTTCAAACTGGAAAACACAAATGGGAGAAAAGTACAGCTATTTTTGTTGACTTTATTTTAGCAAGATTAACTATAGGGTGTGCGGGGGAGAGGGGGCAGTGAAAAAGGACAATGCAGGGCCTCTTATTTAAAAATGACTAAACATGTCAGCATGACAATAGCAGATCATTAAACCGAGTGTGAGACCCTTTTGAGCATGGGGTTCTTTGGGATGACACAGGTCCTAGGCCCGTGAAGCTGGCCCTATTTCCTGCCTTCCCTGAAAAAGAGAAATCAACTTCTGTTGATCAAACACACACACACACACACACACACACACACACACACACACACACACACACCCGCCGATAACACTATACAGAAACCTTGACTGGCAGGCCAAAAATCATATAGAATATAACAATGCTACTGTGTTGTGTATATGGGAAATGGCAGCCTATATGCTGATTCAAAACACTCTGACAATCAATCTTGAATCTCAAGTTCTTTGTCAGAGATCACCGCCACCCCCCCACCCCACCCCACCCCACCCCCTTGCCAAGACCTTTGCTGGAAACTGTTCTCTTCATTCATTAATCTCAGGACCCACACAGCTGTGGTTTCCAGGAAACATCGAAGACCCTCATACAGCCACATCTCAGAAGACAGTCACTGGAATGGACCTCTGTTGTCTAAAAAGTCAATTAACAAAAGAAAACACTGTTAATCAACAACTCCTAGTGCTTAGAACCTGCCTCAAGTTTGTTTAAACGGTGATAAATTGCTATTAATTTTGCACAGTAAAGGCCAAGTTATCATTTGTTTCTATCTGCTCATAAATAAAATGAGTTTAGTCTCTAAATATTAATGAAAAGCATTCATTTATAACCAAATAACGTTGTAGCTTTCTAGATAGTACCGTCACTAATACAAATTTATCACAGGTGTGGCAGCAAAGTCAAATCACAGACCAGTCGAAATCTTCAGTTAATTGGAAAATCAAATCTGGCTAAATACCAGGTTTGGGCCAGAGCCCACTCGTTTCCCCTAATGCAGTCTGCGGATCTGAAGGAAGGCTGGAGACAGGTTACTCTGTGCAGACAAATCAAATCATTTATCCTCAAACCTCTCACTTCCTGTAATAGGCATTCATCGTTTTTGTTTTGTTCTCTTTTCCCAGAAATAAAGGTACCCCAACTTTCCTTGGCGGGGGACTCGCCTCCCCAACCCTCACTGTGTACAATCCTGGAGGGGCTGTAAATGGAGCTGCCTTCCGCCCTCCAAACAAACTATGAGAACTTGATCGAACGTGGATAATTGAGAGGAACCCTCCCAGGGCTTTGACTCGTGGTACAAAGAAGCAGCACCGTTTGAACCTCATTCATCCAGCAGTGGGGCTCTGCCAAGACAACTGGCTTGTTTCTCCTCTCTGGATCTCCAAATCTACCTCCATCTCTGCCATCTTCAACACTTTTCCTCTAGCTTTCCTATCATTTCTATGAGTCATCCAATATCTTTGCAGTAAATTACTTTTCTGTTAAAGTTAGCCAGAGTATCTGATGCCCCACAACTGGAAATACACCTAACAACATGACTTGCTCTCTGTTGTGACTGCAGAGTGTTTTGGTTCCCAAAGGCATAAGAGATCAACAGAAGACAAGCCCACAAAGTCCAGCATCTCCGAAGAAGTTGAAAGCATTTACAAATATGATGGAAGAACTGGCAAAGCAACAGACCTATGTGTTCAACGTGGCATAACCTCTGTTTATGGGTATATATCAGAATGTCTCCTAAGGAATACCCTGAGAATTCGATTTTCAGGCAATTGTCAGGGAGGATGTGAGATTAACGGCTGGGCTGAAAAGTTCTTGATTTAACAAGACGAAAGGAATGATCTGCCCAGATCAAATGCACTTGACAATTGCCACAAATCACTTGCAATTAGTGTTATAGGATCACCTGGACACAAAGAGAAACAGATTTTTATTTCACAGACCTATGTCACCACATTACCAGGGCCCCACCCAGCAGTTCGGCTGTGACACAACTGGTTAGGTTAAGGGAGAGACTGTGGTTTTTATCCACAAGAGGTGTCCTGGGATATGAAAGTGTGATTTAGGAAGAAAAAACACCTACAGGCTAATTCCAAAGCTGCCTTTTAGCATTTCTCATCCGTGTTCAAATTTGAGTGGTCCAAAAACATCTAAATTCAAAATCTATCTCCCTCATGCTGGGAATATTAATATAATCTCTGTGAACACTGAAGACTATTTGAAATCTACCTTTAAAAAAGAAATTTAACTTGCATTTTCTTTAATGTAAAGAAAAATAACTAGGCATATTAACTGTGGTTTTTGCAAGAGGATATCAAAATATCAGTTTGAGGTACCAATATTTGGTCTACTCCACTCTCTATCCTAATGGACTGAGGCCAAAAATCACACCTGTCCATATTCTGACAAGGACTTCTTTTCTTAGATGTGACCGATGCCAAGAAATCCAGTGCTCTAGTTTTGGCCTTACGTGGTTCTGACATTTCCAGTTTCCCTTCCGTCTTCTGATGTTAGGGTTCTAGTGGTGTCAAAGCGGAGTCTAAAAATCTGTGAGAGTGAGTATACTCCTCAAGGAACTACAAGGAGACTGGGTTAAGAGGACCTGGCCAGCGCATGGCAAATCAGCCTGCACCTGTACAGTTGCTACTGCTGCTGCCAGTCAAGTATGGTCAGTTCTCTGCCACCTCGGCCCAGGGCCTCCTGGCCCTTCTTGGCCCTAGTCCTGGGGGAGACAACAAAGTCCTGGCCAGGGAACTGTAGGAAGGACGAGCACGTGTCACCTCCAGGCTAAGCATTACATGGCCTGTGAAACACCCTCTGGAACTCTCCTTCTCCCCAGGCCGTGGACAGAAACATTCCATACACTAGCTGTCCTGGACTGGGAAGACGTGGAGCAGAGCACCAGCGGAACTTCTGTGGTGATAGAGCACTAGCCAGAATCAGACTTTGCAGTTCGACACTTCTAGGATTCAGTAGGTTACTAGAGCATAGTTTTCCCTAATTGGACAGATACAGTATATTAAAATGTCAATATCATCCCCAATGCATTTTTTTAAAAGATTTTATTTATTTATTTGACAGAGAGAGATCACAAGTAGGCAGAGAGGCAGGCAGAGAGAGAGGGAGAAGCAGGCTCCCCACTGAGCAGAGAGCCAGATGCGGGGCTCGATCCCAAGACCCTGGGATCATGACCTGAGCCAAAGGCAGAGGCTTTAACCCACTGAGCTAACCCAGCCACCAGGTACCCCAACGCATTTTTAAGCACTATCTTCAAACAGCAAAACCCAGCTCTGGGTTTTGTCTAATAAGCATCAGTGAGGTCACCTGGCATGAGGCAAACAAATCTCTCGGTGACTAACTGAATTTTGAACAGACCATACAGTTAGAATGCTGGCACATTCCATACGCCCTGTGCTCAATTCCACAAGTACTTTGGAAACATTACTGTGTGCATAAAGGTGTGTTGAATTCTACGAAGAACAGAGACTCAGTGATGTACCTATAGGCATCTTATTGACAAATGTCACACCCAGTGGCAAGTAAAGTAAGGACTTGGAAATTTCCACTGAATTAGTCCACCACCAGGTAATTGTTGACATGAGAAGCAAATGTCCCACCTGAGTGTCAAGGTTGTATAGGCAGTATCACAACAGGCTTGGGTTCCCTTCTCTGCCAAGCCCACCTCTGCCGGTCCATAAGCACCTGTCTCCTGTTTGATGACCCCGAGCATTACCTCTGCTTATTGTCAGACAGGAGATACTAAGCTCCTTAAGGGACTTCGATATACATAAAACCTTTGCCAAAATCTTATTCCTGGAGTTGAACTGGGCTTGTTGTAAGATGTGCATTATAAAATCAAAACTTCTTCTAAAATCCGGTACACATGTGCATACCTTTACAATTAATTACTAAAGAAATCAGGGATTAGGCTCTTGTGATATTGTGATTTATACTAGGAAATATATATTTGGTCTTCATCCCCATTTGGAGCCTAGAGCTCCTAAAAGCCTTGGAATTACTGAAGTAATACGAAGCAGGGAAGTCTTTTATTATGTTAATGAAGTGGCTTTTGGACCACACCTGGGAGGGGCAGTGTAAGGGTTGGTTGCTAGGAAATCAAACCAAGTTGAGTCCAAAACTAGCCTCCACCTCCCTGAGAAGTTGGGGGCTAGAGGTTGAATCCATTGTTAAATCAATGATTTAATCGATCATTTCTGTGTAGTGAAGACTCCATAAAAACCCAAAAGGGACATAGGGAGATGGAGAGGAGAAGGGAGATGAGGGAAATTGGAAGGGGAGATGAACCATGAGAGACTATGGACTCTGAAAAACAAAATCTGAGGATTTTGAAGGGGCGAGGGGGTGGGAGGTTGGGGGAGCCAGGTGGTGGGTATTATGGAGGGCACATATGGCATGAAGCACTGGGTGTGGTGCATAAACAATGAATTCTGTTACGCTGAAAAGAAATAATTTTAAAGAAAAAACAATTGTTTTGAGAAATATATTCAATAAGGTGCACAAATTTTAAAAAACAAAAACAAAAACAAAAACAAAACCCAAAAGGATAGGATTAGGAGACCTACTGGGTGGGTGAACACATGAAGATTTGAGAAGAATGGCACACCTTCTCCAAGACTTACCCTGTGTATCTCTTCCATCTGGCTGCTCCTGAGTTTTATCATTTTATAATAAATTGGTAGTCTCATAAGTAAAACGTTTTCCTGAGTTCTATGAAAATGTTTTCCTGAGTTCTATGAGTTACTCTAGAAAATCAATTGAACTCAAGGAGGGAGTCATGAGAACATCTGATTTATAGTCAGCTGGTTTGAAGAACAGGTAGCAACTTAGATTTATAACTGGCATCTGAAGAGGGGTGAGGTAAGGTCTTGTAGGAGTGAGCCCTCAACCTTTGGGACCTGATGCCACATCTGGGTACATAGAGTTAGAATAAAGTTGAATAGGGGACACCCAGCTGGTGTCCAAGAATTGCTTGCTGGTGTGAAGAACCCTCTTTCCCCCTCATGTTGAAATTGGCTCCCAGAACATTTTTATCTCCACAGTGAGTAGCTAAAACATTAAGGAGGTGAAATTAATGAAGATGCAGAAACTGGGGAAGACTCCCACAGAGGCTTGAAGGATGGGTAGATCTGAATCCACAGCACTTACAGATATCACTATGCCAGCTATGAACACTTGTGGACCACTCTCCTTAGTTCCTCAATATGCCCATCTATTTAATTACCAACTAATAAACAATAAGACAGGCCTTTATTTTAGAGTAAAGCAATTTCTTATTCCTGAGGGGGGGGACTTTGTAATATGTGTATGTCACACCCTATTAAGTGACCTTGGACAACACTCAGAATTCATTTGTGCATCAATTTCCTAGTCTGTGCCATGAGGACACTGCATCCCCTAACAGTTTTGTTCATCCTCTGATGACTACATGCTATGATCTTCTAGCCATCGATTTTCTTTAAATTTGCCACTCGCGTACACACACACAAAAAACCCTCCCATTACAATTGGCATGCTATTCATCCCCTTGGCCAAATGAAGAAAGAGAGAATAAAAAACAACTATCACATTTAAATGAAAGAGTTATCAGTCATTCTTGTATATTGTAGCTGCTTGAGAAGCCATAGGGCAAAGGCATTTATATGGAAGATAAGCTCATTGTGCTGAACAAATTAATGCTGGATTGTGAATTAAATGGCGTGTCTTCGGACAGCTAATTAGCTTTGTGCTGCTCAATTAAGTTTTGAAAGGACATGTTGTGTTTCTTGATGGGATACAGAATATACTTCAAGGCTATTGCTGCTCTGGATAATTTCAATTTCAAACCTACTGAAAACGAGCAAGAAACAATCAAGGGCTTTGTAAACCCACAAACAATTCAGACTTCCCAAAGAACTTAAATTTCAAACCGTAAATAGCCAAGTAACACAGTTTATTTTTAACCACTTTGGGAAATGTCAGCAAGCCAACAAACATGAAATTAGCTATAACTTTCTTTTTCATATTATCATTTACATTGAGAACAAATATTTTAAAAGTAAGGGTAAATGCTAAATTAGAATACCTTCTAGGCTCCATATAATTTTATTCTACAAGATGACATCATCAAGATCTCTTATTCTAGAGACTATGGGGCTGGTGGGGGCCGGGGCCGTGGGGAGTAGCTGTTGTTACAGGAAATGCTTAAGCTTTAGCATAAGAAAATGTTAAATCCAACTCTGCTACTGACCCTGGGAAAATTACTTAACCTCTCTGTCTGGATTTTTTCACCTATAAAATGGGGTTATAATTCTTATCTTTAGGGTTATTATGAAGACTCCAATAGTCCAAGAACAGCATCAGCCCCAGTTAAACCTACTATCTCTTAGTTTCTTTTCCCTATCCATATTGGTTGTGAACTGACCTAAATTCAAGTGCAGGTTTTCTGTGAAATCCCAGAAAGCTCCAGTGATTTGGAAAATACCTGTCTGCTACTCCAGACATCTTGCCACCTCTTGTTATGCTACAGAAAAAGAAAAAAAGTTTCAGGGGCACCTGGGTGGCTTAGTCTGTTAAGTGTCTGCCTTTGGCTCAGGTCATGATCCCAGCATCCAGGGAACAAGTCCTGAATGGGGCGGCGGCGGGGGGGGTCCTTGCTCCATGGGGAGTCTGCTTCTCCCTCTCCCTTTGCCATTTCCCCCCTGCTTGTATTCTCTCTCTGTCAAATAAATAAATAAGATCTTTTTTAAAAAGTTTCAGATTGAATTCTGTCACTCCTACAAAGAGAGTAAGTAAACACAAAATTAATCCCACTACCTGTTTCTGTCAATTTGGGGATGTCCCTGCTTCTATTCTAGAGCAATCTGTCAAGCCCCTAGAATGGAAAGTGGAGATCCCAGTTAGACTCCATGGTGCTCTGAGAGCAGGATCTGCTAATCTTCTTGTCACGTCAGGTGACAATGCCCAGGAGGGGAAGAAAGCACAAGACCAAGACAAATGCAGACCTAGAACCAAACCTTGGGTTAAGACATATACATATGCAATGTGCCCCCACCACCACAACCATCACCACCACCAAAACCCTAACTTAGTGTTTCTTGCTAAACCCAAAAACAGAGAAATGTGCTCCTGTACTTCCTCAGATTCCCATTACTAAATACATTACAGATTCCCTCACTAAACTTGAACCCACAGAGTTTACTTTTCTAAGGTTTCTTATCTGCAGACCATCCACTTCTAAGAACTGAAAACTGGACATTTGTCTTGCTCCACATAACATATTCTTGTTTTGTTGTTTCTTTTTCTAACTTGGGAGACCATAACACCAGGAAACTGCAAACACTGGGAAACAGGGCTGCTTCCCTTCCAGACACCCTCTAGCTAGCAAGGAGCAAAGGCTCTTTTCAGATCCACTTAGGTGGTCTTTTATTTCAGGACATAAATAATGCGTTACAGAATTTGCCCGATTCTTATACTTTCTAGGCAATCACTTTCCTGGAACACTGATCATTACCCCAGTGAAAACTTTCTTCCAGCATTCCCCAGGCAAATGAGAGTCCCCAGTGCAGGTCAGAAATAGCAGTATTTGAAACATTTGAAGGACCCACCTCTGGCAAGTGGATTCCTGACAAAATTTCTTCAGATTGTTAACCAGCCACATAGTCAGCACACTGTGTATTCCAAATGACCTTAACTGTGTGACAAATAACAATAGCATTGTGAAGTTTTTCTATTCATAGCTCATTTTACCAATTTTTTTAAATTTACTGATGCATAGAAATGTGGTGTGGCAAGGAATAGAAGACTGTATCTATGCATACAGACCTGTTTGAACAAAGGCAATGAATTTCTTTAAAAAGTAAAAAGTTGAACACATACCAGCTGAATGTTTTAGTTCCATTTTCACTTGCGAAAAAGGACCACAGTGACACATACAGACAATGGAATATTATTCAGCTCTAAAAAGCAATGAACTATCAAACCATGAAAAGGCATGGGAAAAATTTAAATGTATATTATTAAGTGAAAGAAGCCAATCTGAAAAGGCTGCATTAGTGAATGATTCCAATTATAGGGCATTCTGGAAAAGGCAAAACTATGGAGACAGTAAAAAGGTTAATAGTTGCCAGGGATTAGAGGAAGGAAGGATTAGAATGAGTAAGTAGAACACACAGGATTTTAAGGGCAGTGAAAATACTGTATGATATTGTAATGGTGGGCATATGTCATGATACATTTGTCCAAACCGATAGAATGTACACCACCAAGAATGAACCCTAAGGTCAATGATGGACTTTGGATGATTACCATACATCAATGTAGGTTCATCCTTGGTTAAAAAAAAAAAAAAAAAAAAGTACAGTTCTGGTGAGTGGCATTGATAAGAAGGGAAGTCTATCCTTACATAAGGCTGGGGAGTATCTCAGAAATCTCTGTGTCTTTCTCTCAATTTTACTCCAAACCTAGAAGTGCTCTAAAAAAAGTAGTCTTTTTTTTTTTTTAAGATTTTTTTTTTAAAGATTTTATTTATTTATTTGACAGAGAGAGATCACAGTAGACAGAGGAAGGCAGAGAGAGAGAGAGAGGGAAGCAGGCTCCCTGCTGAGCAGAGAGCCCGATGCGGGACTCGATCCCAGGACCCTGGGATCATGACCTGAGCCGAAGGCAGTGGCTTAACCCACTGAGCCACCCAGGTGCCCTAGTAGTCTTTTTTTTTTAAAGGGACTAAAGAGCCTACCATGGGCCAGCAAGCCATAGGCTGTATGTTGGGGATGCCAAGAGGAAGGTAGGGCCCCCTCCTCAGGAACACACAGGCTAATGCTCATGGAATTACAGATAATGTCTTGATCAGTTGTAATGTCATTAACGAGTGGTGATCCAGCTGTGACTGAATGCACTATAGGGAATGGACTCTTTTCTAGAACACACTTCCTTAGGGATAAACTAATGGACCAGCTAATATGAGAGGTTTTTTTTTCCTTCATATCTGGTACAGATATAACATATTACCTTTCCTAGAGAGTGTATTTGCATTTTTACAACAGATTCTTGTCTTTAGACTCGGGCATCACAGTTTGAATTTCAGACATGGTAGCAGACCAGTCAGAGGGCCATGTGTTGATTGAGGGCAGAAAGAGACCTATCTGTGCCCTTCCATTTACACATTATGATTGGCTACCTTTCCCATATAAAGGATTGATCCTGCTTCCAAAGGATGAGTAATTGTGAAGAATGAAACACCTTTCATATAAGTCACAAAAATAACCATATTTGTCCTCACATCATTTCCCTTCCTTTATTCCACTATAATTTATGAAAATGATTTAAAACTTTGGACTTTAGTGAATATGGCAAAATCCGGTCTACAATTAGTTCTGTATGTTTAAGGTTTCCTTCATCAGAGCAAATCATAATTCTTTAGAAGCAAAGTTAAGCTTTGACAAAGATATGAAACTACAAGCTCCCATTTTTACAGAAATCGATTTATAAGAGAAAAGGACTTTAGTATGATTTCTTAGGTAGAAAACCTAAAATAAACCTTGGGGAAATTGGTACAAGAAGCTGCCATCAAATTCTACCTCTCAACATTTATGACCAACTTTTATGATTACCAGGTACCAGGGAATGTTCTGGGTGCTTTCTCACACATTAGGCCATCAGTGGTAAGGAACTAGTCTTAGTGTAATCTGAGCAATGGCAGTGTTGGGACTAAAGTGTGAGGTGACTATGAAACCCAGGTCCGTGAAGTAATCCTTAAGAAGCTACTTCAGGTCCTTCTAGGACTACAATTCTTGCTTACCTCCCTCTTTGACTAGCACGGGGCTTTCCACTTACCGGTACTCCACGAACGCCTGTTGAACTGAGCAAACGCCATATAAAAGTCAAAACCTGCTGCCTCCACAGCCTCTCCAGGCCTTCAGAAGGTTTTTAGAAAGCAATATGTGCTCTCTCTCAACATCCTGTCTCAGTGATTGATGATACGGGAGATGATTAAAGATTCTCAAACTCGGAGTCTTTAATATATTGGTAGTAATCCCTTCAAATAAATCACATGTAAGTAATAAGTTAAGGACGCCATTCAAAAACTACAAAGGAAATCAAAACCTATTTACTGGGACTTGTCAGAATGGGAATTTATTCTCATTACCCGAAATGTGATACAGATCTTCCTCGACTTAAGATGGGGTTATGTTTCAATAAACCCATTGTGTGTTGAAAATATCAGAAGATGAAAATGCATTTTACTACACCTGATACCCCAAACGTCACAGCTTAGCCTCAGATACCTTAAATGTGCTCAGAACACTTATATTAGCCCACAGTTGGGCAAAATCATTTAACACAAGCCTAAGTTATAATAAAGTATTGGATAGCTCATATAATTGAATTCTGTAATTGAAAGTCAGAAACAGGGGTGCCTGGATGGCTCAGTCAGTTAAGCATGTGTCTTTGGCTCAGGTCATGATTCCAGGGTCCTGGGATCAAGCCCTGGATCAGGCTCCCTGCTCTGTAGGGTGGCTGCTTCTCCTTCTGCCTGCCGCTCACCTTGCTTGTACTCTCTATCAGATCAGTAAATAAAATCTTTCAAAAAAAGAAAAAGAAAATAAAATCAGAAACAGACCAGATGTGTGGGTACACTGTGCCTAGAAGTGTATCTGTTGTTTGTCCTTGTGATCATGTGGCCGGATGGGAGCTGCTACTGCCCAGCATCAGAAGAGGATCTTACCACACATCGCTACTCAAATTCAAAATTCCGAGTGCACTTCCTTCTGAAGGGGTATCATTTTTGCACCATTGTAAAATAAAAAATTCTAAGTTGAACCTTCTCAAGTCAGGGACTGTCTATACCAGATTGTGTTTCAAACTTGCTTCTCGAATGACTTTTTTTGTTTTGATGATAGCTCAGTCTTAATGAATAACATTTGGCAAGAAAACAGCTAAATCTGTTTTCAGTACATGAATTTCACTCTGTATTATCATATCGGTGTCCATGGTCACATCTGTGAGACCAAAGAAAAACAAACAGCTTTGGAGAAAAACCACCAATGAACCCTGGAGTAAGTCTGAGTCTGGGCATTTTCTTGGTTTGCAGGTCAAATTGAATAACGTCTAAACTAAATTTTTTAGTTTCATTGAAAAAGACTTTCCACCCAGAATTTCAAGTGTTTTAATAAAAGAAATTTAAAAAGTGCCATGTTAGCAGTAACTTCTAATACAGTAGAAAGATTCAAAGTTAGAAAACAGAATTTCTGTTCACCTGAAGCAGAAAAAGCAGACAGGTGATTTACCTTATAAACTTACCCAATATCCCCATTAGGACAACGCTTTCAAGAAGATTTCTCTGGTCTAATCTTACAGTAGCATTTCATTATTCCTCATTATTCATTTTTATTTATTTTTTAACATGTATACTTGAGAGCCTACTATGTACTGAGTGCTGGGAACACCACAGCGACCCCAACCAGATGAGGTCCTTCCTATCAGGGAACTAATATATGGACGGGGAGAGAACCATAACCAAACACCATGGTCCAGCCTGTAAAATTGTGGCAGAGGTGATGTAGTGCAGACCCATGATTGGGGATCAGACCAAGACAAGGAGATCAAGAAGGAACTCTAGGAGGAATTGATCATTAACTCTGGAGATGTGGAAATGAAGCATGTGAAGAGGACTCCAGCAGCTAACCTCTGTAGCTAACCTCTGTAGCTTAGACTAGAGGTAGCAGTAGTGGGGGATGGGTAAATTTGAGAGATTTTCTCTTACCAACTTCCATTGCCCAACCCACACCCTCCACCCCTCTCTTCTAAATAGCTTCACTTCCATCTACATCGGTTTTCTTGCCTGCTTAATCCTCCCCACTGCAGGACCAGCTTTTAGTGCTATACTTTATAATAAAGACTCCATGTGCATTTGTGTTATGAATGAGTAGTTCCCACTTTCATTATGCTCTTCCCTGCACCATAAAATTCTTCCAATTCAATCCATCCACTGACACTTACAATAACCCCACAAAGTAGGCAAAACAGGGATTTATTCCCCAGTGGTGGCTTGAAGATCAACCAATTCCTCCAGTCAACAGTAGAATGAGCAGTTGCTGGTCTGACTCACTGGGGAGACTAAAGGTGGCTTCTCTGGGAGCCTTGGTGAACTCAAGCCTGGGTGTCTCAGACTTGGAATACAAGCCATTTTCCTCACAGACTCTTGCTCTGGAGGACACTTGGGTCCCGTGATATTTAAGAAAATCTCATTTTAGCCATTTCACTTAGACAACAATCTGAAATTGGAAATAACACTCACAACTTTTGTTAAGTGAAACAAGTTTCTGCTACTATTCAGCAACTATTCCCACTGGATTTTTTTCAGCTGGGTTACCTACCACAGGGGAGATGCCCTCTTGTCCTAATTATAGAAACAAACAGTGATGTTGGATGGCACAAAGCTGTCTCTGACACTTTCCACACTTTCTCCAACTAACCAAATTGAGAGCAGAAACCAAGAATCTTAGAGTTAAAAAGGTCCTTGGCACATATCCAGTCCACTTCCTTGGCCCTTTGGTCAATACCACTGTACATGCACATGTGTCCCTGTGTCCAAAAATGTTACATCTGAATCATCCTTCTGGTAGTTCAAAGGTTCATGCCCACAATGCTGCCACTGCTCAAAATGGTTCAGAAATCTCTTCTTTGGGAATGGTCTTAAGAATCACTTTATAAGCTGTAGGAAAAAGCAATGACTTTGGATTCAACAAGTCATGATTCCTTTCAACGAGAATGACTTCAGACTGGGGTCCACATGATGAATAGCATTTGTCAGTGAGCAAATATACCCTCAAAGAACAAATATTTGCTCCCACTAAAGACCATCAAGGAAATGTGGTTATAGGTGTTGCCGGCTGCAAGGATGCTCCCAAAATAATAGCAGTATCACTCTTCTGGATACAGAGCCTCCAAGGAATCATATGAACCTGGATGTAGAAGTCCTAGTGTCTGTGCTTCAAGAAAACATCTCCTGTCATGTCACAGTCACTTTATGGACCTCGTTTTATTTCTTCAGCTTCCCAAGGTTCTGACCACTGTCATCATCTTGTCTCTGCTTGCCCAACACTGTCTGCATCAAATACCCACCATCTACAAGGTCTGCACGTGAAGAACTTAAGACAACTTTAGGGACAAGAATGAAATCGCTGTCTAATATTTTCCTCTCAGTGTTTATGAACACATGGGAAGTGGCCATAGCCTGCATACACTGATTTAACTATAAAGACCAAAATATGTGACTCTTAAAATCATCCACTGGCAATTAGCCCATTGTATGAGGAGATGGGGTGTGTGAAAGCTGTTTATCTTACCCAAGAAAGCATGATTTTAAGTCTTATTTTAAAAATAAGAAATAAAAACAAAGACAGACTACACCTTCAGATCTCCTCGTCTCATCCTATCTTAGTAAATACAGACCTTTCGATCCAGTCATTTTTACCTCTAAAACTTTTCAAAGAAATAAGCTAGAAATGTTCATGTTTTATCTAAAAGTATAAAAATTACAAATTACCATGTAAATGTTGGCATAATATTTTGCCATGGCTAGAAATCATGTTTTTGTAAAGAATTTAATGACAAGAGGAAAGGCTCACTTCCACAGGCTATAAGAAGGAAATGGCCCAAAACCCAAGCATCTTTCCAGTTTAGGCAGTCACTCTCCTCTTCAGAATCACTTCTATCTCAAAATGTACCTGTAGGATTCTAATTTATAGACATGACTGAGTGACAACACAGAGAAGCTAATACCATCAAAGGAAGTTCAGTACAGAATTTTCATCTTATTACTCACATTTCTCATGAGGACAGGGCATACCACATCAAGCAAGGCCACAGGAAGGAGGACCAGTTCTGGCCAGGGACTCAAGGGTCAAGTGGAAAGCATGACCCAGAGCCTTTACTGTGTTTTCCACAGGAACAGGTTAGGATCAACTCATTTAAAAAATATCAGTGGGGTCTGCATTATAAAGGTCATCTGTAGTTGTCTGGTTCTTGGTCTCAGCAGATTAAGATAGAGGATTCTTACCACCTGGAGTGTAAGAATCAGACGGAGGAGGTGGTTCTCAGTGAGGACTCTGGACTAGTTAGTTGGTGAATGAAAAACATGCTCTTTGGGGTGAGCCCTTTGGCATCTCTAGAAATGACTAGTCCTAAAAGGGGCAGCCTCTCCCCAGTCAGTGTGGCCTCAAATGCCAGATCATCTAGAATACAAAAAATGAGAAAATGTAGTTAACACAACCCCTATGAAGAAATAGTTGCCCCCGGAACCTCTGGACCATGGAAGAAAGCCTGTACTTACCCTAGGCATGTTTGTCTCCTTCTTTTAAGAAATAGTCTGACTAACTAACCCTTTTGGCCTCATTCAGGACACCATGTCCCCAGAACTCCAATCCTTCATGTAACAGATGCAACTCTGATACAATCTATGGCCCTCTGCTTTTTTTATTTGACCTTGGATTAAGGGGGCCCACCATTTTACTCATCTCTGCACCTGCCGCAACTCCTTGCACTTCATACAACGTTCACCTCTTCAAAGGAGGCAGTTCTGAACACAACCATGTCTGACAGCTGGTGGATTATAAAAGACCATGGCATGAGAGTCCTGCAAGAGAGGGTGGGCATCAAGGGAGTAGTATATATATTCCCAAGCTTGCAAGATTTGTTGGGCATATATACATGGACTTGTGCATTATTCCCAGTTGAGGTTCCAATGCTTTCAATACACTCTATTGCTCCAAACACAGATAAAGACCTATGCTTTAAACAATTTTGCCAGACTGCCAGATTACCTAGACCAAGGGGAAAAAGGGCATGGTAGGGGTATAGTGGGAAGAGTAAAAGGAATTCACCCAGGAAAGGGGCATATTGGTATTAAAAAAAAAAAAAAAAGAAAAAGAAAAACAAACCTTACAACTGGCATAGCCCAGTCAGAGCTCTAGAAATGGTATTTGTCTAACAGATGAGTGCTGCAGCCACTCTATGGGAACAGATGACACAGGCGAACATTGTATGCGATTAGGCCCACATGGCACCATCCACATTTGGAGGCTTGTTAGACAATTTCATATTCTTCTGGAGTTCAGCCAACTGATGGGCTGTGACATGAGATAATCGGTGTCACTGATGTGTGAAGGTCCCGTAAGAGATGACAGGCAGACTGTGCGGAAACAGGCATCCCAGGGTCTCTGTGTATGAGCAGACAGAATAAATGCATGTATTAACATGATGCCCATTTGCAAAACGACAGCCTGTTTCAGCAAGCTGACAGCAACAACAGTTTTTCTGAAGTGTTGCTCCTAATGATCTGGAAAAGAGAAAAAGGAACCGCATCTTCTTTCTGGATGCCAGTGAGAGGCAATGAGTACTACTGTTTTTCTGTTTAGGAAAAGTGGATATTTAGGGGAAAGTGAAATATATATACATTTTTAGTGACTTTTCAGGTTTTGGAGCATGAAAGTTGCAATAGGTAGCATGGGGAATGTCTATCATTATTTTCCCTATGACTTTCCACTGCCCCATATCAAGCCAAGTCCTGGCTGAGAAGCCCTCACTCATAATTCCCACTTCCATATCTCTCATTCATTCCTCAACCCATCCTACTCTGGCTTCTCTGAGCCAAGATCACTGATGGCCTCCTAACAGATCCAGTAAACATATTTGTTCTAGTTGCCATTGCTGTTGCATTTAAAAGACTCCATTGACATGTCTCTGGTTTGGGAGAACTTGACAGTCCAAGGGAGACTTTTCCTATCATGAAATTAAAGATTTACTTCAGGCTTTTGAAGTCCCAGGGCAAGAGGGCAGGAATCACTTCCAGCTCCAATAGCCTGACGGGGCACACACTGAAAAGGGCAGGAGGGCTGAGTACAGACTTGGAAAGCTAGATTCCCTGGAGGCTTTAGTCTTTGGAACAAGTATGACAACTTTCCAGGAAGACAGGACAAAGTGATCGTCATCCTAAAATGTTAAATGCAGCATGTTTACATACACATTTGTTTTTCTCTTTTTTTTTTCAAAGTTCTTGTATTACTTCTATGTAAAGGAAGCAGGTTTTAATTGGTGGAGTCTGGACTATGAATTTGGTTAGGGCCTGGGATTGGGTCGTGTACTGAACATAGGACTCAGCCAAAAGTTACTGGTTTATATTGTGAAATCTGAAAATGCCCCTCAGTCACAAAGTCCTATCCAATTGCCATGTACCTAAGTTAAACATGTTTCTGTTCTTTCCCTTTTGCCCCTTTCCCCAGGTCACTCCTACTCCTCTCCCTTAGGAAGCTTTCCCTGCCCACCCCTCCCAAGCCTGGAGTGGGTGACTCTCCCGTCACCTCCTGCCTCACACTGTTGCAGACCTTCAAAAGGATCATTAGGAGCTAATCAGTTGAGTTTGGCCTAGTTGACTGAAAAACCATTGATGATGAAGATAATATGTCTTATTCATCTCTAGTGCCAAATGCAGGGTCTGGCAATGAGTAGGGACTCAATAAATTTTTGCAGAATTAATGAAGGAAATAGTATTATTTAGTATTATTACTACTAATAATATTACTAGTCAACAATAGCACCAATCAGAGTCCATAAATGTCCTCAAATGAAAATGCCGAACTGGATGGGTTCTGGTCATCTTGACCAGAACCAAGCAGAAAAGTAGCAGACTGAAATCACATCAGGTTGCAGGAGTTCAGCTAGATAGTTATCAAACCATTCTGAACACCTACAAACCCAACAGGAGATCGAAGAGAAGAAGAGCACCAATTCTAGAAAGAGAAAATCAACCACTTTCTGAAAGGTAGGACGTGTGAAGAGGTGAATCTGAAGTGACAGGAAGACAGACCACGCGGGGCGGGGGTGGGGGGGAGCGCAGCTCCTGGCAAACGGTGGAGCAATGGAGCACAAAATCCGAACTTTCAGAAGTCTGCTCCACTGAGGGACATCCCTCCGGAGGCTAAGTGGGGGTGGAACCCTCACGGGGACAGTGTACTCTCAGGTCCCCTCGGGTCAAAGAAGGATCAGGGGTGTCTGAGCATAGCAGAGCTCACAGATATGACAGCGGGGAAGCCAGCTGCAGAGACGGAGCTGAGGAGTAAGTGCTCAGCTCGGGGTTACCTGAAACTGTGATCCGCAGCACAGTCACGTCACTGCTCTTTAAGCAGGGACCCCACAAGTGGCAGACCTGGGGAGACTCACCTTCCTCCTCTGGAGGCAGGAATCTGCTGGGTTTGGAGACTCCAAAGGGGCTGTGTGCCAAAGACAGAAACACTTGGTCACAGGCCAGGTGAGCTCAGAGCACAGCTGGAGACCAGAAAGACAGGAGTGATTAAGCACTTTTCTCCAAGAGCGCACTGAGGAGTGGGGCCCTGAGCTCTCATCTCCCTCAGGCGAGAGACTGGGAAGCCACCAAAATATATATATATATATATATTTTTTTTTTTTAATTAAAAAAAAATTTTTTTGAACTTTTTACCCCCTTTCTTCTCCCCCCGATTTGGGATCTCTTCTGATTTGGTTAATGCACATTTGTCTGGGGTCTTTGACACCCTTTTACTATTTTATTCTCTCATTCATATATTCTTATCTAGATAAAAGGACAAGGTGGAAAAACTCGTCACAAAAAAAAAAGAAAAAGAGGCAGTACCAAAGGCTAGGGACCTAATCAGTACAGACATGAATACTATGTCAGATCTAGAGTTCAGAATGATGATTCTCAAGGTGCTAGCTGGGCTAGAAAAAGGCATGGAAGATATTAGAGAAACCCTGTCTGGAGAAATAAAACCCTTTATGGAAAAATAAAGGAAATAAAATCTAACCAAGCTGAAATCAAAAAAGCTATTAATGAGATACAATAAAAAACGGAGACTCTTACAGCTAGGATAAATGAGGCAGAAGAGAGAATTAGTGATATAGAAGACCAAATGACAGAGAATAATGAAGCTGAGCAAAAGAGAGACAAACAACTACTGGTCCACAAGGGGAGAATTCAAGAGATAAGTGATACCATAAGATGAAACAATATTAGAATAATTGGGATTCCAAAAGAAGAAGAAATAGAGAGGGGGGCAGAAGGTATATTGGGTATATTGGAGGAAATTAGATTAATTATATATATATATATATATATATATATATATATATATATATATAATTAGACTGGTGAATAGAATGAGCCACCCACTTGATTTTGGGTGTATTTTGGTCTGTTAGAAGACACTATCTCCCAAAATTTAAAAAAAAAGAAAAACTTACATATATACAAAAATAAGGGTAAACACGATGAAGGGTTGGAATATGACTGTAAAGATGAAAATTTTTTAAAAATTCTAAAAAAGGAATTGATAAGTTGGTTGGAAAAATAAAGAAATCCTGAAAGCAGCCCAGGACAAGAAGTTTGTAGCATACAATGGTAAAAATATTTGATTGGCAGCAGACTTATCCACAGAGACCTGGCAGGCCAGAAAGAACTGGCATGATATATATTCAGAGCACTAAATGAGAAAAACATGCAGCCAAGAATACTATATCCAGCTAGGCTGTCATTGAAAATAGAAGGAGAGATAAAAAGCTTCCAGGACAAACAAAAACTTAAAGAATTTGTAAACACCAAGCCAGCCTGACAGGAAATATTGAAAGGGGTCCTCTAAGCAAAGAGAGACCCTAAAAGTAGTAGATCAGAAAGGAACAGAGACAATATACAGTAACAGTCACCTTACAGGCAATACAATGGCACTAAATACCTATCTTTCAATAGTTCCCCTGAATGTAAATGGGCTGAAGGTCCCAATCAAAAGACATAGAGTATCAGAATGGATAAAAAACCAAAACCCATCAATATGCTGCCTACAAGAAACTCATTTTAGATCCAAAGACACCTCCAGACTTAAAGTGAGGGGGTGGAAAACAATGTACCATGCTAATGGACATCAAAAGAAAGCTGGAGTAGCAATCCTTATATCAGATCAATTAGATTTTAAGCCAAAGACTATAATAAGAGATGAGGAAGGAAACTATATCATACTCAAAGGGTCTGTCCAACAAGAAGATCTAACAATTTTAAATATCTATGCCCCTAACATGGGAACAGCCAATTATATAAACCAATTAATAATAAAATCAAAGAAACACATCAACAATAATACAACAGTAGTAGGGGACTTTAACACCACCCTCACTGAAATGGACAGATCATCCAAGCAAAAGATCAACAAGGAAATAAAGGCCTTAAATGACACACTGGACCAGAGGGACATCAAAGATATATTCAAAACATTCCATCCCAAAGAAACAGAATACACATTTTTCTCTAGTGCACATGGAACGTTCTCCAGAATAGATCACATCCTAGGTCACAGATCAGGTCTCAACTGATACCAAAAGATTGGGATCATTCCCTGCATATTTTCAGACCACAATGCTCTGAAGCTAGAACTCAATCACAAGAGGAAAGTTGGAAAGAACCCAAATACATGAAGGCTAAAGAACATCCTACTAAAGAATGAATGGGTCGACCAGGAAATTAAAGAAGAATTGAAAAAATTCATGGAAACAAATGATAATGAAAACACAACTGTTCAAAATCTGTGGGACACAGCAAAGGCAGTCCTGAGAGGGAAATATATAGTGGTATAAGCCTTTCTCAAGAAACAAGAAAGGTCTCAAATACACAGCCTAACCCTGCACCTAAAGGACCTGGAAAAACAACAGCAAAGAATGCCTGAACCAGCAGGAGAAGAGAAATAATAAAGATCAGAGAAGAAATCAATACAATAGAAACCAAAGAAACAGTAGATCAACTCAATGAAACTAGGAGCTAGTTCTCTGAAAGAATTAATAAGATTGATAAATTCCTGGCCGGACTGATCAAAAAGAAAAGGGAAAGGACCCAAATAAATAAAATCATGAAAGAAAGAGAAGAGATCACAAACAACACAAAAGAAATACAAATAATTATAAGAACATATTATGAGCAACTATACATCAGCAAATTTGATAATCTGGAAGAAATGGATGCATTCCTAGAGACATATAAACTACCAAAACTTAACCAGGAAGAAATAGAAAACCTGAACAGACCGATAACCAGTAAGGAGACTGAAGCAGTCATCAAAATTTTTCCCAACAAACAAGAACCCATGGCCCGATGGCTTCCCAGGGGAATTCTACCAAACATTTAAAGAAGAATTAATACCTATTCCCCTGAAACTGTTCCAAAAAATACAAATGGAATGAAAACTTCCAAACTTATTTTATGAGGCCAGCATTATCTTGATCCCAAAACCATACAACGATCCCATCAAAAAAGAGAATTACAGACCAATATCCTTGATGAACACAGATGCAAAAATTCTCACCAAAATACTAGCCAATAGCATCCAAGAGTACATTAAAAGGATGGTTCACCACGACCAAGTGGCATTTATTCCGGGCTGCAAGGTTGGTTCAACATCCACAAATCAATCAATGTGATACAATACATTAATAAAAGAAAGAACAAGGACCATATGATACTCTCAATAGATGCTGAAAAAACATTTGACAAAGTACAACATCCCTTCCTGATCAAAACTCTTCAAAGTGTAGGGAGAGAGGGTACATACCTCAATATCATCAAAGCCAGCTATGAAAAACTCACAGCGAATATCATTCTCAATGGGGAAAAACTGAGAGGTTTCTTGCTAAGGTCAGGAACATGGCAGGGATGTCCATTATCACCACTGCTATTCAACATAGTACTAGAAGTTCTAGCCTCAGCAATCAGACAACAAAAATAAATAAAAGGCATCCAAATTGGCAAAGAAGTCAAACTATCACTCTTTGCAGATGATATGATATTTTATGTGGAAAACCCAAAAGACTCCACTCCAAATGTGCTAGAACTTGTACAGGAATTCGGTAAAGTGTCAGGATATAAAATGAATGTACAGAAATCAGTTGCATTTCTATATACCAACAGCAAGACAGAAGAAAGAGAAATTAAGGAGTCGATCCTATTTATAGTTGCACCCAAAACCATAAGATACCTAGGAATAAACCTAACCAAAGAGGCAAAGAATCAATACTCAGAAAACTATAAGGTGCTCATGAAAGAAACTGAGGAAGACACAAAGAAATGGAAAAATGTTCCTTGCTCATGGATTGGAAGAACAAATATTGTGAAAATGTCTATGCTACCTAAAACAATCTACACGTTTAATTGGGGCGCCTGGGTGGCTCAGTGGGTTAAAGCCTCTGCCTTTGGCTCAGATCATGATCCCAGGATCCTGGGATGGAGCCCTGCATCCGGTTCTCTGCTCAGCAGGCAGCCTGCTTCCTCCTCTCTCTCTGCCTGCCTTTCTGCCTACTTGTGATCTCTGTCAAATAAATAAATAAAATCTTAAAAAAAAAAATCCCTATCAAAATATCATCAATTTTTTTCAACAAATAGAACAAATAATCCTAAAATTTATATGGAACCAGAAAAGACCTCAAATAGCCAGAGGAATGTTTAAAAAAGAAAGCCAACATTGGTGGCATCAAACTCTAGACTTCAAGCTCTATTACAAAGCTGTCATCATGAAGACAGTATGGTACTGGCACAAAAACAGACACATAGATCAATGGAACAGAATAGAGAGCCCAGAAATTGACTCTCAACTCTATGGTCAACTAATCTTCAACAAGGCAGGTAAGAAATCCAACAGAAAAAAGACAGTGTCTTCAACAAATGGTGTTGGGAATATTGGACAGCCACATGCAGAAAAATGAAACTGGACCATTTCCTTATACCACACACAAAAAGATTCCAAATGGATGAAAGACCTCAATGTGAGAAAGGAATCCATCAAAATCCTTGAGGAGAACACCGGCAGCAACCTCTTCGACCTCAGTCGCAGCAACTTCTTCCTAGAAACATCGCCAAAGGCAAGGGAAGCAAGGGCAAAAATGAACTATTGGGACTTCATCAAGATCAAAAGCTTTTGCACAGCAAGGGAGACAGTCAACAAAACCAAAGACAACTGACAGAATGGGAGAAGATATTTGCAAATGATGTTTCAAATAAAGGGCTAGTACCCAAAATCTATAAAGAACTTATCAAACTCAACACCCAAAGAACAAATAATCCAATCAAGAAATGGGCAGAGGACATGAACAGACATTTCTGCAAAGAAGACATCCAGATGGCCAACAGACACATGAAAAACTGCTCCACATCACTTGGCATCAGGGAAATACAAATCAAAACCACAATGAGATACCACCTCACACCAGTCAAAATGGCTAAAATTAACAATCAGGAAATGACAGATGTGGGCGAGGATGCGGAGAATGGGGAACCCTCCTACACTGTTGGTGGGAATGCAAGCTGGTGCAACCACTCTGGAAAACAGCATGGAGGTTCCTCAAAAAGTTGAAAATAGAGCTACCCTATGACCCAGCAATCGCACTACTGGGTATTTACCCTAAAGATAAAAATGTAGTGATCCAAAGGGGCACATGCACCTGAATGTTTATAGCAGCAATGTCCACAATAGCCAAACTATGGAAAGAACCTAGATGTCCATCAACAGATGAATGGATAAAAAAGATGTGGTATATATATATACAAAGAAATATTATGTAGCCATCAATAGAAATGAAATCTTGCCATTTGTGATGATGTGGATGGAACTAGAGGGTATTATGCTGAGCGAAATAAGTCAATCAGAGAAAGACAATTATCGTATGATCTCCCTGATATGAGGAATTTGAGAGGCAATGTGAGGGTTTGGGGGATAGGGAAGGAAAAAAATGAAACAAGATGGGATCAGGAGGGAGATAAACCGTAAGAGACTCTTAATCTCACAAAACAAACTGAGGGTTGCTGGGGGAGGGGGATAGGGAGATGGTGGTTGGGTTAGGGACATTGGGGAGGGTACGTGCTATGGTGAGTGCTATGAAGTGTGTAAGCCTGAGAATTCACAGGCCTGTACCCCTGGGGCTAATAATACATTATATGTTAATAAAAAAAAAAAAAAGAAAAAAGAAAGAAAATGCTGAACTGTCGAATGCCATGAGATGTGCAAGTGAAATTACTGAGCCATTAGGAACCACAGATTTTAATGCTGTACATTGAAAATATGCTCAGTACAGGAAAAATACAAGTCCTCAAATTAGTTTAATGCTACTTGTGCTGATAACACAGATCTGCTGTCTTCATTTAGCTTCCCAGCAGTAGGTTACAAGAACACCATTTGAAAGGGTGTCATATTCTTTTACTGAATATTCAATAAAAGTATAATAAAATTGAAATGCAGGAGTCCATAAGAAACTTTGTACATCTTTGTTATTCATTCCACCTTAAAGAAAAATCTTATTTCCAAAGAACTTAAATGCATGTCTTCTGTTCTATTCTCTCCAATAATGCTCAATGCCATGTGATACAGAACCCCCAGGTCATTCCGAGAAATGAGCACTCTTTCTCTGCAAAATAAGAAATTCTAGATATTTCATAAACCCACTATCTGCCAGAAACAAAGGAACCAGGCAATACATACGTTCTTGAGAAGGGCCAAAGGCCTTGGTCATGGCAAGAAGAGAATGGAGGATATACCCTAGAGGGAGCACTGGGAGAGATAATAAATACATGCATTGAACAAATCAGGATTAGTGGTTATCTCAGTACTTCCAAGAAGTCACTTTCCCTCATTCCTCAATCTAAGAGTGGACAGAGTGGGTGGGGCCAGTGGGGAGAGTCTTCAGATCCCTTTGTTTGTCTAGGATTCTCCAAAATTACTTCTCCTTTCCTCCTATTTCCTCAACAAACCCTCTAAGTTCTCCTGAGAACTTGAGCTTTATATAAACCAATAGGCTACTTCTAATGATGCCACACTGTCGCTCTCCTTAATCAATGCACTGAGCCATTTGCTTGCAAGAAAGGAAGACATGGCCCAATTCACATCTCGATCAAGATCAGAAAGCCACACACCTAAGTACGCAGAAATGGATTTCTGGATGTATCTTAAAAAGTGAAGCACATAAACCAGGTCCTTGGGTGTAACGTTTGTGCAGTTTTATTAGTGGTAAAGATGCTCTCCATGTTTCTGAAGGCCTGCTCAATCCTGAGTGGCTGCCAGACTTCCGGGTGAGCATATGAAATTCTAACCTTGTATGTCATCTCAGGGCTTTTGCTGAGTGAACCAGACAGCCCAGAAGTCCCACCGGCATGATTCGGACCAAAGCTCTAACCTTGTCTGCAGACAGTCATCAACCCAATTTGCTCGCCTCCTGGAGTTATCTGGTCCCTGCCACTCCTCTTTGGGAAGTGGAAATGAAGCCCCCTCGTGAGTCATGGGCATGACAGATTCTTCAGTAACCGACAGTGACAGAACAAGGCTCACAGGTGGGTGTAAAGAGGAACGAGCTACCCCAGCCCCAGCCAAGCACCACCACAGTCTCCTTAAGAGAATAACATGAGCAAATCTCACTTTGATTTGTAAAAGAAAATGTCAATCATGGGGGGGGTGAGGTTAAATCCAACTGCTTTTTCCTTTCAAACTGCCATATAATTTAATCATCTTCCTTATTAAGCTGGGAAGAGTTGACCTTTTGAAATCCTCTTACAAGCAGAAATATTTAAAAGCAAAATACTTTCCAAGTACCAAAGAGCTACATGTTATCCATTCATGTTCCTCTCTGCTCTATGGAATTTGCTACAATCTCAGGTCAAGCATCTGTGCCATGGCTGCATGTCTGTGAGATCATTCTCAAAGAGCCTCTTACATGTTCTGCTTGCTGGTGGGTACATTTGCAAACCCTAGCTCATGTTACCTCTCAGGTAGGAATTGTTATCGCCGCCTTATAGGTGAATCATCTGAAGCTCATAGAGGTTAACTAGCTTTCCCAAGGTCACACAGCTTGTAAGAGCCCACTAGGCAGGAGTCATGCATGCCTGCAACTCTTATCACATGTAATCTAATGCACTTAGGAGACTCTTGATGAAATGGTGAAACAGGGGGCGCCTGGGTGGCTCAGTTGGTTGAGCAGCTGCCTTCTGCTCAGGTCATGATCCCGGACTTCCAGGATTGAGTCCCGCATCGGGCTCCCAGCTCCTTGGGGAGTCTGCTTCTCCCTCTGACCTTCTCCTCTCTCATGCTCTCTCTCACTCATTCTCCCTCAAATAAATAAATAAAATCTTTAAAAAAAAAAAAAAAAGAAAGAAATGGTGAAACAGGCTTCTATCCTTGTCCCTTTCCTACCCTTCCAGATCCTCTGCACCCCTCAAACAATGGCAGCCATCTCCCCACAGGGACAGGAAAATGCCCAGCTTTCTACAACCTAATATGCCTCTGGCCAAAGCTTTGATTTGCCAATTTAAAGTAAGCAGGCCTGACCTTAAGGCCAATATCTCTACTTCATTTGGGCCCCTGTGCTGGTTCCCTGTGTTCTCATCCCACCACTATCTCCACTACAATATGTAAGCGTTACATTGTCAGTTTATCCTAACACACATATCTGGAGTCAGGAATGGAGGGCTTTCAAGATTTAATCCAACCCCTTTATTTTTTTTTTAAGATTTTATTTATTTACTTGACAGAGACAGAGAGATCACAAGTAGTCAGAGACACAGGCAGAGAGAGAGGAGGAAGCAGGCTCCCCACTGAGCAGAGAGCCCGATTCAGGGCTCGATCCCAGGACCCTGAGATCATGACCTGAGCCGAAGGCAGAGGTTTTAACCCACTGAGCCACCCAGGTGCCCCCCAACCCCTTTATTTTTTTAAAGATGGGAAAACACTGACACAGAGAGAGGTGGTGACTTGGCTAAGGCCACCAAAGACCAGACCCTTGTCTCCAGACCCTTGTCTCCAGCCCCAGCCCATCACTCTGAGCTCACACCACGGTGCCCTTCGATGTATGTCAAAGCCACTTTGTCCACTCTCTGAGGATAACCATGTGCTCCCCCTGACCTTTAAACTTGGGGTAAGGCCTAAGACTTTGTTCATATTGAAGGGAATTTCTGACATCAGTCATCCAGTGGGAGAAGTGTTTGCCTCTAAAATCACGCCATTATGAATCTTGTGTCCTTATTGCTAAGTCAATATGGAGCACCTCGGGAGAAGGAGATGGACAAGCAGGAGTGGCAAGAACAGCCAAGGGTCCTTTTCCATACCTGCCCATCACCTCAGGTTTCCGGGTCAGCCCTATTCCTAGAGGTTCTGAATGGAAGATTTGATGTCCCGATGTTGGCCTGGCAGCAGCACATTCAACCTCACCCCTGATCCTAACCTTCTAGTTCCCTAAAAACTCCCACATGCATGCAGACAGAGCCTTTGGTCTTAATCAGTCAGTCTCATGCCTCCATCCTTAGCATGGGGCAGAAGCTGTAGGAAGTTGGATGCTCTGCTCAAGAAAAGAGAAGCAGGGATGGGAGGGGGTGGCTTAGATCACGAGAGGAGTCACAGGCCACGGCCAGAGGAAACAGAAGTCCTGGGAAACTGCACCACTTGAGACTCTGGGGGGGTTTATCTGTAAGCATGTATGTGTGTGCGCACACACACACACACACACGCACGCATGTGCAAGCATTAGAACCTCAGTGATATTTCATGTCCACATGGATTTGTGTTTAGCTGGGTGCATGCTCATGTGTGTGGTGAGGGTGAGATGAAATGGCAATGGGAAAAGCTGTCAACCCTAATGCCATTATAGGTAGAAAAGCATTAACAAAAATAAGAAAAGAAATCCCTCTAAAAGTGGTATGAATGGGTGAAGCAATGGGGTGCCAATTGGAAAAGCAGACTCCTGATTTGAAGCCAATCAGCTCACACTCCTATCAAATGCGGACTATTATATTGAGTACCCTGGAGGGTCCTTGTGATGAATACTGACAGTCAGCCCTGGGTCTGTTGCACAGCGAGGGCTCAATGAATGTTGACCCCAGTATGCTGGCAGGGTAGGGGGCCAGCAATAAGGAATATGGAAGGAAGAGAACAGGTTGCCTCCTTGCCCCTCAGACCTGAAGAAGGTAGACATTGATGGATTTAAAATCTAAAATTCTTTTACTAAGTGTCTCTCCACATTTCCAAGATTTAGTAACAAATTCAGGAGAAAACTGTAATCTGGTCCCTTCTTCTAAATGCTCTAAACTTGTAGTGGCTTTTGCTGGTGGTCTCAGCCCAGAGAGCCTGCTCAGAGCAGACCGGGTGAGAGCCCAGGACCTTGGAGGCAGCGAGCAAGAGAAAACCCTTCCAAGGGAAATCAGGTTCTTACCAATCACTGCTAACTATGCCACGAAAGGGAGAACATGCTTTAAATTACCAAATGTCAGCTCTAATCCCCACTTATAAGCGCTAGAAATAAAATGGTGCAATAATTAG
Source organism: Enhydra lutris kenyoni (assembly GCF_002288905.1). Classification (NCBI taxonomy): domain Eukaryota; kingdom Metazoa; phylum Chordata; class Mammalia; order Carnivora; family Mustelidae; genus Enhydra; species Enhydra lutris. Next base: position 99,142,809 of record NW_019154085.1, on the reverse strand, counting down.
GCAATCTGCAGGAAAACTGACAAATATATTCCCAATACAAATGATTTACTGAGCCAGCCTGGCCACAGCCTGGCTTCACTCCTTAATGGAAGTTGTAAAAACGGTGCCCCAGGCTTCAATAATCACAAACCACAGACGAAGCAATAGATGAGGCAAGCATTTTGGAGACTCTAAAATATCTCCAATTGTTGGAGATTTCTCCAAAATGATTGCCAATCTGCTTAGGTGGCCTATTAAAGGATTGTATAATGGTATGCCAGCAAGGACCTCTCACCAGGGAAAGCCATTTGGGAGATAAGAAGAGGTTAAGTGTCACAGTGAGGGCATGCAGTGGTAGAGCTAGGAAGAAACCCAAATGCCCTGATTTCCAGTCTTTTCCACAATCCCCCATAGCCTCCCCTATTAACAAGATATAATCAAACGTGGACCATTAACCTCCATTACTTCCCACTTGAAAGCTAAGCCAATCAATATGTTACTGTCACCAGCAAGGTGATCATTTGGTTGCAGTTACTCTTGATCAGAAAATTAATGAGTTGGGTAATATGGAACGAAACGTGCAGCCCATTCTATTTTGGGGCACAATATGGATAGGAAAGGCCAGCTGAGAACCGGGGAGTCTGAGGGATGGTATTTTCGTAGGAGGATGCTTGCGGTAGTAGCACATGGTTTTTCTCTAGCGGGGTCACTCAAGCTCTCTGGATACCCTGCCTAGTAAGAGCAAGAAAGCCTGGAGGTAACAAAGATAATTAGGACTGAGTAAAGAAGACTGAGGATGCAAGAAATGGTAGAAATAGAAAAGTAACATGAAAGAGAAGATTTGCAATAAAAGACAAACACATTCTTAGGTCAAAAGAAGTGTACAAGTTAATGAAATATTTAAACTCATAGTCATTACAAGTTTGCAAATGAGTGGTGGTAATCCTAAACCATGATTTGTACTACTTCGTTTCAGATATAGAATTGAGACTCCCTGAAGCAGTGATTGGTAAACTATTTTGGATGACTGATTCTTTGCCAATGCAATGAAACCTCATGATCCAGTCCCCAGGCAAGTTCACATCTACACATACACATAAAGTGCTGTATGTATTTTCAGGCTATCTGAAGACCTTTTTGAAAGTTTATCACTGGATCCCAGGATATGGCACCTTGCACTAGATGAAGAAGTTTTAACCAATTTATAAGTATAAATATATACCCCAAAGTCCTGAAGTTTTTTAGCCTTGAGTTTCTCAAAAATTCTGTTCTAAATATGCCTTTCGTGAGAAGGTCCATCAACCTGAGATGGAGCCTAATGTTGCTGTCCATCCTCAAAATTTCCCGTGTGTTACATTGCACATATTCTCAACAATCCCATGATTTTTTTAGCTGTCTGGCCTGTTTCCTGAGCAGAGGCATCTCTTCTTCTCTACATAGGTCCGTGTGTGTGTGTGCGTGTGCGTGCGTGTGTGTGCGTGTGTGTGTGCGTGTGTGCGCGCACGCACGCTTGTATGCACATGGGGACATGTGAATGTATGTTCGTGATGCAATATGCAAGACATAATCTTTGTGAGGATCAGTTTCTTGCTCTGTCTTTGGTGAATTCCAGTATCTTTCTATTTATTTCAGAGTTGCTGAGAAAATAAAATGACATCATGGATTGGAACATTCTTTTAAACACGTATAAAGAACCATAAAAAATGCATGACATTGTCATTATTAGTGTCACCATATCATTATAATTAAGTGTGATACTTAAATGCAATTTGCAAGCCTCAGTGCAATTTCAGGAAGTTAGTCTAAATGTTTGTCCGCTTATAAAATCAAGGTGCTATGCAATTCCAACCACATTAATGACATTGGCAACACCCTCTGGTTCAGAAGAAGAATTTGGTCATAGCCTGGGTTGACTTTACAAGCTAAAGAACAGTTCTGTTCCCACAGGGCTGACAGTGAATTCATGGGGCATGGCTATCCTGGGTGTCAGTCCCCAGCATCTGCTCTGAATTGGTGCCCCAATTGTAGTGGTCATTAAATATTTTTTTATATTCTACCTGGCATTAGCTACACGTGAAATACAGTGCTGGGTGCTACAAAGGGGAGAAACAGATTTGTAAGACATGGTCCACATTCCCAAAAATGGTAGGAGCCTGATTGGGGAAACTCAGGCCATTAATAATAACAAAAGGTATTTAGTATTTACTTCTGTGGATAAGATACTTCATTGGGTCAGAAGAGGCAATCACTTCTAGAAGGGTTGATGACCAGATTCACTGTAGTACCAAAGAATGCTAACCCGAGGTTAGTGGTCACCTACCTGTCAAAGAGAGACACACTCGCGCCAGCATTAAAAAGGGACAGAGAAAGCGAGAGTCTTTGCATTTTATTTTACAGATGGCTTCTTCCTCCCCCTATTTCCAGGCAGAGATTTAATTAATTTAGAAGGGTAATTTGCAAAATTCTCTAAGACCTCCAGCCATCAGGTGCCACAAGGAAGATAAGTGCTATGCCTACTGTATCTATTTTGGTGCTGTGGGTAATGCACCATTATATTAGATCGACGCGGCCCTCATTTCACGCTACCAATTTCTGTTCTGTTAATTCTTTACTTAAATCTGCTAAGTACCTCTTCATTTGCTTTACCACTGTTATAATTTAATATGTACAACCAGAGTTGGAGTTTAATTGTTTCTTGAGTGAGCTAAAATCCAATATTTGTAAAATGCATCCATTTAAATGAAACCCCAGGAAGGGTCTGGCTGCTTCCTGCCGCCCTGTCTCTGATGCTTTTGTTCCGCTCCTGTGGAGCCTCCCTGCTTCACAACAGTGATTCCATTAGCCCAAGAAGGCCACCGCTGCCTGGGGACAGCCCTGCCCATGGCCTTGCATACCCGCCTGCTCTAGCCTCCTTGCTCCCTCCCTTGATCCAAAGAACTGAATGCGGCAGGAAAAATATATTAATGGATGAGTGTCACCAGCTTGTCCCCTTACCATCCACTAAGGAGAACCTGGCTTTGCTTTCTTGCATCAAGAAACAAGAGTCCAGCTGATTTTCACCAAACTGAAGAGACACAGGAAAGACAGTGAGAAAGACAGAGAAGTAAACAAGTCCACGTGAGTCCTCAGAGCTGAAGCAGGAGGGCAAGAACTAGCCCCTGGACAGAAGTCAGAGAAAGAGAAGGGAAAGGAACAGGGCTTTGAAAATTTGGCACTGTGCTTTGAAGGTAATCCTTCTCTGGCATTTTCTCAAGATTGAAGTCAAGACTTAATTGCTTTTTAAGTATTATTATATGTTGGGCCAGAATTTCTTTGAATGAGATGCCGCAAAGACGATGGGCCTCAGGGTGGCTTACAAAGCAGACTCTTTGTGGAACTAAAGATTCAGAATGCATTTCCATTCCATATCTGAGGCACAGAGCAAAGCAGTATCAGGGCCTTGCAGCTCCTCTTCCCAGGCAGGATTAGGCTGGCCAGAAGACAGCGTCCTCTGAGGCTCTCCAGGCTGCATTTTCTCTCTCATGCCAGCAAGTTTACATATCCAATCCAAACAGTCAGGCTGGAACTCAAGAGCCTCCAAGGTCATCTCCTGTATGAGGCCAGAGAGACATCAGCCTCCCTTCCTTCTCATCACCTACCCCTAACCATTCCCAACAAATTGTCCCAAGATACCCTTCTGGAAAACTCTCCCATATACTCAGCATTCTTCCTTCAGGTCACCGCTCTCCATGAGCCTGCCCAGGTCACTTCAGTGAACATTTTTACTCTTTCCAAAAGCTAGAGTTCCATAGTCTTTAATTTATTGGAAAATGATTATGCTGGGTAAGAGGCAATAAGGCAGTAACACCCAGAAATAATTAAAAGGTAAGGATGGTTCTACATTAAGTTTCAAAACATTGGTAACATTGAGCCACTAACTGAATCCAATACTCAGACAGAACCCTTGTCCGTAGTTACCTGTGGCAGAATGATGGCCCCTAAAATGTGTCCATGTCCTTATCCCTGCAACCTGTGAATATGTTACTTTACGTGGAATAGGGGAATTAAAGTTTCACATGGAAATAAGGTCACTATTCAGCTGACCTTGAAATGTGGAGGTGAACCTGAATTATCCAAGCAGGTCCAATGTCATCACAAAGGTCCTTAAGAGGAGAAGAGGGAGACACAAGTAAGGGGCCCAGAGAAAAAGCAGCATGGGATGGCCTTCACATGCTGTTGCTGAATGTGAAGATGGAGGAGGAGTCTATGAGCCAATAAACATGGGTGGCCTCTAGAAGCTGGAGAACGTGAAGGCATAGATTCTCCCCTAGAGCCTCCAAAAGGAATGCAGCCCTGTGAGCACCCTGATTTAAGTCCAGTGAGACCCATTGTAGGACTTCTGATCTCCGGAACTGTAAGACAGTAAATTTGGGTGGCTTCAAGCCACTACATTTGTGGTAAGTTGCTACTGTGGCAATAGAAAACTAACACAGCACCCCCCCAACCCCACTGCCCTGCCTTCCTGAGACCCCAGCCCTCAAACACAAGCTCTCTCATCAGCAGCTTGGAACTAGAGGAAACCTTTGCTCACATTTTCACAAAAAAACTTTGCTGTCTGCATGGGGCTAGCATAGTTCTGTGGGCTCAATAATACAGCACATTTAGGGTTTAAAGAGCTCTGTTGGCAAACCTGGGAACCTAATTATCACTGTTTTTGAGAAAATAAATAGTACCGAACAGCTTACTTTCTAATGAATATTTGGAATATTTGGAATCCCTCATGTTGGTGGATTGCATGGTGCCTGGGATCTGTGCAGATGGTTTACTGAGAACTGTCAGTTTCAGACTCCAGACATGCAGAAGGCCAAATCATTATTCATTTTTCTGAAAGTTTAATCCTGGAGAAAAAAAAAAATCCAGAAAAACAATCTACTTTAACAGAGGCCTGTACACAGCATGAAGCTTAGGCCCAGACAGGACATTTCCTTAAGAAAACAAAACAAAACAAAAATCTCAGAAAGCCCATCACCAAGTACCGTATCGAGAATCCAAATCAGTGCACCACATTACTCGAGAAACACTCGTACCTCTAAGGCCGTTCTGCAAGGGGACCCACTGAACCACTCCTGGAAACTCTTCCTCAGAATTATATAAGCTAGAACATCAATCTAGACTCACATTTCGTCAAACAATGGGGCCTGGTATGATAAAGCATGTGCCATACACATATGACAGCTGGTGTTCAAATCAAATCGTTAAATAGGTATTTAACAATATATTTTATTCTTCCTTTAAAAGTAGCCTGAACTTACGTCTGCTTTCCTCCACCAGCCCCAGCTCTCATATGCCGCTGCTTCTCATTATTCCTAATTTCCACTTTCACTCTCAGAACTGGGCCAGTGGGATGACAAAGTATATGGCCCAAAAGCCTCACTTACAGTTTTCTCATACATTCTCTAAGTTGGAATACAACGCCTTGCAGTTTCCTCTAGGTCGGGTGAAACCTGCAGAGCTGTTTCAGAGCTGACTCCATGGGGCAACCACAGGAAGAGAGTATTAAGTGAGAAGTGGATGATTTGGTGTATATATGAGTCACATATAATATGTATATGATATATATATTACATATATATACATATGATATATATATTACATATACATAAATGTACTGAGTTGCATTCTATCACTAATTTATATGTATAATTTATGTGCTATGTATTTATATATATAATAAATTATTTATTTATTTCTATATATAATTAATATAGTATATATATATTAGTGATAGAATGCAACTAAGTACCAAAACCATGCCTACCTGACTCTGTGTGTGTGTGTGTGTGTGTGTGTGTGTGTGTGATAAAAATAAACTCACTCTCCAGTCTTTCCATTCCTAAGTCCCAGCCCTAAGCCATGAGCCTCATCACCAGCAACTTGGAGCTAGAGGAAATTCTTATTCATTGTTAGTAAGGAATTTAAACATATTTCCCCAGAAAAACATTGTTTAAGCTAGTAGAGCTCTGAGGAGTCAATAGTGCAAATAATATAATTATATCATTTTATGTACATAATATATAATTATATAGAAATCTCATATATCATATACTTTATATATATCATAAATATAATAAAGACGACACACTATGGCTAGGGGGCAAAGCAAAAAGCTGAAAGATGTAGGCAAAGATGACAAGGATGTCCATTTTCACCATTTCTATTCAACATCACACTGGAGTTCTAGTGAAGACTATTGGGCAAGAAAAAGATACAAAAGGCATCCACATTCAAAAAGAAGTAAAACTAGTAAAACTACCTCTTTTTTGTAGGTGACTTGATTTTGTACATAGGAAATTCTATGAATACAGCTGATGAGGTCCTATGGGGGAAAAAAAGGAAAATTCTATGAAGTACACAAAATAAAAAGAATACTAGAGCTAACAAATGAGTTTAGCAAGATTACAGGATATAAGATCAATGTACAAAACTCACCTGTATTTCCATGCAGTAGCAATGAACAATCCAAAAATAAAATTTAAAAAATATTTCTAATAGCATCATAAAGAATAAAATACTTAGAAATGAACTTTAACCAAAAAGTGAAACACATTTGCACTGGAAAACTACAAGAGAAAAATTAAAGAACACCTAAATGAGTGGAAATATATCCAATATTCATGGAGTGAAAGACAGTATTAACTAAGATAGCAATACTCCCCAAACTGATTTGCAGATTCAACACAATCCCTATGAAAATCTCAGCTGCCTTTTTTGAAGAAATTGACAAGCTGATCTTAAAATTTATGTAGAAATCCAAAGGACTCAGGATAACCAAGACAATCTTAAAAAAGAACAAATTTGGAGGACCCAAACCTCTCCATTTCAAAACTTATGACAAAGGTACGGTAATCAACACTGCTTGATACTGGCATAATGATAGATAAATAAATACAATTGAATTCAGAATCTAGAAATAAATACATACATTTATGGTCAATTGATTTTCAACAAGTACCAAGACAGTTCAGTTGTAAACAAGTCTTATTAACAAACAGGGATAAAACAACTGAACATCCACATGCAAAAGAATGAAATTGGACCCCTACCTAATACCATATACAGAAATTCTATACACACCATATTAAAAATATACCAAATGAATCACAGATCGAAATGTAAGAGCTAAAAGTATTAAACAGTTACAAAAAAGCATAGGAGCACATCTTTGTGACTTCACATTAGACAGTGTTTCTTAGACATAACAGCAAAAGCACAAATTAAAAAAAAAAAAAAACAATAAATAAATTGACATCACAAAAATTAAGAATACCTACTATTAAAAAAATGAAAAGAAAAAAAGAAAGGCAACCCACAGGAATAGAGAAAATATTTGAAAGTCGTATAACTGATAGAGGTCTAATACACTTAAAATGTAAAGAACTGTCATGACTCAATAATCGGGGCATCTGGGTGGCTCAGTGGGTTAAGGCCTCTGCCTTCAGCTCAGGTCATGATCTCAGGGTCCTAGGATTGAGCCCCACATCGGGATCTCTGCTCAGCAGGGAGCCTGCTTCCTCCTCTCTCTGTCTGCCTCTCTGCCTACTTGTGATCTCTGTCTATCAAATAAACAGAGTCTTAAAAAAGAAAAAGATAACACGATTACAAACTGGGCAAATAATCTGAATAGACATTTCTGCAAATAACATATAAAAATGGCCAATAAGACATGAAAAGATGCTCAACATGATCATTTCCTAGCAAAATGCAAGTCAAAATCATGAGATACCTCCCCACATCCACAATGATAGCTATAATCTAAAAGAGACATTAGCAAGTGCTGGCAAGAATGTGAAGAATGTGAAACCCTCACATACTCGTGGTGGAAATGCAAAATGGTGCAACTACTGTGGAAAACATTTTGGCTATTCCACAAAAAGTCAAACATGGAATTACCATATGATGTAGCCATTCTTCTCCTAGGTCTATACCCAAGAGAATGGAAAGCATATTTATGTCCACTCAAAAACTTGTGCATTCATGTATATATCAACACATGTTTATGTCACATTTCTATCAGTTCATAATGGCCAAAAAGAGAGGGAAAACCAAAATACCCATCAGTGAATACATAGATAAGATGTAATATATTCACACAATGGAATATTATTCAGCCATACAAAGGAATGAGGTACTGACACAGGCCACAACACAGATGAACCTTGAAAACATTATGCTAAGTGAAAGACATAAGTCACACATGATTCCATTTATACAAAGTGTCCAGAACAGACAAATGTAGAGAGACAGAAAGTAGATAAGAGGTCACCAGGGCCTGGGGGTAGGAAAGAATAGGAGTGACTATTAACAGGTATGGGGTTTCTTTTGGGGTGATGAAAGTGTTCTGGGATCATATAGTGATGGTCACACAACTCTGTGAATATACTCAACCACCGAAATATGTACTTTAAAAGAACGAATTGTGTGATTAGTGATTTATATCTCAATTTTCTTAAAAAAAAAGAAAGAAATAGAAATCATAGCAGCATCTCTCTCAAAAGGTTGCTGTGAAAATTAAAAATAAAGAAAGACATACAAAGCAATTAGCACAGAGCCAGAATGAATGATAATGGGGGGTGTTATCAACTCAGGAAGGATCTGGTGCTCACAGGCTTAAGGCCTAAATTTAAAACCCAAGAGTGATCCATATGCATTTTGCTTTATTTTTTTCTCCCCCTTCTTTTTCTCCCCACACTCCTGCCCCGCTGTTCCCAGCCTTTCTGGATCTGGCCCTAGTTCCAAGCTCTTCTTTCCAATTCCTCCCAGATACCTGCATCTCACTTTCAGTAATCTCTGACAGCCTTCTCTCCTGCTTCACTGGCAAAATCAGGATGTGTCAAACCTGTCCCAAGTAGCCGCATCTCCTGACATACAGCACCAGCACAGAGACTCAGCCAACACCTACCCACACAACACGACAGAAACCTCAGCTGGTGGTGCAAAGAGAGGAGATAATTTTGGAAACGAGGAGCCTATGTCATCATTTTAATGAAATAATAAAAGTTTTTTGATTTGCACCCATTTGCAATGTTACTGTGCACAGACAAGCTTCTCGGAGGTGGTGATTCATCAGTCAGCCATCCCACCGTGAGCAGGGGAGAAACAAATCTCCACGCCGTACACATCATAAAAATGGAAATCAAGGAGGCTGTTCATTAATGCAGATTAGTTTTAAGCTTGGCATGGCTTTGCTCTGCCGAGATGCATACATACAGGAGAAATTCTCAGTGGGCCTTGAGTCCTTGTAATATATAGTCCTTATTACCTCGCTGACTAATGAACCTTCACACTCAAGAGAGGCAACTTGTGATCGCCCATGTTTCCTTGCAGATGGACCAGGGATCAGAGATGCCTGGAACCGGCTTCCCCAGCAGATCCTCTGCCCCCGGCCACCAAACCTCTGGTCCGTCTCTGCCATCCTAAGCTGGTTTGCTCTTACCAAAACGAAAGAAGGATTTGTATTCAGGGTCTCTGCAGCTCCTCTTCAAGCAGGCACGTGAGCACCAAGTAAACTAATTAACAAAAGGAATTCATGGCTGAAGATGCCCGCATGTGTTGTCCCTCAGTATCAGCATACAAATGTATTTTAAAGACAGCGTTAAATCCCATAATCTGAGGGGTTAGACTAACTGGGAAAATTTCAGGTTTTGAGAAAAAGCAATTGAAGTTTTGTTTTTTCCTTTCTTTCTTTGGGGATGGAGGGAGCTTTTCAAATGTTTCAGAAATGCTTCAAATCGCACCATGCAAGCCGCACATACTGCAATCAGATTAGAGCTGACTTTGACTCTGAACCTAACACAGGTGTATTCTACAGCTCTTAGCAGGCACTGTGGATAGCATGTAGCCTGCTTCTTGTTTCTTTCCCTTCCTTTTTCCTCCCTCCCTTCTCCCCCTCTTCCCCTCTTTCCCTTTTTACCTCTCCCCCCTCCCTCCCTCTCTCCCATCTCATATGTGGCACTCTTCATGTGCCACTGTACTCATTCTTTCTCTCACAGAATTTGCATAATAAAAATACAAACATTGCCCACCACAAGATGTGTGCCTTTAATGGTACCAGCCACCACAACAAAGGCAAATATTTGTGAGCATCGCTTAAATAGTAAGTCCAAAACCTGTGGTCTCCAAACTTTCTTGAACATGCCTGCATATGAGTAAATGATTTTTAAATGCACCTCCAATATGTGTATATATTTATTTATAAATTATATGTACAGGTACTTTTACTATATGCTATATAAGGTACAGTATAAAACAACCCCCAAATTTAAAGAATAAAATTAAAATTGAGGTCAGCAAACTTTTTCTCAAAACACCCGACAGTAAATACTTTGGGCTTTGCAGGCTATGTGATCTTTGTTGCAACCACTTAAATCTGCCAGTAGAGCATCCATTGACAATCTGTAAGCAAATAGGCATGGCTACATTCCAAAAAAATTTTATTTACAAAGACAAGTGGTGGGTTGGATTCAACCCATGGGCTATGTTTTGCCAACCCCTGAATTAAAACATAATTATTAGTAAAAGTCCTAAATACTTTTCCATATCCATTGCTGAACAATAGGAGAAGTAGGATTAGGTTAATTCACCAATTCTCAATTGTTACTACAGAATATAATTTGCTTTGTTCTTTCTTTTTTTCTTTTTAAAGATTTTATTTATTTATTTGAGAGGGAGAGAGAGGGAGTAAGAGAGAGCATGAGAGCGGAGAAGGTCAGAGGGAGAAGCAGACTCCCTGTGGAGCTGGGAGCCCAATGTGAGACTTGATCCCAGGACTCTGGAATCATGACCTGAGCCAAAGGCAGTGGCTTAACCAACTGAGCCACCCAAGCTCCTTGCTTTGTTATTTCTTTCTTTTTTAAAGATTTTATTTATTTATTTGACAGACAGAGATCACAATTGGCAGAGAGGCAGGCAGAGAAAGAGGAGGAAGCAGGCTCCCTGCTGAGCAGAAAGTCCAAGGCCAGGCTTGATCCCAGGACCCTGGCTTGATCCCAGGACCCTGGGATCATGACCTGAGCCGAAGGCAGAGGCTTAACCCACTGAGCCACCCAGGCACCCCTGCTTTGTTATTTCTATATGCTGAGGTGAAGAGTACAAAACATAGCCAGCTTTAGATGCAAATGCTAAGTTTCAGGATGACCTCACTTCTAGGTATATAATTTATTCTACAGATTACATTTCTCATCAACTCTGTGGTTCAAATTTGTGCTTCAACAAAATGTCAAATTACTACGTGTCTTGGACCTTTGGGGTTTCTGGCAAATGATCGAAGACAATAATGCCAAATTAGGAAATCCCAAGGGACTACTGAATAATGAACAATAAACTCCAGATTAAGTCCTAAGACCTCTGTGTGTGTGTTAAATTGGGTAAACAAATCTTGTCACCTTGATCTTTAAAAATGTTCTTGCTGATACCATTGTGCTGAATCCAGTATGTCTCCCAGTTAATCTATAAATAGGAATCTTGGAAGTTTTTGACAAATTTTTAAAGTCATGGGTATTGAATCCAGTTGAAATTGGAAAAAGAAGACCAATGAATGTAAAAAAGTTTGAGTATCAGACCAGACTCACTGATGATTCTTTTCCTTGCTTCCCTGGCATAGAAAATCCTAACCTCTCATTGGCATGTTTAGAACATCAGCTCTTCAACCCTCTCAATACAGAGCCTTCTCTATGACACTCTAGTAATAAAGTCACCAAAAAAGATGGAAGTCACTTCAATTATTTTAGTCAAATTGAATGTGTCAAGAAGAAATATTATGTATAGAGGCAACACTAATTCAAGAATATGTCTTCAGTCCCAGCAAACCCAAGTGAGGCCAAAGAAAGAGATGCCATGGCCCAAGAAAAAGATGTTAACAATTAGGAAAACTTCATTCTAATGCAGTAGAAATACAACAAATTTCAACATTCTGAGCCTCTTTTTCTGAGCCTCAGTTTTCTTAATAATATAATAAATATATGATTTACAAAGCTGTTGAGAGATTAAAATCAAATGATATATATGAAAGCGTCTCAGAGAGTGCCTAGAACACAACAGGTGCTCAGTAAATATCTTGAGGGGTTTTTTTGTTTTTCCTCTTTTTCTTTATGTGCCTCAATATTATCCTCTCTATAACAAAAAAATCTCTACCAAATTCATATGATAACTCTGAAAATTCAAGAGATGATTGAATAAAAGCAGTATCTTGTGAAATGGAAAAAATCTCAGCTCATAGAGGATATTGGTAAGATTAAAATTAACCCAAAATGTCTTGATATATACCTCCTCATACTTCAGACAGGAAGGCTTTTGGTCACCTGAAAAAAAAAAAAAAGAAATCCTCTACTTCTTGCCTCTGAAAGTTTGTTTGTCCCAGGATGGTGCTAAAAATTCCCTCTCCTTTCCAAGTCCATCAGCAAAGGCTCTTCCTTGTGCCCTTTCAAACACCATACAAGGAGAATATTATGCCCCAAAGACCACTTTTCTGTTATTATATCAATACCAGTCCTGACACACACAACCCAAATTGAAGGTGATTAGGAAAAACAAAGGAGCAATTCCTTCTCCTTCCTTAACAGCCCAGGATATCTCCATAGGCCTCCAAAGCATTTACACTTTTTTTTTTCTTTTAAGATTTTATTATTTGACAGAGGGAGACACAGTGAGAGAGGGAACACAAGCAGGGCGAGTGGGAGAGGGAGAAGCAGGCTTCCCACTGAGCAGAGAGCCCAAGGTGGGGCTCCATCCCAAGACCCCATGACCACGACCTGAGCCGAAGACAGATGCTTAACAACTGAGCCACCCAGGCACCCCGCATTTACACTTTTTAATGGAAGTTGTGCCATGTGCTCATACATGTAGCATGACTTGAGGGAGGTTGAACACATGATTCAAAACTGAGTACCATACATGACCTAAAATCATGTCATTACCAACATTTTTGTCACAGATAATTTCATCAACTATTTATTGTTTTCCAAACTTTAAGGAACATGGTAGTGATAAAGTTCTAGAACATAGGTGAGGTTCGGTGGGTGAGGTTGGGGGCCGATGACCAAGGAAGAATTCTTGAGACATCTTTGGTGCAAAATGGTGGTTTATTAAAGCACTGGGACAGCACCCGTGGGCAGGAAGAGCTGCTGCCCCGGGTCCTGAGGGATGACAGGTTATGTACCATGGGGGTGGGGTAAGTAAAGAAAAGGGAGGTTTCAATAGAACTTTCATATGCTAAAGAGGGCCTACAAGGTACCAGATACTGGAGGTCTTGCTGTTGATCAAGGTTATCTTTCCCATTTAGCAAGCAATTAACATCAAAATAGTTGGGAGATTCCTAAAGAATGTCACATTTGTCCCACCCAGGAGTGGTGGGGGTGAGGGGGGAGATTGCGAGGTGTCAGCCTTTTGCTTTGTCCTCAGCCAGCCTTCTGCTCCCTCATCAGTAGGATTGTACTTTTTACCCCCAGTCCTTGCTGTTGGATGTGGTCAAGTGACTAGTTCTAGCAAAGGAACAGCAATCAGAAGTCACGTGTACCACCAGGCTGGAGGGTTGACATGCCAATGGGAGAGCTGCCGGAGAGCTTTCTCTCCACTAATACAGTGTCTTGCACCATTCAGGATGGAGGTTGGTTTGCCATCCAAGGTGAGGATACATAACCAGAACCTACAACCACTTCATGTGAGACATGAGGCAGGAGCATAAAATAAGCCTCTCTTGTTTCAAGTCACTAAAATTTTGACACCACTTGTTAATGGAGCATAACACAACCTAGCCTGAGAGTTACTCTAACAAAACTAGTCACTGAGTTTCCCTTAAAGGCAGATTTTAACTCAGTGGGATCAGTTATTAATATATAGACAATCAATTAACAAATGAACCCTAGGAAAGAGCTCACCTTTAAGGAAATGAAACATGGTTGAAGACAGAAATCATTAATATTCAGTATTCCAACATATGGCACAGTGCCAAGGAAGGGAAGCAAGAACTAGACAGCATAGGAGCTTCCTGTGAACATATAATGGCCTGAGAGCTGTAATATATCTACAGTTAACAAATAGTATCACTAGAATTGCAAATATTTAATGAGCACTTACTATATATTCAGTATTGTGCTAAGCACTTTACACCAAACGTTATCTCATTTAATCCTCAAGGGGTAAAAACTATCCCAATTCTTTGTGGGTGATGAAGAAAACAATAAAAACATAAATTACTTACAGGTCTGTCTAAAGCCAAACCAGTCTCTCAACGGATATTCGATATAAAGAGATAGAGGATAGATAAAAGGAAGGAAGGAAGGAAAGGAGGTAGGAAGGAAGAATTATAGATACAAAAGCACGTGAGTCTTCCCTTATTTGGCAATACTGAATATTTGCATTGCAGATTCTTGCCAAAGAACATTACTTCAGGTTCTCCATTCTCTGGTCCTTATCTAAAGCTCAATGATAAAAAATCATTTTCCCAGAAGACTGCCTGCAGAATATGTACTCTCACCCCTTCCTTGAGATCAATAGCTCTTAATAATTGGGAGGAGGGCACAGACTCCCCTATAAATCTTATTTTCCTAGAAAAATATATGTACTCAGAATTCTAGAAGACCCACAGAGAGCCCTTTGCGCCTTATTATGGATTCCTGAGGGGAACCTGGTCGCTAAATGACATTTTCTAATAACTGCCTTTGGGCCCCTGGACTTTGCCTCTAAAAGAACACATTCCCAGTCGCATGCTGGGTCCTCGTCCTGTTCCTGCAGATGCCGGCGTTGAGGCTCGATACATGCTCCTTACAGCAGTGCGATTAGTCAGAACCAAAAGGACGCATCTTCTACAAAGCTCAGGAAGAGATATAGACTAGGGGAAGTTTGATGAAGGTGACTTCTCAGCTCGGAATGAGGGTGCTGTCTTTGGCCTGCCCAGCATGAGGTCCAGCCAGGCCCAAGCAAGCCCTTATACTAAACCTCTCTTACTCCCAAACATGCCATCTTGAAACACACGCGAAATTATACTAAAGGATTGCTAAACCAACCTATCACACTTCACTCCCTTAAAATGTTGCCCTTTATGGGGCCAAGCTGCCTCCTGCCTCTGGCTTCTCCCTGGTCCTTTCCCATCTTCCTCCTACCAAATCTCACCTAGTCTAGACACCCACAGCTGCTGAAAGAGGAAATCCCTCTCTCGAGAAGATAAGCGTCCATGTAAAATGAAGTGAGAAAAGCAGGTTATGGCTTTACATGCAGAATGATCGGTGGCTCCATCATTATTTATAAAAACAATGGGAAAAATACCAAAATGCTAATAGCAGTTATCTCTAGAGGGTGAGATTTATAGTGAGAGTTCTATTTATAATATTTGCTGGGTTTTTTTTTTTTTTTCCAAATTCTCTATGTAAGCTTACATTTATAATGTTCATAATCAGGAAAAATAAATGCCATAAAACGTATGTGAGAACCATTAGCTCTTGCTTGCGTCTGCAAATACACTGCTAACCCTTCCAGAAAGGCAGACAGGGGACGAATATTTATGTGCTAACAACCATATGTTCATTATTTCATTTAATCTTCACAAAAGGACGATGTTATAAATGTTATCTGCCTTTTTAACTGAAAGGGAAAAAATCCCAGAGATTCATGGAGGCTTAAGAAATGTATCCACAATCTCATGGCTAGGAAGCAGCAGAGCTGCATTTTAAACTCGGGCCTCCTACAACCTGAACGCTTTCCAGTGTTCCTCCAATGACAGAAATAGTCAAATGATAAAATTATTAAAGTGATATTTTACCTTCCCAGTCTGAGTCAGGGCTGGCAAAGCAACTGCCGTGTTTTGTGGACTGTGCCCATGCTAGGGGGGACATCGAAGTTTCTCCCTCTTTAATGCCAAGACCGCCAACCTACTAGACACACAACTTCTCTCCATGAAGCACAAGGAGTAGCAGAACCTGAAGAAATGGAGGAACTGAACTCAGTCGTCAAGTGATGAGCCTTAATGAGGAAGTAAGATCAGTGCCTGCAGGGGCAGCCCAAGAGACAGCAATCACCAATCTGGGACCCAGGCTCCCATGCAGGCCTGCGCGGCTTCCTAGCACTTTCCCCCAGTTTGCTGGAGAAAAGCAGCGGCCCTGCTCATGGCAGGGCCGGCCCAGGGCCCAGAGCGAAGCGATACCTGGCTGGAATCCGCATCGCAGGGCTGCAAGGCGGGCTCTGGGGCTGGGAGCCTGAGGCTCAGGAGGCCGGGTTGCCGCTTCACTCCAGTTATCTTTCTGGGAAGAAACACTCTGCATAATTTACAGAGCCTGCACTGCTAATCTCTACCAGCTGTCTACAAATGCCTGTGTTGAACCAAAGCGAGGCTCCAGGGAGCAGGAGGGAGAGCCAGAAGAATTCCTTTTGATGGGTCCTCTTTGACAGCTGTGACTTTAAAATAACGAGGCTTTGGAAGCATTCTGTAAACCCGAGTATTCACGGGCATGTTGCCGATTCCAAGAGGGCCCTGATACCTTCTCGTCCTTCTCAAACTGACCGTGTGACTGTAAAGAAACAGAAAAGAAAACTACCTCATGGCAGCGCTAGGAAGTGGGAACGGTGGACCACTGCCGGATTAGAAATGCGATAGCCTTCCAGAAACTGAAAAGGTGATGGGGCTGTTCTGGTCCTTAAGTAGATGGATGAAGCCACAGCCAGAATATGCCCAAGAGAAAAGTTCGTGGTGTGGTCAGCAAGCTTCCCCTCAGATGTTCTGCTCTCCCATGATTTGGAGTATGCAAATTACCACAAATGAAGCGGCTTAAACCAACACCAATTTCCTTATCTTGCACTTTGGGAGCAACTTCTAAAGTCTAAAATGGGTCTTCCAGAGCTGAAACCAAAAACTGTGTTCCTTCTAGAGATTCTAGGGGAAAATCTCTATGTGTTTGCTCGTTTCTAGAGGCTGCCCACATTACCTGGCCTGTGGCCAAGTCCCCCTCCCCCACAGTGCTCTTGTTGTCACATCTCCTCTGATTCTGACCTTGTAGCCTACCTCTTTGAAGAACCTTTGTGATTATCTGAGCCACCTGGATAATGCAGGCTGCTCTCCCCATCTCAAGATCCTTAACTTAATCACATCTCAAAGTCCCTGTTGCTAGGTAAGGCAGTGTATTCAGAAGTTCCAGAGATTAAGATATGGACATCTTTGGGGGTCATTGTTCTGCCTAGTACAGGGGCTAAGGAGACACAAAGTACAGGGAGAAGCAGGACAAGAAATAGGGCTTTAGATATGAGATAATTCCAAGCAGTTATGCAAGTTGGTGCCACACACTGCCATCAGAACAACTGGTAACACTGAAACATTTGTCCCCAAATAAAGCTGGATAAACATTCTCCAAGAAAAGTCAGTCTGCAGAGGAAGGTCTGGGTTCCCTCACAAAAGAGAAGGATCAAGAAGGACCCACAGAACAACTAATGCCAGAGAAAAGAGAGATGAGAGAGATGGTGGGGTGGGGGGGGGATTTAAAGTTTTTGATTAGTAGCCTCACAAAGATTTTCAAGGTTTTGCACTGATTTAACAAGAATAAGTTGGGACACCGGGGTGCCTGGGTGGCTCAGTGGGTTAAAGCCTCTGCCTTCAGCTCAGGTCATGATCTCAGGGTCCTAGGATCAAGCCCCACATTGGGCTCTCTGCCCAGCAGGGAGCCTGCTTCCTCTTCTCTCTCTGCCTGCTTCTCTGTCTACTTGTGATCTCGGTCTATCAAATAAATAAATAAAATCTTAAAAAAAAAAAAAAAAAGAATAGTTGGGACACCTGGGTGGCTCAGTTGGTTAAGCTTCTGACTCTTGATTTCGGCTCAGGTCACCATCTCAGGGTCCATGAGATGGAGCCCCACATGGGGCTCTGTGCTGGGCATGGAGTCTGCATAAGATTCTCTCCCTCTCCCTCCCTCTGCCACCTCTCTCTCTCCTCTCCCTCCTCTCTAAAATAAAAGAAAAAAAAGAGAAAAAACAGAATAGTCTACCATGTAAAGGGAGCAATTCTATAAAGGTTCTTGGAAAATAAGATAGTGGTTTATAGAAAAAAAATACAATAGGTAGCCTAGATAAAGTTGAGAACTACTTCAGACCCTAAGGCAAAGAGAGCAATGACAGAGAATATGAATGAGATGGAAGATTAATCCAGAAGACCCAACATCCATCTAAAAATAGTTTTAGAAAGAGGAGGGGAAAAAA
Source organism: Enhydra lutris kenyoni (assembly GCF_002288905.1). Lineage (NCBI taxonomy): Eukaryota > Metazoa > Chordata > Mammalia > Carnivora > Mustelidae > Enhydra > Enhydra lutris. The sequence continues at coordinate 99,124,620 of NW_019154085.1, read as the reverse complement.
ATAAAATAACAGAAAAATAATTTAAGGAGCATAAATAATCAACAAAAATTTTCCCAAACTGAAGAGCCAGATAATTCTTCTTTGAGAGAGCCAGATGAGGGCTGAGCATACAGCCTCACAAAATTATAGACACCACAATGAGAGAAAAGACTCAAGTCTCCATAGAGATTAAAATTAAACAAACAAAACAAACAAACAAACAAAATGCCTCACCTAAGAGGGAAGGCAAATCAGTTCTCAATAGCAACATTATTTAGAAGACAATGAGCCATGATTTCAAAACTCTGTAGAAAATTTTAATATTGCATCTAAAATTCAGATCTTCAGACAAATGATCCATGGTGACAAGGGAAAAAAAATCCATACGTTTTCTGACAGGTTTCAGGAAGTTTGCTCAGGAGAGGCATTCGGCAATTTGCATTTTTATTGTATTGTACGTGGGAGCTACTGCCACAAAATAAAGAAACAAGGAAGGGATAGACAGACAGGAATATAGCTAGGGCAGACACTGCAGTTAGCTCACCCAACATTCGTGCTAACCCCCTTTCTGTGAGCCTGGGTGCTACAGAGACCAGAAAGTCAGGAGTTCCCTTTCCCCTGCTCTCAGTAGCTAGCTGCCCTCAGGACGTGACATGGTGTGTCCTGAGGCAAGTGAGGACAAATCCTGCTCTCCTTTCCCAACATAGTAGGTGCTGAGCAACCAGCTAACAAGAAAAAGCAGTTCCGCTCAAACTTCCCATCGTGCTGTTGGGGGTTTCTCCTGGATAAAATGTTCATGCCTGGCTCGGCCACATCTTCTCTGAAGAAGGTAGAAATTCTGTAACCTACATTATTACCCCGACATAAATCACTTCCTGCTTGAATAAGCTAATGCAGATTCCGTGGCCTGACTTGGAAGATTAGGAATAAGAGTGAGGAAGGACAGGACAAGTGGTTATTGCTTTCATTATAAACGCTTCTGTGTTATTATTTTTTGCTATGCACATGCATTACTTTGAAAAGAATTTTTTTTCTTTTAATTTTAAGGTAGGAGTGAGCAAAAGAAATAAGGCCTTTGTCTCATTCACAGATTAGCAAATCCATATGGAACAAAAACATGTGCACGGTTCTCCAATTCCCCAGTAACCAAAGAAATGCAAATCAAAATTATGCTATGCCCATTAAACTGGCATAAATTTAGAAGGAACATACTTACTCTGGGTTGAGATGTGGAGAAACTGTACTTTCAGGTGGAAGTGTGAAATGTTACAGCCTCTTGAGAAAAAAATCTGGAAACGCTGATTAAAATATAGATTAAAATTTAAAATATATGTACTCTTCAATTCAGCAAACCCAGTCCTAGAAAATTTTCCCACAGAAATAAATAAAACCACCTAAACTTAAAGACCATTTGTTACAGTATTGTTCACAGTGGTAAACGCTGGTATAAAAAAAAAAGTAACTAACCAATAATGATTTAAAAATTAAATAAAGGAATGCCTGGGTGGCTCAGTTGGTTAAGCATCTGTCTTCAGATTAAATCATGATCCCAGGGTCCTGGGATTGAGTCCCACATCAGGCTCCTTGGTCAGCAGGCAGCGTGCTTCCACCTCTGCCTGCCGCTCCCCCTATGTGTGCCTTCTCTCTTTCTTTCCCTGGCAACTAAATAATAAAATCTTTTTTTTTTTAATTAAATAAAAATAAATAATTTTTTTAAAAGATTGAATAGATCAGGGTTCACCCACACCATACCCTTTAGAAAAACAACTGTCACCTATACCAGCTGATATAAGATATGGAGTTCCACAAAATGTAGATTGAAAACCAGCAAGATCAAGAAAAAGGGCAAGTCACCCAAAATGCAGCATATATTCTCCCTGGTTTTGCACACATCGTCCCTTCTTCTTTTTTTTTTTTTTAAGATTATTTATTTTTTTATTTGACAGACAGAGGCCACAAGTAGGCAGAGAGGCAGGCAGAAACAGAGAGAGGTGGAAGCAGGCTCCCTGCTGAGCAGAGAGCCCGCTGCGGGGCTTGATCCCAGGACTCTGGGATCATGACCTGAGCCGAAGGCAGAGGCTTTAACCCACTGAGCCACCCAGGAGCCCCTATTTGTAGAGACATTGAGGATTACCCAAAACATTTTAACAGCAGTTATCTTTGGATGTGTGAGATTTGAGCTCATTTTAGTTTCTTGTGCTTTTTCATTACTGTGTACTATTTTAATTTTTACCCAATTATATGTTACAAACACTATAGCACTATTTTTTAAAAGTTGATTCAGCAGCTCCATCCGTAACTTCCAAGTTTTAGAATGTCAAATTATGTTCAATAGACTTAATACAATAATAACTAATACTTACTGAGCGTTTCCAATCTACTCAGTACAATCCTAATACTTGTACATACCTTAACTTATCTATCTTCACAACAATCTTATTAGGCAAGTGAAATTATTATCCAAATTTTGTAGTGAGGGAAGTGACGTATAGAAATGTTGTTTACTTTAGAAACCCAAACTGCAATATTTTTGAAATTTTTCCAACAGTTTTGAAACAAAAAAAAGTTTTCTATTTACCAGCCTTCACCCCATTATCCAGAAGTCAAGTAACCAGGACCCTTATTCAATCTCTCCTTCCCTACCCATCTGGTTTTGAGCTTGTAAGTCAAACTCTTTCTGTTCTTAGCCGTGTGCCCTCTTCCCTCTGTATTTTCTGCCACCCTTCAAAGCATGGCTTTAATGGGACTTTCTAGTATTGGGCTGTGCTCATTTACATGCACTAGTATCTGTGTACTTATAAACTCATTCTTTGCAAGATTTTCCTTCATGCTGTACCACCCAGAAGGCAAGAGAAACATAATAAATGACTCAAAGTTCTAGTGCTTGTGAACTCAAAGTTCTTGTGACAACAAGGGTTGTCACATGGGAAAAAAATGCTCGACAAACACAGCAACCCAACACCCATGCATTTCACATTTCAGACCACGCAATGGAAGACACGTAATTACTACAGTTAATTGGTTCCTGGTAAAATGTCACTGAGAATAAGAGCTCATTAATATATCATTTCAATCACTGGAGACACCAGGTGCTTTTACGTGGTGTTCTGCTCTGTGGTATCAGTACTGACATCTTTCTCAGGGTTACTGCCCTCTTCAAAGGAGAAAATATAAACACCAATTTGTATACTATGACTTGGAATGCATTCTCTATAGTTTCTGTAAAAAGTCATACAAATTATCCAGCCAGGTAAACTACATAATTCAGGGAGATCCACGTGAGATTTCCATCTAAAAGTCTGACCTTTAGATATTACACAGGTGTGTGAGTTAGATAAATATAAATGTAGATGAGTAAAATATACTATCTCTGGCTTGTCTTTATTAATGCTATTTTGGAAATTTTTTTAAAAATTGACCAGACTGAAAGGAAAGCTGTTATGTCATAATTATCTCACAGGTCATGTTTCCACATCAGAGAATTAAATCAGCCCTGGAAATTAAAATAGTTTAGAAAAAAATCCTAAATATATTCCAGCAATTTTTAACATCACCTCTTCTGCTCATATGTACCTCAGTATTCACAGAACTTCCAGATCTCTAAACAATGCAAGTTGAAATGGGAATGAGAATGATGAAAATAATGAAGGAGAAGAGTGAGAAGGAGGGAAGGAGAAGATGGAGAAGCGGGGGGAGAAGGGCAAAGGGAAGAGGAAGAGAGGACAAGAAAGGGATGTCAGTGGTGGTGATGGTGGTGATGATAATGGTGATAGTGGTGAAGACGGTGGTGGTGGTAGCGATAATAGTGACGGTGGTGAAGCTGATGCTGGTGGTTGATGATGCTGATGCTGCTGTGGGTGGTGGTGATGATGAAGATGATGGTGATAATGATGAAGAGGGTGGTGGTGGGAAAAGTGATGATGTGATAGTGGTGAAGTTGATGAAGTGGTGGTGGTAGTGGTGATGTGATGGTGAAGATGATGCTGGTAGTGGAGATGATGGTGATTGTGATGAGGGTGATGCTGGTGATTGGTGATGGCAATGCTCCTGAAGGTGCTGGTGGTGAAGATGATGGTGATAATAGCAAAGGAGATGCTGGTGACTGATGATGATGGCGGTGATGATGCTGATGTTGTTGATGTTGGTGATCATGATGATGATGATGACAGTGGTGAAGCTGATTGAGGAGATGATGGGTGCCTTCTCGCACATCCACAAGTATACACTTCTAGGTTCCTAACATACAGGAGTACATTAAAAAGTCATTGAAACTGAAAAAGAAGCTACATTTCTACATTAGACATTTCTTCATTTTACTTTTTAATGCAGTTATTATTTTTAGCAACAAATCTCCCTATTATCTTCTCTGAGAGATACTTCATTTCCAAATTTGTGGGAATTTTTAGTCAAATATGTTTGACCTCAAAAAAGGGCAGGGGAGAAAAGGATTTGCTCACCAAAAAAGTGAAGTTGTCTCCAGGTGGAAAAGTTCCTTCCTGAAAAGCATTTGTGCTTTTCACAAAAATGAGTATTTATTAATATGGAAGATTGATCTTGAAACGTTAAGTAAAAAAAAAAAAAAAAATTCAGGTTACCCAATAGAATGTACAACATGAAAATCACTTTGTTTGGAGATTTAACATCAATACATAATTAACACTGGGTTGTAAAATGATAGATGATTTCATGTTCTTGGAGTGCTTTGCTTTTCTATATTTTTCCAAACTTTATTTTGCAATGAAAATGCAATACTTTTGTGATGAGATAAAAATATTCTTTTAAGCCTATGCAAAGAAAGGATTTTTTTTGCTGGCTGTAGTTGGAATACTAAAACTGTAAATGAAATGCTTCTATGGAGAAAGCAATGAAATCTGAAAATACAGGCCTCACCTTTCTGCTAGGGCTGAACTTAACAGCAACAAAGGGGCTCTCAGTGGAAAAAAAAAAGAAAAAAGTAAAAAGAAAAAGAAATAACATGAAGTGTTGAAGAAGAAACGTTTCCAAAGGTCAGGGAGAGATGTCTGAAGGAGACAGAGTTCATTTCAGCTCAATAAATACTTATTTATCACCTTCTCTATACCAAGCAGTGAGCTTTGCAGCAAGATAGAGTTTCAGAGTGTGCAAGGAACCTACAGTCCTGCAGGAGAGACAGCAGTGGGAGTGCCTGACTCCAATCCAGTGGGAAGAATGTTCTGCAGAGGTGGGCCCTGGCTTCCATTAAATCCCAGAGACATCTGGAAACTGGTGTGAGGGTAGGTCCCTCAGAAATATGGATATAGAAAGTGAGTGAAACTAAAGGAGAGAAAGAAGAGAGACAGGGCATGTTCCAGGCGAAAGTAACATCACAGGCAAAGACACATCAATGAACCATAGGTGTTTCTGTGGAGCCACACAGGGAGGCATGTGGACAGTGTGAGAGTATTGAGCAAGGCAGACAAGGCATGTGGGTTGGGAGGCCCTACCCTTGTAGATCAAGACTAGGAAGTTTGGACTTTAACTGATAGAAATGGAAATCCATTTAGGGGTTTTAAGAGGGCTCAGGACACTGAGCCCTGTGTTTCCAGTGATGGATAAGAAACTTCCCCACCATTTTGTGTTTCAAAAATGGCTTCACAAAAATACCTGTCCTCCCAGCTATGTGTAGAAGAATGAAACTCAACCATTCTCTTACACCATATACAAAGATAAACTTGAAATGAATAAAAGACCTCAATGTGAGGCAGGAATTCATCAGAATCCTGGAGGAGAACATAGGCAGTAACCTCTTTGACATCGGCCACAGCAACTTCTTTCAAGATACGTCTCCAAAGGCAAAGGAAACAGAAGCGAAAATGAATTTTTGGGACTTCATCAAGATCAAAAGCTTCTGCACAGCAACAGAAACAGTCAACAAAACAAAGAGGCAACCCACGGAATGGGAGAAGATATTCGCAAATGACAATACAGGAAAAGGGCTGATATCCAGGATCTATAAAGAACTCCTCAAACTCAACACACACAAAACAGATAATCACGTCAAAAAGTGGGCAGAAGACATGAACAGACACTTCTCTAATGAAGACATACAAATGACTAACAGACACATGAAAAAATGTTCATCATCATTAGCCATCAGGGAGATTCAAATCAAAACCACACTGAAAATCAAAAACACTTACACCAGTTAGAATGGCCAAAATTAACAAGACAATAAATAATACAAGACAATAAACAACGTGTGCTGGAGAGGATGTGGAGAAAGGGGAACCCTCTTACACTGTTGGTGGGAATGCAAGTTGGTACAGCCACTTTGGAAAACAGTGTGGAGATTCCTTAAGAAATTAAAAATAGAGCTTCCCTATGACCCTGCAATTGCACTCCTGGGTATTTACCCCAAAGATACAGATGTAGTGAAATGTAGTGAAAAGATACAGATGTAGTGAAACGAAGGGCCATCTGTACCCCAATGTTCATAGCAGCAAGAACCCAGATGCCCTTCAATGGACAAATGGATAAGGAAGATGTGGTCCATATATACTATGGAGTTTTATGCCTCCATCAGAAAGGATGAATACCCAACTTTTGTATCAACATGGACAGAACTAGAAGAGATTATGCTGAGTGAAATAAGTCAAGCAGAGAGAGCCAATTATCATATGGTTTTGCTTATTTTTAGAGCATAAGGAATAACATAGAGGACATGGGGGGGATGGAGAGGAGAAGGGAGTTGGCGGAAATGGGAGGGGGAGACAAACCATGAGAGACTGTGGACTCTGAAAAATAATTTGAGGGTTTTGGAGGGGTGGGGGGTGAGGTTGGGTGAGCCCAGTGGTCGGTATTATGGAAGGCACGTATTGCATGGAGTGCTGAGTGTGGTACATAAACGATAAATTCTGGAACACTGAAAAGAAATTTTAAAAAATAAATAAAAATTTAAAAAAAAATACCTGTCCTCCACACATGACTTATGCAAAACACGCTTTATCATGACTCCCATAAGACCATGATGCCCCCCTTGTTTACCTTTGACAAGATTGAGCACAGACCTTTCCCTTTTGCCAGGCACAGACTTAGTTTCCCAGGGTGGCCTTAACAAAGTAACACATCTAGGTGACTTTAAACAACAGAAAAATTTTGTCTCACACTTCTGAAGGCTAGAAGCCGGAAATCAAGGTATTGGGAGGGCCATAGTCTCAAGACTATAGGGAACCATCCATTCCATGCCTTTCTCTTAGCTTCTAGTGTTGCCATCAGTCCTTGCCATTACTTGGCGAAGATGCATCACTCCAATCTCCGCCTCTGCATCACATGACCTTCTCCCCTAAGGATCACTATCTTTACCTCTTCTAGTAAGGACAGCAGCCGTATTGGATTAGGGTCTACCCTATGACCTCATCTTAACCTGATTACATTCAGCAAAGACCCAATTTACAAATAAGATGTATTCACAAATACTAGGGGTTTGAACCCCAATGTCTATTAGGCAGACACCATTGAACTAGACCCTTCAACTTAGCATTCTTTTTTTTTTTTTTTTGAGGGAGAGCATGTGGGTGAGAGGGACGCGGGGGAACAGTCAGCACATACAAGACAAGAGACAGACTCTTAAACAGCCTTCACGCCCATCATGGAGCTGGATGCAGGGGTCCATCTCACAATCCTGAGATCATGACCTGAGCTGAAATCACAAGTCCGATGCTCAACCACTCCATCAACTGACACGCCGGTGCCCCTCCAACTTCCCATTCTTTACTTCATGAATGATTCAAGCTGTTTGTTTCCTGGAAACTAGCTAGCTAGAGGGGGAAAAACATTTCTTGTGCTGACTGAGGCTTCCCCTATTTAAAATACAATCCCAATTATAAATCACCCCATCTGCCATGTGCTTACCCCTCCCTATAAAAGTCTAAGGCCAATCCACTCTTCTATAACACCCTGAGCTTCAGATCTGGGGCACTTTCCCTACTGCAACAGGCTGAATAAAATCAGCCTCCTTACTCGCTTGGTTTTTGTCTTTGATGGTGGGTAAGGTGTCATGGTCAAATTCTTTCATATATTTTGAGCAGTAACCCACAGGTGGGCCATGGCCATGAAGGCTGATAGTTGATGCTTGGACTCAGCTCAGCCCAGACCCCGCCACAGGACCACTGCACTCATACCTTTCTTGCTAAGAACATCAGCTGGTGACAGCACTTGGAGACAGCTGAGGCAAGTCTCTGAGGGAATCGCCTTAGCTTCATCACTGTTTAGACTCTAAAGACTAGAAAGGTGTGACAGGATAATGCATTTGTGATTTCTTACTTTCAACTCTAGGTATTTTCCTTCTTCACCCTCCAGCAAATACAGAAAGGGAGCCAGGCTTGGTGTTGGGACTCTTCCCTGATCCAGACTTTTGTGTCCGAGACCCGGTGAAGCTCGGCCAAGCAGTTAGGCTGAGTGGTCCCAGAGAAATTGATGGTGCTAGGCCAGGCATATGGCAGCAGCCAAACCAAAAGCAGCTGGAACCTCTTTCCAAAAGAGCCTGCAAAGGACATAAGTTTTTGCATCCCCTTCAGGAGAGGTACCAGAGTTGGGTCAGGGATGCTGGGGAGACAAAATATTAAAGAGGTGACTGTGGGAATAGTAGCTAAAGAAGGCATGCTTGACAGGGAAGCAGTAAAGCCAAGCACCTTCCAGTAAACCATGTGAGTCTGAACAAGGAGAACCATAGCCATCACAACAATGGGCTAGAGACCAGAGGCCCCTTCTGCCATCCCCACTGTCCTGACCTTTCTGTGCCTGCATGGAAATGGAGCACCCTTCCAAACACCTAATTTCTCTCCCCTAGAGTGTTAAAGCTCAAAGTCAGAATAAATTTGGTTTCTAGAAACAAGGCATCTCTTGCCCCTCAAGCGTGTGGACCAAAATTGTGAACGGCTATGGAGGCCAGGTAAGCTAGCCAGATAGCAGTAGGAATCAGACAGCTACCTACTTGAGCATCCATGTCTCCCCAGCCTGCAGCTCAGCGATCATAATGAATACCTTCTGGAAATCCACACTTCGGGGAACCGTGGTGAGTCCATTCTTCCAATACCCTGCAAACCAAAACACCTCCCCTCTCTTCTTGTTCCTCATTCATTTCACAAAACAAGAAATCACAACTTCCATCTCTGGGTCCAAGTTGACCTAAATCCAATTACACAAGTACAGGCTCGGTGGGTCTTCTTGCCCCTGAGGGAAGTGGAAAAGAAAGGCATAGAGCGCCCCTCCTTCCAGGAACCCCGCCTCAGTTGGGCCTCTGTTTCCAAATGGGTAAATGAGAATATTACAAGAAGACAAACTCTCAAACCCATGTGGCAACAACAAACCAACTAGCATGCATTGGGGAGAAATGGTGGCTGGTAGCTGGAAACACTCAGGAAAGAAGGAGGAGGTGGTTTTGTGGAGAATGAGCCCTTCCCAGGAAACCTGCTTGAGAAGTGGGATATTCCTTTTTTGTTGTTACTTATTTGCTTTAACTCCTCCTGCTGCTGATCCTCTCAAAAATGTTGAAGTCCTATCTCAAGGCTCCCACAGTGAGTCACTGCTGTCCCCCTCCCCTCCAACCAAGCCAAGTCATCGAGACCCCCAACATTCCAGGCCCACCCCACCCATGGCTCCCTCTTGGCCCCTCTGTCTTCCTGAACTGCTTTTCCAGGTGCTCCTGTCTCTCTGAAATCAGTTTGCTGGCCCTTGTGGGGTGCCAGGAGCAGACACCCTTCAGTAGAACCCTGGGTCCTCTCCCTGCCTGTCCCCTGGTAGCATCTTAAGACAACAGCTCCCAGGGCTGTTCCGTGCTGTGAGTTAAAAGAAGAGTCTCATTTAGACCATTGAGACTCACCTTTCAGGAGTTAGGAAGTCCTGCCCAGGAAGAATCAAATCCAGTCTCCCATGCAATGTAAAGGCTTTCCCCTTCTCCCAGTTGGGGGCCTGACCTGTAGCGCAGAGAGAGAAAGATCCTGGTCAGTCCCCGCAGTCCTTCTTCCCATTCTCCATCTCCCTCTGCCTGGTCTCTCTTCCTCCTGGGGAGCTGGGAAACCATGAGGGAAGGGGCCCTCTTCCATAACTTGTGCTGTTCCCCTTTACCAGCAACAGCCTTGATGTGACAGGTGTTCCACACTGGGGCTACATGTGAGTTCAGGGAGTGTTACCAGAGACCTCCATGCTGCATGATTCCTGAACAAGAAGGATGTGTTCCTCACCACCTTCCTGGAATATGTCTCCTCTCACCTCTTCTCCTTCATACACCCCATAGTTTTGCGTGGCTCAGTGTCTTCCCCCAGCATACCACCCTCTTCAGTCTGCCTCTATGTTCTTCCGCAGCACCCGCGGGGTCCATAGGACATTGATCAATCCTTGGCAAGCCACGTGGTGGAAATGCAGGCAGCCCCCAGCTCTGCCATCACAGTCTGCTCCCCGCCACGCCCACCTTCCAAATTACCCCTGCAAGAAGTGTGTACCCATCTTCATGCTTGCAATACCTTCTCTCATCCGGGAATCTGTGCCGTGTTCTCCCAAGACCTCCGCCACCATTCTCTGTGCCAAGAGCAGCCCCAGGGTAGGCCTACGGCTTCAAATGCTCAGCGAGCATCAGTCCCAATAGTGTGCCCCAGGCTCTCTTCTCACTTGTCTTAGGGAGGTGAGGACAACCCTATCCTCTTCCAAATGGAGTGGAGAGAAAATACCCCCCACTCTTACCAGGCAGACTACCTACTACTAAAGTCCCAGCAAGGATCACCTCTCACACTTCTGATCTGCTTTTAAAAACTGGTAGGAGGGCATGAGGGGCACAGAACTGGGGAGTGGCCAGCGAGGACTGTAGGACGTCTGGGCCACCTCTGAGTAAGCCCTACCCTGATCTCACAGGTCTCTGGTAAGCTCTTAAGGTGGTGCAAGTAATTAGGTCATGCTGTTTTCACCTTGGAGCTTTCAGTAGAAAACCTGAAATAACAGGAAAAATTTCACATGTGATCTGGCTATATACTTGAACACTCCCAATCCTTCAAAGCCCCACACCAGCTCCCAGTCTCTCCAAGAAGCCTTTCTGCCCTGACAAGTCTGGCCCTCACCGAGATTTCCTTTTCTGGAACATCCAATGCCCTTAATGTCAGAACAACACATTCTGATGAGTAAATATATTCTGTCTCATGTTGGTCTCTTGTTGTTTCTCCATGTTGTTCCCAATCACGCAGCAGACTTTTTTTGAAGAAAGAAACTGTGCTTTATACTTATTTTGTATCCCCTATGGCTTTTACCACTTTGCTGCCAACATAAAGGTGCTCATTCAAAGTGAGTTGAATTGAATTTTCAATCAGACCCACGCTAGATGGAGGGAGCCTCGATGCGGCTCGGGGTGCAGTGCAGCGGAGCAGAAGAGATCCTGCACACCAAATTTCTTCCTGAAATGTGGGTGTCGTAAAATTGAGGAGGGGCTTTTGAAAGGTAACACGCGCTGTCGTTCCTGGGAGCCCGGTAGTGCTGTTCACCCAGCTCTGGGAACAGTAAGCTGGGCTCAAGGTCCAACGGTGCTGGATCCACTGGCACTGGCAGCGGCGGGCGCCACCACCAGCATCGTGAGGCGGATGTGGGAGGAGCCTGCCTTTCCCATCTCTGATCAAAGCCCTCCCACCCAGGTGTGGTGACTAGATCTGAGGGACAGACACCCAGATGCGGCAGGAAACTCCTGTGGGACCAGGTGCCCTGGGACAGAGGGGCATGCCCAGCTCCTCTTGCCCCTATGCATGCAGGTGGAGGCAAGCCCATATCCACAGTGCATCAACAGGGACTTACCTGCAAAATGCAGGTAATCTGTAGGGGCTGAGCTGGTTCCTCTCTTCCCTTACCTTCCAGCACCTTCTCCATGGCAGGGCATTTTTCTTCTGTACAGAAGATACCCCTCAACCCATCCAAGTGCACTCTTATCCTTCTAACTTTAATATGTCTACCTTGCATTAGTAAAAGAAGAACCCAAGGTCTCAGACCCCACCAGCTAATGCATTTAGAAATACTTCCAGTTAATACTAACACCTGAACAACACGACTGCAGGATCAGAGTACAGAACAGGAAATCCAGATTCACTGCCTTCCACCCCCTTTCCTATATACTTATGGAGACCCCAAGGGGTGTGCAATCACTTGCTTCTGAAGCTGGTGGAGTTAGGGGTCCTCAGCCCTACGGGCATCTTACCACTTCCCCTGAATCTGGGAGCCTGTACCAAGCCTCTCAACTGCATCTCATCTACCCACCTGTTCTTCCCTCCCTACAGGGTGACAGCAGCCATGCTCTTCTGGACCTGCTGGACTGGGAGGTCCTCCTACCACTGCCAACCAGGTTTCTGCCCCTCACCCCACTCCCAGACTTCTCCCGGGAGCTCCAAGTTTACTTTGAGGTGATCATAAGATAATATAAAATTGAAATGAATTTAGTAGCCGTTGTGGGTCATTTAGACTTGACTGTCATTTTTCGATAGTAGTGAAAACAGGGTGACAGAGTAGACACTGAGAGCTTTCTTTTCTACCCTTGAGTCCCACTAGCATCGTCCAGTTCTACAAAGAAGGCCTCGAACTGCCGGCAGTGGAGAGAGTTGGGGCACCTGAGCTGTATCTCTGCTTGGTTCTATGGCTGATGGCAGTGTGTTCCCAATGTAATTCTTCTTTTTAGGTGACAAGGAGTTGGAGAAGGGGATGCTGAGCGAAGGAGTCCATATATTCCCCATAACTCGAATTACTACAATGAATTGCTACATTACTCACCTTTGCACTAGACATTAATTACAAAAACAAAAAACTGCAGAGCCAGGGTGTTAGAAAGGATGTGCTCTTTCAGCCTGCGCCCTGTGCCAAATGCTGGCCGCCAGGACGAGGTCTGCTGAGCTCCCCCTTCCCATCTGCTGCTTCACTATCAATGCAGTGGTCGGAGAGGGGAAAGTCTCAGCAGACCCTGAGGCGGAGCTGGACCCCTCCCAGCGTGAGGACCACCCACCTGCAAAGGGCTCTCCAGATCCTGCTCTGGGTCCCCGGGCTTGCAGTTCAATTTGTCTCCACAGCCTCATGCCTGATTTGGCCAACCCCTGGAGAACCCGAAATATTAAAAACATCCATGCTACTTAATATTATACATCTGGAAGAAAGATCAACAAAAATTATTTCTCCGACGTCACAGAAAGAGGTAAATTATTAAGGTAAAAAGGAAGTTACCAGGCGATATATATACATATTATGATCTCATGTGTCTATGTATGTTTTAACAAAATACGGAATATTCTACTCTCCATCAGCTTATGGAGACAGTCTCAAATGTGACTCTAAGTAGGCTTGCAGAAGATGAAGATGTATGTCTTGAGTAGGGGGCTAGGCTATTCCTTTAACATGACTTCTGGAAGTGCTTCCCTCCCCCCAGCTGGGCCTCAGATCTAGGGTCCTGTATAAAACAGGGAAACAGAGTGGGGCAGGGGTAGGAAGCTGGTCATGAGTCACCCGTCCACACTGCCTCCACCAGTCACCAGTGCACTTGCTGTCACGTCCCTTCAAGTCCAGGGGTCTGCTAGCCTCGGGGCAAGGGACGCTTGCCCTGGATCCCCACCCTGCTCTCAGACACACCCTGCAGTCCTTTCTCTCTGGGTCTTTCCGAAGCCCTATCTCTCTGAGAGGGAATAGGGCCTAGTTTCCCAACACTCTAGTAGAAATAGAGCTCTGCTTTCCCTCCCTCATCAACTTGGTCCCAAAGAAAATCTTGCCCCCAGAAGATATAAACTATTATACATAGATATAGATATAGATATAGATATAG